>NC_037089.1:13596140-14345515 GCF_002994745.2 Rosa chinensis | reverse complement strand
AGGTAATGTAAAGGTATTCAGTTCGATTCTCACAATGTGTTTCTACATCATAACCGTTGGCACAAATATCTTTAAAACTTAACAAGGTTCGATTAGCACTTGGTGCATACAGACCGTTTTTGACTTTAAATATATCTCATATTCTTTAGAGTATTTTTATTTTAGCATAATGATAATCTTTTCATTCTAATAATTTTTCTTGTTATAGATGTATTGCTTTACATCTTTATAGTGCTATTTCGAACCATGTAAATATGTGTATAGTAAATAAACTTGAATAAATCCAGTGCTTCAGAATAAAATTCAAAATTTATTAATAAGCCAACGATAATCAAATCAAGGTTTTGTTCAGAAATCTAATTTATCAACTCTTTCCTGTTTGACTGAAGGGTTCATCGGTGCCCTTTGCACCTTGTTTCCATGACCACTAGGGCCAGCACCACCATCTCTGCGCCGTACATTGGGAGGGCCTCCACGACCCATACCATAACCCCCACATCCCTTGCCACGTGGTGCATTTTTGCCACGTGGGTAGGGATCAGCATGTCCAAACCCCTATGCATTGGCCGAGGTTCTTTTCACCTTTTATTTTTCCATAATTAGCCTCAGGAATTTTCTTTGTCCCAGTGGGCCTGGCATTGTTGTTCAAGAGAACCACATTATGCCTCTCAGCCACTTGCAGTAGGTTGATCAGCTTATTGAAGGTTGTGATTCTTATGTTGTTATACTCCAGCCTATACTGGTTCGCTAGTATAAGTGCTGAAGTGGGAAAAGTGGAAAAAGTCTTCTGGATCATATCATCTTCTGTAAGTTCCTTTCCACAGAAATTTAGACGTGCCTTTAGGCGCAACATGTCTTTGTTGAAGTCATGGACCCTTTTGTAGTCAAGCAAGCGAATTTCATTCCACTGAATGGTCAGTTCTGGGAGCAAGGTGTCATGAATGTTCCCAAAACATCCCTTAAGGGCATCCCACAGTTCTTTGGGTGTCTTCAACTGAAGGTACTCCCAGCGTAGGTTAGGATCAATATGTCGCCTCAGAAACATTAAGGCATTTGCTTTCACCTTTTAATTAGACAGTTCATCGTCTTTGGGGTCGGTAATGGTGACAGTGTAGTATTTTGCTACAGAAGCAGTTTCTACATCGGAAACCCAACGGTGGTACTCAAGTCCTTCTGAATCCAAAATGTCAAATTCGGGTCAAGTTGGATCAGCCATCTACATAAACAAGAGGGAAGATATAAATTACGCAGTCATAAAGACATCCACGTAAATTATTTTCCAAAAATATGAATTAGATTTTGTTAATGCTCAGGGCCGGCGGTAGCCGATTCCATGTTTAACGCGGGTCCGGTGGGCGGACCGCTACTCCGAAGATTGGATAGTTGCTGTTTGCTGCAACACGATAGACAGGGCGTCAGAGGGAGACTGCGTTGGGGGGTCTTCACTGCTCCGATGCCTAAGTCAGTCACTGTATATGGACAGCATAACAATAAATGAGTAGTAATTGCATAATTAATGAGGAGAGAGGAGAGAACCTTTTATAGTTGAGGAAGAGGTTGATCTTCCTCTTGTTTCTGATGTGGGACTGATGTGCTTCGATTTCCAGCGTCTGGAGCTTCTGATGCTATCTTGGCGCGTCAGCGGTGATCTGGGGGCGGTCCAGGGCTTAAGCGGTAGCCTGCATTGCCGTGCCTTCGCAGGTCAGCCCTTTGGTGGGAGTCGGTACCTCTGGCGGTACCATGAGCGTGGCTCATTATAGCTAATTATGCTCGTGCTGGCACATGTAGGTACAGATTTCAAAACCAAGATTTGTAATGGTCATTTTTCGATGCTACGTGAAAATGCTTTATCACAGTAATTATGTGTTTAAAATACGCATGAATTTTCATTATCATGGCAAAACGCAATTCTTTTTGTATAGCATTCTAAATAAGTAATAATCATAGCACGTAATAAAGAATAAAACATAGCATATATAAAAATAAATTACATGGCATGCTCAAATTGCTCAAATATACAACAAAATATATGCTACACATAATGATAGCAATAATATATCGTGCATAAAATAAAAATCACGAAACATGCTTAAAATTTCATAATAAAAATATAAGCAATAAAATATAAAGCATGCTTAAACATAATTATAAATCATATGCTTAAAGATAATCATATAAAACATAAATGACAAGGCATGCTTGAAATGATCAAAATTATCTAACTAAACATGCTCAATAACAAAATATAATAAAGGCATAAACAATAAGGTATAAAGCATGCTTAAAAATAGAAAATATAAATAAAATTCACATGCTTGGCTAAAATCATAAAATAAAATAAAGAAAACATACTTGATTTTGAGAAAATAAAACAATCAAAGCGCACGCGCTTGTTGATGCAGGCGTGCGTAATGATGTTTTTGGGCTTTGAGGAAAACTGGGCCGCTTCCTCTTTCTTTTCAACAGTGGGCTATGTTCTTTTTGTTTCTTTTTCTTTTCCCTTTTTTTTCTTTCTGGGCCGCAGGGCCTGTTTTTGTTTTTGTTTTTTTTTCTTTTGGGCCGGGTCGTTACTTTTGGGCCGGATCAGCCTTTTTTTTAATATTTTTTTTTTCTTTGGGCCGCAGGCCTGCTGCCTTTTTTTTTTGTTTTTTTTGAATTGGATCGGCTTTTTCTTTGGGCCGGGTCAACTCATTTTCTCTCTCTCTCTCTCTCTCTCTTGTTTTCTCTCTTCTTCCTCTCTTTTCTTCTTTTTCGCGTCTTCTTCCTCTGGATTTCTGCTGCGTTCTTTTTTTTGGTTTACAGATGGGCAGCGGCGAGGCAAGATGGGCAGGGGCCCTATGAGGCTAGGCAGCGGTTAGGCGCGTGCTAGGATCTGCGGCCGGTGAAGGGCTGAGGCCGTGCGTGCTGCTGCAAAGGGCTGCTGGGCGTGAGGATGGCTGTGTGTTGCAGACGGCAACGCTGAAGGCTAGGTGAGACCTCGATGATGCAGCGCTGGGAGGTGACCTGGCTTGCGGGCTGATGCGCGGAAGGGATAGGCTGCTGTGTGTGCTCAGGACCGGCCCTGTGAGTTTGGAGGCTCAAGGCGGGAAAAAATTTGAGGCCCCAAAATTCAACTGCTACATGCCTTGGACAATGGCAAGTTCATTAGGTTGGTTCCATAAGGTGAAATGCAGCAAGGATCTTCATTGTTTCTCACCCTGCAATCCAATACCATCAAGCCATGATACAACTTCTGCTGCTCGGATGTCATATCCCTCAATAAAAGGGGGACCTCAAAAGGTAAAAGAGAAGAAGAAAAGGTCATTCATATTTAAGTTACATCATATACAACCAAAAACCACACAAAAGAGAACAAAACAAGCCATTACACACAGAACACTTTGGTATGGCTCTGTGGACTTTGGTGTTTCTCACCTTCTCTATAACCTCAGAAAATTCTAAAATTAAAAGCTTAAAGCTGCTTAGCATTAAGCCTAAAGAGTCATTCATGCTCCATTTCTCTACGCAATCATAGTTTCCAGTGTGAAACATTATATCATAGACTAATATATATGAAAAGCATTAATCAAATATCTACTGAAAACCTGAACGTGGGGTGTAAATGGCAAGGTCAGGCCACCCATTGCTCCCATTCCAACAGCTCGAATCACCACTTTGCAAACTCATATAGCTCTCTGGATTCCCATTTCTCTGGACCTCCAAACCCGCATTCGAATTAAACCCATGTCCTGATGAATCGACCACATTCTCCCCAAAATCACTAGTACAAATTCACAATAGGCTGTCCTATCAAATATTGTTCTAATAACGTCCTGCCCTATGGAACATAAGGAATACAAGATTTCTTCAACCACTGCTTCACAGAGCTAGTCGAAGTGGGCAACACCATTTTGCTACATAAACCATTCTCCATAAATCAGTCTAATCATATCCACTATCAAATTCAATCACAGAGTTATGCAATATCATCGAGACAATCTAAATTTCTGGGATGCAACTCATCACAAGCTTGGTGTATATAATTCCAAATCTAAAATCATAAGAAATCATGTACCTTGATTGGAAGATTTTCTTTCAATTTTGCAAAACCCAATTTGCTTGCCATCAAATCCGAGACAGAGGAACAATGTGTTTGTGAAATTTTTCAACCCTGATGGGTATTGTTCTCTTTGGTGAAGACGATGAAGAAGTTGATAGCTCATAGACAAAAACCGAATTGGGAGTGAATCTGGGACAAAACCCTATAATGGAAACAGAACACGAAAGCCCATAGAGGAGAGAGAACATAGAGATTAGCTAGGGAGGAAGACGAGAGCCATAAGGAAATCGCGAGGTTCGCACCGTCCTAGAGAATTTCAAGGTTACGCCTCTAAAGAGGTGGAATCAAAAGAAGGGATATGATCTAATAAAAATCCCATCTCAAACTCCTCCTCTTAGATTGTTTCATTAACTTCTTTTTTTTTTTTTTAATATATGCAGGCCTACATAATTTTTTTTTGAGGCCCCTAAAATCTGAGGCCCTAGGCTTGGGCCTACTTCACCTAGTCTCAGGGCCGGCACTGTGTGTGCTGCCGAAGGCTAGAGGCTGTGATGCAACGTGCGGGGCTGGGCTGGGTTGCTGCAGATCGGGTTGCTGCATTGCGGGGGCTGGGCTTAGGTATGGCCTGTGGGCTGGAGGCCGGTGGTGCTGGGCTAGAGGTAGCGATGCCGGGAACTGAAGGCAGGGTCTGTTGTGTATGGACAATGGTGAGGCCAGTCTGGCCGGCTGCATGTGGAATTTTTTTTTTGTATGGTGGCGGCAGAAAAGAAAAGTTTTTTTTTTTCAAAGCGAGGGTTTTTTATCTCTTGGCTATTTGCTCTGATCGTGCTGATAACGTGTAAAAGTAAAATGAGAATTGGAATTGGTCTACTCATTTCATTTCATAGCCCCTTTATATAGGGATGGAATTACGGAAATATCAATTACAATGATGACATTACAATGCTTATTGATCCGTAATCGTGTTGATGGATGATAATCACTGATTCCTTGATTCCCTCTCCGTCAGTCGCTTTGACAAAGGCATATAATATGTTTTTCCTTTAACAAATCTAAAGTTTTTTTTTTTACCCTTGATTTAATAGATCGAGCAATTATAGAAGGAGGGAAAAATTGGCAAAATTGGATGACGTTTTATGTTTAGACGGGAAAAATTGGATCAAGTTATAAAAATGATAGGCAAAACTTTTCATCTTCTAATCTGCTCATTGGACCTCACTCTATTATGAATTATTAAATAACATATATAACCTACTATAAAATAACTATTAAGGACCTCCAAATCTGCTCACTTGACCTCACTCTATTATGAATTATTAAATGACAATATGACATATATAACTTACTATAAAATGACTATTAAGGACAATAATTATACCAAAAATTATTATATTCATTATACCAAAAAATTATTATATTTATTTTATGTATACTTTCCAATTCAATAATATTAGATTGTATTCTTTATTATTTTCCTTATCTATTTTCATTTTCTAATTTCACTACATACTCATTAAAGCATTCATATATATTTAATAAGAATTAAAATATTATTATAATCATGTGACATAAAAATATATGATATATATGTTGAACGCATATTGGTGAGGAAAACAAAATAATCCTATTATGATTTATGACTTAAATCTAAGTCTATTAATTATATTTACAAAAAAAAAAAAAAAAAAAACTAGCAGTGAAAAAAAAATTAAATAATTAATCTGTGGTACAAAAAAATAGAGAAAAAAAATAAACATTTGTTCAAGTAAATCCAGAATATGTGCCTAGCCCAAACTCTAGGTTACTTGACCTAGTTGTAATAGGGTTCTGAATTAGAGATATTCTCGGAGGTATTCATAGATATCCGATTAATTGTACGATTATCTTTCCTTGTACAACTCTGATTCTATGTATTGTAATCCTCTATATAAAAAGACCCCTATTATCAATGAAAGTACTGCTCAATTCTCTCCTAATTTTGGTTTTCCTTAAACATGATATCAGCACGAAGCCCTAACCCTGAAACAAATAGCCAAACCTTGATTCAAGAAGCTAAAACCCTAAATCCGAATACAAAACCTTGAAACCTTTTCTACCTCCGCAAAACAACTTGAAGCCCTCGACCCCAGGAATCCAGAACTGGCGGCAAAACCACCAGAACCGGCCGGAAAGCTACCTAATCGGCGATCGGAATTTCCAAACCGACCGCAGCAAATATTCTACCGGTTCACCACTTTTCGGACCTCCAATTGCTACAAAATTTTTCCAACAGTAGCATCTTATACCCAGAATCTGGGAACCAGAAAAACTTTTTCCGGAACCGGCCTAAAAGCAAATGAACCTGCCACCTGACTGCTACTGCAACTTGAACCGGTAGAGAAAAAAAGAAAAAGGAGGAGGAGCCCAAGCCCAGAAGCCCAGAAGCCCAAGCCGCTAACCTCACGACCACTTCAGCAGCATCGTTAGCAGTCCGATGTCACGTCACCGCCGATAACTTTTCTGACGACCTATTTCAAGGTAATTTTTACTAAAAGTTCCCTTTTTGTTTGAGTTATTATTCGATATCTCTTCTTTTTCTCGGGGACTTGCAAACCCCTTCTTCTAGTCCCCTTTTTTCATCATAGGGGAGACCTAATTAAGCCGAACTGTGGGGGTTCGTGTTCACTCCAAGCTTGGAGCTTGTTGAGATCTCTAAACTTAGTGTTTGTAGAGAATTTATGATCGACCACTTACGTTATTGTTTCGATCTAATTAAATACCTCTTGGAATCGAATTTCTTGGAAGCGACTACACTCAGAAATTTTATATGTTTTCGTGGTAGCTTTTTTCGCTGCAAAACTAACCCTTTTTCTTGTTCTCTTTCAGGATGAGTAACCTGAACAAATTGGACTTTGCTCCATTGGGAACAACTGGCTCTGGATAGGTTCATGATGTCCGCCAACATCTCAAGGCCAATGGAATCTTAGATACGATTCTCGAGCCTAACCAGGACGTGCTAACTGTTGAGCAAGCTCAAGCTTTTGGAAGCAAATAGAGCAGCCTTAGAGGCAAATAAGGCGAAAACCATCATCCTAATGACTCGTCAGATGGATGATTCACTCCAGTAAGAGTGTATGAATGAAGAAGATCCCAGAAGGATGTGGGTCTCACTAGAAGAAAGATTTGGCAATATCCGTGACTCCGTGCTTCCTAACCTAGAAGTGAGATGGCATAGCCTCCGTTTCTGTGATTTTAAGTCAGTTCTTGATTACAGCTCAGAAGCACTTCGCATTAAATCCTTAATGGAATTCTGTGGTAAAGAGATCACAATGCGATGTTGATTGAGAATACTATCTCTACCTTCTCCATCTCTGCATTGATGGTTGCTAAAAACTATCGAATAGATGTTACTGCAGGAAGGATCACAAGGTTTCATGAGCTCATTGGAGCTATGAATGTCGCTGAAAAACATGACAACATCCTTATGAAGAGCTATAATTTGAGATTCGTGGAAACAGAGCATACTCAGGAATCCAATTATAATCGCGCCCCCAAGAGAGGGCGCCAATAGCGAAAGCCTAATTTTAGGGATACTTCTGGACATTCTGGTCCATATAATCGCTCTACTTGATAAGGTAACTGCCAAACCAAAGAGGTCAACGTGGAAAGAGAGAGGGAGGCAAAGCCTCTGGCCATGTTGGTGGCACCACCAACATTAAGAGTCATCTAAATGACGCTTTCAAAGTGCCTCAATCAATGGAGTCTGAGAAAAGAGATATATGTTCTCAATGTGGAGTATCCGGTCATTGGGCACACATTTGTAGAGCTCGTGAAGAAATTGTCACCACCTACAAAGCATATTGTGAAGCAAGAGAAGCTCACTATGTGGAACAAGAAGATGATCTAGAATGGAGGGTTGAAGACTACAAATCTGGCTAGAATCAATAGATCATCAATTCTATTTTAAATCTTTATTTTTCCAAGAGATGTAATAGGCAATTGCCATATACTTTGTAGTAAATGCCATTGGTTTAGTTTTTCTTCACATAGGCTCATCCAAAATGAGTATGATGTCTAGGAAGGTTTTGAGATAAGTGGTACTTAAGCAAGATTTGCTCCACTTACATCTCTCTACTCACCTGGTTATATTTGTTTTGGAGTTACCAAAAGAAGTCAAACGACTACCTTTGTTTTGCATTATCTAGCATTTGGATTAGATTATCCTAATGGTTAAGAGACAATGATGTACTCTGTTAGCTTATGAATAAAATTTCGAGTTCTTTCAATTATGACTCCATTTTGATTTTGAGCATATTACTTTGTGACTACGATGGTTGGACCATCAGTATTAATTCAAGGACATGAAATAGCCCAAGTTCCCCTTGCCAAATGGCACCTTGATTACTGTCACAGAAACTCTCTACAAATGGCACCTATGAATAGCTAACAGATTCCATGTCAAAACCCATGTAGAGAATGGAAATGAGTTCCTTTGCAATACCTCTAATGATTGAGAACAAATGCGCATCTTAGAAAAGTTTATGTGTCTCTCTAGTGGACTCTATGTCACTATTCGAGCTATTAAATCCAATAAAGTTATGAGGGAAGATCTCTTGGATTTAGACACATATTAGCTTTGTCACGACATGATAGGTCATCCTAGTCATGATATAATGATATGTCTACTAAAGACTTCACACAGACATCCATTCTCTCGAGCGAAACGAAGCATGAATCAAAAGTTGATTCCTAAACTAAGTGTGACTGCCGCTGTCATCCGCCACCTACCTAGGGCTGACATAGTCCCTATCCATGATGCCATGGATGGTGTCCATCATAGTGATGATGCCCTAGGTGATGTTGCAATCACCAACTTTGCTTCCAATAGCATTTCAGATGCTCAGGCCCAACCAAAATCCTCATTGGTTGCTTCTAAGGCCTCTCGCTCATTTTACAAAGTCGGTTCCTTAGGGAAGTTAGGATTGAGACCGTCCTATGTAAAGGATATGAAAATACTCATTCTGTTCTTACATAAAGTCGGTGGGGATTCTGTGGACTGATTCAACCAACTTGCGGACGTTTAAATATTTCATGATGTTGGTTGACACGCAAACACGCTGGTCACATGTTGTGCCATTGTCCAACTGTAAATGTTGCTTATGCTACACTCCTAGCACATTTCATATGACAATAGGCTCACTCCCCGGATCATCCTATTCAGTCAATTGGATTTGACATTGCTAGAGTTTTTACATCGAAGACTTTCGATGGTTATTGCATATCAATGGGACTGATGTTGGACATCCTATTCTCATGTACACACCCAAATGGTCTCGCAGAAACGACTATGATGGTAGTCAGAAATTGGTAATGCGCACCCATCTCCTTATATCCGCTTGGGGTTGATGCAATATCGCATGCAGCTATGCTAATTTGTCTACGACGCACTGCCACTCAATCTACCTCTGTGTTATAGCTAGTGACTAGGTACAAGTATCGTACTTATGCATACTTGAGTGAACCATTTATGTGTAAATTGCACCACCACAGCGTACTATGATGGGTCCTTACAGACGAATGAGTAACTACATAGGATTTGAGATTCCAACAATCGTCTGCCACTTAATGCCCTTGCTAGGCGATCTCTTTACCGCATATCTTGCAGATTGTCACCTTGATGAGACAGTATTCCAGTCGTCAGGGGGAGATAAGAACACAGATGTTCAGCAGGAATGACGAGAATTATTGTGGTCTGCAAGAACGACGGGAATTATCGTAGTCTGTCCCCACTATGTCTCATCTCGATCCCTGCTAAAGTGACAAGATCACACATATTTGCTGCAAATATGCCTGCAAGGATGGACATCCCTAAGAAAGGATGTAACACCACCCTACATGGAAGTAAGCATGACACCAACGCCAAAGAAAGTGGCACACTAGCGTTACAGGCCATGCCCTAGCCAGGATCCATGAGAGGCCCGTGGGTTTGAAGGATACATACTTTGGCACAACCCAATCCTTGGATCATCGACACTCAAAATCCGTCTCATGAGAATCTTCTAGATTATGGTTATAGTTGGGGGACGCCTTAACGTCAGAACCTATTCCTGAGAATATAGAGCTCTTTGAAAATTACACTAGTGTACATGAGACGTGGGATAGAAACTCCATCATAATTGATGATGTAATTGCACATTTTGTTGCGCATGAGTTTGTTGAGTTCGATGATATCGAACCACTCTCCATTGATGAATGAATTCCAACGTTGAGAAATTTGGCCTAAATGGAAAGATGCGATAGAGGTTAAGTTGGATTCTCTAACAAAGAGGAAGGTTTTTGAGCCAGTGATGCCAACACCTCCTAACATAAAACTATTGACTAATGGGTATTCGTTAGAAGGCATAATCAGAAAAAGAGATGGCAATCTCGCCTTATGGCGCAAGGCTTCTCACAAAACGCCCTGGAATTGACTATGATGAGACATATTCTCTCGTAATGGATATCATTGCACTTCACTACTCTATCAGTTTGGTAGTTTCTGAATTACTAAACATGCAGCTTACAAATGTGGTTACTACGTATCTATATGGGGATCTAGATATGGAATATACATGAAGGTTCATGGTGAACTTCATTTACCCAAGTCAAGTGGCTCTAGACCACGAAGCGCATTTTACAAAGAGGTTGAAACGCTCACTAAAGTGACTACTTGATTGGGAAGGGATATGCCAGCTCGTTTTTATAACAAGTTTAGGATTCTATCGCGGTTCATGTTGGACATAATTTTCATTGGAAGCCCTTAAAGAATAAGGGAAACCGCTGGACACTTGAAATCCGATTTTGAGATGAAGGATTTTGGGAGAACACGATTATGTCTCGGTTTGGAACTTGAGCATTGTGTTGATAGATGCTTAGGCATTTTGACAAGGTCAAGCCTTCAAGCACCCCCATGATCATCCGTAGTCTTGATCCTGAAAATGATCCTCTTCGTCCGAAGGATGTTGATGAGGATGTGCTAGAGGCAAAAGTGTCATACTTAAGTACAATAGGCGCATTATTATACTTAGCTCAATTCACAAGACTGGACATCTTATATGTTGTGAACTTGTTAGCTAGTTATAGCTCTGCACCAACGTGACGCCACTGGATTGGTGTAAAAGATATCTTTCGGTACTTGAGATGTACAATTGATATGGGCTTGATCTATCCCTATAGAGAGACGATGGATTCGGACCCATCACACACCAGGAACGCCACCAACATTGGCCTGCGTCCACTATCCCCATCCCAAAACGACATGTGTTTTGGAAGATTTTGCTGATATTGGGTATGTCTCTAACCTACATAAAGGTCATTCCCGAACTGGTTAAGTGTTCACCATGGATGAAGACCGTGATATCTTGGAGGTCTACAGAATAGACACTAGTCGCTATATCTTCGAACAATGCAGAGATTATTGCTCTTCACAAAGTGGTTAGTGAATATATATGGATTGGATCCATAATTATGCATGTTCGAACAATTGTGGTTTGAAGTCTACCACAGATGAGCTTACGAGCATTTAGGATAATGCTGCTTGTTTGAACAAATGAAGCAAGACTACATCAAAAGTGACAACACCAAGCATAATCAGTAACAACAGACTCTCCTCAAGATCAAAGTGAACTAGGTTCGATCTGAGGACAGTATGGCAGACTTACTCACTAAGTCATTGCCTCAATTCCACTTTTGAGAAACGTGTCAGTAGCATCGTTGGTGGAAGTTATCCGAACTCCCGTGACTGTAGTCATCAGGGGGGAGATGCAGACATCAGGGAGAGATGTCTACACGTATGGTCTCGAAACATGAAGGGTGTGTTATGCTCTTTTTTCCCTTGGACCGAGGTTATTTTTGTCCCAAAAGGTTTTTGTTACTCAGCAAAGTTTTTTAATGAGGCAACGAGAAGAGCACCACGTTTGGGCGACACAAGGGGGAGTGTTCAAGTAAATCCAGAATATGTGTCTGGCTCAAACTCTAGGTTATTTGACCTAGTTGTAATAGGGTTTTGAATTAGAGATATTCTCGGAAATATTCATAGATATCCGATTAATTGTACGATTATCTTTCCTTATACAAGTCTGATTCTATGTTTTGTAACCCTCTATATAAAGAGTCCTCTATTATCAATGAAAGTGCGACTCAATTCTTTCTCAATTTCAGTTTTCCTTAAACAAGATGTGCTTTGTTTTCTTGTACATATTTTCATTTTTTTGTTGAAAACATGAATATCTTCGATTCATATGTGCATGAGAAAAATCTTTTACATTTTAAGATAAGGCCATGACCACTTACCCGATTTTAGGCTAAAAATTGCCCACTTACTCTAGCAAGAGTTTTTTAACCCCATTTACCCAAACTAACATCTATTGACATTTTAGCCCTATTAATTAAATTAAAACCCATCCTTCTCCTCTCAGTCTCTCTCTCCTTCCCAAACTCTCTCTCTCTCTCTCTCCTTCCCAAACTCTGCTTGCATGATGGAAGTAGCTATTAATGACTGGTTCATTGTTTTCCAAGCTACTGCACCACCTGCTAGCATATAAACATAGCCACAGGTTGACTTCATAGATGTAGGATAATTCCCAGCAAAGTCAGAATCTGTAAAGCCAACTAGTTCAAGTTTTTTCACATGTTTATACACAAGCATATGGTCCTTGGTCCTCTGCGGGTACCTGAAAACCTTCTTACCAGTTGTCCAATGCTCATGTCCAGGATTTGACTGAAATCTGGACAGCATTCCAACTGCAAAAGACAAGTCTGGCCTTGTACAGACTTGTGCATACATCAAACTCCCTACTAGCCTAGCATATGGTATTGACTCCATCTCAGTTTTCTCAACATCAGTTTTAGGACACTGATTTTTAGTTAGTTTATCTCCCTTAGACATTGGTACTTCACCATTAGCACATGTTTCCATTCCAAATCTTTTCAAAATTTTTGAAATATAATTTTGTTGAGACAATCCCAACAATCCCTGCTTCCTATCTCTCTTGATCTTAATTCCCAGTACATATGATGCTTCTCCCAGATCCTTCATGTCAAAATTACTTGACAAGAAAGCTTTAGTATCTTTCAGCAATTTTACATTACTGCTAGCAAGAAGAATATCATCCATACAGGATAAGAAAGATAAAATTATTTCCAACTACTTTAAGATAAACACATTCATCAACAAGATTTTCTGAAAATCCAAAAGATGAAACCACTAAGTCAAATTTCTTATACCACTGCCTACTAGCTTGTTTGGGTCCATAAATAGATTTCTTAAGTCTACTGACCATATTTTCTTTCCCTGCCTCAATAAAACCTTCAAGTTGTACCATGAAGATTTCTTCCTCCAGCTCCCCATTCAGGAAAGCTGTTTTTACATCCATTTGATGTAATTCCATGTCATAATGAGCTACTAGAGCCATTATGATTCTAAATGAATTTTTAGTTGAAACAGGTGAGAAAGTTTCTGTAAAATCTATCCCTTCCTTCTGTGTGAAACCCTTAGCAACTAGTCTAGCTTTATGTCTATCTATGTTTCCACTGGCATCTCTCTTAGTTTTAAACACCCACTTACAGCCAATAGGCTTGTGATTTTCTTTTGGCTTCACAAGCTCCCAAACTCCATTCTTGTACATAGACTCAAGCTCTGCAATCATAGCTTCAGTCCAAGCATCAGAATCTCTACTTTCAGGGGCTTGTTTAAAACTAGTGGGATCATTGTCATCAGATAATGCAGACTCCACTTAATTTAAATAAACTTCATAAATATCATCCTCCCCTCCAAACCTTGGTTTCCTTACTCTCTGTGATCTTCCTAACACAACTTGGTTTTGTTGTACGTGGCTCAGGTTGAGGTTTAGGTTCAGGTTGTGGCTGAGGTTCAAGTTGAGGTTCATTTTGAGTCACTTTCTCTTGCTCCTGCCCTAAGTCTAATTCAGCCATTTTAGAATCATGATCATTACCCTCTAAATTTTCATCTACAGCGTTTTGATCTTTAACTAGATTTTGACTTTGAGCCAATCCTGAGTTTAATAAATTATTTCGAATATACTGCTATATTATCCACATTTTCTACAATTTCTTCAAAATCTGAGGACAAGTCCTCAAAATTTGTATTGCAGACACTTTCACCTAAAAATTTAACTTGATGAGTTTCAAAAAATCTAGGTGAATGATGAGGTGAATAAAGTTTATAGCCTTTAGACTTTTTACAGTAGCCAATAAAAATGACAAGCTACAGACTTTGGATCAAGTTTTCCTGAATTTGGATTATAAATCCTTGCTTCAGCTTTAGTCTTTACATCCCCAGACATGACAATGGTGTAAACTTGGTTGCCTACCACACCATAATTCAAATGGTGTTTTATCTATAGCTTTGCTTGGGGATCTGTTGCAAAGGTAATTTGCAGTTCTTAAAATTTCTCCCCAAAGCATTTTTGGCAATCCAAAAGTACACATCATACTTCTTACCATGTTTAATAGAGTTGTATTTTTCCTTTCAACTACCCCATTTTGTTGGGGATTATATGGTGTTGTATACTGAGCCTTTATGCCTACACTTTGCAGATATAATGCAAAAGGACCTTTTTGTTGTCCTTGCTCAGTATATTTGCCATAAAACTCCCCCCCCCCCTTATCAGACCTCACAACCTTAATTTTCAAGTCCAGTTGATGTTCAACCTCAGTTTTGAAAATTTTAAAAGCCTCAAGTGATTGTGATTTTTCTGATAGTAAGTAGATGTAGCTATATTTGGAAAAATCGTCTATAAAAGTAATGAAGTAAATATTTCCACATATTGTCTTATGTCTAAAAGGTCGACATATATATATCTACATGGATTAATTCCAACAGTTTCTTACTTCTGTTGGCATTTTTCTTTCTTAAGTTTGTCATTTTTCCTTTATAACATTCAATACAGTTTTCAAGATCATCAAAGTCTAATTCTAGAAGTGTTTTATTTTTCACAAGTACTTTCAATCTATCTTTTGATATGTGGCCAAGTCTCCTGTGCCACAAATATGCAGATTTTTCATTGTGTAGGGTTCTTTTTGCACCAGTAATGGTGTTTATGCTTGATGTGTTATTGTTATTTTCAACAAGTAAAGTTTCTTGTTGACCTAATGAACAATTCAATCTAAAATAATCATTCACAATAACACCAGAACCAAAAATAGAATAATCTTTAAGTAAGAAATCAAGAGAATCCTTGAAATTTTTTATTCCATTAGAACCAATGTAGAAATTACATCCACTCTTAACTAAAAGACTAACTGAAAGCAAATTCCTCTTAATTGTTGGAATATAATCAACACTATCTAAAACCAGAAAATTTCCTAATCCCAAATCTAGTCTTAAAGATTCTACTGCCTTGACTGCAACCCTCATTCCATTCCCAACGCAGATGTTAGCTTCATCACTTCTTGGCTTCCTCTTCTTTATGAATCCCTGCAAAGAATTCATAATATGTAAGGGACTGCCACTATCTAACCAATAAGAATGAGGTTCAATGTTAACAAAAATTAATTTCTAATGAAAAAGTTTCTAAATGATTAAGTGTATTAATCTTACCCTTTTTCACAAGCCATGCCTTAAAACCTGTACAGTCCTTCTTCATGTGTCCTGCTTTCTTACAAAAGTAGCACTTGAACTTAAATGGCTTGTTGACTTTAGCTGCTGCAGTACTTCCTGATGGCTTAGCTATAGTTTTCTTAGTCTTAAGCTTGTTCTGCTTCTTTGGCTTTTCAACTAGGTTGACAGAGGTGGAGGGCTGCTTCTCCTTCTTCATCCTACTCTCCTCATCCACGCAGATTGCAATAAGCTCATTCAAGGTCCAGTTCTCCTTCTGTGCATTGTAGCTAGTCTTCAGGGTGTTGAAGCTAGATGGTAGGGAATCTAAGGCATTGTGAACAAGTTGGTCATCCTTAATCCCCATATCAAGATCCCTGAGCCTGGCATTTAACTCAGTAAGCTTCAAAATGTGCTACCTAACTCCTCCACTACCAGTATATTTTAATTCATTCATCTCCTTATTGAGTCTTGTTGCCTCAGCCTTATTGCTCTCGTTGAATTTCTCAGCTATAGCATCAATATAATCAACTGCTAAGGTTGGTTCATCTATGCTACCCCTCACAGTATCAGACATGGTGGTCCTCATTACATTCTTAGCGCTATAATTTGCTCTATGCCAATCTCGATAATACTTTTTCTCATCAGTTGAGCTATTGGCATCTATTCCATAAGGCTCTATATCAGTACAACACAAGTCCATGTTTTCATGCATCATGAGATAAAACTCAACACCACTCTTCCAGGCCTTAAATTTTGATCCAGTAAGCATCTGGATATTATTCAGGTTCATGTAGGTGATTCCTAGGGAGCAAAACAAAGAAAAATAAGTTTCAACAGTTCTCAAAACAAGTTTTGCCAAAAGGTGTTCTGCATATATGTGTTAATTCTAAAGCAGTTCAAGTAAACATACAAGCAGAAAACAAACCATCTAACATACAAAACAATACCAAAAGCAAATAATGCAATTTTTAGCGCCAATTCTGCAGTCAATATCAAGTATCACTTTTATAGCAGAAAACATGATATTCAAAAATTTTCTCAATCATTATGCCACAAGCAGTGAATTCAATTTATTCTAAAGGCAATCATCATCTTTATGACAGAAGAAAAGTCTCTAGAATCCCAAGCTGAATCCAAAATTATGCATAATGCTACTTATCAAGTTAAACCATACAATTCACACTTCTTTGGAAGACAATATATGCACAGTTTAAAAGAAAGCAAAAATTTCAGGTCCTTTAACAACTCAATGAATTTCAACCGATAGATAATTGCTTTGTGCAACATATCTTCTTAATTCTTTTAATTCTCAGACCATGAAAAAGTTCTATTCAAAAATTTCTTTCTTAAAAACAATTCACTGTCAGTCGAAATTTTTATTCAATCAGCAATTTTAACACAATAAGCATGTATAGGGAGATTAACTTAATAACATGTCATATCATACCATCACAGATCATCAATTACAGAAACTTCACAACATCAAAACATCAAGATATTCAAACATGTTCATTCCGAAAACCATCACATCACAAAACAAATTCTGAAAATTAAGTTTCATTCGGTCACCATCTACTCTAGCCTAGGTTCACACCGGGAATGCCTCTATTGTTCTTGCTCATTACGATGATCAAAATATTCCAAATCTTAAAACCCAAAAATTTCCAGAAATTCTAACCTCGTTTATTCTTAATTTGCTACAAAACTTTATCGCGGAAGCATGTATCTTTATCCAAAACAGCAATCGATTAATTCGGCTTCTTAATCCACAGAATTGGTGTTTTGAATTCCATAGAGGACATAAACATCCCCTGCGCTTTCAATCCCGGATAGAACCCTAATCCCCAAATCAAATATGACCGTTAGGATACAACGGTCATCTGCAGGGGTTCTGAATGATTGGATCCGGGTCAGCGTTTATGCGGGTTTGGGCCGAAGAATTTTTCTAAAAACTGGCCCATTCGTGGCCTTTTCTTTAGCAAGGTTTTAGAATAAAATTTTATAGGTTTTTTACTGAAAATAAAATTTTGGTTCTTCCAAAAATTGATTAATCAAAATTGGTTTATGTTTGTGAAAACCTGAAGCTCTGATACCATTTGTTAAACTGAATGAGCAATTAATCCAAGACCAATTCACAAAGGCATAAACAAACTTAATATTAATCAACACAACGTGAACCAAATAACATGATATTTGAGACATACCTTCTTCATGGTTAAGGGCCATTGTTGCAGACGAGTTAACAATTACTAGTATTGATCTTCTCCTCCACTCTGAATTAAGACTCCTTTTTTGAGGCAGGACTTAAGGCTTATGTTACAGAGAGAGCAGGGACCAACACACCCTATATATATTGGTTATGATTCTAAGAATCCTCCCATAAAGATGTTTCTTAGAATCCAAGTCACCAACAACAAGGAAACCTAATGCAACACTAAATCAGATCACAATGTAAACCAACTAATGGATTCCTAACCTATGAGCTGATATAATTATCTCAATAGGTTTCTAGATGTTAATGTACTTAGCTTACAAATCCTATTAATGAATCAAGTTATAATCCAATTTGCATTCTGCATAATAGATGATGATAGGTCCACTTTAGTTCTAACACAGCCAATGTCGAACCCACAGTCCATATTCAGAAGAGAATATATCCAGCACAGCTGAGTAGGGTGCAGAATAATCAATTCTAACAACTCTCAAGTGATGAGCAGATTCGGAAGGGTCAAAAGCCAAAGCAGCACAAAAATGCTGATCATCATGGTTTTGGTGGACACAGGCTTTAGGTATGGCAACTTGTTGTCTTGTGATGGGATATTGCAAACATAAAACTGATAAGTTGTGATGGGATATTGTCTTGTGATGGGATATCAAGTTGCAGCCATTTAGGTACTCATCACGATCAGTGGATTCAGCAGTGGCACCCGGCTTATACCATTGTCGATCAAAATACTGCCAATGAGACTTTTTGGATCTATACGATTTTCTGTCATAAAATTGACCTCCGCAAATAAGAGTGCTTTGCAGGTTAATTATCTTCCATGGCATGATAATTATATAAATTAAGAGATATAATTCATACGATGCAATACCTTGTCTACGGTGGTGGTGCTGGTGGTGGCAGTGCGGAAGAAAAGACCCAAAGGAGGGGACTGCGCCCAAAATCTCTGCATCCAAATACCAGATGTTATTCGGTGCCATAACCTGGACACGCTCATGCATGGCACCAAGTCCTTCTCCGATGATAGTCTACCCAAAATCTCAACCCACAAATCCTCGCATAAATCCCCCATATACACAAATCAATTTAGGTATATTAGAAAATCAACTAGATACGTATGTACAAAAGAAAAGAAGGACGAGCTGATTATATATACAAAACCATAGATTTGTTTGATTGGAAATCGCCGCCGGAGTTTGTATGAGCAGACATCTGATCTATTTGTGTACTCTAAATTTTGCTTATAGGAAAATGCATAATACACCAGATAAAAATTGGACAATTGGGGGCGAAGTTGAAATTAACAAACCATGTTTCATTACACTTGATAAAAATTTTGCTTACCGGAAAATGCATAATACACCAGATAAAAATTGGACAATTGGGGGCGAAGTTGAAACTAACAAACCATATTTCATTGCACATGAAAATAGGTCATTCTTGTCCTGAACACGTAATGGAAAGCCACTTCACAAAGTAGGGACAATGGAAATCGCCGCCGGACAGTATACTAGGGTTCGTGGAAAGTTTATTATATTGTCCCAGACCATGGTATAACTGGGTGGTTTGCGTTGATGATGTAAATAACTCATATGATTTATACTTATTTTTGATTGGCCCATATGATTTGTAGTTTAGGTCTGAGTCGATATTGGAGAAATTTCTTCAATTTAATCAAGATTATTAATTTATCGGACATTCGTTCATTGAGGTTTACTGTAATTAAAAAATTTAATCATTATGAAGGAGAATTGACTCAATCTATCTATAGTATTATTAAGAGAAGATGTTTTGTTAGCAAAAATTTAAAAAATTGACAGATTAAACCTTGAAAGATTAAAAAAAATTAAGAATAAATTAAATCACAAGGGTAAATATGATAATTACAAAATAATTTTTTATTAAGAAAATTAAAAAGAAATGATCCCACAACCCACTTTTCTCTTCCACTATTTCCTCTCCGCAATACTGAAAGAAAAATAATACAATGTTCAAGTAAATCCTTATTTGTGTGTCTGGCCCAAACTCTAGGTTACTTGACCTAGTGGTAATAGGGTTTAATTAGAAGGATCTAGATATTCCTATTCAATGTATGATTACCTTTCCTTTTATGATTCATATTCTATGCATTGTAATCCTATATATAAAGAGGCCCCTATTATCAATGAGAATACACAGCGATTTTCTCTCAATTTCTTGTTTCCCTAAAACACGTTATCAGCACGAGCCCAAACTACAAAAACCAAAAACCAAAAACCAAAAACCAAAAACCAAAAACCAAAAACCAAAAACCAAAAACCAAAAACCAAAACCAAAACCAAAAACCAAAAACCAAAAACCAAAAACCTGAAAATCTTCGTCGCTACTGCAAGCACCCTAGCCGCCTCACCACTGTTGAGACTCACCGCCGCTACTCTCTTGTAGCCTTTGCCGCACGTCTGCTGCCCCTGCAGCACCGCTGCATGCCCATTGCATCCTTCTCCTCCTAGTTTCTCCTCTCGTTCTTGTGCATATCAGTCAGTTTACAAGCCCTTAAATGTCTAGTTCGAAACTTCAGATCAAAATTCTTCCTTCATCAAAGTTGTTCGCCTCTGTCTCTTCTATCTGACTTCCAAATTTCAGCCCCATTGGAGTCGTTTTGAGACCTGTATAACAATCGGAGTAGGAGATGTTCAGAAGCGAATCTGCTCCAAATTTCAACAAGTTTGATTCGCCTAGGATTGAAGCTCGTCTGCAATCCTACAACGAGGATCGAATACGCTCTGCAATCCTAAGAGGTATGGTTTACTAAAAGTTCCCACTTTTGAAGTTTTTTTATTCTTTTTCGTTTCTTTTTCTCGGGGACTTGCAACATCCCTTCTTCTACCCCCCTTTCTTCATCATAGGGGAGACCAAATTAAGCCGAACTATGGGGGTTCGTGCTCATTCCAAGCTTAGAGCTTGTTGAGATCTCCAAACTTAGAGTTTGTAGAGAATTTATGATTGATCACTTACGTCATTGTTTTGATCTAATCCAATACCTCTTGGAATTTAATTTCTTGGAAGCGATTACGCTCAGAAATTCCTAAATTCTTGGAAGCGATTATGCTCAGGAATTTTATATGTTTTCGTGGTAGCATTTTTCACTCCGAAACTAACCCTAATTTCTTGTTCTCTTTCAGGATGAGTAAACCTGAACAAATTAGACTTTGCTCCTGTTAACGTTTGGATCCGTTGGGGATCTAATTAACGTAAGTAAAGAGAGAGATAGAGAGTGACACAAGATGTATAGTGGTTCACCTCCCGCCTTAGCGGGAGACTACGTCCACTTGAAAGCTTATACTAGTGTGTCGAGCCTTGCGGCCCAAGTGTGTAATGGAGTGGAGATGGAATGGTGTTTAAGTGGGAGGAGGCATTCCTTTTATAGGTGAAGGAATGCTTCTCCTTTACATTTTCTTAGATGTGGGACAAGAACCCACCATTCTAGTCTAGAAAGCCTATTTGTGAGGGCATGTTGGCAAGGCCGGAAAGGTGGCTTCCCGGCGACGGATTTGCGACTTCCGGATACCGTGGCGTAGCTTGAACATAGGGCTACACGATGGATGTCGCGGTTGGGCCTTGCCATGTCTCGTGGATGTCCCAAAGTGGGTGTTACTTATGCTTGGTGATGTAGTAAATACTCCATATTGTTGGAGGTATGTACAAGTCCCCGAAGTCCCCAAGTAAGAGGAGCTTCTTGGTTGGGGAGTTATAATCATGAAGTCATCAAGCATAAGTAACCGGGCGGCACGGAGCCCCTACAAGTCCCCGAACTCCGTAAGCAAGAAGGGACTCGTTAACCTGCACAACAAAGACAAAAAAAACAGGCATATGTAGAATGCTCGTTGCAATGGGCAACGCATATATGAGTGTAATAGTGCGCATATGGTCGTGTGAGAAAATGAATTGCATATGATAAATGCGTGACGCGCGCAAGGAGACGAACGAGGTCGAGTTTTACGGGGTTATGCTCGTGAGATGCAAGTTGCATGAGCGCCGCGGAGGTATGCATTTGTAACTCATGAACGACGATCGCGAGTACGGTTGTGTTTGTTTGGTTGTCTCTCGTATTAATGGAACGCGAAAAGAATTTGATTTGTCGCAATCGGGAAGCTCGAGGGTTGCCGGGAAGGCATGAGCGGGAACTCGAGGGTTGCCGGGAAGGCATGAGCGGAAGCTCGGGGTGCCGAGAAGGCATGAGCGGGAAGCTCGTGGGTGCCGGGAAGGCATGAGCGGAAAGCTCGTGGGTGCCGAGAAGGCATGAGCGGAAAGCTCGTGAGCGGAAGCTCAAGGGTTGCCGGGAAGGCATGAGCGGAAAGCTCGTGAGCGGAAGCTCAAGGGTTGCCGGGAAGGCATGAGCGGAAGCTCGTGAGCGGAAGCTCGTGGGTTGCCGAGAAGGCATGAGCGGAAAGCTCGTGGGTGCCGAGAAGGCATGAGCGGAAAGCTCGTGAGCGGAAGCTCAAGGGTTGCCGGGAAGGCATGAGCGGAAAGCTCGTGAGCGGAAGCTCAAGGGTTGCCGGGAAGGCATGAGCGGAAGCTCGTGAGCGGAAGCTCGTGGGTTGCCGAGAAGGCATGAGCGGAAAGCTCGTGAGCGGAAGCTCGTGAGTGCCGAGAAGGCATGAGCGGGAAGCTCATGATTTGCTGGGAAGGCATGAGCGGAGGCTCAAGGGTGCCGGGAAGGCATTAACGGGTAGCTCGATGGTGATGCCCTGAGGCATGAGCGTTGCCGTTGCTAATTATGCTGGGCTGTATGTATAAGTCCCCGAAGTCCCCAGTCAAGGAGGGTGTTCTTGCGGGTTGATACCAAAGCGTAGCTTTGTGCCGTATATCAGGCATAATTAGTGCGAGTGCGTCGTCCATCTAGAATTGGTTGGAGCGAACGCTTTTGCCCTTTCGGGTGGGCCCCTGCTAGGCCCGCCAGGGAGTCCCCCACTCCTGGCTATAGACCTCCGTATGGTCGGAAAATTGTTTGATGAGGGGAGCTGCGCGGAGCAGAGGGTGTTGGGTAGCGAGCCCAATCTTAGATACCCAAGCGTCGGGGTTAACTGCCGGATCAATGGCTGCCGTGGGCTGTGTTAACTAGTCCCTAGCTGTTTTCTCGAAAGAGAAACTTGACTGCAATGCCGCGTAGCGGTCATTGTCATGATGAGGCGTTGCCTTACCCCTTGGCGGTTGAATGAAAAATGATACACATAGAGCAAGTAATAAAATTTTGTTTGAGTGTCCCATACTTATTTAATTTTGCAATTAAAATAGAAGCATGGCATATGTGTATAGCATGTACTTGTAGTAAAGTTGCTAATAACATTGTATTATTGTAAACTTGCTTAGAGATCGTTTGAGATCGGTATACGAAGCATGGCATATCTAGCATGTGAGACCTAGAAAGTGTTGCCAAATCTACGAAACGTTGTAGGCATGCTTAAAAGTTTATGGGAGCATGTAAAAGCATATCAAGTGTGATATATTGTAGTCATGCTTAGAAGTAGTAACAGCATGGTATTGGCATGGTAGTAGCTCTAATTGCAAGAGCGGAAAAGATAAGAGGAAGGCACTTATCTTATGCCGGTTTGGAGGCTAGCGGAGTTGGCTGAGCATGACGGTCCGTTGCTTGTGGTGGATAAAGTACTCCGATAATGTCTGTCAACTTCGTAGTTGCGGTTGAATGCTCCATAGAAATAATTGAATTTCCTTGGAACAAAATAAGTGATTAATATGTGGATTTGTAAAATCGACACTAATAGCTGATACATGTACTTTGATAAGATATTACGCCAAGTATATAAGCGAAGTAGTAGTTGATGGCACCATGACATATTTGATTATGTGCCGCAAATGTGAAATTTAATATGGCCATGAGATCTAGAGAATAAATTTCGATGTATTTACCATATATGATTCGTTTGCTAATTAACATATCAAATGTATATGTCTAATAGATGATAAGATATGTCCGTAGGAGCATATATGTGAGATACAGTGGACATGAAGCAAGCATTTTCAATGTGAATCAATTGGAGCCCATGGATATACATGTATCATGAATGTCAAATATTGGCAAGTGGATTTAGACAGATCATTTAAGCATGGGACATAAGCATTCACGAGGGGCTTATGGATGCTTGGATAGTTGGATTCTAAATGACTCTGCCTAAAGTGAACGACATGAATATGTAGTATACGTGTGTGGTCACAGATGACGGCATGACGCCCTGTCAATTGCCCAGAAGGTAGGTGAGCGAAGTTCTTTATATATTGACATGTGTTACTATACGCAATAGCTATACAATTAAGTTGGTTTCCAAAGGAAGACAAGCATCTGTGCTTTGTGTCTGACGGTATAGGACATGTCTTTGTAACTAAGTATTATAATGAAAGCATGCAGTACATATGTGGTTATGTGTGTATGTGTTTGCATATGAATATAGCAATTCCAATATTTAATTAAGGCATGGCACGTGCTATGGTCAGACGGTAGCACCTAGCAATTTCAATACTTAATTAAAATATGGTTGCATCACTGCATGTGCCCAGAGGCTCATAGGAGAGGTAGATAGCATGTGCTGCGTCTCTATTTTAGAGACAAGTAGCCTTCATAATTGAGCCATGCTTTGGTTTGACAAAGAACTTGGTTGTGCGAAGCACGTGGTGTTCACAGGTGTATTAGCAAAGGCTGAAGCAGAAAACTTAACTTTTTCAGTTACGAGGAGCTGCTGCCATCCCTGGGTAGTCGACGAAGCGGGTTCGCATAATTAATTTCTCCGGCTGGTGCGGGGAAAACTGAGGAGAAGAACTCAATCTGCTGATGATTGGTGGATAAATTTTCCAGTGCTCGGTAGAGATGGTCGGTGTTGGTCAGAGGGCTGTGGGTGCCCAGAGTAATTCTGGGTGCATTGGAAGGTTGAAGCTCTGCCAGGAAGATTAAAGCTCCGGTGCATGTTCAGCGGTGTATGTTCAGCGGAACATGGCTAGCGGTAGCCTTGCCCAGCGGTGAAGCTTGGCGGAGTTGGCTTTGGCCAGCGGTGAATCTCAGCGGTGCTTGGCCATAGTTAGCGGTGGAGACTCGGAGTAACTGCATGGAGCAGAGGTGCTCGACGGTGTTTCACTCAGCGGTGGAGGCTAGCGGTGCTCAGCAAAGGTGCTAGATTTGTCGATTTATGGACAGCGGAGCCGCTGGTGGATGGCTAGCGGAGCTCGCTCGGCGGTGCTCGACCGGCGGAGAAGCTGTCCAGAGGAGGACGTCCAGCAGTGGTTGAGCTGTGACTGTGACCAGCGGAGCCAGTCGGCGGTGCTCCTGGTGTCCATATGAGGCTTGGCCTGCTAGCGGAGGATGCCGGCGGGGGTCCCCTGGCGGACGACCCTCTGGCGGAGGGCCGGGAGCTGCAACCTGGCGGAGGAGTAGGCCAGCGGAGCAGAGGTTGGTTCGGACACCTAACTCGCAATCCTGTGTTTCCGAGGCATGCCTTGGCGGCCGGGTTGCTGCTGATGTAGCTGATGCTCGATGATAGTTCGGCGGTGCACAGTCCGGCGGAGGTATGCCGCTGAAGGAGAGTTGAGCTGGCAGCGGTGCCTAGCCTCGGTGGAACTGTGCTGGCGGAGGTGATGACCAGAGGGGTCGCCTAGCGGAGTGGTGGCGCTGAGGTGAGGAGTTGTGGCGGTGGCGCTGAAGAAGTGTGGCGGTGGAGCCCTTCCGGCGGTGAAGCTCGGACTGTGCCTGCGGTCAGCGGGGTGTGCAGCGGAGACGTGCGCAGCAGTGGGCGGAGCGGAGTGTTGAACCCTCCGGGTCTCCGGGTAGCACGAAGCAACGAAGTGCGCCGCTGGGTTGAGTTTGGCGGAAGGTTTGCCGACGCAGGACTCGGGTGGAAGACCCGCTGGCGGAAGACTCGCTAGCGGACGGACCTGCTGGCGGAAGGCTCGCTGGCGGACAGACCGGCTGGCGGAAGACTCGCCGGCGGAACCTGAAGAACACGGGTTCTTGGCGGAGATGAGCTGTGGCCGGCGGAGGTCTTCGGCGGACCACCAGCGGAGGTCACCCAGCGGTGAAGGCCGACAGAGGTGTTTGGCGGAGGCGCCAGTGTTTGGCCTTGTGAGCGAAGCTCTGCCGCTGCCGCCGACTGAAGCTCGGAAGCTCTCCTGGCGGAAGAGAGTTGAGAGTTGCCGTTGATGATCATTGAAGAATGGCCAAAGGGTGTCCAGAGAAGATTTTGCCGCCAAAATTTTTTTTTTTTTTTTTGAGTGGTTCAGCGTTGACCACTTTGGGTTGGCGTTGACCGGAGTTGGTCAGCGTTGATTGACTCCGCCGGGCGTTGACCGACCCCGATGGAACAAGTTACCGTTAAGGATTTCAATTGTATAACTCAAAGAAAGAAATTATTTTGAGCTCGGTTAAGATGACTTAACTCAATGGTAAGTGACGAAGCCTTTGTGTTGGCTTCCCACAGACGGCGCCAATGTTAACGTTTGGATCCGTTGGGGATCTAATTAACGTAAGTAAAGAGAGAGATAGAGAGTGACACAAGATGTATAGTGGTTCACCTCCCGCCTTAGCGGGAGACTACGTCCACTTGAAAGCTTATACTAGTGTGTCGAGCCTTGCGGCCCAAGTGTGTAATGGAGTGGAGATGGAATGGTGTTTAAGTGGGAGGAGGCATTCCTTTTATAGGTGAAGGAATGCTTCTCCTTTACATTTTCTTAGATGTGGGACAAGAACCCACCATTCTAGTCTAGAAAGCCTATTTGTGAGGGCATGTTGGCAAGGCCGGAAAGGTGGCTTCCCGGCGACGGATTTGCGACTTCCGGATACCGTGGCGTAGCTTGAACATAGGGCTACACGATGGATGTCGCGGTTGGGCCTTGCCATGTCTCGTGGATGTCCCAAAGTGGGTGTTACTTATGCTTGGTGATGTAGTAAATACTCCATATTGTTGGAGGTATGTACAGCTCCGTTGGGAACAACTGGCTCTAGATATCACAAGTGGGTTCGTGATGTCCACCAGCATCTCAAGGACGATGGAATCCTGGAGACGATTCTCGAGCCTAGCCAAGTCGTGTTAACTATTGAGCAAGCTCAAGCTTTGGAAGCAAATAGAGCAGCCTTATAGGCAAATAAGGTGAAAACCATCATCCTAATGACTCGTCATATGGATGATTCGCTCTAGTACGAGTGTATGAATGAAGAAGACCTTAGAAGGCTGTGGGTCTCACTTGCAGAAAGATTTGGCAACGTCCGTGACTCCCTGCTTCCTGACCTAGAAGTGAGATGGCATAGCCTCCGCTAATGTGATTTCAAGTCAGTTCTTAACTACAACTCGGAAGCACTTCGCATTAAATCCTTAATGGAATTCTATGATAAAGAGATCACAAATGCGATATTGATTGAGAAGACTCTCTCTACCTTCCTCGTCTCTGCATTGATGGTTGCTAAGAAATATTGAATCGATGTTACTGCAAGACGGATCATAAGGTTTCATGAGCTCATTGGAGCTATGAATGTCGCTGAAAAGCATGACAACATCCTTGTGAAGAACTATAATTCGAGATCCGTGGGAACAGAGCATATTCCTGAATCCAATTATAGTCGTGCCCCAAAGAGAGGGCGCCAAGAGCGAAACCCTAATCTTAGGGATACATTTGGACGTTCTGGTCCATATATTCACTCTACTTGGGAAGATAACCGCCAAAATAGGCAAACACGGAACCGAAGAGGTCAACGTGGAAAGAGAGAGGGAGGAAACGCCTCTGGTCATGTTGGTGGCGCCACCAACACTAAGAGCCATCTAAATGGCGCTTTCACAGTGCCTCAATCAATGGAGTTTGAGCAAAGAGATGTATGTTCTCGGTGTGGAGTGTCTGATCATTGGGCACATATTTGTAGAGCTCGTGAAGAACTTGTCACCCCCTACAAAGCATATTGTGAAGCAAGAAAAGCTCACTATGTGGAACAAGAAGATCAAGAAGATGATCTAGAGTGAAGGGTGAAGACTACAAATCTGGCTGGGATCAATAGATTGCCAATTCTGTTTAAGTCTTTATTTTTCCAAGAGATGTAATAGGCAATTGCCATATACTTTGTAGTAAATGCCAATGGTTTAGTCTTTCTTCAAAGTAGACTCACCCAAAGTAAGTGTGATGTCTAGGATGGTTATGAGATTAGTGGTACTTAAGCGAGCCTCGCTCCACCGACATCTCTTTACTCACCTAGTCACATTTATTTTGGAATTACCGAAAGAAGTTAGACGACTACCATTGTTTTGCATTAGCTAGCATTTTGGATTATATTTTCTTTGGTCAAAGAGACAATGATGTAACTCTGTTGGCTTATGAATAAAAATTTCGAGTTCTTTTCATTATGACTCCATTTTGATTCTAAGCATACTTCTTTGTGACTATGATGGCTGGGCCATCAGTATTAATTCAAGGATAGGGAATAGCCCAAGTTCCCTTTGCCAAATGGCACCTTGATTACTATAACAGAAACTCTCTACGCTCCTAGGGAAAATTGTACCTATCAATAGCCAACGGATTCCATGCAAAAATGCATGTAGAGAACATAAATGTGTTCCTTTACAATACCTCTAATGATTGCTAACAAAGGCGCATCTTAGAGAAGTTTTTGTGTCTCTCTAGTGGACTCTATGTCACTATTCGAGCTATTAAATCCAATAAAGTTATGAGAGAAAGTCTCTTGGATTTAGACACATATTGGCTTTGTCACGACATGATAGGTCATCCTAGTCACGATATGATGATCCGTTTACTAAAGACTTCACATGGACATTCTATCTCTCGAGCGAAATGAAGCATGAATCAAAAGTTGATTTCTAGACTAAGTGTGACCGACGCTGCTGCTAGGGCACCGCCTCCGTCCACCACCAGCCTCGGGCTGGCACAGTCCATATCCATGACACCATGGATAGCGTCCATCATAGTGATGGCACCCCAGGTGATGCTGCAATCACCAACTTGCTTCAAATAGCGTTTCAGACACTCAGGCCCAACCAAAATCCTCATTGCTTGCTTTTAAAGCCTCTCGCTCGTTTTACAAAGCCCGTTCCTTAGGGAAATTAGGACTGAGACCGTCCTATGCAAAGGATATAAAAATACTCATTATGTTCTTACATAGAATCTGTGGGGATTCTGTGAGTTCAACCAACTTGCGGACGTTTAAATATCTCATGATGTTGGTTGACACGCAAACACTCTAGTCATGTGTTATGTCATTGTCCACTTGTAAATGCTTCTTATGCTACACTCCTAGTATATATCATACAATAACAGGCTCACTCCCCGGATCATCCTATTCAGTCAATTGGATTTGACATTGCTAGAGAGTTTACATCGAATACTTTCGATGGTTATTACATTGGGACTGATGTTGGACATTATATTCCCATGAACACACCCAAATGGAACCGCGGAAAAGACTACAATGGTAGTCCGGACATTGGTAATGCACACCAATCTCCTTACATCCGCTTGGGATGATGCAATATCGCATACAGTTATGCTCATTCGTCTACGACCTACCGCCACTCAATCTACCTCTGCGTTACAGCTAGTGACTGGGTACAAGTATTGTACTTACGCATATTTAAGTGTGCCACTTATGTGCCAATTGTGTTGCCACAGCGCTCTATGACAGGTCCTTACAGATGAAGGGGCAACTACGTTGGATTTAAGACTCCAACAATCGTCCGCCACTTAATGCCCTTGCCAGGCAATCTCATTACCGCTAGATTTGTGGGTTGTCACTTTGATGAGACAGTCTTCCCGTCTTTAGGGGCAGATAAGAACACGGATGTTCAGCAGGAACGACATGAATTGACGTGGCCTGTCCCCACTATGTCTCATCTTGATCCCTGTTAAAGTGACGAGATCACACAAATATGCTGCAAACATGTCTGCAAGGAAGGACGTGCCTACGAGGGGACGTAGCGCCACCTTACAAGGAGGTAGGTATGGCGCCAACGCCATAGAGAGTGGCACTTTGGCGTTACAGGTCATGGCCCCAACTAGGATGCGTGGGAGGCCCGTGGGTTCGAAGGATACTTTGGCACATTCCAATCATTTGATCATCAAGACTCAAAATTCATCTCATAAGAATCTTCCGGGTTAGGGTTATCGTTGGGGGACGCCTCAGCGTTAGAATCTATTCCTGAGAATATAGAGCTCTACGAAAATTACACTAGTGTACATGAGATGTGGGATAGAAACTCTATCATAATTGATGATGTAGTTGCGCATTTTGTTGCACATGAGTTTGTTGAGTCTGACGATATCGAACTACGCTCCGTTGATGAATGAATGCCAACATAGAGAAATCCGGCATAAATAGAAAGATGCGATCCATATTAAGTTGGATTCTCTAACGAAGAGGAAGGTTTTTGAGCCAGTGATGCTAACACCTCCTAACATAAAACCTATTGACTAATGGGTCTTCGTTAGAAAGCATGATGAGAAAAAGATATGGCAATCTCACCTTATGGCTCAAGGTTTCTCACAAAACGCCCTGGAATCGACTACAATGAGACATATTCTCTCATAATGGATGTCATTGCACTCCACTACCCTGTCAGTTTGGTAGTTTCCGAATAACTGATTATGCAGCTGTACATACCTCCAACAATATGGAGTATTTACTACATCACCAAGCATAAGTAACACCCACTTTGGGACATCCACGAGACATGGCAAGGCCCAACCGCGACATCCATCGTGTAGCCCTATGTTCAAGCTACGCCACGGTATCCGGAAGTCGCAAATCCGTCGCCGGGAAGCCACCTTTCCGGCCTTGCCAACATGCCCTCACAAATAGGCTTTCTAGACTAGAATGGTGGGTTCTTGTCCCACATCTAAGAAAATGTAAAGGAGAAGCATTCCTTCACCTATAAAAGGAATGCCTCCTCCCACTTAAACACCATTCCATCTCCACTCCATTACACACTTGGGCCGCAAGGCTCGACACACTAGTATAAGCTTTCAAGTGGACGTAGTCTCCCGCTAAGGCGGGAGGTGAACCACTATACATCTTGTGTCACTCTCTATCTCTCTCTTTACTTACGTTAATTAGATCCCCAACGGATCCAAACGTTAACATTGGCGCCGTCTGTGGGAAGCCAACACAAAGGCTTCGTCACTTACCATTGAGTTAAGTCATCTTAACCGAGCTCAAAATAATTTCTTTCTTTGAGTTATACAATTGAAATCCTTAACGGTAACTTGTTCCATCGGGGTCGGTCAACGCCCGGCGGAGTCAATCAACGCTGACCAACTCCGGTCAACGCCAACCCAAAGTGGTCAACGCTGAACCACTCAAAAAAAAAAAAAAAAAATTTTGGCGGCAAAATCTTCTCTGGACACCCTTTGGCCATTCTTCAATGATCATCAACGGCAACTCTCAACTCTCTTCCGCCAGGAGAGCTTCCGAGCTTCAGTCGGCGGCAGCGGCAGAGCTTCGCTCACAAGGCCAAACACTGGCGCCTCCGCCAAACACCTCTGTCGGCCTTCACCGCTGGGTGACCTCCGCTGGTGGTCCGCCGAAGACCTCCGCCGGCCACAGCTCATCTCCGCCAAGAACCCGTGTTCTTCAGGTTCCGCCGGCGAGTCTTCCGCCAGCCGGTCTGTCCGCCAGCGAGCCTTCCGCCAGCAGGTCCGTCCGCTAGCGAGTCTTCCGCCAGCGGGTCTTCCACCCGAGTCCTGCGTCGGCAAACCTTCCGCCAAACTCAACCCAGCGGCGCACTTCGTTGCTTCGTGCTACCCGGAGACCCGGAGGGTTCAACACTCCGCTCCGCCCACTGCTGCGCACGTCTCCGCTGCACACCCCGCTGACCGCAGGCACAGTCTGAGCTTCACCGCCGGAAGGGCTCCACCGCCACACTTCTTCAGCGCCACCGCCACAACTCCTCACCTCAGCGCCACCACTCCGCTAGGCGACCCCTCTGGTCATCACCTCCGCCAGCACAGTTCCACCGAGGCTAGGCACCGCTGCCAGCTCAACTCTCCTTCAGCGGCATACCTCCGCCGGACTGTGCACCGCCGAACTATCATCGAGCATCAGCTACATCAGCAGCAACTCGGCCGCCAAGGCATGCCTCGGAAACACAGGATGGCGAGTTAGGTGTCCGAACCAACCTCTGCTCCGCTGGACTACTCCTCCGCCAGGTTGCAGCTCCCGGCCCTCCGCCAGAGGGTCGTCCGCCAGGGGACCCCCGCCGGCATCCTCCGCTAGCAGGCCAAGCCTCATATGGACACCAGGAGCACCGCCGACTGGCTCCGCTGGTCACAGTCACAGCTCAACCACTGCTGGACGTCCTCCTCTGGACAGCTTCTCCGCCGGTCGAGCACCGCCGAGCGAGCTCCGCTAGCCATCCACCAGCGGCTCCGCTGTCCATAAATCGACAAATCTAGCACCTTTGCTGAGCACCGCTAGCCTCCACCGCTGAGTGAAACACCGTCGAGCACCTCTGCTCCATGCAGTTACTCCGAGTCTCCACCGCTAACTATGGCCAAGCACCGCTGAGATTCACCGCTGGCCAAAGCCAACTCCGCCAAGCTTCACCGCTGGGCAAGGCTACCGCTAGCCATGTTCCGCTGAACATACACCGCTGAACATGCACCGGAGCTTTAATCTTCCCGGCAGAGCTTCAACCTTCCAATGCACCCAGAATTACTCTGGGCACCCACAGCCCTCTGACCCACCGACCATCTCTACCGAGCACTGGAAAATTTATCCACCAATCATCAGCAGATTGAGTTCTTCTCCTCAGTTTTCCCCGCACCAGCCGGAGAAATTAATTATGCGAACCCGCTTCGTCGACTACCCAGGGATGGCAGCAGCTCCTCGTAACTGAAAAAGTTAAGTTTTCTGCTTCAGCCTTTGCTAATACACCTGTGAACACCACGTGCTTCGCACAACCAAGTTCTTTGTCAAACCAAAGCATGGCTCAATTATGAAGGCTACTTGTCTCTAAAATAGAGACGCAGCACATGCTATCTACCTCTCCTATGAGCCTCTGGGCACATGCAGTGATGCAACCATATTTTAATTAAGTATTGAAATTGCTAGGTGCTACCGTCTGACCATAGCACGTGCCATGCCTTAATTAAATATTGGAATTGCTATATTCATATGCAAACACATACACACATAACCACATATGTACTGCATGCTTTCATTATAATACTTAGTTACAAAGACATGTCCTATACCGTCAGACACAAAGCACAGATGCTTGTCTTCCTTTGGAAACCAACTTAATTGTATAGCTATTGCGTATAGTAACACATGTCAATATATAAAGAACTTCGCTCACCTACCTTCTGGGAAATTGACAGGGCGTCATGCCGTCATCTGTGACCACACACGTATACTACATATTCATGTCGTTCACTTTAGGCAGAGTCATTTAGAATCCAACTATCCAAGCATCCATAAGCCCCTCGTGAATGCTTATGTCCCATGCTTAAATGATCTGTCTAAATCCACTTGCCAATATTTGACATTCATGATACATGTATATCCATGGGCTCCAATTGATTCACATTGAAAATGCTTGCTTCATGTCCACTGTATCTCACATATATGCTCCTACGGACATATCTTATCATCTATTAGACATATACATTTGATATGTTAATTAGCAAACGAATCATATATGGTAAATACATCGAAATTTATTCTCTAGATCTCATGGCCATATTAAATTTCACATTTGCGGCACATAATCAAATATGTCATGGTGCCATCAACTACTACTTCGCTTATATACTTGGCGTAATATCCTATCAAAGTACATGTATCAGCTATTAGTGTCGATTTTACAAATCCACATATTAATCACTTATTTTGTTCCAAGGAAATTCAATTATTTCTATGGAGCATTCAACCGCAACTACGAAGTTGACAGACATTATCGGAGTACTTTATCCACCACAAGCAACGGACCGTCATGCTCAGCCAACTCCGCTAGCCTCCAAACCGGCATAAGATAAGTGCCTTCCTCTTATCTTTTCCGCTCTTGCAATTAGAGCTACTACCATGCCAATACCATGCTGTTACTACTTCTAAGCATGACTACAATATATCACACTTGATATGCTTTTACATGCTCCCATAAACTTTTAAGCATGCCTACAACGTTTCGTAGATTTGGCAACACTTTCTAGGTCTCACATGCTAGATATGCCATGCTTCGTATACCGATCTCAAACGATCTCTAAGCAAGTTTACAATAATACAATGTTATTAGCAACTTTACTACAAGTACATGCTATACACATATGCCATGCTTCTATTTTAATTGCAAAATTAAATAAGTATGGGACACTCAAACAAAATTTTATTACTTGCTCTATGTGTATCATTTTTCATTCAACCGCCAAGCGGTAAGGCAACGCCTCATCATGACAATGACCGCTACGCGGCATTGCAGTCAAGTTTCTCTTTCGAGAAAACAGCTAGGGACTAGTTAACACAGCCCACGGCAGCCATTGATCCGGCAGTTAACCCCGACGCTTGGGTATCTAAGATTGGGCTCGCTACCCAACACCCTCTGCTCCGCGCAGCTCCCCTCATCAAACAATTTTCCGACCATACGGAGGTCTATAGCCAGGAGTGGGGGACTCCCTGGCGGGCCTAGCAGGGGCCCACCCGAAAGGGCAAAAGCGTTCGCTCCAACCAATTCTAGATGGACGACGCACTCGCACTAATTATGCCTGATATACGGCACAAAGCTACGCTTTGGTATCAACCCGCAAGAACACCCTCCTTGACTGGGGACTTCGGGGACTTATACATACAGCCCAGCATAATTAGCAACGGCAACGCTCATGCCTCAGGGCATCACCATCGAGCTACCCGTTAATGCCTTCCCGGCACCCTTGAGCCTCCGCTCATGCCTTCCCAGCAAATCATGAGCTTCCCGCTCATGCCTTCTCGGCACTCACGAGCTTCCGCTCACGAGCTTTCCGCTCATGCCTTCTCGGCAACCCACGAGCTTCCGCTCACGAGCTTCCGCTCATGCCTTCCCGGCAACCCTTGAGCTTCCGCTCACGAGCTTTCCGCTCATGCCTTCCCGGCAACCCTTGAGCTTCCGCTCACGAGCTTTCCGCTCATGCATTCTCGGCACCCACGAGCTTTCCGCTCATGCCTTCTCGGCAACCCACGAGCTTCCGCTCATGCCTTCCCGGCAACCCTTGAGCTTCCGCTCACGAGCTTTCCGCTCATGCCTTCTCGGCAACCCTTGAGCTTCCGCTCACGAGCTTTCCGCTCATGCCTTCTCGGCACCCACGAGCTTTCCGCTCATGCCTTCCCGGCACCCACGAGCTTCCCGCTCATGCCTTCTCGGCACCCCGAGCTTCCGCTCATGCCTTCCCGGCAACCCTCGAGTTCCCGCTCATGCCTTCCTGGCAACCCTCGAGCTTCCCGCTCATGCCTTCCCGGCACCTACGAGCTTCCGCTCATGCCTTCCCGGCAACCCACGAGTTCCCGCTCATGCCTTCCCGGCAACCCTCGAGCTTCCCGCTCATGCCTTCCCGGCAACCCCCGAGCTTCCCGCTCATGCCTTCCCGGCAACCCTGAGTTTTCTGCTCATGCCTGCCCGGCAATCCTCGAGCTTTGCACTCATGTCTACTCGACACACAACACGTTAATGGAACATTGAATTTTTCTACCATTTGTCGTTTACCGATTGCGACAAATCAAATTCTTTTCGCGTTCCATTAATACGAGAGACAACCAAACAAACACAACCGTACTCGCGATCGTCGTTCATGAGTTACAAATGCATACCTCCGCGGCGCTCATGCAACTTGCATCTCACGAGCATAACCCCGTAAAACTCGACCTCGTTCGTCTCCTTGCGCGCGTCACGCATTTATCATATGCAATTCATTTTCTCACACGACCATATGCGCACTATTACACTCATATATGCGTTGCCCATTGCAACGAGCATTCTACATATGCCTGTTTTTTTTGTCTTTGTTGTGCAGGTTAACGAGTCCCTTCTTGCTTACGGAGTTCGGGGACTTGTAGGGGCTCCGTGCCGCCCGGTTACTTATGCTTGATGACTTCATGATTATAACTCCCCAACCAAGAAGCTCCTCTTACTTGGGGACTTCGGGGACTTGTACATACCTCCAACAATATGGAGTATTTACTACATCACCAAGCATAAGTAACACCCACTTTGGGACATCCACGAGACATGGCAAGGCCCAACCGCGACATCCATCGTGTAGCCCTATGTTCAAGCTACGCCACGGTATCCGGAAGTCGCAAATCCGTCGCCGGGAAGCCACCTTTCCGGCCTTGCCAACATGCCCTCACAAATAGGCTTTCTAGACTAGAATGGTGGGTTCTTGTCCCACATCTAAGAAAATGTAAAGGAGAAGCATTCCTTCACCTATAAAAGGAATGCCTCCTCCCACTTAAACACCATTCCATCTCCACTCCATTACACACTTGGGCCGCAAGGCTCGACACACTAGTATAAGCTTTCAAGTGGACGTAGTCTCCCGCTAAGGCGGGAGGTGAACCACTATACATCTTGTGTCACTCTCTATCTCTCTCTTTACTTACGTTAATTAGATCCCCAACGGATCCAAACGTTAACAGCAGCTTACAAATGTAGTCACTACATATCTCTATGGGGATCTAGATACGAAATATACATGAAGGTTCATGGTGAACTTCATTTATCCAAGTCAAGTGGCTCTAGACCACGGAGCGCGTTTACAAAGAGGTTGAAACGCTCACTAAAATGACTGCTTGATTGGGAAGGGATATGCCCACGTGTTTCCATAACAAGTTTCTAATTCTATCGCGGTTCATGTTGGACATGATCTTCATCGGACATGATCTCCGTTTGGCCGGTATATTGTTTGTTAAGGGGAGCTGCGCTAAGCAGAGGGTGTTGGGTAGCGAACCCAATCTTTGATACCCAATTGGTGGGGATCAACGTGTCTGATCAGGGCCGTCAGAGATTGTTGACGCATCCCCCTACCTGTCCCGGAGGACCATGTTTTGAATACAACGCCGCGTTGCGGTCATTGTCAAAGTAAGGGGTTGCCTCGGGAATCGCCTCTGGCGGAAGTCCCTCTGCCGATGATAAGTGGCTGGCGATGTAGCGATGACTTGCCTGGCGGTAGCCAGGTGCATGGCGTTGCGGTCAGCGGTGACTATCTTCCCAGGTGTTGAGGGAGAAGTCTCGCTTGCAAGATGGAAATGGAGAAGTTCCGTTAGCGGGGTTGCGCTTAGCAGAGACTATCTTGCTTACAAGATGGAAAGGGAGAAGTTTCGCTAGCGGAGACTATCTTTCTTGCAAGATGGAAAGGGAGAAGTTCTTCTAGCGGAGTTGCGCTTAGCAAAGACTATCTCGCTTGCAAGATGGAAAGGGAGAAGTTCTTCTAGCGGAGTTGCGCTTAGCGAAAACTATCTCGCTTGCAAGATGGAAAGGGAGAAGTTCCGCTCGCGGAGTTGTGCTTAGCGGAGACTCTCTCGCTTGCAAGATGGAAAGGGAGAAGTTCCGCTAGCGGAGTTGCGCTTAGCGGAGACTATCTCGCTTAGTGCTTCAATGATTGATGATTTTTCATCTCGATGGTTACTTTGGACAGACGCTTCGTGCGATGTGGTTTGACACGTGGCCTATATGTACTAGGTTAGCGTGTGTGATAACGTCTCTTCAGCACGCCCGTCCTCTCGCCATTAATGTGGAAAATTATTGATTTTGTAACCGACGCGTTGCCTCGGTTAATCCGGAGAGTAAGTGCGCTTGTGAGGCACATGTACGGTTGTGGTGTGATGTCATTTTTCGGCGGACGGCCTAGATTAGTTTGACGTTGACATAAAAGAGAGGGAAACCTTGTGTTTTGGCACTTCGTACTTTTTACCTTGTGTCGTCGTCTTCAAGCTTCGCTCTGCGTTCTGAGAAGAGTATTGCTGAGATTCTGTGAAGATATCCAGTTTTTTGGAAGCACGTAGATCTTCTGCCGTGAAGAGAAGTGCCTTTGACTGCGCCCAAGTTCTCAGCTTTGAGGTTGGTACTCTGAATCTCATCCCTGTTTGATTGGATTTTTGCGTTTTCATTTGTCGGTTTCTGGGTTTTTTTTTCTTTTTCTATTTGGGGTACTCTGTTCCTCCCCGGCGTGCTCTGAGGGAGTAACACGAGTCTTGGGGATGGGTTTTGGTGTTTGGTAGAGAGTTGGGGTTTAGGGGTTTGCTGGATGTTCGAATCTGGGTTCTTCAGTATATGGGTTTTTTTTTGTTCTTGTTTTGGTGTTAGCTGGGCAAGTGTTCTTGATGCTCCTGGATGTAACTGATAAAGGGATAGCCTAGATCCTATGCAAATTAACTGGTTTGAGTTTTAGGGTTTTGGGATGGCTAGCGTCATAGAGATTTCAAGTGGTGAGGATTTCGGGTCTAACGAGTCGCTCAACGTGGCAGATAGGGTTTTTATTGACTCGTTGTGTCCGTCTGCCCCTGCAGGAACTTCCTAGTCCGAAGCGCTAGACATTGCACCGCTACAAACCATTCCTTGGGAAGTTGCCATGGGTCGTGCTGGTCGTCCTGAGAGTTCTAGGGCAAGAGAGGATCTCGCTGCTCACAAGAGACGGGAGGAGAGACTGGAGAGCAATAGTGCCGCTAGCGGCTCTGCTGATGGGGGGGAGAGTCTGGCAGGGAAAAGGTTGAGTCAGCCTGGGTTTTCCGCGACGGTACAGCGGTTGACGAGGTGGGATGACCGATGACGGTGGGCCGTCAACCGTGTGAAGCGAGTGTTCCGCCTGCCAGGCGTTGTGAAGCTGCGACCGCCGCTGAAGGATGAAAGAGCGTCGGTCCTATCAGCGGGGCATGCCGCCGTGCACGAGGCGATCTTCCGCCAGGCAGTGACACTCCCGCTGCCAAACCTCCAGATTTTGGTCTATGAATTTGGCATCGCCTTTGGGCAAATTTTCCCTAATATGTGGCGGTTGCTAATAGCGCTCAACACACTTTGGCGTATGTCTGGTTGTGAAGGTCCAACCGCGGCGGAGGTGCTACACTTGTACAAGTTGGTGTACATGAAGCGCCAAGGATGCAGTGGACAAGTGAATTTGAGTCGCCGCCAGGGGGTGGCCAAGCTAATCGAGAACTTCAAGGACTCCATGTCACCCTAGCGGGGGACCTTCTGCGTTGCCACCGATGGGTGGGAGTACCAAGCGGGGTTGAATGCGGGGGAGCCGACATTCAGGATTAGGTCGGAATTCCAACCTATCCAAGGTTGTCGGTCTGCCACCGTTTAGAGTTGGTTTTTTTTTTTTTGTTGTGTAACAATTCCCCTTGTAATGGCCATTGTTGTTTTTTTGTAGTGGGCCTGCGCTATAGCCTGACGCGTGACGAAGAGTGCCGCTTGGCAAGGATCCACTGCTGCTGGCAGAATCACAATTTGCTAGATCTCAGCCTACTTACTGGCTGGGATCTGTTGGTCGATCAGTAGCTGACACGAGCCCTTGGTAAGTAGCTTCTGTAGATGTGTGTTTGAGTTTGACTGCCGTTAGGCTAACTCATTGCTTTGGTATAGATTCTCCGCTTTTGCCAAAGCCATGGACCACGCCGAGATAAACAATTTCCTGGAGAGCATGTATGCCTCTGGGCTAGAGGCCCAACGGATGATTGTCGACCCTCAGACATTGGTGCTGAGCCAGTCTGAGGTTCCGGTGGTGTTGCAGATGCCGCACCACTCACACCTCGGTCCCGACGGCACCACTCACACCTCGGCCCTGACTGCTCGCCCGTGATGCAGGGGGAACTGGAGGAGGCAATGTCGCTGCTGCGCCAGTGCAGCAGAAAGAGAGGGTGCCCGCCATTAGGCGTGGGTCAAAAGACAGGGTGGCGGCCACAAAAGGGCCAGTGACTATTGCGGGACTAGAGCCGCAGACGGGAGTGTTCCCCGTCGCCGCTGGTGTGACTTGTGTGGCACACCAAGGGAAGCAACGACAAAACGATCCGGTCGATGAGGATAACGATGATGATGTGGAGACCATTGGGGTCCATCAGTGGAAGAAGGCAAGGCAGGCCCCTTCGAATGTGTTGATGCTCAAGTCCGGCGGTAGCCGATGCCTTGCTTAACGCAGGTCCGGTGGGCGGACCGCTACTCCTAGGATTAGATGATTCCTGTTTGCTGCAACACGATAGACAGGGCGTCAGAGGGAGACCGCGTGGGGCGGTCTTCACTACTCCGATGCCTAAGTCAGTCACTGTATACGGGCAGCATAACAATAAATGAGTAGTGATTGCGTAATTAATGAGGAGAGAGGAGAGAACCTTTTATAGTTGAGGAAGAGGCTGATCTTCTTCTTGTTTCCGATGTGGGACTGATGTGCTTCGATTCCCAGTGTCTGGAGCTTCTGATGCTATCTTGGCGCGGCGCATGGCGGCTTGTCAGCAGTGATCTGGGGCGATCTGGGACTCGGGCGGTAGCCCGCCTGGCCGTGCCTCCGCAGGTCACCCCCCTGGTGAGAGTCGGTACTTCTGGCAGTACAATGAGCGTGGCTCATTATAGCTAATTATGCTTGCAAACGTACATGTAGGTATAAGTCCCCCAAGTGCCCAGTCAAGGAGGGCAATCTTGGTTGGGGAGTTGATCTGCGGTGTGAAGCGTTATCTCCGCTAGACTTGCAAAAGCATAATTAGCGCCAGTGCATTGTCAACCATGGATTTACTGCGTGAACACTTTATACCCTTTCGGGTGGGCCCCTGCTAGGCCCGCCAGGGAGTCCCCCACTCCCTAGCCAAGACGGACCTCCGGATGGTCGGCAAATTGTTTATTGAGGGGGCTGCACGGAGCAGAGGGTGTTGGGTAGCGAGCCCAATCTTAGTACCCAAGTGACGGGGCTCAATGTACCTGATCAGGGCCGTCGTAGACTGTTGACAAGTCCCCGTGTCCCGTAGGGACGATCTGACCGTAACGCCACGTGGCGGTCATTGTCAGAGTGAGGCGTAGCCTCGGGATTCGCCGCTGGCGGATACCCCCCGCTGGTTGTAGCAGGAAACAGCGTCGCGTAGAAGTGTTTGGCGGTATTTTATTGAGCAGTGTTGCGCTCAGCAAAGTACAGGGTTTGCAAGATGGAGGGAGCTCTGCCGGCAGTGTTGAGTGTAGCAGAGGCTGCCTGTTGCAAGTTGATGAGTGGAAGTTCCGCTAATGGGGATTCACTCAGCGGAGACTTTGACACTTGGAAGGTGACAAGTGAGAAGTTCCGCTAGCGGGGTTCGCTCAGCGAGGGTTCGACACCTGGAAGGTGCCAAGTGAGAAGTTCCGCTAGCGGGGTTTCGCTCAGCGGACTTCGACACTTGGAAGGTGACAAGTGAGAAGTTCCGCTAGCGGGGTGTCGCTTAGCGGACTTCGACACCTGGAAGGTGCCAAGTGAGAAGTTCCGCTGGCGGGGTTTCGCTTAGCGGGGGCTTCGACACTTGGAAGGTGAGAAGTTCCGCTAGCGGGGTTTCGCTTAGCGGGGGCTTCGACACTCGGAAGGTACTAAGTGAGAAGTTCCGCTAGCGGGGTTTCGCTCAACGGACTTTGACACTTGGAAGGTGACAAGTGAGAAGTTCCGCTAGCGGGGTGTCGCTTAGCGGACTTCGACACCTGGAAGGTGCCAAGTGAGAAGTTCCGCTGGCGGGGTTTCGCTCAGCGGACTTCGACACTTGGAAGGTGACAAGTGAGAAGTTCCGCTAGCGGGGTGTCGCTTAGCGGACTTCGACACCTGGAAGGTGCCAAGTGAGAAGTTCCGCTGGCGGGGTTTCGCTCAGCGGACTTCAACACTTGGAAGGTGAGAAGTTCCGCTAGCGGGGGCTTCGACACTTGGAAGGTACTAAGTGAGAAGTTCCGCTAGCAGGGTTTCGCTCAGCGGACTTCGACACTTGGAAGGTGACAAGTGAGAAGTTCCGCTAGCGGGGTGTCGCTTATCGGACTTCGACACCTGGAAGGTGCCAAGTGAGAAGATCCGCTAGAGGGGTTTCGCTGAGCGAACTTCGACACTTGGAAGGTGACAAGTGAGAAGTTCCGCTAGCGGGGTTTCGCTCAACGGACTCCGACACTTGGAAGGTGAGAAGTAAGAAGTTCCGCTAGCGGGGTTTCGCTCAGCGGATACCGCCGACGATTGGCGTTTTCTACCTAAGTGGTGGCTTCAATTAGACGCTTCGTCTGATGGTGGTCGACACGTGGCGAACCCCTAGAGGGTTAGCGTGCGGAGGCGTGTCTCCTCCGCCTAGCCGTCTCCCTGCTATTAATGCCGACTAATTATGGATCTTGTAACCGAGGCGACGCCTCGGTTAATCCGGAGAGTAAGTGGAATTGTGGGACACGTGTACGGGTGGTATGTGATGTCGTTTTTCAGTGGACGGCGTAGAACTGTTTGACGTTGACATAAAAGGGGGGGGAAGTTAGCGAGATTTGACACTTTGCCAAAGCTTCAAACTGCACTCTTCGTCTTCAAGCTCTGTTCGTCTGAGATTAGAGAGGAAAAACAGCGGCGATCTGGTGGAGTTATCATACCCGGAGGGACGACGACCTGCAGCCTCGAGGATAAAGCACTCACGATCTCACCAGAAATTCTATCACCAAGGTTAGTACTCTGTATCCTTGTTTCATTGGATGTCTGGCATGGCCAGTTTCTGGGTTTTGGGTTATCTTGTCGATATGTTCTTCGTTTACGTGTTGTGAGGGTGTGAGAGTGGGTTTGGGGATGGGTTACGGTGTTTTACAGAGTCGGGGCTTTTAGGGATTTGCTAGATGGTCGCATCTGGGTTGAGTGTGTTTGTTCTTGTTTTGGCATTTTCTGGGTGACTGTTCTTGATGTTCTTGGGTACTAATTGATATAGGGATAGGTTAGATCTTGTGTGAGCTAACTGATTTGGGTTTTAGGGTTTTGGGATGGCCGACGTCATAGACATTTCAAGCAGTGAGGATTCCGGATCTGAAGTGTCATTCGGTGCGGCGGATAGAATTTTTATTGACTCGTTGCGTCCGTCTGCCCATGCAGGAACCTCACTGCCAGAACCGCTAGAGGTTGAGCCGCTACAAACCATACCGTGGGAAGTAGTTATGGGTCGTGCCTTGCGTCCAGAGAGTTCTAGGGCAGGGGAGGCTGCCGCTGCCCACAATATGCGTGAAGAGCGGTTAGCAAGTAATAGTGCCGCCAGTGGTTCTGTTGACGGGGGAGATGTAGCGGGAGAGGATGCTGAGTCGGCATGGGTCCTCCAGGATGGCACCCCCGTTGATGAGGCGGGAGGTAGGATGACTGTTGTTGCCGTCAACCAGCTGAAGCGGATGTTCCAGTTGCCCGGCGTGGTGAAGCTGTGTCCGCCGTCGGTGGAGGAGAAGGCCTCGATCCTGCTAGCGGGCTTTACCGCCGTGCACGAGGCGATATTTCGCCAGGGAGTGACCTTCCCGCTGGTGCCAAACCTCCAAATTTTGGTGTGCTAGTTTGGCGTTGCTTTTGGGCAGATCTGCCCCAACATGTGGAGGTTGATGCTGGCGCTGAACTCGCTATGGCTGTTGTCGGGTTGCGAGGGACCGACTGTAGCGGAGGTGCTGCATTTCTACGAATTGGTGTATGTGAAGCGCCAAGGTTGCAGAGGGCAGGTAAACCTGAGTCGCCGCCAGGGAGCGCCAAAGCTGATCGAGAACCTGAGAGATTCAATGTCGTATTGGCGGGGGACCTTCTGTGTTGCCACGATGGGGTGGGAATACCAAGCGGGATCCAACGAGGGGGAGCCGACGTTTAGGATTAAGTCGGAGTTTCAGCCTATCCGAGGTTGTTTGTCGGTCTCCGCTGAACATGACTGGTGGATTTTTTTTTTTTTTTTTTTTACACAGCCTTGTATTCTGTACTTACAATTACCTTTTTTTTTTGTGCAGCGGGGTTGCAGTATAACCTAACTCGCGAAGAAGAGTGGCACGTATCAGAGGTTGCTAGCGGAATCGCAACTTGCTGGATTTTCGTCTCCTTACAGGCTGGGAGTTGTTGGTCGATCAACAACTGACTCGTGCCGTTGGTAAGCACTCTTCGCCATACCGCACCTTTAATGAGATTGTTCCATGCTGACTGGTTTGTTGCTTTTTGTAGAAACTCCGCCGGGGAACAAAGCGAGCCGTGACGCCTTTGCAAAAGCCATGGACCGCGCTGAGATCGACAACTTCTTGGAGACCATGTACGCTTCCGGGCTGGTGGCTCAGAAGACGGTGGTGAACCCAGAGACGCTGGCGCTGAGCCCGTCTGAGGTTCCCGTGGTACTATCCATGCCGCACCACTCCCATCTTGGCGGTGACGGGCTGCCTGCCATTCAGGCGGGGACTGGTGCAGTGAGCGAGGCGGTGCCGCAGAAAGAGAGAGCGGCGGCCACCCGGCGCGGGGTGTAGAAGAAAACAATGCGCCCAGCGGAGGGTGTCACTATTGCGGGGTTGGAGCCGCCAACGAGGGGTTCAAGGCCTGCCCTCGCTGGAAGCATGCGGGTGCTTCAGCGAAAACGCCGTCAACCTGACTCCGGCGGGGAAGTGGAGGATGCCGTGGAGATTACTGGGGCCTGCCAGTAGAAGAAGGCAAGGTAGGCTCCGACCGAGGTTCCTGCAGACGTGGCGCAAGAGGGGCCACGAGCGACCTAGACTCATTCGCCGCATACACCGAGTTCCTAAATGACGGTGAGCATGAGTTTCTGTATCACCTCTGCGAGTGGCTGGGGTTCGGCGGCCTGGAGGGGATTGTACGGTCGATCGCCGTTAACCAATCGCCCTTCAGCACGACATTTGGGCACATTTCTGTTGGGCTGCATGAGATGTTTTTGGCGGCGTCCAAACAGCCCCGGGTTGAGCGGGAGCTCAGGGAGGAGGTAGCGGGCCTACAGAGGGACTTGGGGGAGGCCCAGGACAGGTTGGCTGATGTGGAGCGACGCCTGACAAAGGTTGACTGTGATGCAGCAGATGGCCGCGGGAAGTTGGCCGTTGCCATTGAGCGGGACCTGGAACGGAACGAACAATTCTCCAAGTTGGAGCAAGATATGTCCCTGCTGCAAGATCGAGTGGCCGCCAAAGATAAAAAGGTTGAGATCCTGCAGCGGGAGTCTGCCACTAGGCTGGCCGAGGTTAAACGGCTGGAGGGTGAAGTCGCTCGCCTGGAGGCTGAGGGGAGCCGCGCTGCGGCCGCCGCTGTGGAGTCATACAAGCAGTCTACGGAATATAAGAAGAGGCTGACAGAAGCGGCGAAGGCCGGTGCCCTAGCCAATGTGGAAATGCTGCAGCATAAGGGCGCTATTGACTGGGCGAAGGCGTCGATGCCGGTCGTACCGCTAGCGAAGGAAGCTCCGCCGACAACAAGTACTGCCCCTGCTACTGCCCCTACTTCAGTTAAAGGTGCCTGCTCGGGTAGTGGGGAGAGTGGCGGACTCCCGGCGGGCGACTCTCAACGGACTCCTACCCAGTCTGAGGTGTCCCGTGCTGGGTTCTTGGCGGCCCACACCCGGGCAGATGGTACGATAGAGACCCCAAGTCCTACAGTCCAAGGGTCCGACCAAACCAGCCGTCTACATCCGCCGCAGGCCGCAGGTGGAGATGCTGAAGGTAGCGGAGCCAACCCCGCCAACCCCTGAAATGGGAGTTGAATTTGTAGCCGCTGAGGCGTAAATATTTGATGTAATTGACTCTTTTGGGTGGGGGAGCCCAGCCCTAAATATATGAAGTTTCAGAATTTAGGCTCTTTTTTTTTTTTTCTCTCTATGATGTCTGTACCGCTAGAGTTTTTGACAGTTTTGCTTTTGCCAACGAATGAAACATTAAAGGAATTAAAATTGGTCCAAGTGCATAATGTAGCGGATGTGGTCCGCTGATTGGCGTTGCCAGTTGCCCCTAGTGCCAGACTTGGTAACAATGGTTTGAACAATTCCTCGTTTCATTGATAACTGCCTGAACAGCGTTTACAAAAGTGGGGTTGTACCCGTTGGGTAGCTTCCCTTAGCTAAATATTGAACAAAAATTTAGCTAAGTCAAGATGCTCTTGGGTAGCGACATGACTATTTGTAGTAATACCGAAGGTGTTCGGTATTCCAAGGGTGGGTCGTTGTGACGCCATCCTTGTCCATTAAGTAGAAGGTGCCTTGGCTAACGACTTCTACAATTTTGTATGGACCTTCCCAAGTTGGGCGGAGTTTCGTTGGCGGTGGTATGACCTCCTTCATTACCCAGTCCCCCAGTTGAAGGTTGCGGGCTTTGACCCTGGCGTTGTAGAAACGAGATACCCGTTGCTTGTTCTGGAGGTTGTGCAGATGGGCTTTATGTGGTTTTTCCTCTAGGAGATCCCTGTCAAGGTTGACGCCGTCCCTGTTGGTCTCGGGGTAGTAGCCTTCGACCCTAGCGGTTGGTTGAGTTACCTCGATGGGCAGGATGGCCTCAGTTCTGAACATCATACAAAAGGGGGTTTCACCAGTGGCGGAAGTTGGGGTCGTTCTGATGGCCCATAGAACTTCCGGGAGTTTCTCCGCCCACAAACCCTTGGCCTTGTCGAGCTTCTTCTCTAACAGCTTCTTGATTATCTTATTTGCCGCTTCGACCTGGCCGTTGGTTTGGGGGTGAGCGACAGATGCAAAACGCATCTTGGTACCCAGGTTGGCGGCGAAAGATATGAGTTCCTTGTTATTGAACTGTGTGCCGTTGTCTGTGATGATTGTATGCGGGACACCGTAGCGACAGTAGATGTTCTTCCAGAGGAAGTGAATTACTTTGGCGGTAGTTATTATCGTCAGGGGCTCCGCTTCTATCCATTTTCTGTTGTAGTCGATAGCAACAATGATGTATTTGAACTGGCCCTTTGCGGTTTGGAATTTGCCCATCAGGTCAAGGCCCCACGTGGAGTGAATCCATGGACCGATGATGATCGATAGTGGTTCTGCCAGGGCATGTGGAAGATCAGCATATTGTTGGCATTTGTGACAAGATTTCGATATTTGCCGGGCGTCGTCACCCAGTGTAGGCCAAAAGTAGCCCTATCGCATTGTGCGATTGGCCAAGGATCTGGCGCCCGAGTGGTTTCCACATTCTCCTCCCTGTATTGTTGCCAGCACGACCTTGCCTTCCTCTGGGGTTAGACAGCGAAGGTTGGGGTGAGTGAATCCCTGGAGGTAAAGTTTGTTGTTTTGGATGTTGTAGCGGGTTGCTCTCTGCTTGAGTTGTAGCGCGTCGACTTTGTCCTCTGGCAATGTCCCGTTGCGCTTGTATTTGATAATCTCGTCCATCCAGCTAGGATTGACCTCAATGTTGAAGATCTCCGCCAGGGTTTTCGTGATACTTGGCCTATCGAGACACTCTACTCTTGTGTCCGCTGGACTTTGGTGTGGATGGGCGGTTGCCAGTCTTGCTAGTGAATCAGCCTTGGCGTTCTTCTCCCTGGGGATTTGTGTGATGGTGTGAAATTTGAATTTTTTAAGCAGTGTCCTGACGTACCCTAAGTATGCTGCCAACTGCCGGTCCTTGGCCTGAAAGCTATCGTTGACCTGGTTAACGACTAACTGAGAGTCGCTGAATATGTTGACAATGTCGGCCCCTGAATCGATGGCCAGGAGTAGGCCGGCAATGAGTGCTTCATACTCTGCCATATTGTTGGAAGCCTTAAAGTTGAATTTCAACGCGTACTCCGCATTCAGCCCCCCAGGACCTGTCAAGATGACCCCAGCGCCGCTGGCCTTGGCGCTAGCGGAGCCGTCGACATGCAGGTTCCAGTCTGACTGCTGGGGAGCTGGATTTTCAGCTGTCATCATTTCCGTTGCGGGTGGTGTATCAGTTTTGGACTGACGCTCGGTGAGCTCAGCAATGAAGTCTGCCACCGCCTGGCCCTTCATGGCGGTTCTTGGTTTGTAATTGATGTCAAACTCGTTGAGCTCAATGGCCCACTTGCTGAGGCGCCCCGAATGTTCAGGGTTCTGCATTACTTATCTCAGCGGTTGATTGGTTAGCACATGGATTGTGTGGGCTTGGAAGTACTGGCGGAGGCGTCTGGCGGTAACGATGAGTGCGAGAGCAAGTTGCTCCAAGGGAGGATACCGTGTTTCTGCTCCGTTCATGCCTCTGCCGGCATAGAACACCGGTAGCTCATCCTGGTTCTCCAGCATGACGATGGCGCAGCTTACCGCTGACTGCTATACCGCTAGGTATACGTATAGTGTCTCGCCTTGCACAAGAATGGAAATGAGTGGAACTGCCGCCAGGTACTCCATCAAGCCCTGGAACGCTGCCTGGCACTCTGGGTTCCAATCGATGACTTTCTTGTGGGTTGTTTTAAGGACTTTGAAAAATGGGGCGCACCTGTCGGTCAGTCGGAAGATGAATCGAGACAGGGCGGTTAGCTTGCCCTGGAGGCTTTAGACGTGCACTTTCCATTCTGGGTCCTTCAAGTCGAGGATGGCTTGCACCTTGTCAGGGTTGGCCTAGATGCTTCGTTCACTGACAATATAACCCAGAAATTTGCTGGCGGTGATGCCAAAGAAACATTTTTCTGGGTTGAGGCGCATACTGTAGGCCAAGAGGATGGTTATTATGATTTTGAGGTTTGCCACATGTCCGCTGGCTTTTATACTCTTGACCAACATGTCGTCTACGTAGACCTCGATTATCTTGCCCAGATGTTCCGCGAACATGGCGTTCATCAGTCGCTGATAAGTTGCTCCTGCGTTCTTCAGACTGAAAGGCATAACATTGTAACAATACAGGCCTTTGTCAGTGGTGAAGGTGGTGCATTCCAGGTCATCGGGATGCATCCTGATCTGATTATAGCCGGAGAAAGCATCCATCATGCTGAGGAGCTCGTGTCCAGCGGTTGCATCAACCAGTTGATCAATGCGGGGTAGTGGGAAACTATCTTTCGGGCATGCATTGTTAAGATTTTTGAAGTCGACACACATCCGCCACCTGCCGCTAGCCTTTTTGACTATAACCAGGTTGGAAATCCATTGGGGATAGATGACTTGGCGGATGAATCCAATGCTCCGCAGCTTGGCAACCTCTTCTCCTATAGCACGGTATTTCTCCTCGTCGAAGGCTCTGCGCTTCTGCTTGATAGGGTAGAAGGATGGTTTGATGCTCAACTTGTGTGTGATGATTTCAGGGGAGATACCTGGCATGTCTGCATAGGACCAAGCAAAGACCGTAGCGTTGTCACGTAGGAACTGAGTGAGTTCCGCCGCTAGCTCTGGATCTAATTGAGCGCCTATGCGGACTGTCCGCTCAGGGTGCTCGTCAGAGATGCTAACAACCCTTAATGTTGTTTCTGGGTTGACCGGCTCCTTCTTTACGTACTTCTTTTCGTCATCCCTGGGATCCTCAAAGATATTTGGTGGCGGTACCAGACTCCCTACCGCTAGGATCTCATGGCAGCGGGTTGATCGTGCTATAGTAGTCGAATAACATTCGCGTGCCAACTGCTGACTTCCCCTGACACAACCTGTGCCGTTGGGTGTGGGGAACTTCATGAGCAGCATGTATCCGGCGATGATGCACTTGAGTTTGTTGAGTGCTGGCCGACCAATGATGGCGTTATATGTGCTGAAACAATCGACAATTATGAACTCTGTATGTATCTCCGCCATACATGGACTAGTACCGATAACTAGCCGCATATAGTCAGAACCCAGCGATTGCGTGACGTCACTGGAGAAACTGAGCAGTGGTTCATGGTCTTGGAGTAGTTTTCTATTTCTCTTAAGGTCGTTATAACAATCTACCAGAATCCTTCCGACTGACATTTTACCGAGAATGGCGTCGATCAAGAATGGGTCATCATAGGGCAGATGTACTCCGCGTTCCTCCTCCTCTGAGAAGGTAATGGGCTCCCAACCAGACTTTGGGAGTTTTGCGGATCTTTCGTAGAGGATGTTGCAGACTTCCTTTGGGTGATTAGCTCGCGCATAACGCTTTCTTGCCCTGTGAGACATGTTGGTGATTGGAGCACCCCCATCGATGGTGTTGATGCGGCCTAAGGGTTCAATGTCGGCGATCACAGGTGGTGGTTGGCACACCTTGAATTGCTCCATCGTGCCATCACGGTACAAGGTCTCAATGGCCGTTTTGAGAGCATTACAGCTGTTGGTGTTGTGACCGCTGTCCTCGTGGTATTTGCATCACCTGCCGGTGTTCCTTGGTTTGCCCGCCTTTGGGTATCTTCTCGGGGGCGACGGTGGGATCTGATCCTTGCACTGATTGTATATTTCCTCATACGAGGCTGTGAGGACCGTAAATACTGCATACCGCTGAGAGGACTCCGTATGTTTGTTGCTGTTGTCCCCATGGGATGGGCGGTTTCCCTTGTAGTATTGGTCCTTCTGTCGCTTGTTCTGGTACTGGCCCTGCTGCCACTCCCTCTTTTTGTCAGTTGGCGGTGTGTTGGAGGTTTTGTTAGCGGTCCCCTGCTGACTGGAGGAGGGTTGTGTTGACTTTGCTAGTGTTGCTGGTGGCGATGGGGTTTCTCCATATGTGATGAATTCTGCTTGGGCATGAATGACCGCCTCACTCATGAGGTGGTCGTACACCGCATTTGGATGATTGTAGTTAAGGTGATAGAGGAATGGCCCCTTGAGGAGTCCCTGCTTAAAAGCCGCCGAAGCCATTGTTTTATCAAGATCACGGCATTGAGATGCTGCCGCCCGCCACCTTGTGACGAATGCCTTTAGTGTTTCCTCCGTACCCTGCTTGACATTGAACAATTGGCTTGTATTGTGGTGCCCGGCGGACAGTAGGATGAACCGAGAAAGGAAAGTGTGTGACAATGCCTGGAATGAGTCAATGGATCCCGGCGGGAATTCGAAGAACCAATTCATTGCCTCATTGTCCAGCGTTTCGCTGAACAAGTGGCATAGGGTGGCGTCATCGAATCCTTTGTTGTTGGTGACCTTCTTGAAGGTGTCCATATGGACGAAGGGGTCAGCCTTACTGCTGTAATGTGACATTTTTGGAGTCTTTGCGTACGCCGGTCTGACAGCCTGCAGAATTGCAGCAGTGAATGGTCCTGTCCTGGACGCGAAAAGTGGATTTGAAATTGACGCTGGGGTGCCTGACTCCGCTCGGATTAATCTTTGCTCCAACTGCTGCATCCTTTCCAGTATTTGAGAGGTTGCATCGCCAGCGGGGTCAGGCCGGGCACTCCGCTGGACTAATCCTCGCCTGGGGACCGATGGGTTTCCCTCGGTTCTTGCCCTCGGTCTTGAGCGGTGGGGTTGCAGCGATGATTCTGTCTCCTGCTCTAACATTAACTGGGGCGCTGGGAGCGGCCCCATTCCCAATAGCTCTGGTGGGTTCAGCGGGACCTGCATATGTACGACTGGTGTTGGTATCAATGCGCCTGTACTAGGTCGGCTATGCCTAGTGCTCCGTGACTATTCGCTCCGTGCCGGGTTGGCGGTTGCCTCTAGTGTTCTTCTTAGCTCATCGAAACGTGATATTAACGTGGTCACCTACTTTTGGGCCTCGGCCTTTTCTTTGCGCTCTTGTTCACGTTCTCTGTTTGCCGTATGAAGATCCGCCAGTGCCAGCTCATATAGAGAGGTGAGGTCTTGGCCTGGTGGGAGGCTGCTACCTGGGTTTGTCTCACCGGCAGGGTTTACCGGAGTGATGAATAGTGTGCGGTTGACGTTTGCTGCCGGGTGGGTAAGTTGGGGAATGGCTGACTGGTCTGCCTGCTCTTCAGCGTTTCCCCCGCTATCGTTAGTCATGGTGATTGTGGCGGGATGATCTTTTGTTCAAGACTTCCCACAGACGGCGCCAATGTTAATGCTCAAAGTTCGGTGCTAGCCAATCTTTCGTTTAACGCGGGTCCGGTGGGCGGACCGCTACTCTGAGGATTTGATGGCCTCCGCTAGCTGTCACACGAGAGACAGGGCGTCAGAGGGAGACCGCATTGGGCGGTCTTAACTTCTCCGATGCCTAAGTCAGTCAATGCATATAGGCAGCATAACAATAAATGAGTAGTAAATGCGTAATTAATGAGGATAGAGGAGAGAACCTTTTATAGGTGAGGAGAAGGTTGTTCTTCTTCTTGTTTTCGATGTGGGACTGATGTGCTTCGATTCCCAGCGTCTGGAGCTTCTGATGCTATCTTGGTGCGGCGCGTCAGCAGTGATCTGGGGGGGATCCGGGGCTCGGGCGGTAGCCCGCCTGGCCGTGCCTCCGCAGGTCACCCCGCTGGTGAGAGTCGGTACCTCTGGCGGTACAATGAGCGTGGCTCATTATAGCTAATTATGCTTGCAAACGTACATGTAGGTACAGCACCAATGTTAACGCTGGTCCGATGGGCGGACTGCTATCAATGATATTCAGAGTTTCCGCTACCTGTCAAGTAAAATACAGAGGGGCGTCAGAGGGAGACCGCGCTGGGCAGTCTTCACTTCTCTGATGCCTAAGTTAGTCAGTGTATTTGTGTTGACAAAGTAACAGTAGGTAAGTATTAAATGTGTAATTAATGAGGAGAGAGGAGAGAACCTTTTATAGGTGAGGAGAGAGCTGATCTTCTTCATGTTTTTGATGTGGGACTGATATGTTTCAGTCCCCAGCTTCTGGAGCTTCTGATGCTGTCTTGGCGCAGCACGTGGCGGCGCGTAAGCGGTGATCTAGGGACAAGCCGGGGCTGAGGCGGTAGCCTACTTGGTTGTGTTCCCATAGGTCACTCCTTTGGCGGGAGTTGGTACCGCTAGCAGTAGCATGAGCGTGGCTCATTATAGCTAATTATGCTTGGAAATGCCTATGTAAGTACAGGCGTCCAGCTCCGTTGTTGGGTAAATTTAGTAGTGTGGCATCGGGTTTCCTTCACCTAGCATTGGGCGTCCTGCCTCATTGTCGGATGAAACTGATAGTCTGGCTCGGGTTTATATCGTCTTCTTCATGACGTTGGATGTCCACCACTTGAAGTTGGAGGAGGTTCATCATAACAGCTCTCTTGTTGGGTTAAGCTGATAGTTTGGTCTCAGACTCCCCTCACCTGACACGGGATTCCTTCACCTTATGTTGGGCCTCCATGCTCCTATGTTGGGTGAAACTAATAGCCTCGCCTCAGGCTTCCTTCACCTGATGTTGGGCTTCCATGCTCCTTGGTTGGGTGAAATTAGTAGCCTCGCCTCAGACTTCCTTCACATGGTGTTGGGCCTCTATGCTCCTTTGTTGGGTGATATGCCCAAAATAGGCGCTCAACTTAACCCTGCAAGAATGTCAATTATCAGTATACAATAAGTAGGGATCGTTCTAGCAGGGGATTGAGGGTAACTTTATAATTCACAAAAAAAGAAAACAAAACAAAACTAACTAACTAGTACATAAAACAAATAACAATACTAATCTAAAGAAAACATCAAATAGTATAAAACAAAGAAAAAGATGGCAGGAAGCAGAAGGGGATAGAAAGGTGCATTTCAATCCTAATCAAGAACAAATATTTTGGAGTTTTTGGTTTTTGATGAAAATTAAAGGAAAATAAAAGGAAAACGAATTTGATTTTTGATTTTTGATTTTGAGAAAATAAGATGGAGAACATGTTAGAGACTTGGAAATCCATCACCAATTACTTTCGAACAATGTTAAGTTAACCTAGTTTCAATTACTAAGGTGTGAACAGAAACCAACCAAGAAACAAGTCGGAGCAGATCATATCCCTTATTATCGTTTCCCTACTTACTTAGTCTATGTGAACGCACAATAGCTAAGCCTATCAAACATGCAATCAAGGTATAGAACGTTATCCTATCAACAACACATATAGTGTCAACATATTTGAAGCATTAAGATCTCATGGAAATGATTCAGAGTTGCAGTCTAGTGTAGAACGCCTACCTAGCATGCTCTTCTAGTTGTTTAAAACATCAGCTTTTGTCCAAAGCCTTGCATACTTGTGAATTAGAAAACAAGACGATTAGGTGAATTATTTTCTAAACCTAGCTCCAATTACATGCATAAATCCTATGTTGGCCACCATAAAACAAACACGTGCAAAAGTTTTCAATCAATCAGAGATAAACAACCAATTCACACCAAAGATCAAGAAACTAAATTTAAACAAAACAATTGTTCTACATAATTGGGGCTTCAAACCTCGCTCCTAACAAAAAGTAACTAGCCACACATCGTCTTAAATTCAATAAATAAAAACATGAGTACTAGATTACAAGAGAATAAAAACCATAAAAAGGGAGGGTGAAGGCCACGAATTCACTTTTAGGTTGCCCTTGGATGCAAGAACTTCTTCAAGATGGTTCACGGCGAAGCTTGATGGAAGATGGATGATGATGTGAACGGTTTTTGCTCTTGAGGACTTGGGAATTTCAAGACTTTGTGAACTAGGGTTTCAGGGTAGAAGATAGCGCTAGAGGGTGGTTGTTTGCAATGTGTTCAGAGCCTCTATATATATGATGAGCACAGCCCAAGTTTCCTTTTCCAATTCTACTTTGGAAGCCTCCCCTAGTTGCTTGAGGATTCCTCTAATTGGTGCTCAATTAAATCATTTTCAAGCCTTAGTAATCTTCCCAAAATCTTGAGGAATTATAATATTACTCTCTTTCATATTTGCAGCATCAATAACCTTCCAAAAATGCACCCAAAATCTGTCCATAGAAGAGTCTCGGCCAAAATACCCTGTTTTGACTAGGATTCAATTTCTGTCTCTGAAGCTTCCTTCTTAGACAAGGAATGCCTTTCTCTCGCCACATTTCTGGATGGTTCTTAACTCATACGTGTTGTATGACATCACATCTTCTAGAATGATCAATAACCTTCTAGAAAAACTCCAAGAAAGTCGCCGGAAAAGATCTCCCAAAAAGCTTCGTGAAAAGCTGACAGTTTCTTCCTTATCGGGAGGCCTGCTTTGACTTTGATTTCCTGCTGTCTCGTTGATGATTTTTACCAACTCTTTGGCTCCTGTTGAATTATAACATCGTGTCTTCAAGGATCGCTGGCCCTTTATGAAAAGTTTAAGTTGGAAGAATGCAATAATTGCTCCTCAAAACCGTTCCCAGAAAGCTGATTCTGAAACTGCAGTTTTCTGCTTTGCAGCAATGGTTTTCACAACGTTTTTTGTGGACTTCCCTTATAATTTCCAGCCAAAAGGTTGTTCAAACTTGGTCCTTTGCATCAGTACTTCATGATCCATGGCTTCGTTGCTCCCTTTAAGCTCCTATCTCTCTTGAACCACTTCATGAACTACCTAAGAAGGAAACAAAGTTAAAAATGACTTTTTAAATGAAATAACTAAGAAAAGTGTAAAGGATTGTAGATTATATTTGTCGCATTTATGCTCCTATCATTGGGTGAAACTGATAGTCTAGTCTCAGGCTTTCTTCACCTGACGTCTTGGGATTCCTCTACTTGACATTGAGCGTATATCAACCTCCTCTTAAGCATCTAATCTGGCTTGGGCGTACAATATCCTCCACCTAATGCTGGGCATCCACTGCCTCGAGTTGGCGGACCTCTATGGAAAGGACTTGCAAATGTGAAGAGATGGAAGGTTATTGGATGACCAGCCTAAGGCCGGCCAAACACATTCCGATGCCGAAGTTAGATAAGTGTGTTTAAACATTTATGGAGATTGGAGAAGAAAGAATAATGCTTAAGCATTTTGACATAATAATGAAGTTGACATGTGAATAGAGAAAGAGAGAGAATAGTCTATGCATTTTGGCATAGCTTTGGGAGAGGAGAGAGTTAAAGTCCTCCCTATAGCCTTGTGAAGGCTGGGTATTTATAGGAGAAGGTTGGTTGAGATGGAAAGGGAAAATTATGGGTTCTTCCCAAAAATCGGGGTGTCAGCCCGTAATTCCTGCTTACTGACACTCCAAGGGATGGGTTTGATAGATTCGGTGACATGTGTGACCTCGATGTGGTCTGATTTGGTTGGTGAAGGGTCAAGAGACTGGTGTCGCATATCCAAGCTTCCCTTTTCCTTGAATTACTCCTAGGCCATGCCTAAGAGCCATGCTCATGTCAGAACTCGACACTTGGCATGGTTGGTGAGATTTTGCCTTAGTTGGTGCTACATGTCTCTTCATGATGACTACATGTTATGAGCCTTGAGAAGAATGTTTCCATAAGCTTTTCAGGAAGCTTTTTCAAGGAATTTTCTACTGAACTTAAAGGATAAAAATCATGAAGTTCTCTACCCAGATTTAAAGAATGTAAGTTGTAGAGCAGTCCAAAATCAAGAATTATCCAGAAAGGTGGTGGAAAGCATAAGTTATGATGCTACAAAGATGAGCAGAGGAAAGGGAAAATCTGGAATTTCTGGCAAGTCTTTCTGCGAAGCATTTTCAAGACCGTCATTGGGCCACGTTTCAGGAAGCTTTCTAGAAGGTTTTTGCATGGTTTTGAAAAGTGACATCAGGAGTATTATGTGGCAGAATATCACCTTCGAATCTTATAAATACCGGATGGAACAAAATTGATAGAGTTTGCGTAATGACAGTTATTCAAACAAGCAACAACACAAATAAAAGAACACAAGAATTGTTGACGCAGTGTAAACCTCTCCACTGAGGAAACTTCACTGCGAGGCTATTTACGTAGCCTACATGAGAATCAAATCCAATATGAATCAAGGTTGTTACAGATCACAAGTAGTGGTATTCAACTCAACCACATTGACTAGCAACAATGCTAACTTGCTCACAACTGTAAAAGACCTATTCTAAACAACTATGAAGCAATCTGTATAGATTAATCGGGACACGCCTTCATATTCAATCTTGCCTTGAAGCTTCACTGGTCTCAATCACACATGCAAGTGATGAATGCAGTGAACAAGCAGTATGATCAATCAATCAAACAAACAATGAGAGTTTTGTAAAACAGTTAGTGCAGACTATGCAGCACAATTAAAATTCTCAATCAAAAACTCTAACTGCCACAATGCAGTTTCAAAACCTATTATAGAAAATAAAGACTCCCCCTCAATCCAATCACATTAATCACAAATTGAGATAAGCTTGGAAGATTTTTTAAACACATCGTGAGACTCTACTAATCCTTACGGATATCATGTAACTGTCATCTCTAAGGAAAGTTATCTGATATGCAATCATAACCATTCTAAATGCATATACGATTTCCTGAACTTCTTTCCTTAAACATCATAAGATAGCAATTAGTTTAGTCCCACAATATATGCATCAATCACATGCAAATTGATATGATATGCAAATTAAAAGCTCTCTAAACCTAGACCATATTTTCAGAATTATATGGAGGAAAAAGAATCGTGTACAATCAATGCACCTAACCCTAATTGATTCCTATTAGGAAAAATCTTTTTAACAAAAGATTGCCAATTAAAATAAACAGAGCTAAATCAATTAGGTCTTCAAAGGGATGATTTTAACTGGTGGAAAATATCTTTGGATAATAAAATTTAAGAATAGAAAGATACTTTCCGAAAACAAACTTCCTAAAACCTAGGACTGACTCGAGGATTGGAACACAGGTTGCAATCCCAATGCATATGCTGACTGATGAGATGCATTTAGCTATAACGTCTCTGAGATCAGTATTAGGCCCGTTTCCAGCTTCTTCAGTGATGAATTGTCATGATATACTTCACTAGCTTTGTATGGGAATGCCAACAAATAACATGTACAAAATCTTGTACTTACAATCTCGCCCTCTGGCATTCCTATACAAAACATATCTAATTAATGCAAACTCCCCCTCAACAAGTACTTGAGGATCCTCACTTTGGAAGAAGCCTGCAATTCCTGAAACACTTATCACACACACCTTGTAAAAAGCAAGTTAAAGATAAGGCATAGGAATGTCAACACAATTTCAAGATCAATATCAAAAGATTTAAACAATCAAAACACAAGTTGATCAAATTCAAAATTCACCAATATCTCCCCCTTTTTGTCTAGGAATGACAAAGGGCACCAACAGAATAGAATTACCATCACCTCATGCAGCGAAAGACTAAGAACAATGAATGGTAAAAAAAATCATGTTGGAGTACATACAGTAAACACTTAGCTATAAACCACAAGAACCGTGTTCAATACTATCGCATGAGAGAATGATGCCATATGAAACTTGAACATGTTGATTAAGAGGCATGAAACCATACCAAAACTCCCAATATATAGATGCAATCAACACTCATTTTGAATCACCCAGAAACTTGAAAATTAACAAGTAGTACTCAAACTCCCCCTTAATAGATACATCTGACAAAAGGAAATATGCATGAAAATGACCATGAAACATGCAATGAGGTGAGATTAGTCGCAGAAGTGAAGAGAAAGAAAAAGCATAGCATTTAGAAATAGTGATTCGACGACTTCCCAAAGTCAACAAGGAGCCAGGCATAAGTAACACTACATAGTAATCTCGAACAACAGGCATTTAGACACAGACTTGGACTAAAGCATCTCTTAACTTTGTGGTAAAGTGATCAAAAGTCAATATGGGGCTTCAACTTAAACTAGGATCAACCAGAATTAGAGTTCAACAACAAACACTACTGTTCTTTTCTCAAGTCCTCCTTATATCACCGTGTGGGCACATATATTTTTCTTTTAAAGCCTTTCACACACTAATCAGAAGCACATTTTTTTTTTTTTGTGCTGTGACTCATATAGCGAGCCTTATGTCAGTGGCTCCCAAACCAGTTGGTTTTAGGGCACTAAGTGTAACAAGGACACTCCAAAGGACACATCAACTCGAGTCGTTTAAAAGCAACAAGATAAACCACCGGGAGACCAAGCCATTCTTGTTTCTTCCCAATCCTCATATCGTTTGTCACGACTGAGGCCTGTTTACTTTAGAAATAGCGTGGCCAAGCTCCATATTGCAATGAATATATATATATATATATATATATTTCAAGGAGCATAGAATTACGAACACCAAAAAGAGCGCAGTTTGTGACTAATCCTAGATCACTTACAACAAGATGTTACCCCCACAAAGGACTTAAGTGTGCAAGTGAATATAGCAAAGTTTGGGAGAGTGAACCAGCCATAATCTTTGACTAAAGACCCGAGGTAGAAAGAAGAACATATAGTGCACTGCAACCCTGACCCATGATCGAAAATGAGAGCAAGAATCAACAATCTCAATCTAAGGTCAATTTTCCACCAAACACTTCAGGATTGAAATCTCACATGCAATCCTAGTATAGACAAGTGCATTCTGCTGAAACTAATTATTTTTTTTTTTTTGTCTAATCTAAATGAAAGCACACAATGAACATGCAGAAGCTTTAAATGCAGATGAACCTATTGAGGAAGAGTATCAGTACCGAGAACACACACCAATGGCATTCCTAAGTGTCTCAAAAAGAGCATTGTCTAAAGGTTTTGTGAAAAGATCAATCAATTGATGTTCAGAAGGCACAAACACAAGTTCCAGAAAATTTCTCTCAATCATGTCACAAATAAAATGTATTCTCATATCAATGTGCTTTATGCAAGAATGTTGAACTAGATTCTTAGATATATCATTATATCAATGAGACTCAAATTATCACATAAGATGATAAGATAGTTTACTTACCTGGAGGATGACCATATAAACTTTAACCATTTGCTTCCTCCAAAATCTCTCATTGCACCAATTGTTCATAACCACGTAATCTGTGACCTCTTCATGTCCCTTATCTGGCATTCTTGATCTTGATTTCTATATCACTTGTTCATCATTGATTTCTTCACACGGTCATGAAATCGATTAATCTGCAAGTTGAGTGTCTCATTTATCATTTATTGGACCTGCATCACTTCAACACTCACAAACAAAACACCCGTGAAGCATAGTATTGTATAGATTATCATAGCCAAGATACACAAAACTAATTAGTTTGTAGAGAATATTGATCAACAGAATACATCATGACAACCAATTCCATCATCCACCCACTCAGTAACAAGGTAAAGGAAACAAAGGCAAACAAGTTTTAACCCGAAATCATCTTGACCTTGTAGTATCAACCTCTCAAGTTAAAATACAAGATAGAAGCTTACTTAAATAACATGATTGAATGCTTATAATAAACCCATGATTCTTGAAGGAATCAATCATGAAACAAACTCAAGCACTTAGTAAAGAGGCTTATCAGAACCTACCTGTTCAAACCTGCTCAATCACACTTTTACTGAAATAAGTACTTGAAAGAAATACTTTATTTCTAAGCAATAATGAGATGGAAAGAGACAATAAATTTCATCAAGCAAGTGACCATCAAACAAGGATAACCAACCAAGATTGTGCAGCAGATTAAACACCATTGACACATTATAACTTCTTTGAACCAAGCTCCCCTTATGCGAATGCAATATGCAAGAAACAGAAGAAAAAAAATGAATGCAAGATGAACTAATGAACATAACACTTTTTTTTTTTTAAATAGAATGCATACAGCTCATGCTAACTAGAAAAGACTCTTTAAGAAAAATCAAAGCATTTAGACTAATGTAGTCTGTTCAGGATTGAAGTCCTATATGCACTCCTAAAAAAGAAAAATAAACAGCTTATCACTTACTTATGCATCTACACTACATGGACACTAAAAAAGAGTACGTTACATAATGAAAAACACAAAGGGAAGTTCAATCACCTGTACAAGAAAACGTAGGGTGATGAAGTTCTTTTCTTCTCCAAATTTGTTTCATCTGAGGCATATAAGACGCTGGGATTGAAACCAAGTGAGCAATCCTGTCAATTTCTCTCAAGTGTTCTTTCAACTTTGTCTACAAAGAGAGGTTTTGATTACTCTTTCTAGGAGTCCAGACCCTTTGTGCATTTCTCCAAAGATAGTTACACTTAGGTCTGATGTGACCTGGATATCTATCATGGTCACTAGAACTAAACTCTCTGCCCCTTCTATCATTGACATTTTCAGGTTGAAGAAAACCTGAACTCTTCACAAATTTCAAAGATTTAGAGCTCTCATCAGAACAAGAACCTATGCCCTTTTTGCCACCTTCAGATTTTCCCATCCCAATCATTCTAGACACTTTGTCTGACCCAATTGAGAATTTAGAAAACTTTTGTTGAGACTCTTCAAGCTTAACGTGCAAATTCTCAATTTCAGAGGTTAGTGAGACATTCAAATTTGATTGAGCTTTAACTTCAACCTGAAGGGTTTTAATCCTGTCAATCAACTCAGTACGTTCCACCTCCCAAGTTTGGGAATTCATCTTATCCTGTAAAACATTAATTTTGTCAGTATAAGCAATGCGTTCACCTTCCCATTTTTCTTTGCATGATTCAAGATTTAACTCGGCCTTTTCCTTTGCTTTTCTGACTTGCTCAATCTCGTTCTCTAGCTTCAGATTTCTTTTGGGCATCACTCTTGAAGCTTTATACAGTTCCATGCACTTATCATTAGTCTTATCATCAGATACATCAAAAATCTCACCTTCACTATCAGAATCATCAGATGCCTCATGATGAAGTGAGCAGGTGAAAGCAATGTTCTCTTCTTCATTCTCAGTTTGAGAATCTTCCTCAACGTCGCTCCAAGTTGACTTAAGAGTCCTGTCATTTTGTGAGCTATATTTTCCATTTCCACAATCAGAAGAGATATGACCAATACCACCACATTCATGTCATTTAGGTTTTTCAACAACGCTTTCTTCTTGATCAAAATTATTGACTTTGGGTTTTTTGTCAAAACATTTTTCAGATAATTTTCCCTTTTTTGATTCAAATATACCTTTTGAAGTACTACCAGAAGAGTATTTATTTTTAAGAAAATTTTTAAACTCTTTGATTAGTAAAGCAAAATCCACAGAACCACTATCATCCACATTTTTGATTTTAACAGAAGAGAAAGTAACATTTGGTACCGTTTTCTTGAGCTTGAATCCCATCATTATCTTCCATTGCGAGAAATTTTCACCATCAAAGTATGAGGGACATTTTATCGAACCAGCAGCCCTGTCACATTCATGTTCCATCCTGTCCTCGGATCTACGAAAAAGCTTTAGAACCCGCTCTGATGCCAATTGTAAATACCGGATGGAACAAAATTGATAGAGTTTGAGTAATGACAGTTATTCAAACAAGCAACAACACAAATAAAAGAACACAAGAATTGCTGACGCAGTGAAAACCTCTCCACTGAGGAAACTTCACTGCAAGGCTGTTTACGTAGCCTACACGAGAATCAAATCCAATATGAATCAAGGTTGTTATAGATCACAAGTAGTGGTATTCAACTCAACCACATTGACTAGCAACAATGCTAACTTGCTCACAACTGTAAAAGACCTATTCTAAACAACTATGAAGCAATCTGTATAGATGAAGAAATCTGGACACGCCTTCATATTCAATCTTGCCTTGAAGCTTCACTGATCTCAATCACACATGCAAGTGATGAATGCAGTGAACAAGCAGTATGATCAATCAATCAAACAAACAATGAGAGTTTTGTAAAACAGTTAGTGCAGACTATGCAGCACAATTAAAATTCTCAATCAAAAACTCTAACTGCCACAATGCAGTTTCAAAACCTTTTATAGAAAATAAAGACTCCACCTCAATCCAATCACATTAATCACAAATTGAGATAAGCTTGGAAGGTTTTTTAAACACATCGTGAGACTCTACTAATCCTTACGGATATCATGTAACTGTCATCTCTAAGGAAAGTTATCTGATATGCAATCATAACCATTCTAATTGCATATACGATTTCCTGAACTTCTTTCCTTAAACATTATAAGATAGCAATTAGTTTAGTCCCACAATATATGCATCAATCACATGCAAATTGATATGATATGCAAATTAAAAGCTCTCTAAACCTAGACCATATTTTCAGAATTATATGGAGGAAAAATTATCGTGTACAATCAATGCGCCTAACCCTAATTGATTCCTCTTAGGAAAAATCTTTTTAACAAAAGATTGCCAATTAAAATAAATAGAGCTAAATCAATTAGGTCTTCAAAGGGATGATTTTAACTGGTGGAAAATATCTTTGGATAATAAAATTTAAGAATAGAAAGATACTTTCCGAAAACAAACTTCCTAAAACCTAGGACTGACTCGAGGATTGGAACACAGGTTGCAATCCCAATGCATATGCTGACTCATGAGATGCATTTAGCTGTAACGTCTCTGAGATCAGTATTAGGCCCTTTTCCAGCTTCTTCAGTGATGAATTGTCATGATATACTTCACTAGCTTTGTATGGGAATGCCAACAAATAACATGTACAAAATCTTGTACTTACAAATCTGCTAGAACCCTTGTTAAATAAAGAGAGGAAAATCAATCCTAGCTGAGAAAGGAAAGTGAATTAAAAGCTATATTTTCTGAAGATTTTCTTGGTAGATTTTGGAACGAATTTTATTGAATTTTTGCTACATTATACTTATCAAGAGATGGTTAGAAAGACTTAAGGAAGTTTCAGAAGATCTATGGCAGCTAAGCAAGTGGAATTGGAGAAGAATAAGGAGATCTTGATCGGTTTTGAGGAGAAAAGCTAGGGGTTTGTAAACCATAAAAATAGGAGGTTTCTTTGCGTCATTGAGAGACCCTATCATACAGATTTCACGCCTCAAAACACCCCTAGCTCTCTGGTTTTCGAAGCTCCACACAAGCATAAGGAAAAGAAGCTGCCAAAGTCCCCATCTGCCACCACCGTGAGCATCCATCTTCAAGCAACATCCACCGTGCCTCTTTACTCCTTTTTCTGTGACTTTGTCTTCTTATTTTCAATATGTTACTGTGTGTTTACCTTAGAACAATGACTAGCTAAATACTTTTGTGTTAGGGGCTAGTTTGAAGCCCTAAACTATGGTTCAAGTTTCATAATAAATTTCTATGTTTAGTTACTTTGTCGATGAGATTGTTCTTTGGTTCTGGATTAGATGAGTCTTTTATATGTATGTTTTATGTGGTTGCAAACACATAGGATATGCATGTAATTGGTGCTAGGTTAAATAGCAATTCACCTAATAGTTTTGTGATTTTAACCGAAGTAGTAAAGCCTCTCACCAAGCCTCTCACCAATGCAACTAGACACGCTTGTTGTACTAGTTTGTACACTTAGATTGACATCCTTCCATATGTGCTTAATGCTTTAGAACTTGCTAAATGTAGGAGCCGGTTGTGATCTCTATGTTGCATGTTTTCAAAAGGTTCTAATAACGGCGCTTGTTCTTGTTAGAACAATATAGGGAAGTAATATAAGGTACTTAGCTTGCTTCTAGCTTTGGAACTTGGTCAATCTCTTTTCATGACTTAGTAATAAACATAGGAAGAGAAATTGGAACTTGGATTGTGTTTAGTGGTGGATAACTAACTCCTAACTGCTCATCATCATATTCACAACTTTACTTTAGATTCATCTTTTGTTTTTGCTTTATTTTCAGCATAATTAATCAACAGTCCCCCCCCCCCAAATTGTGTTTTTCAATTTGTTTCGTACTATAGTTAATTCTAGTTTGAGCTGTACGTGACCTGTTGGTAAATTATAATTCCAACATTGTAAAGGTCATGGGTTCGATTCTCATTTACATATGTAAGGGTGGGGTGGGCTAAGGGTTTTTTTTTTTTTTTTTAAATATATATATATATATTCTAGTTTTCTTTGTTTTGTTGGCTACGTAAATTGAAGGTGAACCCTTGATCCTTGGTGTAGAACGATCCCTTACTTTCACTACTACAACTTGACAACAAAAAGGGTTTTAAATTGCATGCTATTTTTTAGCATAGCAAGTCAAAAGTATTTGTCGAACCAAATTATGACATCAACACACATCTAGATGTTTCGAGGACAAGGTATCTCTTATACTCGATCTGTGTTCATGTTTTGGATTTGTTAAAAGTTTCAAACTTGACTGAAAATGTAAAAGAAGAAGAAGAAGAAGAAGAAATGGTCTCAACTTTTTGACAATTACTTGAGAGAAAAGGGGAAAGGGTTTGCGACTCTAGATCCAAGTGTCGTGCTTGGAAATGATTTGAAACTTATAAGACTCCAAATTTGCTACAATTTGAATATGTTGATTGATCCATTAGCTGCACTTCAGAGAGATGAAAATTTAGCTAGTAACATATCTCTTTTCATATGCGTGTTTCATGCTAACACAGTCGAAGGTCCGAAGCAGTTTTATTGAGGGTACTCTTCTTCCATGAGGCTGCAGATGGCAAGGTAATTGTTAAAATAGTATAAATTGTTGAAGGAAAATCAGTTTTCTGTGCCTATTCAAACTAGGATTAGTTTCATGGTTGTAATAGGAGAGTTCTAGAATTCCTAGTCCTACTCGGATTAGTTTTCCTTGTAACATTAGAACATGCACTTTGTAATCCCTATATATAGGGCTCCTATTCTCAATAATAAAACACAATTCTCTCATCAATCTCTCTCAATTCTATTATCCTCAAACACGTTATTAGCACAAGCCCTAACCTTGAGATCAAAAATCCAAAACCAGAAAATTCTTCAACATTACCTTTCCACCGTTGCACCTAGCCCGTGCTAGACTAGCCGCTGCTGCCCACCTGCACTCCCCTGCACTGCACACTGCCCCTGCAGCCCTTAACACACCCATGTGCCTCCTACTGCCCCTGCTGCATCACCGCACGCCTGCTGCCCCTGCAGCACAATAGGATGCTCGTTCCTGTGCAGATCAGCCTGCTTTCAAGCCCTGAAATGTCTTTCTTGGGACCTCAGATCAAAATATTTCCTTCATCAAAGTTGTTCGTCTCTGTCTCTTCTATCTGACCTCCGAATTTCAGCCATATCGGAGTTGTTTTGAGACCTATACACTAATAGAAGTGAAAGCTATTTAGAGGAAAATCTGCTCCGAATTTCAACAAAAAAAATCCTTGAAAACCGCCGCTGTCGCCTTCAAGCATCACTACAGCAGCTCCTAGCCCACGCTAGCCTCATCTCATGCCTGGCCCTGCAGCGCCTACGCGCCTCTGCGCACACATCAGTCGGCCAGCTCCTCGGCTTACCTCGGCCAGACCTGTATTGGCCACACAGCAGGGATTGAAAGATAGTTTGCAATCCCAGACCCAGGATCGATAGCACACCTGCAATCCTACACGCTTGCATCAACACGCGCATGTATTGAGAATTTCAAGTTCCGAAATTCATGAGTAAGTTTTCACAAGTTGTTCCTGTTTTTGAAATTTAAATTTACTTTTCTTCGGGAACTTACAAAATCCCTTCTCTTACATCCCACCTTTCTGTAACGTGGGTTCGATTTGCTAAAAGCGGAATTGTGAGGATTCACGCTACATACGAACTAAGAGCGTTCGTAATCTTCGGACTAAGAGTGTCCATGAGCATCGATTTTTACTAACTAAGAGAGTTTGTAAGCTACGGACTAAGAACATTCGTAAGCATAAAAATTTGACCATATGAACGTCATTGGTTTCAATCCAAATCCAACAAAATTTGGAAACTATCAACAAAGACAGTGGTTATAACTCTTTCTCACTAGGCGTACTCAAGAGTAATTGTGATGTCTAGGAAATGTTTAAACTGAGAGAACGGTTTTAAAAGTCAGCAACGCTCCACCAAAATCTCGCCTTACCTTACCTGGTCACAACCAAATTAGAATTACCAAACGGATTGTGTAACTACTACTTGTCTAAGCTTGATTATCATTTTTGGATTAAATTTAGAAACTTTGACGTAATTATTGGCTTTCATTGAAATAAAGTGTCGATTTTGATTCGAACTTTATTCATTCAAGTATGTTTCCTGGTGTACTTACATAGGCATTTGCAAGCATAATTAGCTATAATAAGTCACGCTCATGCTACCCCCAGTGGTATCGACTCCCGCCAAAGGAGTGACCTATGGGAACACAGCCAAATAGGCTACCGCCCGAGCCCCGGCTTGCCCCCAGATCATCGCTGACGCGCCACCACGCATAGCGCCAAGACAGCGTCAGAAGCTCCAGAAGCTGGGGATTGAAGCACATCAGCCCCACATCGAAAACATGGAGAAGATCAGTTCCCTCCTCACCTATAAAAGGTTCTCTGCTCTCTCTTCATTAATTACACATTCTAATACTTACCTACTGTTACTTTGTCAACATAAATACATTGACTAACTTAGGCATCGGAGAAGAGAAGGCCGCCCAACGCGGTCTCCCTCTGACACCCTTTATATTTCATTTGACAGGTAGAGGAAATTCTGAGAATATCATAGGTAACAGTTCACTCATCGAACCAGCGTTAACAAGGGTTTAGCTACTGCTGAAATTTAAACATTAACATTGGCACCGTCTGCGGGAATCCTTGAACAAAAGGCCATCCCATCACATCCACCATGACTAACGGTAGCTGGGGAAACGCTGAGGAGCAGGCGGATCAGTCCGCCAACCCCCATCCCACCAACCCAATGATCAAAGTCAATCTAGCGGTTAACGATAACCGTGCACTATTCAGCACGCCGGTCAACCCCAACGGTGAACCCCAGGCCAATTCCCTCATCCCACCAACCTAAACTACAGCGGAGGCTCAACCGAGCGGCAGCCGCCCTCCGGTGCAGGACCTCGCCTCTATGTATGAACTGGCACTAGCAGACCTTCACAAAGAAAATCGAGAGCGCGAGCAGGAGCTCAGAGAAAAGGCCGAGGTACAAAAGCAAGTGGCCACGCTGATGTTAAGATTTGATGAGCTGAAAAAGGCGCTGGAAGCAAACTCCAACCCAGGGCAAAGCGAGCAATTGCGGAGCACCAGGCGCAGTCAGCCCAACACCGGCAGATTGGTACACGGACCAATCATACAGATGCTGGTACCGTTGAACCCACCAGAGCTACGAGGAATGGGACCACCTCCGGCGCCCCGACTAATGTTGGAGCAGGAGGCGGAGTCACAGCCACACACCAGCCGCTCAACAAGCAGGGCCAGAACTGAGGGTAATATACTTGTCCCCAGGCGAGAGCTGGTTCAACGGAATATGCAGGCCGGACCCGATGGAGACACAACCTCCTTAATACTGGAGCAGAAGCAACAACTAGAGCAAAGGCTAATTCGGGCCGAGGCAGGCGCCCCAGCGCCAATACCAAATCCACTTTTTGAGTCCAGACCAGGACCATTCACCGCCAGGATCCTGCATGCCATCCGCTCGGCGCATGTAAAGACACCAAAGATATCACATTATAGCGGCATGACTGACCCCTTTGTCCATATGGATACTTTCAAAAAAGTCACCAATAATAAGAGCTTCGATGACGCCACCCTCTGCCACTTATTCAGCGAAACACTGGATAGTGAGGCAATGAGTTGGTTTTTTGAGTGTCTGTCGGGGTCCATTAACTCATTCCACGCACTATCAAATGCTTTCCTCTCTCGGTCCATCCTGTTGGCGGCCGGACACCACAGTACAATGCAGCTATTTAGCCTCAAGCAGGGGGTGGAGGAAACGTTGAAGGCATTTGTCACCAAGTGGCGAGCGGCAACATCCCAGTGTCGCGATCTTGATAAGACAATGGTGCTGACAACTTTCAAGCAGGGACTCCTCAATGGGCCATTTCTCTATCACCTCAACTACAATCATCCAAACGCCGCTTACAACCATGTCATGAGCGAGGCTGTCATCCATGCACAAGCAGAATTAATCACATATGGAGAAACCCCCCCACCACCACCAACGCCTGTAAAGTCCACCCAACCCTCCGCCAACCATCAGGAAACCGCTAGCAAAACCTCTGCTGCACCACCAACTGATAAAAAGAGAGAATGGCAACAGGGCAACCACCAGAGCAAGCGGCAGAAGGACCAACATTACAATAAGGGCAGCGCTCATTTCATGGGGATAACTGTAATAAACAGACAGAGTTATCCCAGCGGTACGCAGTGTTTACAGTCCTCACGGACTCATATGAGGAAATATACGACTAGTGCAAGGACCAAGTCCCGCCACCACCCCCAAGAAAATACCCAAGGGCCGGAAAGCCCAGAAACACTGGCAAGTGGTGCAAATATCATAAGGACAGCGGCCACAACATCAACAATTGCAACGCCCTCAAAACAGCCATTGAGACTTTATACCGAGACGGTAAGATGGAACAATTCAAGGTACACCAACCACCACCCGTAATGGCCAACATTGAGCCCTTGGGCCGCATCAACACCATCGACGGTGGTGCTCCAATCACCAATATGTCTCACAGAGCAAAAAAGCGTTATGCGCGTGCGAACCACCCCAAGGAGGTGTGCAATATCCGCTATGAGAGGTCTGCTAAACTCCCAAAATCTAGTTTGGAGCCCATTACCTTCTTAGAGGAGGAGGAGCGCGGAGTACATCTGCCCCAGGACGATCCATTCTTGATCGACGCCGTACTCGATAAATGGTCTGTGGGAAGGATCCTTGTCGACAACGGGTCCGCTGTAAATGTTATCTTCAACAGGTGCTACGACAAACTTCGACGAAATAGAAAATTACTACAGGATCATGAGTCATTGCTTAGCTTCTCTGGTGACGTCACACAGCCATTAGGTTATGACTACATGCGACTGGTTATCGGCGCCAGTCCACGTATGGCGGAAATCCATACAGAGTTCATCATTGTAGACTGCTTCAGTTCATATAACGCCATCATTGGTCGACCGACACTTAACAAACTCAAGTGCATCATCGCTGGGTACATGCTCCTCATGAAGTTCCCCACTCCCAACGGAACAGGTTGTGTGAAGGGAAGTCAACAACTGGCACGAGAGTGCTATTTCACAACCCAGAAACATCCTTAAGGATCATCAGCATATCCAACTAGCACCTTAAGTGGACAGTCCGCATCGGCGCTCTGCTAGACCCAGAGGTAGAGGCTGAGCTCACCTAGTTTCTACGTGACAACATCGTAGTCTTTACATGGTCCTACGTTGACATGCCGGGAATTTCCCCGGAGATCATCACACACAAATTAAGTATCAAACGATCCGCCTACCCTATCAAGCAGCGGTGAAGGGCCTTTGATGAGGAGAGATACCGTGCAATAGGGGAAGAGGTTGCCAAGCTCCAAAGCATTGGATTCATCCGCCAAGTAAATTACCCTCAGTGGATTTCCAACTTGGTCATGGTAAAAAAACCCAGCAGAAAGTGGCGAATATATGTCGACTTCAAGGGCCTCAACAAGGCATACCCCAAGGACAGTTTCCCGCTACCTCGCATAGGCCAACGGGTCGATGCAATCGCTGGGCATGAGCTACTCAGCATGATGGATGCCTTCTCCGGCTACAATTAGATCAAAAAGCACCCTGGTGACCAAGAGTGCACCTCCTTCACCACCGACAAGGGCCTATACTGCTACAATGTCATGCCTTTCGGTTTGAAGAACGCCGGTGCAACTTACCAGCGGCTGATGAATGCTATGTTTGCTGAACATCTGGGCAAAATCATCGAGGTCTACGTGGACAATATGTTGGTAAAAAGCATAAAGGCCAGCGAACACGTGGCAAACCTCAGAATTATATTTGCCATTCTCTTGGCCTACGGTATGCGCCTTAACCCAGAAAAATGCTTCTTCGGCGTCACCACCAGCAAATTTGTAGGTTACATAGTCAGTGAACGGGGCATAGAGGCCAACCTTGACAAGGTACAAGCCATCCTCAACATGAAGGCTCCGAAGTGGAAGAAACACATTCAGAGTCTCCAGGGCAAACTAACCGCCCTTTCGCGGTTTACCTCCAGACTCACTGACAGATGTCTCCCATTTGTCAAAGTCCTGAAGACAACCCACAAGAAAGTCCTCGACTGGAACCCAAACTATGAGGCAGCGTTCCAAAGCTTGAAAGAGTACTTGGCGGCAGTTCCACTCCTCTCTATTCCTGTGCAAGGGGAGACACTATACATATACCTACGGTATCACAGACAGCGATAAGCTGTGCCATTGTCCAGCGGGAAGGCCAGGATGAGCTCCCCGTATTCTACGCCAGCAGAGGCATGAACGGGGCTGAAACAAGATATCCCCCCTGGAGCAGCTCGCTCTCACACTCATCGTTGCAGCTAGGCGCCTTCGCCGGTATTTTCAGGCCCACACAATTCATGTCTTAACGAGTCAACCGCTGAGACAAGTAATGCAGAACCCTGAACACTCAGGATGCCTCAACAAGTGGGCCATCGAGCTCAGTGAGTTTGACATTGATTACAAACCAAGAACCACCATGAAAGGCTAGGCGGTGGCAGACTTCATTGCTGAGCTCACCGAGCGACAGATTGAACCCAGCATGGAAATTGTAACCGCTGAGGAACCAACTCCCCAGCACTCAGACTGGAACCTACACGTGGACGGCTCCGCTTGCGCCAGAGTCATCTTAACAGGGCCAGGGGGACTAAACGTGGAATACGCATTAAAATTCAACTTCAAGGCCTCAAACAACATGGCGGAGTACGAAGCTCTCATCGCCGGCCTACTCCTCGCCATCGACTCAGGGGCAGACAGTGTCAACATATTCAGCGACTCCCAGTTAGTCGTCAACGATAGTTTCCAGGCCAAGGATCAACAGTTGGCGGCATACTTGGGTTACGTCAAGACGCTCCTCAAAAAATTTAAATTTCACACCATCAGGCAGATTCCTAGGGAAGAGAACGCCAAAGCCTATTCACTAGCCAGACTAGCAACCACACAGCCACACCAAAGTCCGACGGACACAAGGGTGGAGTGTCTTGACAAGCCAAGTATCACAAAAACCCTAGCAGAGATCTTCAACATTGAGGTAAATCCTAGTTGGATGGACGAGATCATCGAATACAAGCGCAATGGGACATTGCCAGAGGACAAGGTTGAAGCATGATAGCTCAAGCGGAGAGCAACCCATTACAACATCCAGAATGGTAAGCTTTACCGCCAGGGGTTCACACACCCCAACCTGCGATGACTAACCCCAGAGGAGGGAAAGGTCGTTCTGGCAATGATACACGACGGGGAATGTGGAAACCACTCAGGCGCCAGATCCTTAGCTAATCGCATAATGTGACAAGGCTACTTCTGGCCTACACTATGCGACGACGCTTGGAGGGTATCGAGATCTTGCCATAAATGTCAACAATATGCCGATCTCCCACATGTCCCGGCAGAACCATTGTTGATCATCATCAGTCCATGGATTCACTCCACGTGAGGCCTGGGCCTGATGGGAAATTTTCAAACCGCCAAAGGCTAGTTCAAGTACATCATTGTCACCATCGACTACAACAGCAAGTGGATAGAGGCAGAGCCACTGACGGCAATAACTATAGCCAAGGTCGAAGCAGCAAACAAGATAATCAAGAAGCTGCTAAAAAAGAAGCTTGACGACACCAGGGCTTGTGGGCGGAGAAGCTTCCGAAAGTTCTGTCGACCATCAGGACTACCCTAACCTCCGCCACTGGGGAAACGCTATTTTGTATGATGTTCGGAACTGAAGTCGTCCTACCTATGGAGATATCTCAACATACCGCTAGGGTCGAGGGCTACTGCCCCGAGACCAACGGCGAAGGCGTCAATCTCGATAGGGACCTCCGAGATGAGAAATGACACAGGGCCCATCTGCACAATTTGCAAAATAAGCAACGGGTATCGTATAATCACCGATCACCTCCTCAAACGATGAAATTATCAACCCCCTATTAAGATACTTCGCCAGAGCATTGGAGCGTCATGCTTGGACAACTCCAACATGATTTGGGATACTTATATCAATTCCAACTCCAACCCACTCCAAATCGGCATAAGATAAGCAACTATATCTTATCTTTTACGCTCTTGCAATTAGAGTCATTGCCATGCTTTTATTACTTCTAAGCATGCCTACAAATATATCACACTTGATATGTTTTTACATGCTTCCATGACTTTAGGCATGCTTATAATACGTATCAAATTTTAGTAGCACACCTTCTAGGCTTACATACTTGTGACATGCCTTAACATGTCTCCATGATCTCTAAGCATGTCTACAACAATTCAGAAATGTTATTAGCAACTTTACTACAAGTACATGCTATACACATATGTCATGCTTCTATTTAATTACAAAATTAAATAAACATGTGACGCTTAGACAAACTATGCCATGCATGCTTATTTGTTGTTCATACAATTAGCAAGATGTACATGTACACTATATGTAAAACATTTTGTCTAGCCTCTTGGCCACCATATTTTTTCAATCCCTCCCCAAGGGAAGGAGACCTAAAAGGGTCTAAAGTCTCCACGAGTCTATGGTCCACAACCAACCGCCAAGCGGTAAGGCAACGCCTCATAGTGACAGTGACCGCTACGCGGCATAGCAGTCAAGCTTTTCTCCTCCGGGAAAAAGTAAAGGGATCAGTTAACGTAGCCCACGGCAGCCATTGATCCGGCAGTTAACTCCCGACACTTGGGTATCAAAGATTAGGTTCGCTACCTAACACCCACTGCTTAAACGCAGTTCCCCTCATCAAACAATTTTCCAACCATACGAAGGTCTATAGCTAGGAGGTGGGGACTCCTTGGAGGGCCTAGTAGGGGCCCACCCAAAAGGGAACAAGCGTTCGCTCTGACCAATTCTAGATGGACAACGCACTTGCACTAATTATGATCGCAATACGGCACAAAGTAACGCTTTGATATCAACCCCGCTGAAAACCCTCATTGATCGGGGACTTCGGGGACTTGTACATACAGCCCAACATAATTAGCAACGGTTACTCTCATGCCACACGACATCGCTTTCGAGCTACACGTTAATGCCTCAGCGGTATCCTTGAGCTTTCACGCTCCTGCCTCAGCGGCATCTTCGAGCTTTAACGCTCACGCCTCAGCGGCATAAATGAGCTTCCGCTCACCCCTTCGCGGCACCCCAGATCTTCCACTCATGCCTTCGTGGCAACCACGAGCTTTCGCTCATGCCTTCGCGGCAACCCTGAGCTTCCGCTCATGCCTTCGCGTCACCCCTGAGCTTCCTCTCATGCCTTCGCAGCAACCCCGAGCTTCCGCTCATGACTTCCCGGCAACCCTCGAGCTTCTGCTCATGCCTTCGCGCCAACCCCGAGCTTCCGCACATGCCTTTCCAGCAACCCTCGAGCTTCCGCTCATGCCTTCACGCTAACCCCAAGCTTCCTCTCACGCCTTCGCGGCACCCCCGAGCTTCCCTCTCACGAGCTTCCTCTCATACCTTCCCAGCAACCCTCGAGCTTCCGCTCACACCTTCCCGGCAACCCCGAGCTTCCGCTCACACCTTCCAGGCAACCCACGAGCTTCCTGCTCACGCCTTCCCGGCAACCCCCAAGCTTCCGCTCAAGCCTTACCGCAACCCCCAAGCTTCCGCTCAAGCCTTACCGCAACCCCCGAGCTTCCCGCTCACGCTGTGAGCCCCCAAAAATTTTGTTTAATTTTTAGAAGGTAATTTTTCGCCAATAAGATTTTCGCAAGGTGATTTAAGTGAAGAAATCGATTTCGGAAATTATTTTGGTGTCGAGATGACAATTTGGGCTCTATAATTTTCGTTTGGGCCAATGTTCTTCCATTTGGGCCTAGAGGATTACCAGAGCTTATGGAGATAGAGATTGTCGAAGTAAATTTGAGAAGGAGACGAGTTGGGTTGTAACAAAGTTCTGAATGTTGAGTCTTAAGAAAATTGAGTTTTGGACTCTAGACGAAGTCGAGAAATTACTAGAGTAGTCGTTGACGAAAAACAAGTAAAGTAACGAACCATAAAACCCGAGAGTAACCAGTCAGGGGGGTTTCGTAATTCGTCGCAAGGGTAAAATGGACATTTCACACGCGCAACTATAAATAGGAAATCAGAAACCCTAAAATCTAAACTCTCTCACTCTCTCCCTCTCGGCCGCGTTTCTCTTTCTCTCTCCCCGACCTCACTCTCTCGTCCTCTCCCTCTGCCATCACCGGAACCACACTGTCCGGCCACCACCTCACATCACCGCCACCACCAATCAAAGCACCACCTCAATCCGACCTAAAACCATAAGAGATCGACTCCATGCATCGACCCCGACCTCTCTCTTCCACTCTCCTTCTCTCTGCCATCACCGGGAAACCCAGCTTCCGGTCACCACCTCACGTCATCGCCACCATCCGTCGAACCAGGACCCAATTCCGACCTAAACCCAGCAAGAATTACAGGCATGTACCGCTTCCAGCTACCACATCCAACCACCACATTTCCCGCTACCATGCCTAGCCGGAAAGGCTACCTCCGACCACTTTCTCCACTCATCACCACCACAGATTGATTCAGAACAAGCCACTCGTCCAGTACCCGAAGCCCTTGCATCGTCTGATGCCGGAAGACCACCGAACGCACCTCACATCAGAGTCCCGTCATTGCCTGCCTCCGATCTCCAACTTCCGGCCACTATTGAGCCAAACCACCACCATAAATAGAGTCAACGTGTTCTTGTTCGCCGGAACCCTTGGATTCCGATCTATGGTTCCGCCCAGAACTCTTGCACGCGCTTCACGCGCCGCTGCAGGCGCGTGGACCACAGTAGCTCCGTCGCTCACGGTCGCCGGAAATCGTCAGGACTTCTTGATTAGGTAATTTCGTGATTCCCCTTTTAGCTGGAGCTTCCGGTTTGGTATAGATTGAAAACCCTAACTCTATTCCTTAATTTGAAACCTGTGAGGATTGTGGGATCTGCGTTTTTGAAGCTGTGGAGAAGAAACGAGCTACTGGGTCAGTTTCGATTAAAATCGATTAAGGTAAGGACCGCAAACACTATTCTGGATGCGAAGTTGGTTGAGTGTTGAGTATTGATTGTATTGTTTTCTGCTAGAGGTCTGAATGGATTAATGGTGGTGGAAAAAGCAGCTGGCCTGAATCGAATCCATGTTTGGAAAAGAAGAGTGGTAAGGGCCTGCTACTCTGAATTGTGAAATTGTTGGTGTGTTCGGTTTCTGATTGTTGTAAATGGGTTTGTTGGAGTTATTTTAGGAAGTGAAGTTAAAAATTGCAGAAAATTGTTGTTGCCTCATGAAGGGAAAAGAGTAAAAATGGTGATATGGTGGTTTAAACCTTTGGTATGGCATCTGTGGTAACTTTGTGATTACTGAAGATGCTTGTGATCTGTTTGTGTTTACTTAAGGAGATGACGTTGATATAATTTTGGTTTTGTCATAAATTCAAGGTAGGCAAAGACTGGTTAATTTGGTGACCTCTATGCAGTTAAATGAAATTAGGACGTTTGATCTCGATAAATGAAGTAAATTACAAGTGAAGTTCTTTAAAGCTACCATATCCCAAAATTGTAATCCATCGGGAATGGTAATCGTGATTTGTTTTCTTAAAAGTAAAAATGCTAAACAAATGAAGGTGAAAGTGCCGAGTCTAACCGCCATATCCCAAATGATTCAAATGCTACATTGATCATTTGGATTATTTGGGAATGGTAAGTATATTTGTTGCTTAAGAAAGGGAATGCTAGACAATGGAATTAAATATTTAATCCGAACTATATTATCGAAAGAAGTATGATCACCATATCCCGAATGAGCTCACTACGTTAAGTGAATTGTTCGGGAATGGTTACCATTAAATATCGATTCAGAATAAATTGGTGACTCATAAAGAAATTGAGCAAATGAGTTATGAATTGGTTACTTATTGGTTTAATTTTATTATAAAGGGCTTGTGCGTGTGCCTTTGGAAGTGGACGAAGTATTGAAATTCGAGAACGAACCTCATTGTGGACGAGCACTCCAATTCCAGGTAGGGTGAGCCGTCCCTATCTTGTTAGTGGTTTTCTTGTGCGTGTATATGCTTATACATATATTAAGCTGCCTGCAAGTACGTTTTGGTTGTTCATTAGTCGATGCCTCGTGATACATGTGTTTCCAGAACTGATAATTGCTAATTACGAAAACCAAGGCTAGACTTGCATGTTGAGATACTGTACCCTTGTATGTTTATACTTGTGACCTGAAAGTGAATGGGACCTAGACGCGTAGATTCCTAGGGATCCCACGGTGTCGATAACCGTGAACCTCCGGAGGGGGCCGTGCTCCTATGTTTGTCGAGGAAGAGTGAGTACAGACAGTGAACCAGTCATAGGAGACTCAGGGCCAGGAAATGGACACTTTCGCTACTTGTAGTCAGAAGTACTACAGAGTAGTTGGCCGGTTCTCGAAGGATGACGAACCGAGTCGGTCACCGTTGTGTTTGAGTTTAGCCGGCAGGTAAGTATCTCGGAGCTCCAAATTGTGTGTAAGCATACTACATATGCTTTATAAAAGAAATAAATGTTTGTGGTTGCCTATTTTTAAAGTATTTTCGTTAAACGTGCACAATATTATGTAGTAAATATTTTCAAGTATATTATTTTCAAACCTAGCATGGTTGGGTCGGCCCTTACTGGGCATGCGAGGACGAAAGCTCACCCCTACAACAGTGTGCAGGTTTGGAGCACGTGGTCGGGAAGCGTACAGGAGAGGCGCATGGCCCGGCTTGGTGTATACCTCTTTGTCTTTACTAAAGTTCGGTTTTGGGTCCATTATCAGATTTCAAGTAACTTATTTATTAACTTTCTTACTATTTATTTATTTATTTATTTCCTACTCGCTTACAAAAATTCTGGGAGACCCGTAACCCTGGGGCGCGTCTCCCATGCTTGTAGTTATTTAGTGAATTGTTTTATTCTCCAAATTGGGCTCCGATTGCAAGCTCAAAACTCTTAGCCCATTTCAAATTCCGCTTTTGAAAATGTGTTGTTTGGTTGCTAGAACGATTTGTCCAAGAAAGTGTTTTGTAAACCAACAGTCTGAACCCAAAAGGCCTTGCGATTTCGGGTTGATGAGTTATCGGGATGTCATTCATGACATGTCGGTTCCTCATTGGCTCGGAGTCGCGGCGCTGTGGGACCCCCCTCTCGGGTCCCCACACACGCCTTCCCTGCAACCCCCGAGCTTCCCGCTCATGCCTTCCCAGCATCCCTGAGCTTTAACGCTCTTGCCTTCTGGCATTCCCAACCTTTACACTCACATCCACTCGACATCATACACATTAATGGAACATTGAATTTTTCTACCATTTGTCACTCGCGACAAATCAAATTCTTTTCATGTTCCATTAATACGAGCAACAACCAAACAAACACAAGCGTTCGTGTATTCATCATTCACGAATTACAAACGCTTGCCTTCATGGCACTAATGCAACTGACATCGAGCGTAGCCCCGTCAACTCGACCACGTTCGTTCTCTTATGAGCACCAAGGGCATCATATGCAATCCGTATACTTATTCTTGGTATGCTCAAACAACCGTACGCGTTCTCGAGTTTATACGTCATAACCAATCATACTCGGCACCATTCATATGTATACATCAACTTGTATCACGCAACTCAAATTTGTTGCCCAATGCAACGAGCTACATATGCGTGTTTTGTCTTTGTCATGCAGGTTTACGAGTCTCTTCTTGCTTACCAAGTTCGGGGACTTGTAGGGGCCCCGTGCCGCCCGGTTACTTATGCTTGATGACTTCATGATTATAACTCCCCAACCAAGAAGCTCCTCTTACTTGGGGACTTCGGGGACTTGTAGATACCTCTACTAGCAATGTTATTTGCTACATCACCAAGCATAAGTAACACCCTCTTAGAGGGGCCCACAAGCCATGGTGGGGCCCAACCGAGACATGCATCCCATAGCCCTATGTTCAAGCTACGCCACGGTAGTCGGAAGCGGCCAATACCTGATACGCTAAAAGCAAGTGCATAATTTAACCCTATAAAATGTCATCGTTAGTATATGGTAAATATGGATCGTTCTAACGGGGGATTGAGGGTACACCTGTCATTGTAAAACAAATAAAAAAATTAAAATAAGTATAAAGTATTATTTACAAAAATAAAACAAAGAATAGAAATATATACAAGTGAACACATGGGGTTTTAGGATTATTAAATTAAAAACTAAAATAAATAAAATAAAGAAAATGTAAAAACATATATACACGGGTGGAACGCAAGGAATAAAGATCAAAACCACAATCATATGCAAGAAATCCAATCACAATTCCTATAGTTGATTTTCTATGTCATGAGAAAGAAGTTGACCATGTGAAACGTTAGAAAGCAAACGATTTCCCATTTTTTACTTTCCTTCAATAATTAATCCAAGTGAAAGCACCTAAATCAATCCTATTGAACATGCAATGATAGTCTAGAAAGCTAGCTAATCAAGAACACATTCAACGTATGAAGCATAGAGAAAGGATGTCAACCAAAGTGCACAACCTAGTTATGAATAAGTTCACCTATTTGCAATCCTCCTTAATTGATTTCGACTTTTGTCCAAAACCTTTACTACTTAAATCTAGCTCAAATTACATGCATATATCCTAAGTTGGCCACCAAAGAACACAAACATGCAAAAGTTTTCTGTAATCCAAAATCAATCAAGCAATCTCACATAAGCAACATATAAATCAACATAAAGAAATCACAATTTTATTTCAAAACATATAAATGGGCTTTAAACTTTTCCCTTAACGTCATGTTAACTAGAATCCATAACTCTACGAAATCAAACAAAGGAAACAAAACAAAGTATGAAATACACCGTGAAAAATGGATGACATGGCCTTGAGACAAAGAACTCAAAGATCCTTGAAAGCAAGCAATCTTCTAGGGACAACACAAGGGTGGATGGCGGATAAGATCTTGATGTATTGCATGACTTCTTCTCCTCCTTGGTTGAGACACAGAGCTTCTGAAGACTAGAGAATGGAGAGAATTTTTCTAATGTTTATTTTCTAATGGAGAGAGGTGTGTTGTGGTGTGTTGTGTGTAAAAAACATCTAGAGAGGAAGGTATACATAGGGGAAGGCAAGACTTCATGAATTTAATTTCTAAGTAATTTTCTGGTTGCACCACACAGCTCCAACCAATGAATTAATGCCATGTCAGCTCTGCCATATCACTCAACCAATCAAAAAGCTCCAAAATAATTCCATAATCTTTCCAAATATATTATTGCTGATTTCCCAAGATTTTATCTGATTTTTCTCTTAATTTTCGGCCAAAATAATCTTGAGTGAAAATATGAATGAATCTGGACTTGTTTTGGACCTTTTCTCCCTTAAATCTCTCCATGGCATCATTATCCTTGATCCTCTCTTGATTTTTGACATTAACTCCATAATTTCCCAAGGCAAAATCAGATTTAATTCCCCAATAATATCTCCAACGTCATGGCATCATTATCCTTGATCCTCTCTTGATTTTTGACATTAACTCCATAATTTCCCAAGGCAAAATCAGATTTAATTCCCCAATAATATCTCCAACGTCATCTTCAAGCCATGTGGTTTCCTAGTGCCATCAGGATTCCTCTCTTTTTGCCATGTGTATTCATTTCAGCTCATTTCTTCTCCATTTTCTCCCTTGTACCTAGAAAATAAAAACTAAATTAAAATTTATTTATTTAAGGAAATAACTAAGTAAAATATGAGGAAATAACTATTAAAACATCGCATTAAAATGCTCCTATCAAATTCCCCCACACTTAGCTTTTGCTAGTCCCTTAGCAAAATCAAAACAAAGAAACTAAAAACAGAGACTCAGACTCAACGAAAACTTAAAGAAACAAAATACAAAAACGTTATGACATACAATGACTCTATTGCCCTTCAACATTTAGTCTCAGAAATCTCTTACTTTCATAACATCAAAATTAGCACTCAACTAAGAATCAATATTTAGATATTCGAGAGTTAATTCAAACATATAATCCACACATGCGCAAGTAGGACTTGGTTGTAACAATGGTGATGGGATGGAGCTCAGCACGTTTCAGACAAGTATGATTCATATCCTCACAAGGTATATCCACTTTTTTTTCTCTCAGAATTCAAGGCAATGCTGAAAAGCTTATAATCACTTAATTATATGTGAGAGAACATATTTTAAGGCAATCAAATAGCTCACATATATAAGAAACAAAAAACATTTTCTGAATATAATTTTTTTCAAAAGATCTCATGAAAGATATCAACTACTTGCACGGATGGACCCAAGTCATAGGTTCAACTCTTATAACTCATCTCCATAGATCAAAGGTTGTCCCATCTTAAGGAAGGATTGTAATATGGCCAAGGCTCAAGGTTTTAAGAAACAAAGGGTAAGGAATTTAACAAAGTGTCCTAAAAACCTAGTAGAGCTCATGCTGATGTAGAGAGACTAATCTTCTTCGAAATCCACCAAGTATGTAACGTCATGTCCTTCTTGTAGGCTTTATAAAAGGGTCTAATGTCTTCATGTTGGGCCCAGACTTTATTCTAAACTTCCTTTGAACTCTAGTGAAATTGACAAAGGCCAAATTTTTTCGATAGTTGGCCTTCAATTCAAAACAATCTCCAAACTCACCAAGTATGGGGGACTAAAATCCATAGACGTATTTTTCTTTTTCTTTCTTTTTCTTTTCTAGCAGTACTCAATTTTTTTTTTTTCATTTTCTTTTTCTTTTTCACAGACAAGTCTACCCCCACACTTGAACTTTCACCTCTTCTCAATCTTCATCCTTGCCACCCTCATGTAGTAAGTCTCAAAAGATAGCTCCACTAAGTTTTTAGAACAAAGGGTAGGATAACTATACTAAGCTTTTGGGGTTAAGGATTTTAAGGGTGATGAAAGAAAAGGCTTTCAATTGTAGGCTCAAAGGGGTTTATCTAAGGGAGTCCCACGACGGGCACAAATGGGGACACAGGCTTATTTGGCAATGGTGGTAATTCCTAGGGTGGCTCTATCCCTTCCAGAATCAGGGACATGTAGTGATAAAAGTCTCAACAAGCACAAAAACGAATTCTAGCATTCTCTAGTTGTACATACCTCCAACAATATGGAGTATTTACTACATCACCAAGCATAAGTAACACCCACTTTGGGACATCCACGAGACATGGCAAGGCCCAACCGCGACATCCATCGTATAGCCCTATGTTCAAGCTACGCTACGGTATCCAGAAGTCACAAATCCGTCGCCGGGAAGCCACCTTTCCGGCCTTGCCAAGTTGCCTCCACACTAGGCATTTCTACACTAGAATAGTTATCTTTGCTTGTCCCACATCTAAGAAAATGTAGAGGAGATGGCTTCCTTCACCTATAAAAGGAACTCTCCTCCCACAACTCAGGGGATCCCAATCCCATTACATCTCTTGTAATCTTGTTAGGCCGCAAGGCTCGACACACTAGTACACATTCAAGTGGACGTAGTTTCCCGCTAAGGCGGGAAACGAACCACTATACATCTTGTATCACTCTCTCTCTCTCTCACTAAAGCTAACTAGAGATCCCACGGATCCAAACGTTAACATTGGCGCCGTCTGTGGGAAGCCAACACAATGGCTTCGTCACGTACCATGAACTTCGGTAAACATCAAATTAAAGGTTGGTCAACGCCCGACGGAGTCGGTCAACGCCCATCAGGGGCCAGTCAACGTCTGGTCAACGCTGACCAAGGTTAGTCAACGCTGAACCTTAAAAAAAAAAAAAAAAAAAAAATATGGGCGGCAAAAATTCCGCTGGGCACCCAGACATTTTTTTCTGGACACCCATCTTCTTCTTCGTTGCGTTGTCTCCTTCCTCCGCTGCAACTCCCTCCTCCAGCCACATCCTCCGCTGGCTCAGGCAGACCTCCGCTCCGCCACACTCGAAGCTGCAACTCCACCCAACTTGCATCCCCGCCAAACTGGTCCTCCGCCGACCAAGGCTGCCTCCTCTGGCCATTACCGCCGGATAGCTTCGCATCCGAGCTCCACTCGCTGGCCTCCGCTGCGCACCTCCGCCGAACTTCACCTCCAAGGCAAGCTATGCTGACGCGTTCCTGCTGCAGGCTGCTGCAAGCTCCGCTGGGATTCACAGCCGGGTGGTCTCCGCCGAGCTCCGCTCCACCAGACTGTCTCCGCTAACCAAACCGTACCGCTGACCGTCCATCAGCGCACCATCCTACGCGGCTCCGCTGGCTGAAGCTACCGCTAACCAGAAGGCGCTGGGCACCCATGATCAACCAGCGACCATCTTCTTTATCCTCCGCCGGCAAAAGGCTCCGCTGACCGCCAAAGAGCCCTCCTCCAGCTCCACCACTGCTGGGCAGCCTCAACTGCACCCTCCTCCGCTTGGCCACATCACCGCTGGTCTGCACCGCCACACTGTACACCACCACTTTCAACCGCTAGCATAGCTCAGCTCCGCCCAGTGCTCTACTGCCCCGCCCAGCGAACTCGTCACGCTCTACAAGGCTTCGTTGCAGCTCCGCCGGGGATGCTCCGCTACACTGCTGCGCGCCAATCTTCCCTCCGCCTAACTCGTTGCCCAACGCCTTCGCTCCGCCGCTGACCCACTCTAGACGCAAGGCACCTCTAGCGGCACAGCACCCCCGCTGGCAAGTCACCGCTGAACTCTTCCGCTGGCCAGGCCTCCGTCGAGCAAAACCCCCGCTAGCAACACCCAGCGTTCATTCCTCTACCAACCACCTCCGCTGGCCAAACGCTCCGCTCCGCCAGCCACATCACCGCTGGAAGGTCACCGCCGAGTGGCACCGCTGGAAGTTCACAGCTGGAAAGTCACCGCCGAGTGGCACCGCTGGAAGTTCACCGCCGAACTTCGAAGTTCACCGTCGAACTTCACCGCTGGAAGTTCACCGCCGAACTTCAAACTTCCTCCGCCGGACTTCTCAGCTGGACGAACTTCCTCCGCCGAACTTCTCAGCTGAACGAGTTTCCTCCGCCAACAATTGCAGCGGTCTTCTTTCTCCATCGATTCCATGCCGCTTGCAGCAGAGAGGCCAACAAAGCTGAGTTTCTCTTCCTTCTTTGTTTATCTATTTTATTGAGCTTAATGTGGATACCACGCACCCATGCCTTTGCACAAGTCAAACAATAATTATCTGTCCATGACAGCTTATTGTACTTTGTTCATGTATGTACACGCAACACATAGCCACATAATGCCTTTGTATATGCTCATCACTCAAAGTCATAGTTACTTGCGGTCATACCATCATAAACTGTATGATTAGATGACTTTGGACACGTGCTCATGCACACTTGCAGCTCGTCCCATGTATAGTCCACCTATGCATAAGCATGGTATATATGCATCAACATGCATATGATACAAGATATTTAGTTGTCTTCCATAAAGTGTTTATAATACATGTACATACATACATGTGCAAACAAAGTCCCCTAACTACCACGTTAAGCTCATTTACTACTTCATGCATGCTAGCTTTGTTATGCATGATTATATCTCACTTTGGGTACTTGTTAAACTGGTCGCATGCGCCATCTCTACTGGCCTTTTTTAACACATGCCTCATGACATAGAAAGCAACGACCTAAAGCATCCTTTCTTTGCTTCTTGCATATCCTCATATGCATATATGTCTTTAACTTATGTACATGGTGACATCAAAATTGCTATGCATTTCTAGCTTTTGTTGTTTGAAGGATACTCATACTTCTCACCATATATATATCAATACAACATGATTATCTCACTTGTGCAATATACACTTTGCTCACAATTTTATCAAAGTACATATGCAAATTATTAGTGTTGATTTTTCAAATCTACATATTAATCATCTATTTTGTTTCAAGGAAATTCAACTATTTCTATTGAGCATTCAACCTCAACTACGGGTTGACGGGTATTATCGGAGTACTTTATCCGCCACGAGCAATGGACCGTCATGCTCGGCCAACTCCGCTAACCTCCAAATCGGCATAAGATAAGTCACTATATCTTACATTTTACGCTCTTTCAATTTGAGCTACCGCCATGCCAATACCATGCTTTTACTACTTCTAAAGCATGCTTATAGAATATCACACTTGATATATCTTTACATGCTTCCATAACTTTTAAGCATGCCTACAACATTTCGTAGATTTGGCAATACTTTCTAGGTCTCACATGCTAGATATGCCATGCTTCACTTATCGGTCTCAATGATCCTTAAGCATATCTACAAAAATGCACAAATGATATTAGCATCCACATTACAAGTATATGCTATACACATATGCCATGCTTCTATTTTAATTGCAACTCAATTAAATAAACATGGGACGCTCATACAAAATATTATTACTTGCTCTGTGTTTATCATTTTTCATCCAACCGCCAGGCGGTAAGGCAACGTCTCATAATGACAATGACCGCTACGCGGCATTGCAGTCAAGTTTCTCCTTTGAGAAAACAGCAAGGGACTAGTTAACACAGCCTACGGCAGCCATTGATCCGGCAGTTAACCCCGACGCTTGGGTACCAAAGATTGGGCTCGCTACCCAGCACCCTCTGCTCCGCGCAGCTCCCCTCATCAAACAATTTTCCGACCATCCGGAGGTCTATGGCCAGGAGTGGGGGACTCCTCGCAGGGCCTGGCAGGGGCCTGCCCGAAAGGGCAAAAGCGTTCGCTCCAACCAATTCTAGATGGACGACGCACTCGCACTAATTATGCTTGATATACGGCACAAAGCTACGCTTTGGTATCAACCCGCAAGGACACCCTCCTTGACTGGGGACTTCGGGGACTTGTACATACAGCCCAGCATAATTAGCAACGGTCACGCTCATGCCTCAAGGCATCACCTTCGAGCTACCCGTTAATGCCTTCCCGGCACCCCGAGCTTCCGCTCATGCCTTCCCAGCACCCCGAGCTTCCGCTCACGAGCTTACCGCTCATGCCTTCGCAGCACCCTGGAGCTTCCGCTCCCGAGCTTACCACTCATGCCTTCCCGGCAACTCTTGAGCTTCCGCTCACGAGCTTTCCGCTCATGCCTTCGCGGCACCCCCGAGCTTCCGCTCATGCCTTCCCAGCACCCCGAGCTTCCGCTCATGCCTTCCCGGCAACTCTTGAGCTTCCGCTCACGAGCTTTCCGCTCATGCCTTCCCAGCACCCCGAGCTTCTGCTCATGCCTCCCCGGCAACCCCGAGCTTCCGCTCACGAGCTTACCGCTCATGCCTTCGGCGCACCCTGGAGCTTCCGCTCCCGAGCTTACCGCTCATGCCTTCTCGGCAACCCTGGAGCTTCCGCTCACGAGCTTCCCGCTCATGCCTTCCCGGCAACTCACGAGCTTCCCTCTTATGCCTTCCCGGCAACCCACGAGCTTCCCGCTCATGCCTTCCCGGCAACCCACGAGCTTCCGCTCATGCCTTCCCGGTACCCCCGAGCTTCCGCTCATGCCTTCCCGGCACCCCCGAGCTTCCGCTCATGCCTTCCCGGCAACCTACGAGCTTCCCGCTCATGCCTTCCCGGCACCCCTGAGCTTCGGCTCATGCCTTCCCGGCAACCCACGAGCTTCCCGCTCATGCCTTCCTGGCAACCCACGAGCTTCGGCTCATGCCTTCCCGGCAACCCACGAGCTTCGGCTCATGCCTTCCCGGAAACCCACGAGCTTCCCGCTCATGCCTTCCCGGCAACCCCGAGTGTTTCGCTCATGCCTGCCCGGCAATCCTCGAACTTTACACTCATGTCTACTCGACACACCACACGTTAATGGAACATTGAATTCTTCTACCATTTGTCGCTTGTGACAAATCGAATTCTTTTCACGTTCCATTAATACGAGCGACAACCAAACAAACACAACCGTTCAAGCATTCAACACTCACGAATTACAAACGCTTACCTCCGCAACGCTCATACAACTTACATTTATCGTATGCAATCCATATGCTCACACGACCATACGCGTTCTCGAGTTTGTACGTCATAATCGATCGTACTCGGCGCCACTCGCATGTATACATCAACATGTATCACGCACCCCATACGTTCATATATGCCAAGGCATATCATTGCAACTCACATTTGTTGCCCAATGCAACGAGCGTTCTACATATGCCTGTTTTTTGTCTTTGTTGTGCAGGTTAACGAGTCCCTTCTTGCTTACGGAGTTCAGGGACTTGTAGGGGCCCCGTGCCGCCCGGTTACTTATGCTTGATGACTTCGTGGTTATAACTCCCCAACCAAGAAGCTCCTCTTACTTGGGGACTTCGGGGACTTGTACATACCTCCAACAATATGGAGTATTTACTACATCACCAAGCATAAGTAACACCCACTTTGGGACATCCACGAGACATGGCAAGGCCTAACCGCGATATCCATCGTATAGCCCTATGTTCAAGCTACGCTACGGTATCCAGAAGTCACAAATCCGTCGCCGGGAAGCCACCTTTCCGGCCTTGCCAAGTTGCCTCCACACTAGGCATTTCTACACTAGAATAGTTATCTTGCTTGTCCCACATCTAAGAAAATGTAGATTAGATGGCTTCCTTCACCTATAAAAGGAACTCTCCTCCCACAACTCAGGGGATCCCAATCCCATTACATCTCTTGTAATCTTGTTAGGCCGCAAGGCTCGACACACTAGTACACATTCAAGTGGACGTAGTTTCCCGCTAAGGCGGGAAACGAACCACTATACATCTTGTGTCACTCTCTCTCTCTCTCACTAAAGCTAACTAGAGATCCCACGGATCCAAACGTTAACACTAGTCTATCAAACTTAATCTATGGCAAGCAATCAATCAAATGAGGAATAATGAGATCGTCAAAACATCGCCAAGAAAATAAGAATATTTTTTTTCATTTATCACTCCAAGAAAAAGGGACATGGGCTCAAATATCTCACATGAGCTTTTATGAATCAAAACTCATCTTAACATGCTCATATTCTGTACCAAGGTTATGAAATCCATATCCACTACACATGCATACATTTTTCATATATCTCAATTAACCAAAGAATACCATTTAAAATCATCTCAATATTGTGATCCTCTTTTAGCCATAATTTTAAAGATATAGAATCATCTTAGACAGTTGAAAGGGCATCCTATGATTCAAAAATAAAAACAAAGGACTAAGACTCAATAAATAAAAGCAACGAACTTTTTTTATTGTTGACATTTTTTCAATTTTTTTTGTATTTTTCAATATATATGACTCAAAATAAAAGACTTGTACTTTTCAATATATATGACTAAAAATAAAAGACAATAATATATATCCCTTCCCCCACACTTAAATATTGCATTGTCCTCAATGTAATCAATCATAAGCATGCAATGAACACAAATAAGCATAGATAGAAGGCATTTATGAAAAAAAAAATTCTTAAATAAAAACAAAGAAGAAAAATTAAAAAAAAATAGGGAAAGAAAGCAAATCTGTGTTTGAAGACTCATTCACAGCTACTTCTAAATTGGGTTGCCTCCCAAGCAGCGCTTGAGTTTAACGTCTTTCAGCCAGACAGTACCTCCATTAAAAAAAAGTTAGTGACTATAATTAACAAAGAAATACAAAATATACAAATAAGAATCTATGAATTACAGACTACAAGTATAATTAACAAGTAAATTGTACATAATACACAAGTTAATACACAAGTCAATACCTCGTCGAGAAGCCACCTTCTCGGCCTTGCCAACATGCTTCCACAATATGGCTTTCTAGACTAGAATAGTGATTTTAGTCATCCCACATCTAAGAAAATGTAAATGAGAGGGGTTCCCTTCCCTACAAAAGGGAACCCTCCTCCCACTTCAAGATCATCCCATTACACACTTTGTAATCCCCTTGGGCCGCCAGGCCCAAACACACATAGTACAATATTCAAGTGGACGTAGTCTCCCGCTAAGGCAGGAGACGGACCACTATACTTCTTGTGTCTTCTCTCTCTCTCTCTCTCTCTCTCTCTCTCTCTCTCTCTCTCTCTCTCTCTCTCTCTCTCTCTCTCTCTCTCTCTCTCTCTCTCTCTCTCTCTCTCTAAAGCTAACTAGAGAATCCGCCAGTTCTTCCTAAAGGACTTCGAGCTCCTCCCGCAACTGCCGCTTGACCTAGGGCGGCTTCGAGGCCGCCAGGAAGAATTCATGCAACCCGACAGACAAGTGGCCAAAGGCCAAGCTAAATGGTGACTGCTGCAGCATCGTTAGACCGACGGTCCCATCCAGTCTACCGAATCCCAGCCTCTTGCAGAGGTGGAACAAAAACTCCCGCTCCGATGCATCCAAGAATTCGGCGTACGAGGAAAACGAGTCAAGGTCACTTGCCTGTACCTCTTCCCCACTGGCGAGCGCGGTCACCTTGGACGGAGCCTGCCTGGCCTTCTTCTACTGATGGGCACCGATAGTCTCAGCGTCGTCCCCTTCCTCTTCTTCATCAGTGTCATTTTGGCGACGCTTCCTCTGTAGCACCGCCCGTGTGGATCCAGCAGCGGCGGTCATCGACCTCTTCTGTGGCCCCAACCCCGCAATGGTCACTGCTTTAGCTGGCGGCACCACTTTCGACTTCTGCGGCCCACGCCGGCTAGCGGGCATCCTCTCTTTTTGCTGCACAGTTGCAGCAGGGTTCCGTCGAAGGCCCCACCGCCCACGTCAGTGCTCGCCTGAACGACAGGAGAACCATATGCACCAAGGTGAGAGTGATGCGGCATTGGTAGCACAACTGGAGCCTCAGACTGACACAGCACTAGTGTCTCGGAATCAACAGCAGTCTTCTTGGCGGCTAGCCTAGAGGCGTACATACTCTCCAAGAAATTGTTTATCTAGGCGTTGTCCATGGCATTCTCAAACGCCTCGTGGCTTGCTCTGTTTCCCGGCGGAGAATCTATACAAAAGAAAGTGTTAGCTTGACAACACAAACTAAAACACTTATCCGCGGATGATACTTACCAAGGGCTCGTGTCAGCTGCTGATCGACCAACAACTCCCACCCGGTGAGTAGGCAAAGATCTAGCAGGTTGCGGTTCCGCCAGCAGCCTCGAATCCTCACCACACAGCACTCTTCTACATGCGTAAGGTTATAGCGCAGACCCACTGCACACAAAAAAAACTAGTCACTACAACAGGAATTATTGTGTAACCAAAACCAACCCTGAGCAGCGGAAGCCAGCGACAACCTCGAATAGGTTGGAATTCTGACTTAATCCTGAATGTCGGCTCTCCCGCATTCAACCTCGCTTGGTACTCCCATCCATCGGTGGTAACGCAGAAGGTCCCCCGCTAAGGTGACAAAGAATCCTTCAGATTCTCGACCAATTTGGGCGCCCCCTGACGACGACTCAGGTTCACCTACCCACTGCAACCTTAGCGCCGCACATATATTAATTCGTAGAAGTGTAACACCTCCGCCACGGTTGGACCCTCACAGCCGGACAACCGTCATCGTGAGTTGAGCGCCATAAGCAACCGCCACATGTTAGGGCAAATCTGTCCAAAAGTGAGGCCAAATTCACAGACCAAAATCTGGAGATTTGGCAGTAGCGGGAATGTCACTCCCTGGTGGAATATCGCCTCTTGCACTGCGGTCGCAGCTTCACAACGTCTGGCAGGCGCAACACCCGTTTCACACGGTTGACCGGTTCAGACTGGGAGGTTCCTGCAGGGGCAAACGGACGCAACAAGTCAATAAACACCCTATCTGCCACGTTCAGCTACTCGTCAGACCCGAAACCCTCACCGCTCGAGATCTCTACGACGCTAGCCATCCCAAATCCCTAAAACTCAAACCAGTCAGTTTGCATAGGATCTAAGCTATCCCTTTATCACTTACATCCAGGAGCATCAAGAACAATTGCCCATAAAATACCAAAACAAGAACAGAAAGCACCCATATACTCAACCCAGATTGGACCATCCAACAAATCCCTAAACCTCAACTCTCTACCAAACACCAAAACCCATCCCCAAAACTCGCTTTACACCCTCAGAGCACATCGGGGAGGAACAGAGTACCCCAAATAGGAAAAAAACCCAGAAACTGACAAAAGCAAACACATAAATCCAATAAAACAGGGATGGGATTCAGAATACCAACCTCAAAGATGAAGACTTTGGTGCGACCACCGAAGGCGCTTCTTTTCACTGCAGGAGATCTTCGTACTTCAAAGATCGACAACTTCACGGAATCGTAGCAATCTTCTTCTCGGAACCCAGGGCGAAGCTTGAAGACGACAACACTAGATAAAAAGGACGAAGTGTCAAACCTCCAGGTTTCCCTCTCTTTTATGTTAACATCAAGCTAATCTAGGTCGTCCACTGAAAAACAACATCTCACCACAACCGTACACGTGCCCCACAAACACACTTACTCTCCGGATTAACCGAGGCGACGCCTCGGTTACAAGATTAGTAATTACTCACATTAATGGCAAAAAGACGGGCGTGCTGAAAAGACGTTATCACACACGCTAACCCAATCTGTGACGACCACGTGTCGGGCATTGTCAAACGAAGCATCTACCAGAAGTAACCACTGACGAGGAAGACTACGAATCGATGGAGTCTCCGCTAAGCGCAACTTCGCTAGCGGAACTTCTCTCTTTTCATCTTGCAAGCGAGCTAGTCTCCGCTAAGCGCAACTCCGCTAGCGGAACTTCTCTCTTTCCATTTTGCAAGCGAGCTAGTCTCCGCTAAGCACAACTCTGCTAGCAGCACTTCTCCCTTTCCATCTTGCAAGCGATAATCTCCGCTAGGCGCAACTTCGCCAGCAGAACTTCTCTCTTTCCATCTTGCAAACAAGCTAGTCTCCGCTAGGCGCAACTCCGCCAGCGGAACTTCTCTCTTTCCATCTTGCAAGAGAGCTAGTCTCCGCTAAGCGCAACTCCGCTAGCGAAACTTCTCTCTTTCCATCTTGCAAGCGAGCTAGTCTCCGCTAAGCACAACTCCGCTAGCGGCACTTATCCCTTTCCATCTTGCAAGCGATAGTCTCCGCTAGGTGCAACTCTGACAGCGGAACTTCTCTCTTTCCATCTTGCAAGCAAGCTAGTCTTCGCTAGGCGCAACTCCTCCAGTGGAACTTCTCTCTTCCCATCTTGCAAGCGAGCTAGTCTCCTCTAAGCGCAATGCCACTAGCGAGACTTCTCCCTTGGCACCTTGGAAGAAAGACCGCTGACCGCAACGCCACTCACCAGGCCGCCGCCAGTTAGGTCCTCACAATATTGTCGGCCACTTATAGTCAGCGGAGGGACTCCCGCCAACGGCAATTCCCTAGGCAATGCCTCACTTTCACAACGACCGCAACGCGGCGTTGCAGTCAAAACATGGTCCTCTGGGACAGGCAAGGGGACGTGTCAACAGAGTTTTCGATGGCCTTGATCAGGCATGTTGACCCCCGCCACTTGGGTATCAAATAGTGGGTTCACTACCCCACACCCTCTGCTCAACGCAACTCCCCTTAACAAAAAATACACTGGCCAAACGGAGGTCTATCTTAGCCGGGGAGTGGGGGACTCCCTAGGGGGCCTAGCAGGGGCCCACCCGAAAGGGTATAAAGCATTTTTTCAGTAAGTCCATGGTTGACAAAGCACTTACGCTAATTATGCTTTTGCAAGACTGGCGGAAGCAACGCTTCGAACCTCTAGGCAACTCCCCAACCAAGATTGCCCTCCATGACTGGGGACTTGGGGGACTTGTACTTACATAGGCATTTGCAAGCATAATTAGCTATAATGAGCCACGCTCATGCTACCCCCAGCGGTACTGACTCCTACAAAGGAGTGACCAATGGGAACACAGCCAAACAGGCTACCGCCCAAGCCCTGGCTTGCCCTCAGATCACCGCTGATGGGCCACCACGCGCCGCTCCAAGACAGCATCAAAAGCTCTAGAAGCTGGGGACTGAAGCACATCAGTCCCACATCGAAAACATGGAGAAGATCAGTTCCCTTCTCACCTATAAAAGGTTCTCTCCTCTCTCTTCATTAATTACGCATTCTAATACTTACCTACTATTACTTTGTCAACATAAATATATTGACTAACTTAGGCATCGTAGAAGAGAAGGCCGCCCAACGCGGTCTCCCTCTAACGACCTTTATATTTCATTTGACAGGTAGCGGAAATTCTGAGAATATCATAGGTAACGGTCCGTTCATCGGACCAACGTTAACAAGGGTTTAGCTACCGCTGAACTTTAAACACTAACACCTGGAGAGCCAGAATGCCTCGTGGATAGTGATACTATGCACAGCATACTTCGAAATAGGCAGTTATTTCTTGAGATAACGCCTACTCGGTCTTCAGTGACTAGGATGGCAGGGTTATCTAAATTGATTCATGGTTGAGGACCAGCTCAATTCTTGTTGCCACATGGCACAATCATTAATGTCACTGAAGCTCTCTACGCTCCTAGGGCTGAAAGAACCCTTTTGAGCTTCAAAAACATAAGAGCCAATGGTTTTCATATGGAAACACATTGTGAGAATGGACAAGAGTTCCTTTGCATCACCTCTAATGACTACAGACATAAAAAAGTCTTAGAGAAACTTATGTGTAGATTTAGTAGGTTGTATGTAACCACTATTCGAATAATTGAATCCAATCATGTTATGAGAGATGATTTATGGGATTCTGACACATATAGACTTTGGCATGACCGTCTTGGACACCCAGGTCGTGATATGATGATCCGTATATTAAAGACTTCACACGGACATCCATTCTTCAGAACGAAGATAAGTAAAAACCAAAAATTGGTTCGAGGAGATGCACCTGAACCTCACGGCGCCAAGACTATGCAAGATCGGCCACTTAGGGTTAGCGTCGTCTACCCCCTACGGAAACAACATGGCTTTGATGCCGTGGACCATTGTTTGACTCCTCCTTCTACTTCTAAAGTCAATTATGACTTCGTGGCTCAACCAAAATCCTTATTGGTTGTTTCTAAAGCCCATCATTCGTTTTGCAAAGCCTGCTCTTTAGCAAAATTAAGATCGAGACCATCCTATGCAAAGGACACTAAAGAAAATATACCATTCTTGCAAAGAATCCAAGGTGATATTTGTGGACCTATTCAACCACCATGCGGACCATTTAGATATTTTATAGTGTTGGTTGATGCATCGATACGCTGGTCACATGTCATGCTTTTGTCCACAAGGAACGCTGCATTTGCTAAACTCCTAGCACAAATTATTAAATTAAGGGCTCACCACCCTGATCATGCTATTAAGTCTATAAGATTAGACAACGCTGGGGAGTTTACATCAAAAACTTTTGATGATTATTGCATGTCCATTGGGATTGATGTTGAACATCATGTTCCTCATGTTCACACCTGTTAATGCTCAAGTTCGGCGGTAGCCGATTCCTTGCTTAACGCGGGTCCGGTGGGCGGACCGCTACTCCTAGGATTAGGTGATTCCTGTTTGCTGCAACACGATAGACAGGGTGTCAGAGGGAGACCGCATTGGGCGGTCTTCACTTCTCCGATGCCTAAGTCAGACACTGTATATTCGCAGCATAACAATAAATGAGTAGTAATTGCGTAATTAATGAGGAGAGAGGAAAGAACCTTTTATAGTTGAGGAAGAGGCTGATCTTCTTCTTGTTTCCGATGTGGGACTTATGTGCTTCGATTCCCAGCGTCTGGAGCTTCTGATGCTATCTTGACGAGGTGCGTGGAGGCGCGTCAGCGGTGATCTGGGGGCGGTCCAAGGCTCAAGCGGTAGCCTGCCTGGCCGTGCCTTCGCAGGTCGCTCCTTTGGTGGGAGTTGGTACCTCTGGCGGTACAATGAGTGTGGTTCATTATAGCTAATTATGCTCGTTCTGGCATATGTAGGTGCAAGTCCCCCAAGTCCCCAGTCAAGGAGGGCAATCTTGGTTGGGGAATTGATCGGCGGTGTGAAGCGTTACTTCCGCTAGACTTGCAACAGCATAATTAGCGTCAGTGCGTTGTCAACCATGGATTTACTGAGTGAACGCTTTATACCCTTCCAGGTGGGCCCCTGCTAGGCCCGCCAGGGAGTCCCCCACTCCCTAGCCAAGACGGACCTCCAGATGGTCGACAAATTGTTTGTTGAGGAGGAGCTGCGCGGAGCAGAGGGTGTTGGGTAGCTAACCCAATCTTAGTACCCAAGTGACGGGGGTCAACGTACCTGATCAGGGTCGTCGTAGACTGTTGACAAGTCCCCGTGTCCCGTAAAGACGATCTGACCGTAACGCTGCGAGGCGGTCGTTGTCAGAGTGAGGCGTAGCCTCGGGATTCGCCACTAGCGGATACCCCCCGCTGGATGTAGCAGGAAACAACGTCGCGTAGACGTGTTCGGCGGTGGTTATTGAGCGAAGTTGCACTCAGCAACACACAGGGTTTGCAAGATGGAGGGGGTTATGCCGGCAGTGCCACGTATAGCTGAGGCGGCCCCCTTGCAAATTGACAAGTAGAAGTTTTGCTAGCGGGGATTCGCTCAGCGATGACTTCGACACTTGGAAGGAGACAAGTGAGAAGTTACCGCTAGCAGGGTTTCGCTCAGCGGCGACTTCGACACTTGGAAAGAGACAAGTGAGAAGTTCCGCTAGTGGGGTTTCGCTCAGCGGTGACTTCGACACTTGGAAAGAGACAAGTGAAGAGTTCTGCTAGCGGGGTTTCGCTCAGCGGTGACTTTGATACTTGAAAAGAGACAAGTGAGCAGTTCCGCTAGCAGGGTTTTGCTCAGCAGTGACTTCGACACTTGGAAGGAGACAAGTGAGAAGTTACCGCTAGCGGGGTTTCGCTCAGCGGTGACTTCGACACTTGGAAGGAGACAAGTGAGAAGTTACCGCTAGCGGGGTTTCGCTCAGCGGTGACTTCGACACTTGGAAGGAGACAAGTGATAAGTTACCGCTAGCGGGGTTTCGCTCAGCGGTGACTTCGACACTTGGAAAGAGACAAGTGAGAAGTTTTGCTAGCGGGGTTTCGCTCAGCTGTGACTTCGACGATGACTGGCGCCCTCCTTCCAACAATAGTTGCTTCTACCAGACGTTTTGTCTGATGGTGGTTGACACGTGGCGAACCCCTAAAGGGTTAGCGTGCAGAGGTGTGTCTCCTTCGCCTAGCCGTCTCCTCGCCATTAATGTCGAGTAATGATGGATTTCGTAACCGAGGCTCCGCCTCGGTTAATCCGGAGAGTAACTGTAGTTGTGAGACACGTATACGGCTGACAGTTGATGTCGTTTTTCAATGGACGGCGTAGGACTGCTTGACGTTGACATAAAAGGAGGGGAAGTTGGCATATTTGACACTGCTCTAAACTTTGAACTGTGCATCGTCGTCTTCAAGCTTTCTGCATCTGAAATCGGGGAAGAGAGTTGAAGCGATATTACCGAGTCTTCGTGCGTGGAAGAACCGACGACCTCCGACTCCAAAGAAAAGTGCTCACACTGCCGTCAGAGACTCCATCGTTGAGGTTGGTATTCTGACTAATCTCCCTGTTTCATTGGGTGTCTGTCATGGTGATTTTTGGGTTTTTGGGTGTTTCTGTGGTACGTCCTTTGTTGAAGTGTTGTGAGGATGTGAGAGTGGGTTTAGGGATGGGTCTCGTTGCGTCCGTCTGCCCGTGCAGGAACCTCACTGCCAGAACCACTAGAGGTCGAGCCGCTACAGACCATTCCGTGGGACGTAGATATGGGTCGTGCATCGCGTCCGGAGAGTTCTAGGGCGGGGGAGGCTGCCGCTGCACACACTTTGCACGAAGAGCGGCTAGAAAGTAATAGTGCAGCCAGCGGTTCAGCTGGCGGGGGAGGTGTAGCGGGAGAGGATACCGAGTCAGCGTGGGTGTTCGAGGACGGCACCCCTGTTGACGAGGCGGGAGGTAGGATGACCGCTGTTGCCGTCAACAGGCTGAAGCGGGTGTTCCGGTTGCCCGGTGTGGTGAAGCTACGTCCACCGACGGTAAAGGAGAAGGCTTCTATCCTGCTAATGGGCCACGCCGCAGTGCACGAGGCTATATTCCGCGAGGGAGTGACCTTCCCGCTGGTGCCCAATCTACAGATCCTTGTGTGCGAGTTCGGCATCGCCTTTGGGCAGGTGTGCCCCAACATGTGGCGGTTACTGCTAGCGCTGAACTCGCTGTGGCGGTTGTCTGGTTGCGAAGGACCGACCGTGGCGGAGGTTTTACACTTCTACGAACTGGTGTACGTGAAGCGCCAGGGTTGTAGAAGGCAAGTAAACCTCAGTCGTAGCCAAGGAGCGCCCAAGCTAATCGAGAACCTGAGGGATTCGATGTCGTACTGGCGGGGTTCCTTCTGCATTGCTACGGCGGGGTGGGAGTACCAAGCGGGGTCTAACGAGGGGGAGCTGACGTTTAGAATTAAGTCGGAGTTTCAGCCCATCCGAGGTTGTTTGCTGGCGGGGGCCCTTTTTTTTTTATTTTTTTATTTTACTCATACTTGTACTGATAATGACTTTTCTTGTGCAGCGGGGTTGCGGTACAGCCTGACTCGTGAGGAAGAGTGTCGCGTAGCACTCATCAAGGGTTGCTGGCGGAATCGCAACTTACTGGACTTCCGTCTCCTTACCGGGTGGGAGCTGTTGGTAGCTCAACAGCTGACGCGTGCCGTTGGTAAGTACTCTCCGCTGTACTGCACCCCTCGTGAGGTTGCCTCATGCTAACTGGCCTGCCACCATATTTTTTGTAGAGACGGCTAGCCGTGACGCCTTTGCAAAAGCCATGGACCGCGCTGAAATCGACAACTTCCTAGAAGCCATGTATGCTTCAGGGATGGCGACGCAGAAGACGGTGGTGGACCCAGAAATGCTGGCGCTGAGCCAGCTAGAGGTTTCTGTGGTGCTGCCAATGCCGCACCACTCTCATCTTGGTGGTGACGGGCTGCCTGCCGTTCAGGCGGGGACCGGCAAGGTGAGTGAGGCGGCGCCGCGGAAAGAGAGAGCGCCGGCCCTGCGGCGCGGGGTGCAGAAGAAAGCATTGCACCCCACCGAGGGTGTTACCATAGCGGGGTTGGAGCCGCCGACGGGGGGTTTGAGGCCTGCCGTTGCTGGAAGCACGTGGGTGCTTCAGCGAAAACGCCGTTAGCCTGACTCGGGCGGGGAAGAGGAGGAAATGGAGGTAACCGGGGCCCGCGAGCAGCAGAAGAAGTCGAGGCAGGCTCCGCCCGAGGCTCTCGCTGACGTGGCGAAAGCGGTGGGTACAAGCGGCTTGGACTCTTTTGCCGCCTACGCCGAATTCCTCAACGACGGTGAGCGGGACTTCCTGTATCACCTTTGCGAGCGACTGGGGTTCGGCGGCTTGGAAGGGATTGTTCGGTCGACCGCTGTCAGCGAGTCGCCCTTCAGCACAGCCTTTGGGCACGTCGCCATTGGGCTTCATTAGATGTTCCAGGCGGCGTCAAAACAGCCCCTGGTTGAGCGGGAGCTCCGGGAAGAGGTGGCGGGCCTACAGAGGGAATTGGGGAAGGCCCAGGAAAAGTTGGCTAATGTCGAGCGACGCTTGACAAAGGCTGACTACGATGCGGCAGACGCCCGTGGCAAGCTGAACGTTGCCATTGAGCGGCACTTAGAGCAGAACGAACAGTTCGCCAAGTTGGAGCAAGACATGTCGCTGCTGCGGGATCGGGTGGCCACCAAGGATAAGAAGGTTGAGATCCTTCAGCGGGAGTCCGCCGCCAAACAGGCCGAGGTTAAGCAGCTAGAGAGTGAAGTCGCACGCCTGGAGGCGGAGGGAAGCCGTGCTGCAGCCGCTGCTGTTGAGTCGTACAAGAAGGCACTGACTGAAGCAGCGAAGGCCGGTGCCCTGGCCAATGTGGAGATGCTGCAGCAGAAGGGCGCCATCAACTGGGCGAAAGCGTCGATGTCGGTCGTGCAGCCCACTAAGGAAGCTCCGCCAACAAGTACGGCTCCTCCTGCCGCTCCTGGTCATGTTGAAGGAGCCTGCTCGGGTAGCGGGGAGAGTGGCGGGCTTCCAGAGGGCGACTCCCAGCGGACGCCTACGCAGTCCGAGATGTCCCATGCTGGGTTCTTGGCAACCCACACCCGGGCGGATGGCATAATAGAGACCCCCAGTCCCACAGCTCGAGGGTCCGACCAGAAGAGCCGTTCCCATCCGACGCAGGCCGCCGGTGGAAATGCTGAAGGTAGCGGAGCCGACCTTGCCAACCCTGTCAACCCTGCCACCCCCGCCAACCCCTAAATAGGAGTAGGAAAGTTTTTTGTAGCCGCTGAGGCATAAATACTTGATGTAATTCAGTTGGGATATAAATGAAATTTTTGGCACCTAAGTTCCTATTCTGTGTTTTTCTTGTTGTTTGTGATAATGTGTGTACCGCTAGAGGTTTTGATACTTGCTTTTGGCCATGAATGAAACATTAAAGGAATTAAAATTGGTCCAAGTGCACAATGTGGCCAACGTAGTCCGCTGACTGGCGTTGCCAGTTGCCCTCAGTGCTAGACTTGGTAACAATGGTTTGAATAATTCCTCGTTTCATTGATAGCTGTCTGAACAGCGTTTACAAAAGCGGGGTCGTACCCGTTGGGTAGCTTCCCTTAGCTAAATATTGAACAAAAATTTAGCTAAGTCAAGATGCTCTTGGGTAGCAGTATGACTATTTGTAGTAATACCGAAGGTGTTCGGTATTCCAAGGGTGGGTCGTTGTGACGCCATCCTTGTCCATTAAGTAGAAGGTGCCCGGGCTAACGACCTCTACAATTTTGTATGGACCTTCCCAAGTTGGGTGGAGTTTTGTTGGCGGTGGTATGACTTCTTTCATTACCCAGTCCCCCAGTTGGAGGTTGCGGGCTTTGACCCTGGCGTTGTAGAAACGTGATACCCGCCGCTTATTCTGGAGATTGCGCAAATGGGCTGCGTCTCGTTTTTCCTCTAGTAGATCCCTGTCGAGGTTAACGCCGTCGCTGTTGGTCTCGGGGTAGTAGCCTTCGACCCTAGCGGTTGGTTGGGTTACCTCGATAGGCAGGACAGCCTCAGTTCCGAACATCATACAAAAGGGGGTTTCACCTGTGGCGGAGGTTGGGGTTGTTCTGATGGCCCATAGAACCTCCGGGAGCTTCTCCGCCCACAAACCCTTTGCCTCATCGAGCTTCTTCTGTAACAGGTTCTTGATTATCTTGTTTGCCGCTTCGACTTGGTCGTTGGTTTAGGGATGGGTAACCGATGCAAAACGCATCTTGGTGCCCAGGTTGGCGGTGAAAGAGATGAGTTCCTTATTGTTGAACTGTGTGCCATTGTCTGTGATGATTGCATGTGGGACACCGTAGCGGCAGTAGATGTTCTTCCAGAGGAAGTGAATTACCTTGGCGGTAGTTATTGCCGTCAGGGGCTCTGCTTCTATCCATTTGCTGTTGTAGTCGATGGCGACAATGATGTATTTGAACTGACCTTTGGCGTTTGGAATTTTCCCATCAAATCCAGGCCCCACGTTGAATGAATCCAGGGACTGACGATAACCGACAGAGGTTCCGCCGGGGCATGTGGAAGATCAGCATATTGTTGGCATTTGTGATAAGATTTTGATATCCGTCGGGCGTCATCACCAAGCGTAGGCCAAAAGTAGCCTTGTCACATTGTGCGATTAGCCAAGGATCTAGCGCCTGAATGATTTCCGCATTCCCCACCATGTATTGTTGCCAGCACGACCTTTCCCTCCTCTGGGGTTAGACAGCGGAGGTTGGGGTGAGTGAATCCTTGGCGGTAAAGTTTGCCACTCTGCATGTTGTAATGGGTTGCCCTCCGCTGGAGCTGTCGTGCCTTGATCTTGTCCTCTGGCAATGTCCCGTTGCGCTTGTACTGGATAATTTCGTCCATCCAACTAGGATTGGCCTCGATGTTAAAGATCTCTGCCAGGGTTTTTGTGATACTTGGCCTGTCCAGAGACTCCACTCTTGTGTCCGCTGGGCTCTAGTGTGGCTGGGCGGTTGCCAGTCTCGCCAGTGAATCAGCCTTGGCGTTCTTTTCTCTAGGGATTTGTGTGATTGTGTGGAACTTGAATTTCTTGAGCAGCGTCTTGGCGTACCCTAAGTATGCCGCTAACTGCTGATCCTTAGCCTGAAAGCTGTCGTTGACCTGGTTAACGACCAGCTGAGAGTCGCTGAAGATGTTGACACTGTCGGCCCCTGAATCAATGGCGAGGAGAAGGCCGGCAATGAGTGCCTCATATTCCGCCATGTTGTTAGAAGCTTTGAAGTTGAATTTCAACGCGTATTCGACGCTAAGCCCCCCTGGTCCTGTTAAGATGATTCCGGCGCCACTGGCCTGGGCGGAAGCGGAACCGTCCACGTGTAGGTTCCAATCTGATTGTTGGGGAGCCGGCTCCACGGCTGTAACTATTTCCGTTCCGGGCGGTACATCGATCTTGGTTTCGGGCTGACGCTCGGTGAGCTCAGCAATGAAGTCTGCCACTGCCTGGCCCTTCATGGCGGTTCGTGGTTTGTAGTCTATGTCAAACTCGCTGAGCTCAATGGCCCACTTGCTGAGGCGCCCTGAATGTTCAGGGTTCTGCATTACTTGTCTCAGCGGTTGATTGGTCAACACATGGATTGTATGGGCTTGGAAGTACTGGCGGAGGCGCCTAGCGGCAACCATGAGTGCGAGAGCAAGCTGCTCCAATGGAGGATATCGTGTTTCTGCTCCATTCATGCCCCTACCGGCATAGAAAACTGGGAGCTCGTCCTGGCCTTCCCGCCGGACGATGGCGCAGCTCACCGCTGATTGAGATACCGCTAGGTAAATGTACAATGTTTCTCCTTCGACAGGAATGGAGAGGAGTGGAACTGCCGCCAGGTATTCCTTCAGGCCTTGGAACGCCACCTGGCACTCTGGGTTCCAATCGATGACCTTTTTGTGGGTTGTTTTAAGGACTTTGAAAAATAGGGCACACCTGTCGGTCAGTTTGGAGATGAATCGAGACAGGGCGGTTAGCTTGCCCTGGAGGCATTGGACGTGCACCTTCCATTCCGGGTCCTTCAGGTTGAGGATGGCTTGTACTTTGTCAGGGTTGGCCTCGATGCCCCGCTCACTGACAATATACCCCAGAAATTTGCTGGCGGTAACGCCAAAGAAACATTTTTCTGGGTTGAGGCGCATGTCGTAGGCCAAGAGGATGGTTATTATGATTTTTAGGTTTGCCACATGTCCGCTGGCCTTTATACTCTTGACCAACATGTCGTCTACGTAGACCTCGATTATCTTGCCCAGATGTTCCGCGAACATGGCGTTCATCAGCCACTGATAAGTTGCCCCTGCGTTCTTCAAACCGAAAGGCATCACATTGTAACAATACAGGCCTTTTTCGGTGGTGAAGGTGGTGCACTCCCGGTCGTCTGGATGCATCCTGATCTGGTTATAGCCGGAAAAAGCATCCATCATGCTGAGAAGTTCGTGTCCAGCGGTTGCGTCGACCAGTTGATCGATGCGGGGTAGTGGGAAACTATCTTTTGGGCATGCCTTGTTAAGGTTTTTGAAGTCGACGCATATCCTCCACTTGCCGCTAGCCTTTTTGACCATAACCAGGTTGGAAATCCATTGGGGATAGATGACTTGGCAGATGAACCCAATGCCCTGGAGCTTGTCAACCTCCTCCCTTATAGCACGGTACTTCTCTTCGTCTAAGGCTCTGCGTTTTTGTTTGATAGGGTAGAAGGTTGGTTTGATGCTCAACTTGTGTGAGATGATTTCAGGGGAGATACCTGGCATGTCTGCATATGACCAGGCAGAGACCGTAGCATTGTCACGCAGGAACTGAGTGAGCTCCGCCGCCAGCTCTGGGTTTAATTGAGCGCCTATGCGGACTGTCCGCTCAGGGTGCTCGTCCGAGATGCTGACAACCCTCAGTGATGTTTCTGGGTTGACCGGCTGCTTCCTTACGTACTTCTTTTCGTCCTCCCTGGGGTCCTCAAAAATGTTTGGTGGCGGTGCCTGACTGCCTACCGCTAGGATCTCAGGGCGGCAAGTTGATTGTGCTATAGTAGTAGAATAACATTCACGTGCCAACTGTTGACTTCCCCTGACACAGCCTGTGTCGTTGGGTGTGGGGAATTTCATGAGCAGCATGTACCCGGCGATGATGCACTTGAGTTTGTTGAGCGCTGGCCGACCAATGATGGCGTTATATGAGCTGAAACAATCGACAACTATGAACTCCGTATGTATTTCAGCCATACATGGACTAGTACCAATAACTAGCTGCATATAGTCAGAACCCAATGGTTGCGTGACGTCACGGGAGAAGCTGAGCAGTGGTTCATGATCTTGGAGCAATTTTCTGTTCCTCTTAAGGTCGTTGTAACAACCACTGAATATAACGTTGACAGCGGACCCACTATCAACCAGGATTCTTCCTACTGACATTTTGCCTAGAATAGCGTCGATCAAGAAGGGATCGACATAGGGCAGATATATTCCGCGTTCCTCCTCCTCTGAGAAGGTAATAGGTTCCCAACCAGACCTTGGGAGTTTGGCGGATCTTTCGTAGCGGATGTTGCAGACTTCCTTTGGGTGATTAGCTTGCGCATAACGCTTTCTAGCTCTGTGAGACATGTTGGTGATTGGAGCACCTCCGTCGATTGTGTTGATGCGGCCCATGGGCTCAATGTCGGCGATCACAGGTGGCGGTTAACGTACCTTGAATTGCTCCAGCTTGCCATCACGGTACAAGGTCTCAATGGCTGTTTTGAGGGCGTTGCAGCTATTGGTATTATGACCACTGTCCTCGTGGTATTTGCACCACCTGCCGGTGTTTCTTGGCTTTCCCGTTTTTGGGTATTTTCCCAGGGGCGGCGGTGGTATCTGGTCCTTGCACTGATTGTATATTTCTTCATACGAGGCCGTGAGGACCATAAATACTGCATACCGCTGGAAAGACTCCGTATGTTTGTTGCGGTTGTCCCCATGGGATGGGCGGTTCCCCTTGTAGTGTTAGTCCTTCTGTCGCTTGTTTTGGTACTGGCCTTGCTGTCACTCCCTTTTTTTGTCAGTTGGCGATGTGGAGGTTTTGTTAGCGGTCCCCTGCTGACTGGAGGAGGGTTGCGTCGACTTTGCTAGCGCCGCTGGTGGCGGTGGGGTCTCCCCATATGTGATGAATTCTGCCTGGGCATGAATGACCGCCTCACTCATGAGGTGGTCGTATACCGCATTTGGATGATTGTAATTGAGGTGATAGAGAAATGGCCCTTTGAGGAGTCCCTGCTTAAAAGCCGCCGAAGCCATTGTTTTATCAAGATCACGACACTGAGATGCTGCCGCTCTCCACCTTGTGACGAATGCCTTTAGTGTCTCCTCCGTACCCTGCTTGACATTGAACAGTTGGCTTGTGTTGTGGTGGCCGGCGGACAGTAGGATGAACCGAGAAAGGAAAGCGTGCGACAATGCCTGTAATGAGTCTATGGACCCCGGCGGGCATTCGAAGAACCAATTCATTGCCTCATTGTCCAGCGTTTCGCTGAACAAGTGGCACAGGGTGGCGTCATCAAATCCCTTGTTGTTGGTGACCTTCTTGAAGGTGTCCATATGGACGAAAGGATCAGTCTTACCGCTATAATGTGACATTTTTGGGGTCTTTGCATACGCCGGTCTGACGGCCAGCAAAATTGCGGCGGTAAATGGTCCTGGCCTGGACGCAAAAAGTGGATTTGAAGTTGGCGCTAGGGTGCCTGATTCCGCCCGGATTAACCTTTGTTCCAACTGCTGCATCCTTTCCAGTATTTGAGCGGTTGCATCGCCGGCCGGGTCTAGCCGAGTATTCCGCTGAACTGACCCTTGTCTGGGAGCGGGTGGGTTTCCCTCTGTTCTTGCTCGAGGTCTCGAGCGGTGGGTGTGCAGTGACGACTCTGCCTCCTATTCCAACATTAGCTGGGGTACAGGGGGTGGTCCCATTCCCGCTAGCTCCGGCGGGTGTAGCGGGACCTGCAGATGCACGACTGGTGCTGGTATCAATGCTCCGGTACCAGGTCGGCTGTGCCTGGTGCTTCGTGACTGCTCGCTTCGCGCAGGGTTGGCGGTTGCTTCCAGCGTTTTCTTTAGCTCATCAAAGCGGGACACAAGCGTGGCCACTTGTCTTTGGGCCTCGGCCTTTTCCTTGCACTCTTGTTCACGTTCTCTGTTCGCTTTGTGAAGATCCGCCAGTGCCAGCTCATATAGGGAGGCGAGGTCTTGGCCTGGCGGGCGGCTGCTACTTGGGTTTGTCTCACCGCCGGGGTTGACCGGTGTGGTGAATAACGCGCGGTTGATGCCTACCGCTGGGTTGGTGGGTTGGGGAATGGCTGATTGATCTGCCTGCTCCTCAGCGTTCCCCCGCTATCGTTAGTCATGGTGATTGTGGCGGGATGACCTTTTGTTCAAGGCTTCCCACAGACGGCGCCAATGTTAATGCTCAAGTCCGGCGGTAGCCGATTCCTTGCTTAACGCGGGTCCGGTGGGCGGACCGCTACTCCTAGGATTAGGTGATTCCTGTTTGCTGCAACACGATAGACAGGGTGTCAAAGGGAGACCGCGTTGGGCGGTCTTCACTTCTCCGATGCCTAAGTCAATCACTGTATATGTGCAGCATAACAATAAATGAGTAGTAATTGCGTAATTAATGAGGAGAGAGGAGAGAACCTTTTATAGTTGAGGAAGAGGCTGATCTTCTTCTTGTTTCCGATGTGGGACTGATGTGCTTCGATTCCCAGCGTCTGGAGCTTCTGATGCTATCTTGACGCGGCGCGTCAGCGGTGATCTGGGGGCGGTCCAGGGCTCAAGCGGTAGCCTGCCTGGCCGTGCCTTCGCAGGTCGCTCCTTTGGTGGGAGTTGGTACCTCTAGCGGTACAATGAGCGTGGTTCATTATAGCTAATTATGCTCATTCTGCCACATGTAGGTACAACACCCAAAATGGTCTCGCAGAAGCTGCTATTAAACGACTACAAATGGTCGCTAGAGCATTGGTAATGTGCACCAATCTCCCTATTTCTGCTTGGGGCTATGCAATATTGCATGCAGCTGTGCTTATTCGTCTGAGGCCCACTGCTACTCAACCCTTTTTTGTGTCCCAGATGGTGACTGGGTATGAGCCTAATGTCTCACACTTACGCATATTTGGGTGTGCAGTTTATGTGTCAATTGCGCCATCACAGAGCACCAAAATGGGTCCTCAACTACGATTAGGCATTTATGTTGGATATGATTCTCCAACGATTGTCCGCTACTTAGAACCCTTGACATGCGATCGCTTTACCACTAGATTTGCAGATTGTCACTTTGATGAGACAGTCTTCCCATCGTTAGGGGGTGATAAGAACATAAATGTTCAACAGGAATGACAGGAATTGTCGTGGTCTGTCTCCACTCTGTCTCATCTTGATCCCTTAACCGCACAGTCCGAAATTGAAGTGCGGAGAATTCTCGATCTTCAGATAATCGATACCTGATGCATTTTCTAATATCGCTATAGTGACGAGATCACATATACCTGCTACAAACGTGCTTGCAAGGATTGATGTCCCTAAAATTAAAGGACATGACACCATCTCAAGGGCAACTGAGCATGGCGCCAACGTCCCCTCTCATAGTAATGGTGACGTTGTGGCTAGGTCCATGGCTCCTGCCAGGAAGCGCGGGAGGCCCATAGGTTCGATAGATTCTCGCCCAAGAAAGAAAGCGAGTTTGGCACAAAATAATCTATTAATCATCGATGTAAATAATCCATCTCATGAGGATATTCTGGATGATGGTTATGTCCAAGAGACATCATTGGGGGATGCTCCAATGTCAGAACCAATTCCAGAGAATAGAGAGATCTCCATGAATTACACTAGTGTACATGAGATGATGGACAGAAACTCTATGGCTATTGATGATGCATTTGCATATCATATTGCAAAATGAATTACAGAATATGATGATATCGAACCTCGCTCTGTCGAAGAATATCAACGAAGAGCGGATTGCCTAAATGGAAAGATGCGATCCAGGCTGAATTAGACTCGCTAGCAAAGAGACATGTATTCTGGCCTATAACGCAGATACCCTCAAATATAAAGCTTGTTGGCCATAAATAGGTCTTTGTTAGAAAGCGTAATGAGAAAAATGAGGTGGTTAGATATAAAGCCCGCCTCATGGAGCAAGGTTTCTCACAACGCCCTGGAATCGACTACGAGGAGACGTATTCTCCCGTAATGGATGTTATAACGTTCCGCTACCTTGTCAATTTTGTAGTTTTTGAAAAACTTGACATGCAGCTTATGGATGTAGTTACAGCATATCTCTATGGGGATCTAGATTCAGAGAGAGAGAGAGAGAGAGAGAGAGAGAGAGAGAGATATATATATATATATATATATATATGAAGGTTTCAGATGGACTTCAATTATCCAAATCAAGTGGCTCTAAACCACGGAGCGCATTTTCAATAAAATTAAAACGCTCACTATATGGATTAAAATAATCCGGACGAATGTGGTATAACCATCTAAGTGACTACTTGATTGGGAATGGATATGTTAATAATGAAATATTCCCATGCATGTTCATTAAGAGAACAAGTTCCAGATTTGCAATCGTAGCAGTCTATGTCGATGACATGAACCTAATTGGAACTCTAGATGAGTTAAAGGAAACTACTAAATACTTGAAATCCGAATTTGAGATGAAAGATCTTGGGAAAACACTGTTTTGTCTCGGTTTAGAACTCGAGCATTGTAGTGATGGGATTTTGATCCATCAGTCTACATATACTCAGAAAATTCTAAGGCGCTTTAATGAAGATAAAGCAAAGCATGTGAGTACTCCCATGATTGGCCATAGTCTTGAGCCTAGAAAAGATCCGTTTCGTCCAAAGGATGAGGATGAAGAGTCATTAGAGGCCAAAGTGCCATATTTAAGTGCAATAGGCGCATTATTGTACTTAGCTCAATGCACAAGATTGGACATCTCATTCGCAGTGAACTTGTTAGCTCGACATAGCTCTGCGCCAACACGCCGCCATTGGATTGGTGTAAAGACAATCGTTCGATACCTAAGAGGTACGATTGATATGGGTCTATTCTATCCCTACAAAGAGAAAATGAATGATGGAAGGATGAGATCGGACCAAATTGGCTCAAGAGCCATCGTCCAAAACGCCATGGCCGGCAACATTGCAGCCGCCACCACCAAGGGTGGCCGGTCTCACCCTCCTCCACTCCATCAAAACGACAATGATATTTTGATGGGTTTTGCTGATGTAGGGTACCTCTCTGACCCTCACAAAGGTCGCTCCCAAACAGGTTATGTCTTTACCATAGGAAGCACTGCAATATCTTGGAGGTCTACAAAACAGACCATTGTTGCTACTTCCTCAAATCACGCAGAGATTATTGCTCTACATGAAGCTGTGCGTATTCGTATATCGCTAAGGTCTGTAATTAGACATATTCAAGGAAGTTGTAGTTTGAAGTCTACCACGGATGAACCTACATGCATTTATAAGGATAATGCATCTTGTATTGAGCAAATGAAATTAGGTTTCATCAAAGGCGATAACACCAAGCATATATCGCCTAAGTTCTTTTATAATCAGCAACAACAATCACTTCTAAAGATTGAAGTGAATCAAATCCGATCAGAGGATAATGTAGCGGACTTATTCACTAAGTCGTTACCTAAATCCACCTTCGAGAAACATGTGAAGAGCATCGGATTGAGAAAGTTATTCGAACTCCCATGATTGTAGCAATCAGGGGGAGATATCGACATCAAGGGGAGTTATGATGTCTACATGTTCGATCTCGAAGAAGTGAAGGACGTGTTGTACTCTTTTCTCCTCCTCGAGCTTGTTTTTATCCCACATGGTTTTTCACCCGAACAAGGTTTTTAACGAGGCAACGGACGAAGCATCACCACCAAGTTTGAGCGGCACAAGGGCGAGTGTTGAAGGAAAATCAGTTTTGTGTGCCTATTCAAACTAGGATTAATTTCATGGTTGTAATAGGAGAGAATGTTCTAGAATTCCTAGTCCTACTCGGATTAGTTTTCCTTGCAACATTAGAACATGCACTTTGTAATCTCTATATATAGGGCTCCTATTTTCAATAATGAAACGTAATTCTCTCATCAATCTCTCTCAATTCTATTATCCTTAAACATAAAGATATGATTTTCTGCTTTTTTTAGATACAAGAAAACACTTGGCTGGTTGGTTCCTTTTTTATTTTTGGGTACGTTGATTTTGGTAGGACTCTTCTCTTGAAATTTGCTGATAGAGACGTTAGTTCAAGTTTTAGCACTCATGATCATGTTGTACATATAAAGTCAGGCAAACTTAAGTGTGATGCTGAGATTTATCAATTGGAAGCTCTGAAAGAATAAGGGATATATGAAATCCTTTAGTATAAGAAGGATGCGCACCTGGCAACGGCGTCAAAACTAATAACTACATGATTGTACTGATTTCTGTTCCTGTTTGGGGTGCATAATTGCAATATATTGTTAATACAGAAGTAGTATATGCGCACAAACTATTTTACAGTTTACACTAATAGTCATTTCAAAACTACATGCAAAATCGGCTGGCATGAATTATGAATAAATCCCTCTCACAAGCTTACTTACTGGACTTTTCAGTTCCCTGTTCCCACATAACCAAGAGTCCAAGATTCACCAAATGAGCAAAACTATATAAGATTCAAATACTTGATTTCAATAGAAAAACAATCTGAATGTCTGATCCAAATTTGGACAGGTTTGGTTTTCCATTCTCAATTCTAACTAGAAACCTAAAATTAACAAACATATACTAATTTCATCAGTACATGTTGGCATGTTGCCTACACATACACAGTGCATATGTCAATTCTTTGTTTTAATACATACTAGCGCAGTAGCATGCGCCTACGCACTACGTAAAGATTTTTTTTTCCTCTCTTTTTCCCTGAAGAGTGTGTAGGGATGTAGTTAAAAATAGTTTCCTCATAGAAATTCATCACGTTTCCAGTTTCTTCTACATTTATTATTTTTTAATTTTATTGTTTTGTTTTGTAAATTGACTTTATTATCATAATTGATTATTTTTTATTCAAAGCCTTTTAACATATAAAGGGTAAATTGATATAAAAAAAATATATGGAGAGCTCTCTTAATAATTGTTTTTTTTTTTTTTTGAAATAAAGCATCACCAATCACCAGGACTTTTCATTAATTATATAGGTAAGGCCAAAATGATCATTACATGTCATTCCGCAACCATCTACAGATAGACAAGAAGTTGTGATGAAGAACAGCACGGTGATAAATAGAATAGGACCATTCATTTGACGTATCATACTCGCTTATTCAAAGTGAGCCTATTCAACTATGACCAAGCAAAACACAGTAGACTGCTACAATAGTTATCTTGGACCGAAGGACTTGTCCCAGAATCAATTTTCCATCCTCCAGGCCCAAAAGAGAGGTTCGATTCAAAAGAGAAAAAAAAAATTGAAGACATGAAATCCTGCTACATGCATAGAACTGACAGTTTGTATTGTGCTTGAACTTGTATTCTGAGCGGTTTCCTGAAACCCTCAAGCTTAACGCAGTGACGTTATTATTTAATGGAACATGATTCCGTAAAAAAAAAAAAATCATGCGGCATAGAGCATCAAAGTTCAATAAAATTAATTGAAAATATGAACCAAGTATAGCAAAAGACATGTAATACAATGGAGAGAAGACGTCATTCCTCTTACAATCATACAATGTGGTATTTTTATTGGTCAAAATTGCTGTTTTCGATGACAATTTTATTTTTCAGTTATGTAGAGGTTATGTTCTACATTGCCATTATATCAAGTAGAAATTGGGGGATATGTTCAAGCTTTAAATGCATTCCCATGATTTCACTGGGATAAACCAATGACGGGGATGGCTTTTTTTGCAAACTATCATATAACTTAACATTTATTACTTCAACTGATTCACCATCTTCTTGTTTCCCGTATGGTACTTCCACACTTAAAATTTCTGTGCGCTCACAAGCTGTTGCTCTGTTTAATAGAAAACATATGAGAAAAGGTCAAATACTGATTGATCAATAGCATACAAGAGAAAGGCACCAACTAAAAATTAACAGAGAACTTGCGTATCTAACAATTAGAGTGTGTAAGAAATTAAAACTAGCAAAAGATGAAAATATATAGCCTACTCCTCAGAAAAAGAAAATATATAGCCTAAACATGACATCTGCTTTCTAGCGCATGTTTTATTTATTTTTTATTTTTCATGGTATTCATATATATGGTCACTATTATGATGCTTCAGTTGTGGACTATGAATTGATGGCAATTTGGTTAAGGTACGTATGGTTAGTATTTTTGGGACCCTTGTATAATTCTTGTGTCTACTAAATTTAGCTTTCTATAACCCATACCTAACTTGATAGCTTATTTGTTCCAACTCTTCTCCTACTCTGCCCAGACTCACTACATAACCAACACTAACCGAATCACCAAAAACATCTGGGATTGAAAAACTCTAATAGTTGTAGGAAAAAAAAAAGAGCAAAAAACAAAACAAAATTGCAATTGTTGGTTTCCATTTTTCCATCTACAAATTTTATTTTATTTATTTATTTATTTTTAGAATGTTCCATCTACAAATCTAAGACATACAAATTTGGTGAATATGATATGACAGAAAAGGGCTGATGTTCAATTCTCCTGTTTTCTAATATATATATATATGACTAGAAAAGGTTTTGCATCCTAAAGTGAAATAAAAACAAATTGCTGACATGAATTCCCACAATCTATAGACCATTAAAGTTTAATATTTAGAATTAAATACGAAGCAAGTAAAAGGACATTTCCTACATTATACAGCTTTAAAAACATGTATTTATTTATCTGTTTCCTTGATTTTTGCCCCCATTCACCGAAAGAAAAAAGACATGTATTTATAGGGAATAAAATAGTGTACTTACAATGGAGTGGAGACGTCATTCCTCTTGTTCAACTGAGTGTAGAAAGGTACGAAGCATGCACGTAATGTCAAGAAAGAAGCAGGTGGATCTATTTTAGAGATTGTTTCGCAAACGAATTTCATCTTTTCGCTTTTAAGGTGGATACAACAAATCAGGTTGGGATTACCATAGAACAAGAGATCTGAAGTTGGACTTATTGCACAGGGTTCCATGGAATCATCGTAGTCATAACCTCGAGACTGGAATCCGTATCCCAATAAGCGACAAGAAACACTATATCTGAGAATCCATTCCCCAGATTCTTCAACATTATACCAAACTGCCAGATTGTGAAAGTCCTTCGAATTATCGAGCATTCGCTTCATATAGCAGAGACTATTCATCGACACCCCAAGACATCCCATGGCTCCGGTCTTTTCATCTTCTGGAACAGGAAGTTCAAGGGCAGAAGCTGCAACAGTATTGAGGTCAATGCATAAAAGGTTCCAGGATAGGGCTATGCTGTATAGCCTACCTCGCAAGTAAACAAAATGCCTGCACAGCTTGGAGCTTTTGAATCCCTCAGTAAAACCTGGGTCAATTTGCAGCCAATGTCGAACCCACAGTCCATATTCAGTCAAGAATATATCCAGCACAGCTGAGTAGGATGCAGAATAATCAATTCTAACAACTCTGAAGTGATGAGCAGATTCGGAAGGGTCAAAAGCCAAAGCAGCACAAAAATGCTGATTATCATGGTTTTGGTGGACACAGGCTTTAGGTATGGCAACTTGTTGTCTTGTGATGGGATTGCAAACATAAAACTGATAAGTTGCTGATTTCATTAACAAAACTAAACCATTGCAACCATTTAGGTACTCATCACGATCAGTGGATTCAGCAGTGGCACCCGGCTTATACCATTGTCGATCAAAATACTGCCAATGAGACTTTTTCGTCCTATACGATTCTTCGTCATAAAATTGACCTCCGCAAGAACGAGTGCTTTCCAGGTTATCTTCCATGGCATGATAATTATATAAAGAGATATAATTCATACGATGCAATACCTTGTCTACGGTGGTGGTGCTGGTGGTGGCGGTGCGGAAGAAAAGACCCAAAGGAGGGGACTGCGCCCAAAATCTCTGCACCCAAAGACCAGATGTTATTCGGTGCCATAACTTGGACACGCTCATGCATGGCACCAAGTCCTTCTCCGATGATAGTCTACCCAAAATCTCAACCCACAAATCCTCGCATAAATCCCCCATACCCAAATCAATTTAGGTATGGTAGAAAATCAACTGGATTTTTTTTTTTTTTTTGGTCTGAAGAAAATCAACTGGATACGTACGTACAAAAGAATAGAAGGGCTTCAGATTTGTTTGAATGGAAATCGCCTACGGAAACTGCATTCTAGTAGGACTAGGTTTCGTGGAAAAATTAATAAATTATTATATTCGGTCCCAGACCCCAAATGATGTAAGATTGCGCTGCCCTTCCATCCCTTAATAAATCTGATATATAAATTTATTTTGGTGACCTTTATACCCAAATCAAAGCCACGGACATAGACAGGTAGTACGTTATTTATTTATTTTTTATTTTTTATTTTTTATATTTTAGAAAGACACGTAGTAGGTTACATGCCGGAACAAACGACCACAGTTGGTTCGTTCGAGTGAAATGGGGCTGCCGCAGGCCGTTTCCTCAGAAAAGAAATGTCAAGAATCATACAATTGTGAATGGCAGCGGCGAAACACATCTGGATGGTTCGAGGACAAGGTATCTCTTATACTCGATCTGTGTTCATGTTTTGGATTTGTTGTTTACTACTGCGGTGATCAACGTCGGGTTGGGTATGTCAAAAGTTTCGAACTTGACTGAAAATGTAAAAGAAGAAGCAAAAAAGGTCTCAAGTTTTTGAAAATTACTTGAAAGAGATGAAAATTTAGCTAGTAACATATCTCTTTTCATATGCGTGTTTCATGCTAACACAGTTGGGCTTTCGCTCTTCTTCAAGTTTAGCTAGAGGTTCTAACATGACAGAAAATGGCAAAAGAAAAAAAAATAGCCTTTTGACAATTTCTTGAAGAAAAAGGGGAACGGGTTTTTGACTCTAGATCCGAGTCTCATGCTTGCTTTTGAAAATTATTTAGACTCAGTTTGATAGTTTGAATCTGTTGATTCCCTAGCTGCATTTGAAAATATGACAATTTAGTCCAGTAATAGATTCTTTTTATATGCATGTTTCGATGCTGACACATTTGAAGGAATTTCAAGGGTCTTCTTTCATGAGGCAGCAGATGGCAAGCAAGTCTTAAACAAGTATAGCTAATATGTTTCAAGTGCTAATAAATATTTATTTTTCTATTTTGTTGATACAATAAAATACTAGAGTTGGCTCGTTGTTTCCTTTAAATTTTTGTGTTGATTTGGTAGAACCTTCTTATTGAAATTTGCTGCTAGAAAAGTTTGTTAAAGTTTGATTATGTTTGTGAGATGCAGTCAAGTCCCCTAACTTAAGAGTGACACTCAAATTTATCAATCAAAATCTCTGAAAGAGTAAGGGAGGTTATGAAAGCCTTTAAAGATAGTGAAAACTACATGACTGTACAAACCTTTCTTCCTGATTGCTTGCGTGCGTAGTTGCAATACCTTGTTTATATAGTAATAGTAAATGCATAATTTTTTTTTCAGTTTCCACCAATGCCCAGAAGAGTTAAGTGCCTGCACAAGTCTTTCATAATACTCATTGAATATAACCCACTAATATTATTGTGAACTTGATCACTGTCGATATCAACAAGCTTGCTGAAAATTCTTCAAACACAGGATCAAGAAAAAGAGTTCACCCATTAAAAAACAACCTACAAAAGCCTTTTGAGTTCCTCACCTGATTGTAAAAAGTTTAGAGCGCATTTTAGATATGGGGCAAAGGTTCTTGACTTTACAATTCCAGGTCGCCTAGTTTGTTGTAAAAATTAATCTGTATTATACTCCAACCCTCATAACAATAGTAGATGCATACAATATGTTGAACAGGAGGGAGTTTGTATACTCAAACGTCCGAAGAAAAAAATATAATATGTTGAAATTATATGTTCTGTGTTCACATGTGAAGTACATATCCGAGTGATGGCCTCCACCCTGATGGGGAATGAATCACACCCATTACAGATTATATGTAACTCACTTGGCCAGTTTAATAGTAGCAATGACTTGATTGCCAGTTGTATGAATAGCTTGCCTGGTTTCCTACTTGCAACACTTCCTTTATTGTTTGGTGAATATCATGCAATCAGTTTGCATGCTCTGGAACATAATATGTGCGATTTCATTATTTATGGTAAAGACCTGAGTTTAAGACCTGTCCATTTTTATCCAACCTGATTGTTCTATTAAATCCCCTTTCAATTTGATTGATACTTAAAGAAATACCAGTTTAAGTCCGTCAGTTAAGCTTTGGTTGTCCATGCAATTCCCTAACCTTTTTTTTTCCCTCAACTTTATAGCCATATAGATGTGATAGAAGGAATGCACATTGTAATACCCGGTATTGAGAAGTTAATAAAAGAAACAAATATAAATTTTACTTCTCGTAAATTAAGAAATTGATTGTTATTGATTTTATCAATGTGTAGTCAAAGAAAGTTACATGAATTATTTCTTTAAATAACAAATATATGTAGGTCTCTAGGCATACACGTGCTATTACATTTTTTGTTGACACGTAGCAAATCTGGAGAGAGGGGGAAAGGTCGAGAGTCTTCTAAGAAAAAGGAAAGAAAAGCAAAGAGGGAGAAAAAAAAAACCAGAAGCTTCCTCTCGCTTGGGGAAGGCTGAATCTCGTCTCTCTTCTTTCACGGAGGCATCACCGAAACACATACTCCTCTCACTCATCAGTCTTCTCTCTCTTTTTCAATCAGACCTCACCGCTTTAACATCATCTCTAATCTTCTTCAAGGGAGGAGCAAGTGTGTTTTAAGTGCATAGGATGAGAATGAAAGGGTGCAGAGATCTAGATGATAGTGAAGTTATTGTTTTTTTTCAATTGGTGTTTATAAGAGATAGATCGTGGTAAGCATAATTCCAATTCATCACAAATTATAATTATTTTTGATTAATTCGGGTCGGGATGTTACACACATAGTCCTTGAAAGTAAGATGCAAACAACATGTTGTTGAACAATATCTATGCTGTTATGTTGAAGCTGCAAGGGTGTGTTGTCCTTTTTTTTGTTCAAACTGCAAGGGAATGTTGAAGACGTGCTTTGATTTCCTCTTCGAAACAGATACCCTTCCATCTCCATATCATCCGATTCTGGCAACTGTGAATGGCATCTCATGCTGGTCCGACGAAAAGGTGAGCTTTTGTAATCGAACAACCCTGAACTTTCAAAGCTTGTTTGTGCTTTATTATGCCTGTTTTCATGTTTTAGATTTGTTGTTGTCGTTGTTTTTTTTTTTTTTTTTCCAAACCTTGGGAATCAATGTCGGGAGTCTGGACATACAGTTTTCAGTTGGGCCTTTTTAATTCTATGTATTTATCTATTGCTTAAGCTTAAAACATTGGACCATTGTTGTGGCATTTCCAGGTGATGAAGTGAGAACCAAATAGTATGCTAACTAATTATATTGATGCCAGTATATGATACACACACACACACACACACACATTCTGTATGTAATTTAATATGATATGTACATTCATCGTTTTTGAGAATTTCACCCGTTCAGAAATTGAATTGTATTCTACTGGTCCTGCTTGTCTATGTCAGATGTTTCTGTTGTGAAGCTTCATTTGCCTTGCAGCTGGATCTCATCATGGCTTTACATGCAACTAATTGGTTTAGATTTTGAACGTTGCTGTAGACACGAGTGACATTATCAAAATAGGTTTTCTACTTGCACTGCACACGGAAGTCACTAAAACATAGAATGCCGTTTTCCTATACATTTTTTGTTTCTAATTGTCACACTGGATATACAAGTGTGCTTATACAGTCGCTCATCAAAAGATTGGATAGTGAACCCTTTTCAACTAAATCTCCAATTTGAAGCAGTTTCTTTCTTCTTCTTTTCTTTTCCCTTTACAAAAGCAAATTTGCATCTGGCACTTCGATTTCTAAAGAGCCCCCCAAGTGCTGGTCAACTCCTATTGTTGGCACAACTTTAACTAGTGGCCTGGTACTGCAACACTGCCTTTGTTTTTTGGATTTGATTAAATGGGGGAATAGCATAAAGATTATAGACCAAAAATGGATCTTATATGTTGGTATCTATTTATGATTGTGGTTTTGCAGAAGTGATTAAGTTGTATAAGGGAGTTAGGTAGCTGTATAAGGTAAAGATTGAGTTATCAGAGGGAGATTACAAATTTCTGCTTTGCCATTCATTTATACACAAGTAATTCTATTGCATAAGTAAATGATGATTTTAAGGAGTGCTTATAACTTAATCATGAAAAAGTCTGGTTGTATGTTTGTCCAGTTGTTAGTGATTGCATGCTCGGGCATTATATTTAGGATTAGTTAACAGGCAATTATTTTGCCCCCAATCTAAGTTAAAGAAACTATGAAGTCAAAACAGCAAAAGATTTTTCCCTAGTTCTTGGCATAAAGATTGGAAAAATGAATTTTCCCTGAAAATTGACCTGAAATTTTAGGGTGTGTTCGATCTAAGACTTAGATTTTCACTACTTTGCAAAAAGGTAATCTGCAATCATTTAACTTTCTTCTGTCTGTTATTTTTTCTTAAAGTTTTGAGCTGAGAATGGCAGGAGGAGGCCATGCAATCTCAGATATGGGAACCACGTAGTCGCCGATAGCAGTTTGGGAACAGAAACAGGATTATGTACATAACATAGTGAACGATCAAGGCAGCATGAGCACCTCATATTTTGTTGCATTCACTGATGCTAAGATGGTAATAGGAGATGCAGCATTTAACCAGATCATTTCACACCCTGCCAACACAATTTTTGGTAGGTTACCTTTCCATATCCACTAATAAATAGTTGTGTTTCAAATGATCATTACTCGTATGGATTGGAGTGTTTTCTTTTCCCCATTTCTTGGTTTCTTAATTCTGATTTTTTTCTTGCTGGTTCTTTGATCAGCTCTATGCAATGCATGTTCTTCAACTGAGCATTTAGGAGGTTCATTTATATTTTCTGTGTGTGTCTCTCTCTCTCTCTGTCTTTTTTTTTTTTTTTTTTTGGCCTTGTAGGAGAGTTTAGATAATAATTTTAACGTGTGTTGTGTGTCTTTCATAACTGAAGTGTCCACATCAATTTTTTTCCTCCATTCTTAATTGCTGGGAACATTTTTTGACTTTGTCAAGGGGAACCCAAAGACTTCCTAGGCCCAAGATAAACCCCTTCGGCGCATGTGAAATGCTCCAACTGTGCATTGCAGCACAGTGCCTGGCCACTTTGACAGCTTCGGGGTTCGAACCTAGGTTGGGGAGCACACCCAACTAGGCAAGAACCATTAGGCCACTTGCAGTATGATGAAGTGTGTCTGGGAACATTGAATAGTCTTGGTGGTAGTATGATGAAGTGAGTCTGGGTTTTAAACTTTAGATACTTATGTTTTTTTTTTTTTTTGGCTAATGATATCAAACCTGTCAGAGATATCTTATTTCCACCCTCATAGAGCAACTACTGCAAAAATTTTGTTTGAACTTTTGGTTATTGCACCAAGTGCTGTTCTTCCACCACCTCTTTTCATGTTTTAACATCCATTTCCTTCACATTATCACTGATTGCACTTTGAAAAAATAATGTATTGACACCATCTATTCCAGAAGAGACAAAATATTCAGGCTGTCTAAGATTCTATAGAAATACAAAAGCATATTCCCACATTGGTTAGGCGTGTTTGCTTTTATACTTGTTGTATCAAGCATTCAAGCATACTAAACAAAAGCTGAATAGTTGTGCTGTAGGAATAAAATTTCGGAATCTACAGTCATCATGATAGAAATGTCACAGTCTTAGAATCTCATGTTTAAATGCCTGCTACTTGTCTTTCAAATGAACCCTTCTAGGAAGTGAAGCCAGGACTTATGCTGCATACAGACAAAAATATTTTTATCTAGACATTGCCTTAGAACTTGGTAGTATCATTCCTTCCAAATCAAACAGTTTTATGAGAATGAAGCCAGGACTTATGCTGCATATGGATTGAGATTTCATTAACTGGGCATTGCCTCAGACCTTAGAATATCGGCCTTAATCCTTTCGCGGTGGTGCAGAAGATCTGATGCTGAGGGTCTTTCTGATGGGGCATTATTTATCATTCCCAGCACCCATGTCCTTACTGGGTTATCAGTCCAGCCTTTCGGAAAGATTTTCGTATCCCTCAAGGCAGTAAGAACAACACCTCTGTGGCTATCTGTTGTAAAGGGCTGTAGCATCTCGAATAAAAGGGTTCCCAAGCTGTATATATCAGCCTTGACATCTGCATCAGCAGTCTTCCTCTCAGGTGCTCTATAAGGTTGGAACGCCTTCATGTAAACCTCATCATTCTTTGCCCCAATTGTACGGGCTGCAAAAACATTTTTAAACAATAAATTGTTAGATCATTATGAGTCCTAGGTAGATCCATTACTACTCAAAATCAAAGTTAAACTCTGACTCACCAAGTCCAAAATCAGAGATTTTGGCTTCACCATTGCAGAAGAGAATGTTCGCCTTGGTGATATCTCCGTGCATTATCCCTTTGCCATGAATGTGGTTCAGACCTTTCACAAGTCACACTTCTCTGGTGGTCCAATTGTTCATGCATTGTTCATTTGGCTGCAGCTTGTGTTCCAAGGAACTGCAGAAACACAGAGAACTGTTAGCTCCACATACAACATAAAATCTCACTGATGTTACTTCTTTTCATGCATTCTGATTTGTAACTCATTAATCTTGAGGACTGTGGCTTGGAAGCAAAACGGAAAGGTATGTCATTTAACCTTCATACCCTGATAAACTCATTTCTGAATTTGATGTATTCAATCTCTGCTGTTTGTATGACTTCTAGGATTGTTATAGAATTAGCTAGAATATAAACTGAAAAAAGTTCATTTGCTTGCTTGCAGGAGTTGAGGAGGGCAGATCAATATAAAGCATGAGTGAATAACATGGCAGATGACCAGTTTGGCTGGGTCTTTTTTCTTGATCTCTTATGTATCAAAGTATAACGTATGAATCTGTAAATATTAAACTCTAGTTGCATTTAAACATTTATATCTAAATGTGTATGATTATATATTACCTGGCACATAGTTCCAATTGAATGTACAAGCATGGATTTTCTGTTTCTATTGGGTCCCCATCCCAATCTTCATCAAGCAAACCGCAGTACTTGTTTTCAGTCCAAGACTGAACCAAAAAAAGAACGGCTATGATATCAAGAACTTACGGTAACAAAATGGTGAAGTTAAGCTTTGGACTTGGCACATTACCTCATAGTATCGGACGATATTCCGGTGATTAAGCCGGGCCCATACTCTCGCCTCCTTAGAAAATGCACCAAATATTACTCAACATCGCATGAAAAATGCACCAAATATTACTCAACATCGCCTGAAAACTACAAGGCTGCTGCATTTTTAACTCTTACCTTACAAGAGATGCATAGCTGAAAGCTTGTGACTCGGGATTATCTTCAATCACTTCTCCAATGGGAATTTTCTTGATGGCATAGTCCTGCTCATCAAACGTGTTTGTGCATTGTACTACGGTTGCATATCCTCCCTAACCTTGCAAAGAAAATATAATTCAAAAAACAAAGTATTTAAGAGAGAAGAAAAAGAAATCATAAATGAGCAAATTAGTGTTAATTGGGTTACCAAGTACTCTGTGCTCCGTAAAATGCGACAACAAAAACGAGGGCAGCTGCTTCACAATTATTAAAGAGAAAGAAATCATGTCAATACTTATTGCCAAACCTCAAAAGCACATTCCATAACAATCTATTGAAATAATGTTTATCACCTGGTTATCACCAGGTGGTGCCAAATATGTATTGATGACAATTCCTGTTATCGGACACCTAATCTGACCCATCATCTGAGGCCCGTTGTCTTGAGGATTGTCATCAGCATCTATCAAAAACAATTCACACATTCAACATCAAATAAGTTCACCTCCATTTACACATTCCTCATTTACTGAGACATATATCAAAAATTCATTGGCGGAATCCCATGTTAGGTGTTTTATGTTTTGAATTAGCTTTGAATAAGTAAAAGTCCTAGTCTACTAGGAGTTTGTTTTGTTTACCAAGTCTTTAGGGAAATCCCATGAACTTAGGAGTTGTTAGTCATGGGTAGTTGTTCCAGATTTTTTGCCTAGTTTATTTTGTACGCTCTATTTATACAGAGCCTCTCTCAATCAATTATAAGGCAATTCAGTTCCAATAATCCTTCTCTATTTCATATCGTTCTCTTATTCTAACAATCTGGTATCAGAGCCCCCACTGGGCCTGAGGTGAAAAGCACTAGCTTTGTGTATCTTGCAGCAGCAAGGGTTATGGCAACAGAGAACAATTACGTGCAGCCTTCAATACCACGCTTTGATGGTCACTATGACCATTGGAGCATGCTAATGGAGAACTTTCTGAGGTCGAAGGAGTATTGGAGCCTCATTGAGACAGGCTTTATTGAGCCTGCCACTTGAGAGGGGATGACGGCTGCACAGAGAAGGACGTTGGATGAGTTGAAGCTGAAAGATCTCAAGGTAAAGAATTACCTCTTTCAGGCAATTGACCGTGCAATTTTGGAGACCATTCTCCAAAAGGACACAGCGAAGCAGATATGGGACTCGCTGAAAAAGAAGTATGAAGGCAATGCAAGAGTGAAACGCTCTCAGCTCCAAGCACTACGTCGAGAGTTTGAGACCCTTGAGATGAAGGTTGGTGAGTCTGTTTCAGATTATTTTTCAAGAGTTATGTCAGTGGCAAATAGGATGTGAACCCATGGCGAACAGATGCAAGATGTTACTGTGGTGGAGAAGATACTTCGCTCCTTGACTGACAAGTTCAACTACATAGTCTGCTCCATTGAAGAATCCAAAGACATTGATCAGTTATCAGTGGATGAGCTGCAGAGTTCGTTGCTCGTACATGAGCAAAAACTCAATCGAAATAATGGAGAGGAGCAAGAAGCCTTGAAAGTAGCAACAAATGGTGGTTTTCCAACAAGAGGAAGAGGTCGTGGGACTTGGAGAGGTAGAGGCAGAGGCTTTCGAGATGGCAGTGGCAGTAGGACCCGACATGATCTTCAATCCTACGATAGGACCAAACATGATCTTCACTACTACGATCATCAGTCCTCAAATTCCCAAGGTAGTGGCAGGGGGCATTTTGATAAGTCCAAGGTTGAATGCTTCAGATGTCATGGGCTTGGTCACTTTCGTTCGGAGTGTTATGCGAAGCTTCATAAAGACAAGCAAAAGAATGGGGAGCAGTCCAATTTTGCAGAGAAAAAGGAAGAGGAAGAAGAGACACTTCTGATGGAGGAGCCTGAAGCAAACACATGGTACTTAGACTCCGGGTGTAGCAATCACATGTGTGGTAGTAAGTCATCTTTCTCTGTTTTGGATGAAGAATTTCGCAATGTTGTAAGGTTTGGTGATAATTCTACTGTAAATGTTATGGGCAAGGGTGATATTCGAATTAGAACTAAAGCTGATCATATTGAAACAATCTCCAATGTGTTCTATGTTCCTGATTTGAAGAGTAACCTGTTGAGTATTGGTCAGCTTCAAGAGAAGGGATATGTGTCTACAATCAGGGAAGGTGCTTGTGAAGTTTATGATCCTTAAAGAGGTCTAATTGCTCATGTAAAGATGACGCCAAACAGACTGTTTTCGCTGCGAATCAAGAGTGCTCATTCATGCCATTTGACTGAGATAAAAGATTCAACATGGCTATGGCATTTTCGCTATGGTCATTTGAATTTTAATGGATTGCAGACACTATATCAGAAGAAGATGGTTACTGGTCTTCCTCAAATCTGTCCTCCCTCCAACAAAGTATGTGAAGATTGTTGTGTTGGCAAGCAGCATCGTGAGTCATTCCCAAAAGGAAAAGCCTGGAGAGCTCGTGCACCACTTGAGCTAGTTCATTCTGACATATGTGGACCCATCTCTCCGGAATCTAATGGTAAAAAGAAGTACTTTATTTCTTTTGTTGATGATTATAGCCGGAAAACATGGGTTTATTTTTTGTTAGAAAAATCAGAAGCTCTTGCTACATTTAGAAGCTTTAAAGTTCTAGTTGAGAAGGAGGTTGGCAAACCTATTAAGATCCTGAGGACTGATCGTGGTGGTGAGTACAACTCACAGGAGTTTGTGAGTTTTTGTGCTTTGCATGGAATTCGGAAGCAGCTTACTACAACCTATACACCACAGCAAAATGGTGTATGTGAAAGGAAGAATCGTACTATTGTAAATATGGTACGAAGCATGCTTGCAAGAGGAGGAATTGGGAAGTCTTTTTGGCCGGAGGCAGTAAATTGGAGCATTCATATATTGAACAGAAGCCCTACATTTGCTGTTCAAAATATGACTCCACAAGAGGCATGGAATGGAGGTAAACCTGCTGTTGATCACTTCAAAATATTTGGTTGCATTGCTTATGCTCACATTCCAGATCAAAAAAGAAAGAAGCTTGATGACAAGGGTGAAAAATGCATATTTCTTGGAGTGAGTAAGCAATCCAAAGCCTACAAATTATATAATCCCATCACGAAGAAGATTGTGATCAGCCGAGATGTTGTTTTTGATGAGGAGAGCACATGGAATTGGGCAGACAAGAGCACCCAATGGAAGCAAATACCTATGAGCTTTGATGAAGAACAATTAGAAGTGCAGCAACAAATCCCTCCTACAGTAGGAGTGCAGCTGCGAATCTCTCCTACCGAAGACATGACAAATGAGCAGCCAATACATGAAGCTCAAGCAGCAGCTCCAAGCTCAGAATCTCAAAGACCAAACAGGAAGAGACCTGCATGGATGATTCACTATGTAAGTGGAGATGAATTTTATGATGATGATCAACTTGCTCATTTGATTTTATTTGCAGACTGTGATCCTTTAACTTTTGAGGATGCGGTCAAAGAAAATAAATGGCAGAATGCTATGGATGCAGAGATAAGAGCAATAGAGAAAAATGACACTTGGGAGCTTACTGATCTTCCAAAGGGGCAGAAGACTATAGGAGTGAAATGGGTCTTCAATACCAAGTTGAATGAAAAGGGAGAAGTGGAGAAGCACAAAGCTCGGTTGGTAGCAAAGGGATACAAGCAAGAGTATGGTGTTGATTATAGGGAAGTTTTCACTCCAGTGGTGAGGCTTGACATAATTAGGTTGGTGATCTCAATTGCAGCACAAAATGCTTGGCCTATCTTTCAGTTGGATGTTAAATCTGCGTTTTTGCATGGAGAGTTGAAAGAGTAGGTGTATGTTGATCAACCCACTGGTTATGTGCAAAAAAGGAAGTGAGAAGAAAGTCTACAAGCTGAAAAAGGCTCTTTACGGGCTTAAACAAGCACCTAGAGCTTGGTATAGCCGTATAGATGCCTACTTTGCTGGAGCTGGGTTCAAAAAGTGTCCTTATGAGCATACTTTGTACATCAAATGTGGAGTTGCAGGGAAGTACTTGATTGTTTGCTTGTATGTACTATGTAGATGATCTAATCTACACCAGAAATGATGAGCTGATGTTTCATGATTTCAAGAAGTCTATGATGGAGGAGTTTGATATGACGGACCTGGGAATGATGCATTACTTCCTTGGCATTGAGGTAGTACAATCAGCAGCTGGAATCTTCATTACACAAAAGAAGTACGCACTGGAGGTGTTGGAGAAGTTTGAGATGAAGAACTGCAATTCTGTTGCAATCCCAGCAGAACCAGGATTGAAGTTGGTTAAAAATCCTGAACTAGGATCGAAGTTGGCTAACGATCCTAAAAGCAAGAAGGTTGACAGCACATTCTTCAAACAAATTGTTGGTAGTCTGATGTACCTCACAGCCACAAGGCCTGATATAATGTTTGCAGTAAGCCTTATTAGCAGGTTTATGGAGTATCCAACTGAGCAACACATCCCTACTGCAAACAAGGTATTACGCTACTTGAAAGGTACAATTGATTTTGGTATCTTTTATAACAAGGGAGAAATGTCAAAACTTGTTGGGTTTACTGATAGTGATTATGCTGGGGATGTAAATGATAGAAGGAGTACTTCTGGTTATGTGTTTATGATGGGTAGTGGGGCTGTTTCTTGGTCATCAAAGAAGCATCAAGTTGTCTCTTTGTCAACAACTGAAGCCGAGTTCATTGCCGGAGCATCATGTGCTTGTCAAGCAGTATGGTTAAGGAGAATGCTTGGAGAATTAAATTTTCCTCAAGTGGAAGCTACTGCAGTTTATTGTGACAATAGTTCTACCATCAAGTTGTCAAAGAATCCGGTGTTACATGGCAGGAGCAAACACATTGATGTAAGGTACAATTTCCTTCGTGATTTGACAAAGGATGGCATCATTGAGTTGGTTCATTGTAAAAGTGAAGATCAGATTGCTGATATCCTAACAAAGCCTCTCAAGGTTGCTACATTTATGAGGCTGCGAGGACTACTTGGTATGTGTTCTAGGAAAGAAGTTGCTGGTGATATTACTGATGCATGTGGATTGACTCGCTGGAGTTTCTTAGTTAATCTGATGTCTTGATGATCGACTATCAGTTTAAGGGGGCAATTGTTAGGTGTTTTATGTTTTGAATTAGCTTTGAATAAGTAAAAGTCCTAGTCTACTAGGAGTTTGTTTTGTTTACCAAGTCTTTAGGGAAATCCCATAAACTTAGGAGTTGTTAGTCATGGGTAGTTGTTCCAGATTTTTTGCTTAGTTTGTTTTTTACGCTCTATTTATACAGAGCCTCTCTCAATCAATTATAAGGCAATTCAGTTCCAATAATCCTTCTCTACTTCATATTGTTCTCTTATTCTAACATCCCATTCAAGTTTCTAAATTCAGGTGAGTTTCACACTCCATCGAAGCATTCAGTATATAAATATAAACTAGGGGCATTTCACTTTGTTTACTCTGATGCCAAAACAGAAATTAAGCAAATATAAACTAGGGGCATTTCACTTTCCTTTGTTTACTTTGATGCCAAAAACAGAAATTAAGCACTCAGATTCCAAATTCAGAGATGAAATTTTAGGCCTAGTTAAACGACTTGGATCTCTACTATACTACGCCACCAAATCCACCACAACACAAGTGATCAAATGCCTTCAGAATTCAGATAACAAATTAGTATAAAAATTAGGATCAAATCACCACTAGTTCCACATAACCAACACGAATTCTTCCAGGAAATTAAGCACAACTAGTACAGCAAGTTCAATTTAGGTTCAGATCCACAAAATTAAGCACAAATAAGCATCGGAGAGCATTCGAAATTTCATCGACAATCGAAATGTAGAATTGAAATCAGCACGATCGAGCATACCTACAGCTGGAAACTCCATCTTCGGTTCGAGGTCTCAACTGAGATTGTGATCGAGCAAAACCCTAGCTAAGTTACAGAGAGCGATCGAGAGAGAGAGAGAGAGAGCTCGAGCGAGAGAGAGTGAGGGAAGTTTGTGAGGCTCTCAGTTTTGGTTTTGAAAATGTGGAGGGAAGCCTATAAAAGACTGAGGCGGTCATATCCCAAACGACGTAGTTTTGGCTTCTTCTTTTTTTTTTTTTATAGATTTTGTTTGGTAAAATCCCAAAAATACCCCTCGAGAACCAACCTCACCTGCACCCTAAGTTGCACCGATACGGGTACGCATATCCGGATACGATACGGTGCGATACGTGGATTCGACAAATCTTAAATGTAATAGGATACGGGTACGGGAAGGATACGTCAATTAAAATATATTTTAATAAATATATAAATATATGTGTATCTATATATAAATTAAGAAGAAGAAAAAAACATATGAAACATAAACAAAATACTAGTTTATCAAGTTAAACATTATCAATCCAAAGTTTCAAATAAAATGTTCATAATCAAGGTTCATAACTATCAACTTCATTCAACTTGGACAACATCCTCAAGGTCTTCATCTTCATCATCAACATTAAACAAAACCCCCTCTAATTGTGGTTCATCAAGTGAGAGGTTAGCAATCTCAAGTCTTCCAACACCAAGGAATCAAACTCATCACCTCCAACATCCCACATTTGAGTTGCACTTTCATTGTAGTTTGGGCTTCTCCTAGCTAAAAGGCGAAGATTGGTATGCACAAACACCAAATCTTCCGCTCTTTGTGGTGCTATCTTGTTCCTCCTCACAGAGTAAATGAAATTGTAAGTACTCCAATTTCTTTCACAACATGAAGAAGAACAAGGTTGACCTAGAACCTTGAAGGCTATGGCTTGGAGAGATGGTGCCGAAGCACCATGGACAGCCCACCATGTTATAGGCTCCATAATAAACCTATCCTTCATAGCATCTCCACTTCCAAACTCTTGCATACACATAGAAAAATTGGCAAATTCTATGTTAACTCTCCTTCGATCATCTTCATTGGCAAAGTATCTAAGGATACAATTTTTCCTCTCCCTTGTAATCTCTAAATCTTTATGGGGAGCAACCCGATTAGTATCTTCACTAAGCCATTCCGAACTATAATACCTAGAAATAAAATAAGAATAATTCACATTACAATTTATGAAAGATTAAACAAACAAGCAAAAGGAGAAACACAAGTTATACTTACTTGGGATTCAATGAATATGCCAAGCAATGGAGGGGAGTATTGCTCTTGGACCAACGAGACATTAAAATCTTATACACCGCATCCCAAAATGGAGACTCTTGATCATGTTGCTTCCTTTCTTTCCTATAGATTGCCTTCTTCACTTTTTCAATCATACTATCCCACCATTCATACACCAAATGAAGAGAAGGCCTATCAGTGTCTGCTTTCCTGATCATGTCATAGATAGGCTCAGTAAAAGAAAGGATGTAATCAATGTCATCCCACAACAACTCGTCTAACAATTTCTCCTTCACAGAAGCTGCCTTCCTAACATCATCTTCCTTGTAATCATCCCACTTTGGACTGATGACCATCTGTTGCAATCCATTTTTGATTTGCCTAAACCTCTTCAGCATGATTAGTGTAGATGCAAACCTTGTGGGAGCAACCGAAAGCAACTTCAAATTGCAATGGTCATTGAACATGACCAATCTCATTCCATGATTCATAATGAAGTTCTTGATAAACATAACATCCTCAGAAACTGGCTGTATCCAACAACATGCTTCAAACACATCCGCATTGCTTGGTACTAATGAAGGTGTGCAAATATTCTTGACAGCAAGATTTAAAGTATGCACTACACATGGTGTCCAAAAAATAGTAGGATACTTACTTGCTATCAAGGCACCGGCCTTTGAACAAACAGGAGCATTGTCGGTAACCACTTGCACTACATGTTCCCAACCCACTTCTTTAATGGAATCTATAATCAAATCTGCAATTAATGCATAATCCTTGAACTCCCCCTCACAGTTTATAGCCTTCAACATCATCGGACCACTCTCACAAGTGGCTATCACATTAATCAAGGGTCTTCTTTGTGAATCAGACCAACCATCACTACAAAGACTTACACCCTTATCTTTCCATGTAAGCTTGATTGGCTTCAAATGATGCTCAATATTTTTCCTTTCTTTTGCAAGAAGTGTGGTCCTCAGAGCATTGTAACCTGGTGGAATGTAGCCTGGAAGGGTAGAAGCACGAATGTAGGAGTTCCGATAGTGTGGATTTCTAGCTAGATTGAAAGATAAGCCACCGGTGTAGAACATCCTTGCAACCTCACCATCGCATTGCTCCCTAGCTGAGTTTTGGAAGGCCTTTTCAACAGAACCAGCAGCTGATTTCCTCTTTTTTCCACCAATACTTGTTATTGGTGCTTGTGTATATGCAGGATAACTCATTTCATAGCTGCTGTTGGTGGAACTCCCCCCTTGCTGTCCTTGTGATGGTAGAGGAACTTGTCTAGGAGCTGCATTCATTAATCTTTCCTTGCATTCTCTCACCAACTTGGACATCTGAGTAAAGGCATGAGGAGTAACCTTGTTGCAAATTGCCACTCCCGCTGTTGATTCTTTCAACAAATGACTACGAACTCTAGTATAAGAACCGTTGTAGTGCAATTTACAGAAATTGCACTGCCAGCTCCAACATCCTTCACCTTGCTGTTTCTTAATCTTCTTCACAAATTTCCACAACGGTGCCTTATCATCTTGCACTATATTTTTTCAGGATCAGCAGCTCCACTACTAGTATCGGCATTAACAGACCCGGCACTTGAACTAATAGGAGGTGTTCTATCTCCACTCATGGTCCTGCAAATTGTCACCAATTTTATTAATCACCAATTTCATGTGCCAATCAACTTCATAAAGCATTATCAGTTTAATAAGAGAACCTTAACATGACCAATCTAATTTAGACAAAATGTAATGTGAATTCATGATTATCACTAAGCCATTATTAAAGTCTTTGATGATGGTAAAGGACGTGGCAAGAATATGGAAGGGGGCCTGCATGCATATCACAATTCAGTATTCACAAACCATTGACACATCTCACAATTTACAAGCCATTAACAAATATAGTCCATTATCATATTCATAAACCATCAGAACTTCATTAACTCCATTATCATATTCATAAACCATCAGAACTTCACAACGACCAGCAAGCCATAATTCAATCAGACGCACAGACCCATCAACCCACAAATCAGATGCACAAAACCCACAAACCATCACAAGCCATAATTCAATCAAGAAGAACTGAAGAAGAGAACATACCAGATGCGAAGGAAGAGGCTCCAGCTGGTTTCCTTTGAGAGAACCGGAGAAGTCTGTAGTAGAAGAAGACGCGATACGAAGAATAATCTTCAGCTTTGATTGCGTCTGGAGAGAAGCCGCGAACATTAGAAGAGAAGAAAACGCGAAGACTGAAGATGTGCGGCTCAATTAGGTCTCGATTCGATCCGTTTTGTTTTTTTTTTTTTTTTTAAGGGGAAAATGTCTGATCTAACCTCGCGTATCCTATTTATTTACTAATTTACGTATCCAATACAGATACGAGCGTATCCGTGGCATATCAAAATCTGGATGCGTTGGATACGCGTATCCGGCCGTATCCGAGGCGTATCGCACCCGTATCCCGTATCGGTACAGGATACGTAGGCATTTTGGCGTATCCGTGCATCCTAGCCTGCACCGCTTCGTTCACCTCTTTCGGTTTTGGGTTTGTTGGCTGCAGAGAGTAGAGGAAGAAGGGAGAGAAGAAGAAGAGGAAAACCATCGGTCCGGGCCTTACTCGAAGTCGGAGCTAGGAGAGTTACTCGAAGTCGGTGCTAGGAGAGCTAGGCCCAAATCCAGAGAAGAAGGCGAGCTCTTCTCCGATGATAATGACGTAAGATTATTACTCCCCAAACCCTAGCCCCATCTGCAATTTCTATGTCGATTTGGTTGCTTATTGTTTTACGGTTCTGTGGCCTCATTATTGTGTATCGATTTGGAGAAACACTATGGTAATTAGAATCCAAGTTCTTATGTTAGATTGGTTCCAAGTTCGTCTTAGCCTGGCTTAATTATAGTGTATTAGATTGAGTAATAGTGTTGAAATTAGTCTCCATTGAGCGATTGCTGTAATCGAGATTATTAATTTATCAAACATTTATTGATGTTTTACGGTAAGAATTTAAAAAATTTAATCACTATATAGATATTTAACCAAAAATAGAGGAAACCGATCACAACCAAAGAAATTTGAGACTTTCAATGCTTGCGCTAGTCTTCTATCCCTTAATTAATACTAATATATATTTATTGGTATAGAGAAGACGTCATTCCTCTTACAATCATACAATGTGGTATTTTTATTGGTCAAAATTGTCGTTTTCAATGACAGTTTTATTTTTCAGTTATGTAGAGGTTTTGTTCTACATTGCCATTGTATCAAGTAGAAATTGGGGGATATGTTCAAGTTCTAAATGCATTCCCATGATTTCACTGGGATAAACCAATGATGGGGATGGCTTTTTTAGCATACTATCATATAACTCATATAACTTAACATTTATTACTTCAATTGATTCACCATCTTCTTGTTTCCCGTATGGTACTTCCACACTTAAAATTTCTGTGCGCTCACAAGCTGTTGCTATGTTTAATAGGAAACAAATGAGAAAAGGTCAAATACTGATTGCTCAATAGCATACAAGAGAAAGGCACCAACTAAATATTAATAGAGAGCTTGCCTACATAACAATTAGAATGTGTAAGAGATTAAAACCAGCAAAAGATCATGAAAATATATAGCCTAAACATGACATCTGCTTTCTAGCTATGTTTAATTTGTTTTTTCATGGCATTCATATATATGGTCACAATTATGATGCTTTAGTTGTGGACTATGATCTGTATGAATTTATGGCAATTTGGTTAAGGTACGTATTGTTAGCGTTTTTTTGGGACCCTTGTAATTTCTTGTGTCTACTAAATTTAGCTTTCTCCCTATAGTCCCTAATATAAACTCCTATAACCCATACCTAACTTGATAGCTTATTTGTTACAACTCTTCTCCTACTCTGCCTGGACTCACTACATGACCAACACTAACCGAATCACCAAAAACATCTGGGATTGAAAAACTCTAACATAGTTATAAAAAATAAAACATATAAATAAAAAAGAGCAAAAAACAAAACAAAATTGCAATTGTTGGTTTCCAATTTTCCATCTACAAATTTTATTTTATTTATTTATTTTGAGAATGTTCCATCTACAAATCTAAGACATACAAATTTGGTGAATATGATATGAGTCATATGACAGAAAAAGGGGTGATGTTCAATTCTCCAGTTTTCTAATATATATGACTAGAAAAGGTTTTGCGTCATTTCAAAAAAAAAAAAAAAAAAAAAAGGTTTTGCGTCCGAAAGTGAAATAAAAATAAATTGCTGACATGAATTCTCACAGTCTATAGACCATCAAAGTTCAATATTTAGAATTAAATACGAAGCAAGGAAAAGGAAATTTCCTAAATTGGTATAAAAAAAATTAGTTATGGAGAGAGCTATCCTCTTAATAATTTTTTTTTTTTGAAATAAAGCGTCACCAGTCACAAGGACTTTTCATTAATTATATAGGTAAGGCCAAAATGACCATTACATATCCTTCAGCTACCATATACGGTTAGACAAGAAGTTGTGATGAAGAACACCACGGTGATAAATAGAATAGGACCATTCATTTGACGTATGCTCACTTATTCAAAGCAAGCATATTCAACTATGACAAAGCAAAGCATAGTATACTGCTACAATAGTTATCTTGGACCCAAGATGAATTGTCCCAAAATCAATTTTCCATCGTCCAGGCCCAAAAAAGAGATTCGAATCAAAAGAGAAAAAAAAAATTGAAGACCTGAAATCCTGTGGCATAGACCTGAAATTTTGCTGCATGCATAGACCTAACAGTCTGTATTGTGCTTGAACTTGTATTATGAGCGGTTTCCTGAAACCCACAAGCTTAACACAGTGACGTCGTTATTTAATTGAACATGATTCCGTTCCTCTCAAAAAAAAAATTAAAAAAAAATCATGCGGCATAGAGCATCAAAGTTCAATAAAATTAACTGAAAATATGAACCAAGTATAGCAAAAGACATGTAATACAATGGAGAGAAGACGTCATTCCTCTTACAATCATACAATGTGGTATTTTTATCGGTCAAAATTGCCGTTTTCAATGACAATTTTATTTTTCAATTATGTAGAGGTTATGTTCTACATTGCCATTGTATCAAGTAGAAATTGGGGGATATGTTCAAGCTCTAAATGCATTCCCATGATTTCACTAGGATAAACCAATGACGGGGATGGCTTTTTTTGCAAACTATCATATAACTTAACATTTATTACTTCAACTGATTCACCATCTTCTTGTTTCCCATATGGTACTTCCACACTTAAAATTTCTGTGCGCTCACAAGCTGTTGCTCTGTTTAATAGGAAACATATGAGAAAAGGTCAAATACTGATTGATCAATAGCATACAAGAGAAAGGCACCAACTAAAAATTAACAGAGAGCTTGCGTACATAACAATTAGAATGTGTAAGAAATTAAAACCAGCAAAAGATGAAAATATATAGCCTACTCCTCAGGAAAAGAAAATATATAGCCTAAACATGACATCTGCTTTCTAGCTAGCATGTTAAATTTTTTTTTTTTTCATGGCATTCATATATATGGTCACTATTATGATGCTTCAGTTGTGGACTATGATCTGTATGAATTGATGGCAATTTGGTTAAGGTACGTATGGTTAGTATTTTTGGGATCCTTGTAATTCTTGTGTCTACTAAATTTAGCTTTCTCCCTAGTCCCTAATATAAACTCCTATAACCCATACCTAACTTGATAGCTTATTTGTTCCAACTCTTCCTCCTACTCTGCCCAGACTCACTACATGACCAACACTAACCAAATCACCTAAAACATGTGGGATTTTTTTATAAAAAAAAAAATTGTTGATGGAAAATTGAAATTATTTTTTTTAGTTTTTTTTTTTAGAATGATCCATCTACAAATGTAAGACATACAAATTTGGTGAATATGATATGAGTCATATGACAGAAAAAGGGCTGATGTTCAATTCTCCTGTTTTCTAATATATATGACTAGAAAAAGTTGTGTCCTAAAGTGAAATAAAAACAAATTGCTGACATGAATTCCCACAGTTTATAGACCATCAAAGTTCAATATTTAGAATTAAATACGAAGTAAGTAAAAGGAAATTTCCTACATTATACAGCGTTAAAAACATGTATTTATTTATCTGTTTCCTAGATTTTTTGCCCCCATATATTTCACCGAAAGAAAAAAGACATGTATTTGTAGGGAAGAAAATAGTGTACTTACAATGGAGTGGAGACGTCATTCCTCTTGTTCAACTGAGTGTAGAAAGGTACGAAGCCTGCACGTAATGTCAAGAAAGAAGTAGGTACGTGGATCTATTTTAGAGATTGTTTCGCAAACGAATTTCATCTTTTCGCTTTTAAGGTGGATACAACAAATCAAGTTGAGATTGCCAAAGAACAAGAGATCTGAAGTTGGACTTATTGCACAGGGTTCCATGGAATCATCGTAGTCATAACCTAAAGACTGGAATCCGTATCCCAATATGCGACAAGAAACACTATATCTGAGAATCCATTCCCCAGATTCATCATCATTATACCAAACTGCCAGATTGTGAAAGTCCTTCGAATTATCGAGCATTCGCTTCATATAGCAGAGACTATTCATCGACACCCCAAGACATCCCATGGCTCCGGTCTTTTCATTCCCTAGAACAGGTAGTTCAAGGGCAAAAGCTGCAACAGTATTGAGGTCAATGCATAAAAGGTTCCAGGATAGGGCTATGCTGTATAGCTTGCCCCGGAAATAAACAAAATGCCTGCACAACTTGGAGCTTTTGAATCCCTCAGTAAAACCTGGGTCAATTTGCAGCCAATGTCGAACCCACAGTCCATATTCAGACGAGAATATATCCAGCACAGCTGAGTAGGGTGCAGAATAATCAATTCTAACAACTCTGAAGTGACGAGCAGATTCGGAAGGGTCAAAAGCCAAAGCAGCACAAAAATGCTGATCTTCATGGTTTTGGTGGACACAGGCTTTAGGTATGGCAACTTGTTGTCTTGTGATGGGATTGCAAACATAAAACTGATAAGTTGCTGATTTCATTAACAAAACTAAACCATTGCAACCATTTAGGTACTCATCACGATCAGTGGATTCAGCAGTGGCACCCGGCTTATACCATTGTCGATCAAAATACTGCCAATGAGACTTTTTCGACCTATACGATTCTTCGTCATAAAATTGACCTCCGCAAGAACGAGTGCTTTGCAGGTTATCTTCCATGGCATGATAATTATATAAAGAGATATAATTCATACGATGCAATACCTTGTCTACGGTGGTGGTGCTGGTGGTGGCGGTGCGGAAGAAAAGACCCAAAGGAGGGGACTGCGCCCAAAATCTCTGCACCCAAAGACCAGATGTTATTCGGTGCCATAACCTGGACACGCTCATGCATGGCACCAAGTCCTTCTCCGGTGATAGTCTACCCAAAATCTCAACCCACAAATCCTCGCATAAATCCCCCATACCCAAATCAATTTCGGTATATTAGAAAATCAACTGGATACGTACGTACAAAAGAAAAGAAGGACGAGCTGATTATATATACAAAACCATAGATTTGTTTGATTGGAAATCACCGGAGTCTGTATTCTAGTAGGACTAGGGTTCGTGGAAAATTTATTTTATTCTCCCAGACCATGGTATAATTGGGTGGTTTGGGTTGATGATGTAATTAGCTCATATGATTTATACTTATTTTTTTAGAGTTAATTACATATAAATGCATATTTGAATGCTTTTTTAGTCATATGGCCACCAACTAATTTTTTCCCTCATAAGGCCACTAGATTAAAAAGTCAACAACCTCCGGCCAACTCCGGCAAGACTCCAGCCTACCTCCGGTCAACTTCCGGCAAACTCCGGCGACCGGCGACTACAAAAGCTACTGTTATTAACACCAAAAGCTACTATGACTAGCAACAAAAGCTACTCTTATGAAATTTCCGGCAACCTCCGGCGAGGTCACAAAAGTTACTGTCACCAGCAACAAAAGCTACTGTCACCAATAAAAAGATACGCTCCCAAAAATCAAAAGCCACTAACACTATTAACAAAAACTACTGTCACTGACACAAAAAGATACTCTCACCTGCAACAAATGGCTACTGTCACTATCACCAGTAACAAAAGCTACTATCATCATCACCAAAATCTAATCAAGCAAAACAAAAACTACACTAACCAATACCAAAAGCTACTCCTACCAACAACAAAAACTACTGTCACCAACATCAGAAAGCTACTGTCACCATAAACAAAAGCTACTGTCATCAGTAACAAAAACTACTTTCACCAATATCAAAAAAGCTACTCTCAGCAACACCAAAAACTACTTTCACCAATATCAAAAAAGCTACTCTCAGCAACACCAAAAACTACTTTAACTATCACTAAATGATACTCACACCAACTAGGGCTGTCAATTCCGACACGACCCGATAACACGACTCGAAACCAGCACGAAATAAAGCGGGTTGAACCCGCACGATTAAAAAGCGGGTCGACGGTGGGTCAACCCGCCATGACCCATTTAATAAATGGGTCGGCCACGGGTCAACCCGCCAACACGAAGTGAACCCGTATAACCCAATTGTGCTATGTTTCTTCTTGAAATTTTGGACGTTCAGAGTATTTTATCATAGGATTAGACAATTTGAAATATTTTGCTTTTTAATTATTGGATTTAATTATTTATGAATTATATATAATTATTTATATTCTTCGTCTTGTAGAGTTTTTAGTGAATTTAATCAATTTATGCATTTTTTTAGTTAAATGGGTCTCATTGTTAACGCTTAAATGAGTCATTTTGTCTAACAAGACACGACCTATTTATTAAATGGGTTAAGCGGGTTGGAAATGGGTAACCCGTTTAATAAATGGGTTGGGTTTGGGTTTAAATTTTTGACACGATTATTAAATGGGTTGGGTTTGGGTTTATATTTCGCGACACGACAAATACCTTAACCCGACACGAACCCAACCCGACACGACCCATTGACAGCCCTAACACCAACACCAAAAACTACGATCATGCAAAACAAAATCTATTCACACGATTGAAAATCCTATTACCAGAGATTAACAAAGCTACTATCACCGACTGAGAAAGCTATTACCAACCAACACAAAAACTACTATGAAACATTAAAACAACTATAAATTTACAATGTCGAAGGCTTGCAATGCTCAACTACTCTCACTGTGTTGAAAAGCTGCTATAACAGTTATAGAGAGTTACTGACATCAGCTTAAAAATATACTAACGTAGCCGTAAAGTACTGTGTATTTAATCCAAGTTCCAATTGATGTTACACACCTCCTTGATCTTTGGAACCTAGACTCTTTTCTTCTTGACAATTATTTCAGTTTCCTACCAGATGAAGATTTCAGCAGGTCCCTCTTCTACATAGTCCCAGTCATCATCACCATTATCATTTCCATTTTCGATCTGCCACAAATATCACAAGGAAACATGAAAAACCATCCTCCTGATAATATGCTTCTCTCAAAGTATTCCAAAATAAGAAGCAATTGATATTCCCAATGAATAGGATTCTCTCTTAATCCTACCAAGCAATTAATGCTTATCTCAAACATAATACAGTTCTGAAGAAACAGTAATTAAGCATCAAAGAACAGTATATTTGTGCTTCTAAATTAAAGTTAAGCCTACCATGAACATGTACACAATCATATGTATATCTATAGATATTGAATAATTTAAAAGCTGCAAATAACAATGCAACAGGCAATAAACTAAACAAAGTAAGCACTTAATCAATATATAAAGATAAATGAAAAAAAATAAAAAAATCTCTTGTTTGCGAGATAGTTGGTCATCTTCCAGAGCCTTAATTATGCGTTCTTCTTCTTCTTCTTCTTCATTTGTTTCTTCCTTTGAATCTCCATGGCTTCAATCCAAGCTCTCTCTTGCTCAAACATGATCCTCACACTCTCGGACCTCTTGGATCTTACAGCCTCACCTCTTCTTCTTCACCTCAAGGAGGTGTGTATATCAGGAGTGTATATGATTTGTTATTTAGATCTGAGGAGGGGGGTGTATTCATTTAAGAGTCTACAAGATTTTTTTGTATTTTGAAAGTCTATTGGTATTCAATTAAGATTTTAAATAATCCTTTAAAATCTTGATGTGTTCAAGTAAGATTTAGGGGGGGTGTGTTCAATTGAGAGTTTATAGAATTTTTTTTGGACTTTAAAAGTCTGTGGGTATTCAATTAGGATTTTAAAAAGTCATTCTAAATCTGAATGTATTCAATTAAGATTTTAAAATATCCATCAAAATATAATGGTATTCAAAACTCTAAAGATTCTCAAGGATTTCATTAAATGTTGGATTGTGAAGGATTTTAGAGAGCTAGGTATAAATACAAAATCCATTCAGAAATCTCCTCACCTAGTTGCAGATTTTGACGTTCTGTCTCGTTGGCTCAGTAAAAGACGTGTAGAGCCTCACTGGGTTTTCTCCTCGGTAGATAAGTTCTTCTTCAAATCGAAAAGACAGGCTCAAAGCCCTGCAGCGGCGGCGCCGCCTCCCCCAAAAAGAAGCAATCGACCACCATGAGTGATTCCGCCGACTCGTCCTCGAGACCATCGATCTTGCCACAGATCCATACTTCATGCTGCAATCACCTCAGAAGGCATCAACCGTTTCTCTTTCTCTTCTCTCTTCGTATACGTATCTTAATCGTTCAATCTCATAGTTCTTGCTAGGGTTTTGTAGCTATGAGTGTAAACTTTGCTTGACGTTGCACAACAATGAGGATACCTACTTCGTCCATACATTAAATGGGGTCGGAGTTAACTCATAAGCTGATAATTATATCTTTGTTTTGATTACTTGCAATGAAAATTTGTAGGCTGGGGTATAGAGTAACAAAGCAGTTCGATGGAGAGACAAAGCAGAGTCTCTTCTCTTCTAGGTGTATGTTCGTTGTGTCATTTTGGTTATGTAGAGTGTATATGGAAAAACTTATTTGCTTCCACAAGTGAGTAAAATTATTGATGCTGATCAATGTAGTGTCATTGCAACTGAATTGATGATTTTGGTTCATTTCAATATGAACTGAACAACAATACAACAGATTCAATTGACTAGAATATGAAGTCCGGAACGAAGGAATATATTGCATTAGTAATAGATTAAATAAAAGAATTTTTATTTTGATATGCCTACTTAAAGCCTACAAGTTGAATCAAGCTAGAATTTGCAATATTGTAGGCATCTAGTTTGATGGTTTATGCTATTGGTTGAGTTATCCCCTAATTTTGCTATTTGTTATATATCAATGTGCAGTTGCAGCTATATCTCAAAGTTGAGCCACCAGAGACGAACAAACCTCAACCACCCCCAACAGCTAATGGCATAGGTGCTCCTGGAGTTCCTTCAAGACCTCAACCCCAACAGCCAACAGAGAGCATTGCAACAAATGACAATTTGAGATGATATGACCTGTGTTAGCTAGCTATATCTTGAAGTTTAATTACTCCTTTCGGTGTAGAAGTTCACAGTCCCATTTTTCATTTGTAAATGCCTATGTTAAGATTTAAAGTGAAAAGATATTGAAAAGTTGTAACATGTAACAATATCTGATTTTCGTATGATAGCAATTTCATGTGAACATATTGCATTGTCATTATATTATCTGGATTTGATATTAACACAAATTTTCTCCCTCTTTATGTATAATATTTCGTTGGTGGCTTGTTAATGACTAATGGCTGAACATGATGTGATAATTGGGAAAAAGGATTCAAGTACATATACTAAGCAACAATAACAAAACCAGAGGCAGAGAAACATTTGCATGTTTAATCTTCTTGCCCATGTAGTCTTGCAATATATCAATGATCCCAAGATATAGCACTACATCATACTTTCCATGAAACATTTGCTGGGCTCCTTGATTCTCCATGACCTGCTCTGCTCTTCATGGCATGTTTACACCGAGTTGAGTTTGGAGTCTGTTATTTAAATCGAGAGAAAAGATGGTATTCATATGCTGCGAGAGTAACCTATAATACTAGAAATTAAATTGACACTAGGAATGCTTTTATTTGATAGAGTTCTCTCTTTGAGTTTGATACTAGTAACCTATGCCATTGTATAAGAGCATTTTGTTTCAAGTCATAATCATTTTTATTCTATTGGTTGTGTTTTGATCAATTTATTTATTTATTTATTGCTATTACAACAATCTATAGACTTATAAAATCTATAAAAATACCGATAAATCAATCTAATAAAATCTGCTTAACTCCATATGGAATTAAAACAATCCATGGAGTTAGCAGAATCCATGGATTATTAAAAGTCAGCCAAAATCTTTTAAAATCTTAATTGAATACACACCCCCCTTAGAATTATCCATTCAAATCTGCAGATATTCATAAATATACGGATTTTTAAGGTTTCATTAAATGCTGGGTTTTGGAGGATTTGATAGTGCTTTTTATACATATCAAAACTCAAAAACAATTGTCGAAGATGTGACGTAGCCTCCTCAGAATTCTAGCAAACCCTAGCAGTCATGGCTGGGAATCCAAGCCACGCCGGTCAGCGCCAACCCTAAGCGGAATCTTCTCCGCCTCTTGCTGCCTCCTCGCAGTGACCCAACGTCGATCTCAGTTGACGAGCTCCCAACCAGACTGCCTCTCCACAATTTCTGGGGAAAGGGACAGTTTTGCAATTGCCGGACTCTCACGCTGGAGGAAATTAACTAGGGAAGATTTCAGTCAGGATTCTGGTCGAATCCGACCAAATAGAGCTCGGCTCAAGGCCGGTGATGGGTTGCCAAGGTTGGTGTAATGTCCCAAACTTGAATTTACCCGTTTACTAGTCATTTGGACGGTAAACGGCAATTATTTTCACTTTTACTTTGTTTCGATACTTTTAGTAGCCCTAAAAGTTGACTTTTTGTTCAGGTCAAAATTTGAGAAAATTTTCTTCTGGAAAGTCGTAGAGAACATTAAACCGAGTCCGTGCATATGTGGTACGTAAAAATCGGAGTTCGTATGCAAAGTTATGGAGTAAATTGCAAAGTTACTGTTCATGGTAAGTTTCTATATAAATGAAAAGTTACTGTTGTTTCCGGAAACCTACCCAGTCGGTAACTCTCTCTCTCTCTCTCTCCCCGTTCCATTATCACCGCTGCAACTCCTCCGTCCGGCCACTGGGAGTGAGCCCCGGCCATCATTCTCTTCCTCTCCTCTTCTTGGACTCGCCTGCGGTGGAAGCTCGCTGAGTCTTAGTCGGAAAACGAAGAACCAAGCCCAAGAACCTTACTGTAGCAATTTTGAGTCAACGCCGGTATCTCCTGATTTCGCCCACTTCTGGTGATAAACCGTGGTCCATTGGAAGCGCCTTGAGACATAGATGATGCTCTCTAAGTATTTGGTAGCGATTTAAAACGTGGAGGAAGAATCAAAGGTTTGAATTTTTCTCACTGTTCATAATCGGGGTTTACTGTTTTCATAATTATTGAGGCAGTTCTAGTTGTTTTTTTGGCTTGGCGGTAGTTGAGAGAAGTGTTAAGGAGGTTGAGATGGAGTTGCTGCCAAAATTTGGTGGCCATCGGAGGTGATGGCCGGTGGCGCGTGAGCCCCACGTGCCACCACTGTAGGAGGCGTGTGGCAGCGCGTAGAACAGTGATTTAACTTCTATTTTTAGCTAGTTAAATCCTATATTTGATCTAGAGCTTATATATGTGAATTTGGTGAAGATTAGAGAAGTTTTGAATCGATTTCTAATTTATGAAGATTTATAATTTCGATTATCGATTTACGAGAATCCGACCGTCTGATTTCTCTCGAATTTGCCCTAGAATTTGTAAATTAATGGATTGGTGTTAGTGGTAAAGTTTGGATTGGATCAGAGAAGGAAATGGAGATGTTGACTTAAGAGGATTGATTTTGGAATCGTATTTAATTGCCGAATTATTATTCACGAAAAATAATTGTGTACAGGGCGCAATACCGAGTTACTGCTCGACGAAGAAACCCGTATGCTTGGTCGCCTATAGGCCTCATCATGGGCCGGGATAGGGCCAGCCCTACCCTAAAATTTAGGATTTAGGGTAGGGCAGGGCTGGCTTTGACTAAGTCAACGAAAATTAGGGCTGGGTCGGGCTGGGCCAGGGCCTCAAAATGCAAACCCTTACCCGCCCTTAAGGCCCATTCTGTAAGGGCCAAAACGGTTGGGCTGGGCCAGCCTTTCCGAATAGGGTCGGGCCGGGCTTTTGTCTAACTCACATAAAACCAAATTTTGCTAATTACAAAAAAAAATAATAATAAATAAAAAAAGACATTCACTGATTCACTTGATACTTTGATATTTTAGAAGCTGAGTTAATTACAAATAATTACAAATCCCACATAAACTCAAATCTCAAACTCACATTCTCACAAAGTCACAATCTCACTGATTAATTGCACTGAGGCACTAAGCCAGTAAGCCACTGAGGCTACAAAAACTACAAAAACTGGACTACTAAAGTGTTAATTGTTTGTTACGAGAATTGATCAAATCCTATCAATTTCAAAAAAGTTGTAATGTTTGATACAAAAATTGTATCAATTCTCAAAAAGGTGTAATGTAATTCAACACTTGCAAAGGTTCGCATAATCAAGTCTTGACCAAACAAAAAACCTGCACAGAAACAGCAGCATAATTTAGAAACTGGTCATATATTTCAATTCACACAAATAAATCTGAAGCATCATACCTATTTAAAGACATTAAATCTAGACATATTTCAGTTCAAACCTCTACGAAATAGAGAGAAAGAAGCTCAAAATAACTTCACCTATTTAGACTTCCAATTCAGCAACACACATACTGATACCAACATACACATACCAACTAATAAAACCAAAACCAACATACACATACCAACATACACTAAAGTGTAAGTAACTCAGATACTCATTCTCAATACATAACATCACCGACATCACCAAGTGTATGACTGAACGGGAATGATAGATTACCTCACCAAGTCACCAAGTGGATTGTGTTGACCACAACTGACCTCACCATTTTTATAGCTCTGAGGAGATCACCGGTCTCTGTTTTCGCTTTGAGAATCATTGATCAAGGAAAAACTGTGAGATTTCGAGAGAGAGAGAGAGAGAGAGATTCAAACCCAGAAGGAACAGAAATCGAGAACGAGGTCCTCACCTTGTGCGTCGGCGGTGGATGCATACAAAGACCGGGAACTGATGTTCACACCTTGTGCATCGATTCGCCTACTCCACTGCCACAGCTCGCGTCGGAACCTCCCCGCTGTCAACATCACAACCTCAGCTCGCGTGGCAAGCTCGTGTGGGGTACTCCGTCTACTCGTCCTCAATCTTCGGTCCAACTCGTCGCTGGCGGCTGGAGACGGAGGACTGGAGGAGTATACTGAAGACTCTCTGGATTCTGAAAGAATAGAGGGTTTGAGGACTTTGAGAGAGACTCAGAGAGGCGGCCTACGTTTGAGAGAGAGTTGATAGTGGGACTGTGGGATAGCGTCTGTCGTCTAGGTTTTTCTTTTGCCCCATTGCTACTTGAGTTGGGCTTCGTACCTTCGGCTTTGGGCCTTAAACAGACAGACTCGATTTAAGAGATCCATTTAGTAAGATGACAGATTATTTGAATCTATCAAAACTTCTATAGTTTTTTAGACATGTAATATTGTAATAGAAAATAACAAAAATATAATATTAATTTTTAGGGCTGGGTTAGGGCCTGACTTTTAGGGTAGGGCCGGGCTTTATCTGTATGACCCATACCCTACCCTAATTTAAAAAGGGTCGAGCCGGCCCGCCCTAATGGTTTTCTTCACCATAATGGGGTCGTTCTATAGTGTCTCCTCCTCACTTGTTTTGTGTTTGTGAGTGGCAGTCGAGGTGATTTATTCTCCTCCTCACGTGATTGGTAGTCCAGGTTATTAGTTCTCCTCCTCACACAATCTATGTGTGAGTGGTAGTCGAGGGTAGAGCTGAAGGGGCTCCTTTACCCGTATGGTGATAATTTCTTCTTCCCCATATCCTACTGTTACTTGACTAGCGGGGCTAGTCCGATTTTTCTTAACCAGCGGGGCTGGTATGTTTTTACGAGATTTTAAGTTTAAAGAAATACGTTTTTTTTAAACGTTGCATGCTTCGAGGTTTTATAAGTTTAAACACGTGGAAAAGTATTCAAGTTTTCCTCATTTAAATTATCTTGATTATTTATTTTTGTCCACTCATACTAACGTGTTGTTCAATACTTTTCCCCTGGGCCCTTCGGTTTCAAGTGCCCAGTTTGCAAGCTAGATTAGTTGAGATCGGGCGTACATGGAGTTGAGGCATAGTTGTCACTGCTTCCGCATTGTATGATTTATCGATCCTTTACTCTCTTTACTTTTTATTCTATTACACCTTTTGTTTTAAAATTGCTCGGATAACCGTGGAATTAATGTTATTAAGTTGAGATTTGTGTAATGTGAATTGGAAGGTGTTGTGATTTGGGGAGCAAGGTGGCTCCAGGAGAATAAGGATGGATGGTTTAGAAGTGTAAATGTCTCTCTACAGGTTTTGAGTAGTTCATTTTTAGGGGAGGTTCCGCCAAATTTTTGGTAGAATTTCTTTTAAGGTGGGCCCCGCAAGGCCACTTCAGATTTCAGGGGAAATCCGGAGCGGCATCTGTCAGTTGGCGACGATTGGGTCACACTAGAAGGGAAATCGTGGTGGTTGGCATCCTGTAAGTGTAGTAGCGGTTTCGACCGTGAAAGGGATCACCTTGATGCCGGCTGTGGTTTGGCGCAGTAGAGGCTCCCACTACCATATAACGGAGATTGGAGGCATCCGGTCTCAAGGAGAGGCAACGATGCAATCTTGGTGCTTCTTTCCTGTATGGGCGATGGTGGCGGAGGCGGCGACAGCGACGTTGACTGGCGCAAAGAAGGAAGAGTCCAGTATGGGTTGGGTGGCCCAAATCACTTTGGAGGTCCAATTGTGTTAGGGTGTCCAATTTCTTTTGGGGGCCCAAATAAAATTGGCTGCAAAAACTAAATTCAAATTTGAAGCTCAAAGTTAAGGTTTCAAATTTGGGATCCAGGAGGCTGGACCCAGCCAAACCTCCTCACCTTAACTTGGATGGCAAGGAGATATTTTAGTTTTTTGTTGAACTATGCCTATGTACTATGTACTATGTTTTAGATTTTTCATAGTTATAGGCTTGCTTTCATTTGTAAGCATTGATTGTCTAATGAGTGGTGCTAGCATACCACGTCCTAGACTTGCGCATAGATGGCAAAGGAAGGGATGTATCCGTGCCATTCTGGCTTGAGTTAAATGAAAGTTGTCTGGCTCGATTAAAATAAAAAAAACTCAAAAACAATTTAACCACTTCTCAAGAGATTTTAATGGATTCTTTCTCACTCAAAAAATAAAGAAGCTCTTCACCAAAAAAAAAAAACAGCTCTCAATAAGTGTGACACTCATCCATTTTGTCTTAGACCTGTCTTCCCACTATCCTCCTCTGTCTCTGCCTCTGCTTTCATCTAATTTTTTTTTTTTTATCACTATAGCTTTGGAAGCCTTAATCGTTCTAGCTAATTAAGCTCACTTTCAATGTTATTGTTAAGATGATACATGCACACATGTTTCTTTTATAAATTAGATATGAAATAAATTATGTCATTAGTTTACTACTTTATTTTTTGTGTAACATTTTGGCTGATTAGTTTTCTCTTATTATTCATATATCATTACACACAACATAAAGAATGGTAGATTGCCATACACACACACACACAGTTTTTTGTCATTAACATAGCATTATAGTTGGATCCATACATCCATTGCTTTTAAAGAAGAAGAAAAAAATTAACCTACCAAAAATATGATAAGGACTTATAAAATCAAAACAAATACTAGTAAATCAATCCATTAGATTCAATCAGAGTCCATATAGAATTTGAACAATCCGTGGATTAAGTAAATCCATGGATTTATAAAAACTCAAACAAAATATGAATTGAATACGACGAGATTGGAGAAATTTCTTCAATTTAATCGAGGTTATTAATTTATCGAACATTCGTTCATTGAGGTTTACTGTAATTTTAAAAATTTAATCATTATGAAGGAGAATTGACTCAATCTATCTACACTATTATTAGGAGAAGAGGTTTTGTTAGCAAAACTAAAAAAAATTTGACAGATTAAACCTTGAAAGATTAAAAAAAATTAAGAATAAATTAAATCACAAGGGTAAATATGATAATTACAAAATAATTTTTTATTAAAAAAATTAAAAAGAAATGATCCCACAACCCACTTTTCTCTTCCACTATTTTCTCTCCGCAATACTGTTATATATATTTTTTCTAGTATAATACAAGTTAATCTCGTTGGCTACATGAGATTATTAATGTAATAGATCGAGTAAACTTTGATGTTTGGGAGTGTTCCGTATTATGTTGAGTTTAATAAAGTTCAATTTCAATAAAATAAAAAAAGTTGATCGCATGCAGGAAGACTAATAATGTATAATGTATAATGATATATACAAAATTCAGGAAGGGATGAAATATGATAAACGATTTGCTCATTACAGTATGTGAACAAACCTGTGACCAAAAAAAGAAAAAAGAAATTTAAATATAGAAATTTATTTTGATGACCCAAATTATAGCTACGGACCTAGACACGTAGTACGTTATTTATTTATTTTTAATTTTTTTGAGAAAGACAACAATTGTTATTATGCCCCACGCAAGCCTCTCTCAAACCCAACAATTGTTTCGTTCTTTCTTTCGAGTGAAATGGTGCTGCCGCAGGCCGTTTACTCAGGAAAGAAAAGAAAACTCAAGAATCATACAATTGTGAATGGCAGCGGCGAAACACATCTGGATGGTTCGAGGACAAGGTATCTCTTATACTCGATCTGTGTTCATGTTTTGGATTTGTTGTTTACTACTGCGGTGATCAACGACGGGTTGGGTATGTTAAAAGTTTCGAACTTGACTGAAAATGTAAAAGAAGAAGAAAAAAAGGTCTCAACTTTTTGACAATTAATTACTTGAGAGAACAGGGGAAAGGGTTTGTGACTCTAGATCCAAGTGTCGTGCTTGGAAATGATTTGAAACTTATAAGACTCCAAATTTGCTACAATTTGATCGAATGTGTTGATTGATCCATTAGCTGCACTTCAAAGAGATATGAACTAACAGATCTCTTTTCATATGCGTGTTTCATGCTAACACAGTCGAAGGTCCGAAGCAGTTTCATTGAGGGTACTCTTATTCCATGAGGCTGCGTAATTGTTAAAATAGTATAAAGATATGATTTTCTGCTTTTTTGAGATACAAGAAAACACTTGGCTGGTTGGTTCCCTTTTTATTTTTGGGTACGTTGATTTTGGTAGGACTTTGCTTGCTCTTGAAGTTTGCTGATAGAGACGTTTGTTCAAGTTTTAGTACTCATGATCATGTTGTACATATAAAGTCAGGCAAACTTAAGTGTGATGCTCAGATTTATCAATTGGAAGCTCTGAAATAATAAGGGACATATCAAATCCTTTAGTATAAGAAGGATGCACACCTGGCAACTGCGTCAAAACTAATAACTACATGATTGTACAGATTTCTGTTCCTGTTTGGGGTGCATAATTGCAATATATTGTTAATACAGATGTAGTATGTGCACACAAACTATTTTACAGTTTACACTAATGTCCACAACAGTTATTTACCTGTGTAAGTATTTCCTAATACCTCTCTTTATTATAAACTATCCACTTCTATTTTCATGAACTTGATTACTGTGAGTATGAACCAGCTTGCTGAGATTTCTTCAATCACATAGGCTCCAGAAAAAGACTTTATCCCTTGAAAAACCGCCTAAAGCCATTTGAGTACCTTACCTGATTGTAAAAATTTTGAAGCGAGTATTTTTTTACCGTGAAATAGGGTATGAGATTCTTGACTTCAGAATTCCAGATCCCCAAATGTCTTTTTGAAAATTAAATTGTATTGTACTCCATGTTTGCAGCCACAACTTGGTTAGAAAAAATTTACCATCTTTGCAAGCCTAAGACTAAGCCCAGCCCTTTTTTATCCAAAGTGAAGTCTCTGTGGTAGCTTAAGAGCAAGCAGTTTAATATTTTTTTCAGTTCTTACTTACAGAAAATAACATGTATGTTTCCTTAGAGGTTAAATATTTGTGAGGTCCAAAAGAGTTATCACTCTAGGGAATGTAAAAGATAGATTATGTCACATGGGTGGGAACAAAGGCTCAGGTGTGGAGAGTTTCATACTTTGTTCCAAACTGGAGTAATTTCTACTGTATATCCTGTCTCAGAAGTGCTGGATTGCTTTCATTAGGGTAGATGGCCGTATAAATCTGAAGACTGGTCCCCTGTAGACATATTAGCCTATGTTGTACGCTTTATAAAGTTGTTATGTATCGTGAACTTGTGGTTTTAGTGAAGATACTAATATTAGCCAAGTGAGCTTCATTTTGGCAAGTATATTTCTCTCATGCTGCTATTTTTCAAGAGGTTTTGCATACCTTCAAGGATACTAGAGGTAAGACAAGTTAAACGTCTATGTTGAACTAAAATGGAAACTTTAAACTTATTAGAGAGATTAGAGCTGGGATTGGCATTTCTGGGTGCCTTGTTGAGTTAATTCTGGCATAGAATGTTCTGAATGAAAATATTTTATATTCCAAAATAAACATATTAACTAGGAACAGTTTAAACTTTAAAGTATAGTATGTAGCAGCACCTTTTTGCTTGCCCTTGTTCTCTCTCTGTCTAATATATATATATATATATATATATATATTATCACACATGGTCGTAAACAGGAATAAAACATACTTTGCATTATGTGGTTGGTCCCTCATGAGTTGTGACATCTTCTATATACAGTCTATTGTTCGGTGATTCTTCTAGCAATGCAAGTGCGATCTTAAGACTCGAAAATATTCACTTGCAGATTTTTTTTTCTTTTCTTTTCAATCTTCTATAGGTTCTCAGTCTATATTCTCTTGTTCAGCTTTGACTTTGTTCTTATAACCACATATGTAGTTCACTTCACTTACTGTTGCTGCAGGTGTTGACTCTTTGACAATGGTGACAGGAGCAGGGTTGACAACCTGTGTCGCATCAGTCTCCGGTATTGCCCCCCCCCCCCCAATCCCCTCCCAAACCCAACAAAATTATGGAGATTGAAATCGGCTTTGAACTTCTTGTCACTGGCTCTTTTGGCTTCAACAATTTCAGCACAAGGATCCCCTACCTATACACATTCCCTTCTCTTGACGCCTCAACAGCTGTTGAACTCAGAAGACAATTAAGTATGCCAATCTTATGTGTGCTGAATAGTTTCTTTGGTTGATTACTCAGATTCAATTAATTATCAATATGAAGCAAAAGTAAGTTAAGATATAGAAGATAGCAGATTAATTACAAATAAATGATATTTTGATTATTTTCTATTTGGTTTGATTCACATAACTATGTATATATGTATCTATTTAAGGAAAAGTAGTGTCGAAAATCAAAATAAGACATAGCCAGAAGACCCAGGAAGATTTTACAGCACAAATTTTATTTAGAACGAATAAACTTTACAGCAACTGGAGTAACTTAACTTGTGGAACAAATGCATGCTTCTTATGTCAAAAAGAGGTGCTTTCACAGCACAAATTTTATAAGCTAGAGTAACTTGTTATGGTATTCTAATACAGCAGGCTTGACACAAAACATATAAGAGGTTTTAAAGTTGTTAAATATAAGTGCACGACAAAGATTTTACAAAATCCTAATATCCTTGTCTTCTCTCTCCTTCTTTGGTTCTTTGTAACCAAAAGAGCCGCATCATTTCTTTAAAAAAGAAACTGCAATTGTGAATGGCGCCGGCAAGACATGGCAACGACATTGTATCGTTTATACTCATCCAAGGGCCTGCACTCTTAAAAGTCTGTGACTTGATCTGTGTTCATCTTTTGGATTTGTTGTTTTATACTCGAGTGACCAATGTTGGAGTGGGTAAAGCGAATTTCAGTTGGGCTTTCGCTCTTCTTCAAGTTTAGCTAAAGGTTCTAACTTGACAGAAAATGCCAAAAGAAAAAAAATAGCCTTTTGACAATTTCTTGAAGAAAAAGGGGAAAGGGTTTTTGACTCTAGATCCCTGAGTCTCACGCTTGCTTTTGAAAATTATTTAGACTCAGTTTGATAGTTTGAATCTGTTGATTCCCTAGCTGCATTGGAAAATATGACAATTTCGCCCAGTAATAGATTCTTTTTATATGCATGTTTCGATGCTGACACATTTGAAGGAATTTCAAGGGTCTTCTTTCATGAGGCAGCAGATGGCAAGCAAGTCTTAAACAAGTATAGCTAATATGTTTCAAGTGCTAATTAATATTTGATTTTCTATTTTGTTGATACAATAAAATACTAGAGTTGGCTGGTTGTTTCCTTTTAGATTTTTGTGTTGATTTGGTAGAACCTTCTTATTGAAATTTGCTGCTAGAAAAGTTTGATTATGTTTGTGAGATGCAGTCAAGTCCCCTAACTTAAGAGTGACACTCAAATTTATCAATCGAAATCTCTGAAAGAATAAGGGAGGTTATGAAAGCCTTTAAAGATAGTAATAACTACATGACTGTACAAACCTTTCTTCCTGATTGCTTGGGTGCGTAGTTGCAATACCTTGTTTATATAGTAATAGTAAATATATAATTTTTTTTTTTTTCAGTTTTCACCAATGCCCAGAAGAGTTAAGTATCTGCACAAGTCTTTCATAATACTTATTGAATACAACCCACTAATATTATTGTGAACTTGATCACTGTCGATATCAACAAGCTTGTTGAAAATTCTTCAAACACAGGATCAAGAAAAAGAGTTCACCCATTAAAAAATAACCTACAAAAGCCTTTTGAGTTCCTCACCTGATTGTAAAAAGTTTAGAGCGCATTTTAGATATGGGGCAAAGGTTCTTGACTTTACAATTCCAGGTTGCCTGGTTTGTTGTAAAAATTAATCTGTATTATACTCCAACCCTCATAACAATAGTAGATGCATATAGTTAATTTAGGTTCAACAGGAGGGGGTTTGTATAGTCAAACGTCCGTAGAAAAAATATAATATGTTGAAATTATGTGTTCTGTGTTCACATGTGAAGTGTTTGTTTTATTCATTATCCGACTGATGGCCTCCACCCTGATGGGGAATGAATCACACCCATTACAGATTATATGTAAATCACTTGGCCAGTTTAATAGTAGCAATAACTTGATTGCCAGTTGTATGAATAGCTTGCCTGGTTTCCTACTTGCAACACTTCCTTTATTGTTTGGTGAATATCATGTAATCAGTTTGCATGCTCTGGAACATAACGTGTGCGATTTCATTATTTATGGTAAAGACCTGAGTTTAAGACTTGTCCATTTTTATCCAACCTGATTGTTCTATTAAATCCCCTTTCAATTTGATTGATACTTAAAGAAATACCAGTGTAAGTCTGTCAGTTAAGCTTTGGTTGTCCAAGCAATTCCCTACCTTTTTTTTTTTTTTTTTCCCTTCAACTTTATAGCCATATAGATGTGATAGAAGGAATGCACATAGTCCTTGAAAGTAAGATGCAAACAACATTTTGTTGAACAATATCTATGCTGTTATGTTGAAGCTGCAAGGGTGTGTTGTCCTTTTTGTTGTTCAAGCTGCAAGGGAATGTTGAAGATGTGCTTTGATTTCCTCTTCGAAACAGAGTCCCTTCCATCTCCATATCATCCGATTCTGGCAACTGTGAATGGCATCTTACGCGGGTCCGATGAAAAGGTGAGCTTTTGTAATCGAACAACCCTAAAGACCTGAACTTTCAAAGCTTGTTCGTGCTTTATTATGTCTGTTTTCATGTTTTAGATTTGTTGTTGTTGTAGTTGTTTTTTTTTTTTTTTTTCCAAACCTTGGGAATCAATGTCGGGAGTCTGGACATACAGTTTTCAGTTGGGCCTTTTGTAATTCTATTTATTTATCTATTGCTCAAGCTTAAAACATTGGACCATTGTTGTGGCATTTCCAGGTGGGTGATGAAATGAGAACCAAAGAGTATGCTAACTAATTATATTGATGCCAGTATATGATATATATCTGTATGTAATTTAATATGATATGTACATGCATCGTTTTTGAGAATTTCACCCGTTCAGAAATTGAATTGTATTCTACTGGTCCTGCTTGTCTATGCCAGATGTTTCTGTTGTGAAGCTTCATTTGCCTTGCAGCTGGATCTCATCGTGGCTTTACATGCAACCAATTGGTTTAGATTTTGAACGTTGCTGTAGACATGAGTGAAATGATCAAAATAGGTTTTCTACTTGCACTGCACACGGAAGTCACTAATGTTTTCCTATACATTTTTTGTTTCTAATTGTCACACTGGATATAAAAGTGTGCTTATACAGTCGCTCATCAAAAGATTGGATAGTGAACCCTTTTCAACTAAATCTCCAATTTGAAGCTGTTTCTTTTTTCTTCTTTTCTTTTCCCTTTACAAAAGCAAATTTTACATCTGGCACTTCGTTTTTTAAAGAGAAGCCCCCAAGTGCTGGTCAACTCCTATTGTCGGCACAACTTTAACTAGTGGCCTGGTACTGCGACACTGCCTTTGGTTTTTGGATTTGATTAAATAGGGAATAGCGTAAAGATTATAGACCAAAAATGGATCTTATATGTTGGTATCTATTTCTGATTGTGGTTTTGCAGAAGTGATTAAGTTTTATAAGGGAGTTAGGTAGCTGTATAAGGTAAATATTGAGTTATCAGAGGGTGATTACAAATTTCTGCTTTGCCATTCATTTATACACAAGTAATTCTATTGCATAAGTAAATGATGATTTTAAGGAGTGCTTATAACTTAATCATGAAAAGTCTGGTTGTATGTTTGTCCAGTTGTTAGTGATTGCATGCTCGGGCATTATATTTAGGATTAGTTAACAGGCAATTATTTTGCCCCCAATCTAAGTTAAAGAAACTATGAAGTCAAAACAGCAAAAGATTTTTCCCTAGTTCTTGGCATAAAGATTGGAAAAATGAATTTTCCCTGAAAATTGACCTGAAATTTTAGGGTGTGTTCGATCTAAGACTTAGATTTTCACTACTTTGCAAAAAGGTAATCTGCAATCATTTAACTTTCTTCTGTCTGTTATTTTTTCTTAAAGTTTTGAGCTGAGAATGGCAGGAGGAGGCCATGCAATCTCAGATATGGGAACCACGTAGTCGCCAATAGCAGTTTGGGAACAGAAACAGGATTATGTACATAACATAGTGAACGATCAAGGCAGCATGAGCACCTCATATTTTGTTGCATTCACTGATGCTAAGATGGTAATAGGAGATGCAGCATTTAACCAGATCATTACACACCCTGCCAACACAATTTTTGGTAGGTTACCTTTCCATATCCACTAATAAATAGTTGTGTTTCAAATGATCATTACTCGTATGGATTGGAGTGTTTTCTTTTCCCCATTTCTTGGTTTCTTAATTCTGATTTTTTTCTTGCTAGTTCTTTGATCAGCTCTATGCAATGCATGTTCTTCAACTGAGCATTAAGGATGTTCATTTATATTTTCTCTGTGTGTCTCTCTCTCTGTCTTTTTTTTATTTTTTATTTTGGCCTTGTAGGAGAGTTTAGATAATAATTTTAACATGTGTTGTGTGTCTTTCATAACTGAAGTGTCCACGTCATTTTTTTCCTCCATTTTTAATTGCTGGGAGCATTGAATGGTCTTGGTGGTAGTATGATGAAGTGTGTCTGGGTTTTAAACTTTAGATACTTCTGTTTTTTTTTTTGGCTAATGATATCAAACCTGTCAGAGATATCTTATTTCCACCCTCATAGAGCAACTACTGCAAAAAATTTGTTTGAACTTTTGGTTATTGCACCAAGTACTGTTCTTCCACCGCCTCTTTTCATGTTTTAACATCCATTTCCTTCACATTATCACTGATTGCACTTTGAAAAAATAATGTATTGACACCATCTATTCCAGAAGAGACAAAATATTCAGGCTGTCTAAGATTCTATAGAAATACAAAAGCATATTCCCACATCGGTTGGGCGTGTTTGCTTTTATACCTGTTGTATCAAGCATTCAAGCATACTAACCAAAAGCTGAATAGTTGTGCTGTAGGAATAAAATTTCGGAATCTACAGTCATCATGATAGAAATGTCACAGTCTTAGAACCTCATGTTTAAATGCCTGCTACTTGTCTTTCAAATGAACCCTTCTAGGAAGTGAAGCCAGGACTTATGCTGCATACGGACAAAAATATTTTTATCTAGACATTGCCTTAGAACTTGGTAGTATCATTCCTTCCAAATCAAACAGTTTTATGAGAATGAAGCCAGGACTTATGCTGCATATGGATTGAGATTTCATTAACTGGGCATTGCCTCAGACCTTAGAATATCAGCCTTAATCCTTTCGCGGTGCTGCAGAAGATCTGATGCTGAGGGTCTTTCTGATGGGGCATCATTTATCATTCCCAGCACCCATGTCCTTACTGGGTTATCAGTCCAGCCTTTCGGAAAGATTTTCGTATCCCTCAAGGCAGTAAGAACAACACCTCTGTGGCTATCTGTTGTAAAGGGCTGTAGCATCTCAAATAAAAGGATTCCCAAGCTGTATATATCAGCCTTGACATCTGCATCAGCAGTCTTCCTCTCAGGTGCTCTATAAGGTCGGAACGCCTTCATGTCAACCTCATCATTCTTTGCCCCAGTTGTTCGGGCTGCAAAAACATTTTTAAACAATAAATTGTTAGATCATTATCAGTCCTAGGTAGATCCATTACTACTCAAAATCAAAGTTAAACTCTGACTCACCAAGTCCAAAATCAGAGATTTTGGCTTCACCATTGCAGAAGAGAATGTTCGCCTTGGTGATATCTCCGTGCATTATCCCTTTGCCATGAATGTGGTTCAGACCTTTCACAATTTTTTCAAAAATCTGTGCACACTCTTCTCTGGTGGTCCAATTGTTCATGCATTGTTCATTTGGCTGCAGCTTGCGTTCCAAGGAACTGCAGAAACACAGAGAACTGTTAGCTCCACATACAACATAAAATCTCACTGATGTTACTTCTTTTCATGCATTCTGATTTGTAACTCATTAATCTTGAGGACTGTGGCTTGGAAGCAAAACGAAAAGGCATGTCATTTAACCTTCATACCCTGATAAACTCATTTCTGAATTTGATGTATTCAATCTCTGCTGTTTGTATGACTTCTAGGATTGTTATAGAATTAGCTAGAATATAAACTGAAAAAAGTTCATTTGCTTGCTTGCAGGAGTTGAGGAGGGCAGATCAATATAAAGCATGAGTGAATAACACGGCAGATGACCAGTTTGGCTTATGTATGAAAGTATAACGTATGAATCTGTAAATATTAAACTCCAGTTGCGGGGTATTAATTAGATCATTATGCATTTAAACATTTATATCTAAATGTGTATGATTATATAGTACCTGTCACATAGTTCCAATTGAATGTACAAGCATGGATTTTCTGTTTCTATTGGGTCCCCATCCCAATCTTCATCAAGCAAACCGCAGTACTTGTTTTCAGTCCAAGACTGAACCAAAAAAAGAATGGCTATGATATCAAGAACATACGGTAACAAAATGGTGAAGTTAAGCTTTGGACTAGGCACATAACATTACCTCATAGTATCGGACGATATTCCGGTGATTAAGCTGGGACCATACTCTCGCCTCCCTAGAAAATGCGCAAAATATTACTCAACATCGCATGAAAACTACAAGGCTGCTGCATTTTTAACTCTTACCTCACAAGAGATGCATAGCTGAAAGCTTGTGACTCGGGATTATCTTCAATCACTTCTCCAATGGGAATTTTCTTGATGGCATAGACCTGCTCATCAAACTTGTTTGTGCATTGTACTACGGTTGCATATCCTCCCGAACCTTGAAAAGAAAATATAATTCAATAACAAAGTATTTAAGAGAGAAGAAAAAGAAATCATAAATGAGCAAATTAGTGTTAATTGGGTTACCAAGTACTCTGTGCTCCGTAAAATGCGACAAGAAAAACGAGGGCAGCTGCTTCACAATTATTAAAGAGAAAGAAATCATGTCAATACTGATTGCCAAACCTCAAAAGCACATTCCATAACAATCTATTGAAATAATGTTTATCACCTGGTTATCACCAGGTGGTGCCAAATATGTATTGATGACAATTCCTGTTATCGGACACCTAATCTGACCCATCATCTGAGGCCCGTTGTCTTGAGGATTGTCATCAGCATCTATCAAAAACAATTCACACATTCAACATCAAATAAGTTCACCTCCATTTACACATTCCTCGTTTACTGAGACATATAACAAAAATTCATTAGCGGAATCCCTTTCAAGTTTCTAAATTCAGGTGAGTTTCACACTCTATCCAAGCATTCATTAGCGGAATCCCTTTCAAGTTTTTAAATTCAGGTGCATTGTACAAGTGATCAAATGCCTTCAGAATTCAGATAACAAATTAGTATAAAAATTAGGATCAAATCACCACTAGTTCCACAGAACCAACACGAATTCTTCCAGGAAATTAAGCACATCTAGTACATAAAGTTCAATCTAGGTTCAGATCCACGAAATTGAGCACAAATTAGCATCGGAGAGCATTCGAAATTTCATCGACAATCGAAATGTAGAATTGAAATCAGCACGATCGAGCATACCTGCAGCTGGAAACTCCATCTTCGGTTCGAGGTCTCAACTGAGATTGTGATCGAGCAAAACCCTAGCTAAGTTGCAGAGAGCGATCGAGAGAGAGAGAGAGAGAGCTCGGGCGAGAGAGAGTGAGGGAAGTTTGTTAGGCTCTCAGTTTTGGTTTTGAAAATGTGGAGGGAAGCCTATAAAAGACTGAGGCGGTCATATCCCAAACGACGTAGTTTTGGCTTTTTTTTTTTTTTTTAATAGATTTTGTTTGGTAAAATCCCAAAAATACCCCTTGAAAACCAACTTCACCTGCACCGCTTCGTTCACCTCTTTCGGTTTTGGGTTTGTTGGCTGCAGAGAGTAGAGGAAGAAGGGAGAGAAGAAGAAGAGGAAAACCATCGGTCCGGGCCTTACACGAAGTCGGAGCTAGGAGAGTTACTCGAAGTCGGTGCTAGGAGAGCTAGGCCCAAATCCGGAGAAGAAGGCGAGCTCTTCTCCGATGATAATGACGTAAGATTATTACTCCCAAACCCTAGCCCCATCTGCAATTTCTGTGTCGATTTGGTTGCTTATTGTTTTACGGTTCTGTGGCCTCATTATTGTGTATCAATTTGGAGAAACACTATGGTAATTAGAATCCAAGTTCTTATGTTAGATTGGTTCCAAGTTCGTCTTAGCCTGGCTTAATTATAGTGTATTAGATTGAGTAATAGTGTTGAAATTAGTCTCCATTAGGCTACCATGAAGCTCTGGATTCAATGAGGGGCTATGGTTAGAAATTATGTCACAGGTTGACTCTGCTTCTTAACTTCTTTAATGTGTTTTATCGCCGATAGATTTTTAAATGGTTCTTGCTTGATCATGCCTTTCTACCAGTTCCATTTTCCTAATATTTGTGTGTGGTGATTTCTATATCATCGTGTCGAGCCAAATTGGCCATACATCTGAGGCTGATAGTTCCTAAATACCTTTTTTCTTTTGCCCAATTTGAGTTAGTCCTAGGCAGTTTATGCTTTTTAGTTTATACTCCTCACTCACTAAGAATTATCAATACCATGTTCCACTAAACCATTGATAAGGTGTAAAGTCAGGGATGTCAGGCACATGTTCCACAAATCAATATTTGAATGTCACAATCCTTGACAGCATAGCGATATACTTTAGGTACTCCTTCTGCAGCTTGGATACGAGAGTTTTTGCATTTGTTTTTAGAGGAAATCTATCTGATGCTGAACTTTCTCACATATCTCAGAGGGGCTGCATTTATGCAGAGGCTTTGGAAAAGCTTGGGCACAATCTAGAGGATGTAGCTAGGCATTTTATTATTTGATCAAGTAATGATTTTAACCTACAGTTTTATCATAATTTTTGTTTCTCATTCCATTGCATTGAGTTATCCAAGAGTTATGAACTGCATTTTGAATACCATACTTAAGACCATCTTTTAGATGTAATTTTAAATAGTTTCTTTCTCCTAACTGCCATCAGCGGTTAATATTTTATGATGTGGGTTTATAACTTTTATCTGTTGACAGAGTCATTAAGAGCAATGGTAATGGGCGCTCCATTGGATGATGCTCGGCATCTTGCTCAACGATATCACAGAATGCGGCAAGAAGCTGAATCTCAGGTATCTTTAATTTGTGATTACCAAGTACTTTCTGATTCTTTTATTCCTTTTTATTCTTGCAACAACATTTGATTGGAGTGTATCACTGTAATGTATTGCAGTCGATTGATGTTCTTCATACAGTCACACTTATATCCATACAATTGAAAACGCCAAACCCTATTAATTTTCTTTTATAGGCACATCATTGTGTGTTATTTTGAACCTAGACAGGCTATTGAAGTTTCCAAACACCAATCAAAAGTGAGGGAAGCACGGGGCAATTCAGAGAATGTTATGAAACTAGAAGCAGCAGACGCAAAGTTGCAAGAAAGTCGAATATGGAAATACTGGGGAAGGAAGCAGCTGCAGCAGTGGCAGCAGTTGAGGCTCAACAACAGATATTGACTCTCCAAAGACTCCTTGCCATGGTACTGCAAGTTCTTCTGAAATCTTTTGTGAGTCAATTATGTGAAAAAACAGATATCTTTGGCTGTTTTATACTTTTTGAGTGAGAAAGAAACTACTGTTGAGATAAAAATTAAATAGATGGGTAAAAAAGAGGGAAATGAGTTAGCTAAATCACTGCAGCATTCCAATCTAAGAGAAGCCTGATAAGTGATAACTCTTAGAAAATAGTTGCCTAAAGTGAAGCATGCCTGTGCATATGTCTCTGTTTTAAAATTCCTTAAGGCGTTGCTAGACTAGTAGACAATCTCATGAGGGATTTTCTTTGGGATAGTGTAAGAGAGGATATGAAGGGACACTCGATAAGACGTGAATTACTTTGTTGAATAAAAAATAGAGGAGATATAGGGTCTGGTTGATAAGAATGGTTGTGGAGAATCTAGCTGAATCGTTATAAATGTGGCATACTATGAGAAGAAGCAAATTTTGTGTTAAAAGTAATGCAAATATACGTGTGCTCCTAATATTAAGCACACGTGTATTTTTTTTCATGAAAGTTTTACACAACTTTTACATTCCATATTTCTACGTAAGTGAACTTGAGTGCAGGGTTTTCTAGACACCTTCTCTGTCTCCCATCTTTAATCTGTAAAGAATGAATTTTTAGTTCTGATGGTCCTCATGCTACAGCTAACTTGGTGACAATGGGAAAGGGGAGCCTCTCTTCCATTTTCAATTCTCTGCAAAACACTTCTGGATCAATTTCACAAGAATTACGTAGTACTACTACTCAATTACTCTTTTTCTGTATAACAAAAATACATATATAATCAAACCTGTAATAATTGCGTCCAAGATAAGGTACAATATATATTACATAATGCTGGTATTGATCAGTTTTGAGAAACACCGTAATTTGCAGCAACATCAGTCTGCAGATTTTCAATTCTTTGGAATAATTGTACTAATTGCGTGTACATATGTACTAATTGCCGCCTTCTTTCTGTTCGGAATAATGTAAGATGTGGAAATTAAGTACCTTCGTAATGATTACTGTGGAGTTCCATCTAAAATGACCTTGATTTAAATTATCGATTTCTATAATCTTCTCCTTAATTGTATGACAATATTGTGTTTCCCTTAATTTCTTCCTAATCTCTATCTACCTTTTCATGTGTACTTTAAATGCAGTTTGCAAGTCTAGAGGAGTTCCAGGAAGAGTTAAAGGATATTAACCAAGAAGAGCAGATCTCCAGGCTTCACGAAATGCTTGCTCCTCATCTTCTAGGAAGTATAAATTCAAAACTCTATCAAGCATAACGTGCCTTACTATTAACATATGCACATATGATTTCCTATTAGATGCATTACTGAGATATACGCTGTGTTAGCTTTGTTATTTAAATCTTTTTGTTTTTGTTTTTTTAAGACGTCCTGACTAAATTTTAAATTTTCGCTGCAAATCAGGGACAGCTGTTCGAGGCGCTTATAATTCTGTGCTTTGGAAGTTGCCTGTGATTTTGGGCTGGGAGAATAATCACTGTAAGTAATCAATTAGCTCACTTTTGTAATTTTAGATGCATTGCTTTCGGATATGATAGAATTATTTTTTTATTACTGTTTACTATTTAGTCTATTTTGGCCTTGGTTTCAGAATTATTATTCTGCTTGGTTAAGATTGATATGTACTTGTCTATTTTGGCCTTGGTTTCAAAATTATTATTCTCCTTGGTTAAGATTGATATGCACTAGGTCTCAAAATTTCAGCTCCATATTTTGAGTTCACAGTTTTTGCATTGAGTTTGCAAATTTAATTGGATCATATAGGAGGATTGCATTTGCAACTACACCATGGTATTGTGGAAGATATTGAGGAAATGGGGCTTGAATTCAAGTATGAGGATAAGCACAAGAACATTTAGTCCAATCAATCTGTCCAGAAATTGGATTCAATGATTTCATGGTATTGGATCACTTTCCTCAGCACCAATAGTAAGATGTACAGAGTGAATTTGTATTAAGAATCAAAATACCCAAAGTAGAATGGCATCAGCGGGGTTGAAATAATTTAAGCCTGCAGTGAAGTGGTCAAGTAGGGTTGCATATGTTAGTTTATGTACTTTTGGGCATATTTATGAAGCAAGAAATGGTTTATGGACAGTTTCTGTGTACCTTATGATATATATTGTATCTTAAGTGTGATTTGAGCTCTGGGTAGATAAAATGGTGCTAATATTTATTCTTTAAATGACAGTACGCTCTTTTGGAACTGAAGGAAGGAAAAAGGATGGATCACAAATCCCGCCAGCGGATAGAGTTTTTGAGTATATACTCTTCTGTGGCAGTGACATCAAGGTATTGTATGCTGACATACCGAAGAGTATTAGTTTGGAAGGATATTTATAATGAGGTTCTATGGACAGTTTATGAAGACTTGCTTTATTTTCTGTTTACATTTCAATGCAAAGATGGTTCATAGGGTCTCTATTATGTGCTTCAGTTATGGACTGCGATCTCTGTGATCTGATGGCAATTTGGTTTAAGTACGTATTGTTAGTATTTTTGGAACCCTTGTAATTTCTTATGTCTACCTAGTTTGAAGTGCTTTCTTTCTAGTCTGTAATTCTCCAACCCTCATATTCTACGTCTCTCCTTCCTCTTTTTTTGTCTAATTGCACCCTATCTCTATTTCGTCAATTGTCTCTAACCCTAATCCTCTTTCTCTTCTAAATTCCTATAACCCATACCTAGCTAGATAGCTTATTTGTTCCAACTCTTTTCCTAATTGAGTCCTGGCAGCTACATGACCAAAAGTCACCAAAAACAAGTGTTTATTTATCTGTTTCCTGGGCTTTTTGCCCCCATTTCCGAAAGAAAAAAGACTATTTATAGGGAAGAAAATAGTTTACTGACAATGTTGTGGAGACGTCATTCCTCTTGTTCAAATGAGTGTAGAAAGGTTCAAAGCATGCACGTAATGTCAAGAAAGAAGCAGGTGTATCTATTTTAGAGATTGTTTCGCAAACGAATTTCATCTTTTTGCATTTAAGGTGGAAACAACAGATCTAGTTGGGAGTGCCATAAAACAAGAGATCTGAAGTTGGAGTTACTGCACAGGGTTCAATGGAATCGTCGTAGTCATAACCTCGAGACTCGAATATGTATCCCTATATGCGACAAGAAACACTATATCTGAGAATCCGTTCCCCAGATTCATCATCATAATACCAGGCTGCCAGATAGTAGGAGTCCTTCAAATTATCGGGCATTCCCTTCATATAACAGAGACGATCCATCGACACCCCAAGACATCCCATGGATCCGTTCTTATCATCCTCTGAAACATGAAGTTCAAGGGCAGAAGCTGCAACAGTATTGAGGTCAATGCATAAAAGGTTCCAGGATAGGGCTATGCTGTATAGCTTGCCCCGCAAGTAAACAAAGTGCCTGCACACCTTGGAGTTTTTGAATCCCTCAGCTATTAGCTAAGCATCACTCCAAGTCTCCAACTATATATATGAGGTTGTTTGTTTTAAAAGCCAGTACGTTAAAAAAAAAAAAACGAGATTAAAATAACAAGAGGGAGACTTAAGCTCTTTAATTAGATCAGGCTGGGAACCAAGATGTGGGTTTGAATGGTGTGAAGAGGGGAGTAAAATGTGAATATGCGTTGGAGTTTTGAAGCAAATGAGCCTAGGTTGAAGTTAGAAGAGTGATATTACGAGTTGGGGCCCTATTTTTATAAGCCCAAATCTAAGTTATGGCAGTGTGTTACACTAGCTGAAGCTGAGACCTTGAAGAAAGGTCAGTGATTTGGAGGAGTTGATCCCAAGTTGGATATCATAACCTCCAGTTGTGTTTCAGTACTGAAAAAAAAAAAAAAAAAAAAAGTGTCGAGATTATTCCGAAACTCTGCCCGATTCATTGAGATGAAACTTAAAATGAAATATTCTCATTCGGAAATGGACATTCAACGGTATGTTAATAGAAGAGGAAAAGAAACAAACACAGAAAGAATTAAAGAATGAATCTTCTTATTGATATACAATACCAACGTCATTCCGCGCAAATTTCAGCTTCTTTCTATTTTACTATGCATTCCATTCTTACCTTGTTTGCTACACATGGGGTTTGAGTCCTGATAAGTATAGGTACTGCAGTTACACGAAGTACACCCAGATTTGGGGGAACTGGCAAGGAGTTTAGAACCGAAAAGAAGACACCCCCCGAAAAATGCGACTCATGAGTTAACTATGACCAGAGCGCATAACAATAAACATGTTTATCAGAATGTGAGAAAACAAACTAATGGACCTGCTCAGTCAATTCCCATTAATGCACCATACTACAATACCAGTAAAAATTGAAACCCTGCAGTACTAGAACATTCAACTCCTATAAACATATACATGGAAGTAATAAATTTTGCTTCCCTGGATCAAACCCCATGTCCTAATCCTTGATCATCTCTATGACTCCATTCTATTTCTCAACAGGTTCAATATAATCACCTGAAAACACCCAGCAACTCTGCATAACAACTCACCTTCTTCTTGGCCAGAAACAACCAACTTCTACTTCTACATTTTCATACCTATCCACAATTTTCTCAGAAATCATTCTATAGTTGAATGCAATAGGTAAAGTACGAAATTAAGGAATACTAATTCCACATTAAACAAAGATTTTGACACAGATTTGAAAAAGTAAAAATGTGTACATCTCCCATTTCATTTCAGAGGATGTAGTAAACTGTGAGAGACTCTAAATTGAGTAAATTCTAGTAAACAACCAATTCTAAAATACAACAGCAGAATCCCAACTCCTCAATTTTGCCTGTAAGCAATGTAATTAGCCAAAGCAATCAAAGGAGCAGCCTTTTCCTGGTCGAATCCGACGAGCTGTTCTTGTGCATCCCTATTAAGTTTCTCCGCAAATTCCTTCGATTTCTCAATCCCCATTAGCTTAGGATAAGTCACCTTATCAGCCACCAAGTCCTTCCCAGCAGTCTTCCCCAATTCCTGTGAAGACTTCGTCACATCCAGAATGTCATCCACAACTTGAAACAACAGCCCAATGTACCTCGCAAAAGTCCGGAGCTTTTCGATTTCCGAGTCCGACCCGCCTCCCAAAATCGACCCGAGAACAACTGCACATTCAAGAAGAGCCGCCGTTTTGTGGAGGTGTATGTACTCCAGGTGCTCCAGTCCCACATCGGATAACCCCTCCGAGTGGATATCCACGACTTGACCCGCCACCAATCCCTCCGACCCGATTGACCGGGCAAGCTCCTCCACGGCTCGGACGATTCTAGAAGGCTCCACGCCGACGGTGGAGACGGCGAGGTGCTCGAACGCGAATGATAGAAGCGCATCGCCGGCCAAAACGGCGACGTCTTCGCCGAAAACCTTGTGGTTGGTGGGCTTCCCGCGGCGGAGGTCGTCGTTATCCATGCACGGCAAGTCGTCGTGGATCAACGACATGGTGTGGATCATCTCGACGGCGCAGGCCGCCGGCATGGCGAGGGACTCAGAACCTCCGACGAGCTCGCACGCGGCGACACACAGAACGGGTCGGACCCGTTTGCCTCCGGCGAGCAAAGAGTACCGCATCGCTTCGTGGATCGTAATCGGGTCTTTCAGCGAAACGGCGGCGTCTAAGGCCCGGTTGACGGACTCGGCCTTCTCCACCATGTAGGTCTTGAAATTGAAACTGGGCTTCCCGGATTCCTCTTTCTGCTCCTTCACAGTCTCCTGCTTGGTCAGGATTGCCGTGACGGAACTGGGTCGGCGTCCTTTCGGAGAAGCGAAGGAAACGGGTCGGGCCCTGAGGCTGTGGAGGAGGTGGAGAGATGGGGATCTGGATCGGTTCAACATTGAACAGGTTTGGCCCCATGAGCTCAGATTCACACAGCTCATCTCGTTTCGATTAGCTCAAAGAAATCAGCTTTTTCGACGATGGTGTGCAGTGTACAGAAGAGGACTGTGTCTTGCTTATATGCGAGAATGGAGGTCTGTAAGTCCGGCAATTCTATTGAAGAGTCATATGCTGGGTCTGAAAAGGTAAGGATTAGACTCACATTAACGATTATGGAAGTGTAGAGAGAGAAACAGAGTGACAGGAGAGGAGGAGAGAGAGGGGGTGGAGGAGTGGGAAGAGCAATATAGCGAGAGTGAGGGAGGAGGTGTCATCGAGGAGGATAGGATTTTGGGTTGGATAGGATATTGTGGACAATTGGCATTTCATTTCTTACCCGATCGGCCATGTGCTTATGTGCATGTATAATTTGGCTCCTTTTATAGGTTTATATACGTACAGATTTTTCACAAATGGTAATATCATAATTTTTGCAAAGAAATTGAGTTGAGTGGATTACGTAGTACATGCGTTCCAGGTGTTCAGACCGTTCAGATTTTGTTTTCATTGATAAGAAGATAATAGATTCTTTTATGCAATTATAATGTTATAACGTATAAAACGAACGATTACTAAATTATAATCGGTTCGACACTTGTATTTACTTATTGTTTTAAAAAAGTATCAGTCAAAAAAGATTGAGTTTGTGTGTTTGTGAGTGCTGACTTCATGCGGTGCGAGTAGGACAGATGCCGCATTTGTGTAATAAAGAACAAAGAAGACGGCAAAACGTGTTTTGAGCACAAAGCAATGTTTAAGTTGCATTCTCATCGAGAAAAAAAATTGTTTAAGTTGCATGAAAACCCTCCAATTATCCTCATCGATCTTCCCCTTGTTCTCCGTTGGAATTCAACCCTGTGATGTGGTTCTTTCTCAACCATTATGTATTTGGGGCTAGCTCGTAGGTTTGTCCATTTTTTGGACAATAACTCTTAGACTTGACTAAGAAGGATCCAATCTGAGAAGTCCAACGCATGATTATCACACTCAATCGGACCCATGATGTTTTGTTTATAAATAAAGTTCCATGATTTCGGTCACACCAATGGAAAGATTTATAGTACATTCGTAATTCAATACATAGATACATCAAATTAATTAATTTGGTAGACTATTACTTTGCTTCATGCATTCGTACATTACTTAATGCATTGTAGACTAATTTATTTTAATTAATTTACATTTATATCAAACTAGTCTATCTCCTTACATTAACGCACCGTAAACGAATCCCAAAACAACTGTCAAGTTATTATTTCTTTTGGCAGCATCTTCGACATTTTTTAAAGGGGTATGGCGATTTCCACCCTGTAGTCTACTTTGTTCACCCTGCATTTAATTTTTGCCACCAAAATTTCAGTAATGTCCTTATTTGTTAAACTAAAATAGATAACAAAACAAAAGCTGCAATGTTGTCTTCTACCATTGTAAAGAAACCATAACACACCTCTGTCGAACCAAATTGCAGCGTTGCCTCTCCTTCTTCTAAATAGATCTCTCTTTAGTTTTATCTAATAGCTAGCAAAGAACTCCGACGTGCTTGCATGACTCCTAATTGATGAAGCAAGAGAAAAGAGGGGGGGGGGGGGGGGGGGAAGGAAGAAAGGCGATGGAGCCTAGTGTGCAGCAAAGGCAGAAGTGCCACCTATAGAAATTTGGAGTGCCACCTATAGAAATTTGGTAGTTAGGTTTGGTAAATCATGCATGATGCATTATATGATGAAACACCATGGACCCATATCACCAATGAACATCACAGCTCTACCCTTTTCTAGGGATCCCTTCTCTTCTGTTCTGATGCCACGGTTTTCTTAAAATCTCACTGCCTAGTGTTCTCTTATCTATGTACTCTTTTCAACTTCGATAAGTTGACGACAAGTTGAATTGTGAGGTAGTAATTGGCTTCTTTTAAAGGATTGAATAGAGAATTGAAGGAGCTTGGCAGAGGTGCCAGTGGTTGTTGCAATTTTTCATTTTTTTTATATATTAATTTTCTTAATTGGAAGGTTAAAGTTGGAATATTTGAGTGATTTTTGTTTTGTAGGGTGAACAAAGTAGACTGTAGGGTGATAATAGCCGCACCCTTTTTAAAGTTGTTCAAATTATTTCAATTCATTATTCTGACTTTTCAAAATTTTTGTAAATGATAACGTGTCGCTACAATATTTTCCCTACACCTCCACATGTGGCTACCAATTTTTGGCCTTAAATGCGTTTTTCCATTCTCCTAATTTTCATTATACGCTTATTTTGCGGAATCAAATTTGCTCACCGCTATTCCTTAAGTGGTGATACCACCACTTAATGAGAAGCTGCCATATGTGATAACTCATAAGTATAGCTAACTATGATTAACTTAATTATAGAAAAGAGAAAATAGATTTAATAATAATAAAACTCTGATATTTTATTATATAATTATTCATTAAATGCTAACCGACACACTTTCGTCTCCCAGCATCTCCATCACGCATCATCATCTTCTACTGTGGTTTTTTTTTCCTCCAGTTTTGTTAGTTTCTTGGCATAAATCCATTTTATGTACTACAAAAAACTGGAAATTCTTGAAAGAAAAAAAAAAATTATGGTTCCTTCTACCTTGTATTACACCGACTCTCACAAACAAATATGTTATTCAGCACAACAACGATGGTTCTGCATTAATATTTATGAATTGATTAATTAACTCACTCTCTCTTCCTCCCCAGTTCTCATAAACAAACCACCAAACCTAGATCTCCTCTAGCCCTTTCCATCTTCCTCCCAAAATCACCACAAGGCAACTCCCAAACTCAAATGCAGACCATCCACGAGGCAACTTATTAATTAACTCACTCTCTCATTCAGTTTGGGATTCGTGGTGAAAATTTTGTTGGAAAAGGCTGGGTAATATGATTAAAGTATTGTTGCATCATGAATCTGTCCAGCACTATAATCGGCTAAACCAATTTACAAACGGGAATATCACTTTGCTAAGGTATAGAGTTCCTGGCAGAAGTAATCCAAGCTTTCATATGAGGTTCCTCATTTGTCCATCGGAATATGAAGATGATGAACAATTGAGGAATACTCAAAGGAGTGCTAAATGAGAAATTAGGAGAGGCTAATGATGGTGATAAGTGATGGAGATGAAGAACCAAGAAGATGCAAACGTTTGTGACAGTGAACCTGAGAAAAAAAAAATAAAGAAGACGATGATGATAAGTGATAGATTGATGGTAGAAGACAAATATAGCAAGGGTGATTCTAGTCGGACCTCCACATTTGCTATGTAGACCTCCTTAAATTTTTTTAAAATTCATTTTTCCTATTATGCCCCTTTAAAAAATTGAGGCCACACTCTTCCATATTCTCCTCCCTCCCTATCTCTCTGTTTCTCTTTCATTATTTGTTTCTCAGTTTCTCTTCTTTCTTTCCCCACTGCTGGATATCAATCACCCTACCCTAAAGCGAATTAACAACAGTCATAGTGAGGGTTTGGGATCATTGGCCTGTGCCATGGCTGATCAAGTATTTGAAAAATATTCTCAGACTCTTACCAATATTCTTATAATGGATCTCCCTATAAAATCTTTGGTATAATTAGGAAATCAACCTTGTATCAGGTCATGGTGCTAGATAATCAAGTTGTAATTCATAATACTAAAACAAATAATAAGAAATGGTTATGGCATATAAAAGTAAACTCACATCAAGAAGTTGAAGTGTCTTTATTCAATTGTCATGATCGATTGATATCCCAATTCAATTAAAAGAAGTGAAGTTGTAGATAACAATTATGAAACAAACTAGGAAATATAGGGAGGATAAGATAGAAGACAAAGACCTGTGCAACGGTGCCAGTTCTAGAGGGGTAAAGTAGGAAATAAAATTGTTCAAAAATTAAAGGAGCTCTATATAGCAAATACAGAGGTCTGAATAGAACCACTCTATATGCAATGAACTGGAGGGGAAATTAAAAAGCCATAGCATTTTTTTTTATTTTTTTTTTGAGGAGAGGGAGAGCAATTAGAATACGAAAGGGTTTAAGATTTTTTTTATTTAATGAATAATCTCATAATAATGTATATTAGTTTTATTATTATTAAATTACTTTTTCTCTTTCATGATAATTTATTAAGTTAACCATAGTTAGTCCATGATTATGGATTATCATACATGGCAGCTTTTTATTGAGTGATGGTATCATCACCTAAAGGCTAGTGGTGAGCAAATTTGAATCCGTATTTTGCTGGGCAAGACTCACGTTTTTGCAGTCCACCAAAATACACACTCGCAATGAATACATTGTCATACAGGTACAGTACTATAGATAGTTACATAGTGCATAGGTTAGCCGGCACAACAGAAACACTGAAAGCATGTCCAATCAACTGCTCAAAATTGGAAAAGTATTGGAAACACGAACAATCAACTGCTCGTAGCTCCTGGACCCCTGGTTAGCAATCCATCTCATCAACTAGTTAATCGGCGGAAAGCGATATACGCCCGCAACCTGAATCCAGGAAAGTCATGCAGCAATGAGATTATTTCTATAAGAAATTTCAAGAAACACAATGTGCATTATTTTCTCTAATTTAATCAATCTGAAACCAAACCTTGCTTCATTGTTATATCTTATATGCTGCAGGTCCATTTCTGGCATCGGCAGTCTGAGAAGCAAACAAACATGGTGGCCAAACGACCTCTGTATTGTGCAAATTAAGACATTGGAATTAACGTCCGGTTTGTACTTTGTAGTTTAACAAAGGCCAGAATTAAAGTCCCTCAAAAAATGACAAGAAGCAAACCAAGCTGGGAGGGATCTCCATGACTCTCAAAAACTGACTATCATGTGTTGGCATTATTTAATTTATTTGTACAAGAAGACAGTGCTAAAGATGAAGAACCCTATATATACCTGCCTACAAATTTGAGACCGAACATTCGGTATTTTGGTACAGGTCTAGATCCATGATCGATCACATGCAGACTACATATATCTGCCTACAAATTTGAGACCGAACATTCGGTATTTTGGTACAGGTCTAGATCCATGATCGATCACATGCAGAAATCAGAAACAAATTCTGTTAACAAAAACCAACAATTAATGCCAGAGAACTTAACCCCTAGTGTAACAACTTAATCAAGTCACCAACACGTACAGTGGAAATACTGGTTTGCTTAACATATATATCCGGATCCAGGATTCAAACCTTGGGAAGGTTTGAACTTCTTAATAAGAAAAAAAAAATTGTGGAGAATCTCGATTGCGAGAAAATTTTATTAATTGAACAAAAAAATATACACCCTAAAAACTAAACTACCGAAACACAACAAATTGAAATCAATCTTAAACTCAAATTTCTTCCCAAATTGAATCAATTGAATTGAACAAATTGAAATATATACTTAAAATTACTTTGGGAGAAGAAGAGTAGAAAATGAAGACTTTTTAGAAGAAAAATATTAGAAGACCAGAAGACGAAGTCCTCAACATCTCGACGAGATGGCTGCAAATCACAGTGGTAGTGTCGCACTGAGGGAGTGAGGTTTGAGAGTTCGACTTCGGGTAATCAAGTGGGGTTAACCAAGAGAAAACACATTTACAACAACAAAAAATAGCATATATATATATGTCAGCCCCCGAATTTTAAACAAAAGAAATTCAAATCCTAAACGCGAAAACTCAACAGATCTCCCAAGTGCGTAGAAATTTTTTTCATTTAAACTAAGTAACACAATAACTAAGTCCACAATACAGACTCAATCACTAGAGTCAAATATTACTTCACGAAGTGTTTACAAAACTCAAAAGTATCAAAATCCAAATGTAAACACTCACTAAGAGAATACTACGAACAGCAGTATAATAACAAAATAGGTTTTGAATCTAACATTGCTGCGCTACATGCCGCGATGTCAACCCTGGTGGTCCTGACCTGCAGGAATAACCCTTACACCATAAAATAGTGCAGCGAGTTGCAAACAACAAACCCAATAAGCTTTTTAAGCTCGTATAAGTAAACTCAAATAAAAAGACTCAACACCATACGCATAACAATTTCTCAACTCAAGAATAAGTAAAGCAACCCAAAATCAACTCCACAAATTAGTAAGAACCCAAGTCCCTTATGAATAATAAAAGAAAGAAACCACTTGAAACTCTCTTTTAGAAACGTGTATTCATGAGTCATAAGTAACCCACGTGTTACCCCTATGACATATAATGGAGACAGACTAGAGCTCTAACTAAATGATAACTCGTCACCCAGCCAAAGACATGGTATCAGATATATTTGTCTCTGTCACTACTGTGACACCAGATCCATAGACTGAAAACATTTAAAAAGTCTCACATGACTCAAAATGTTACACCAAACTCAAGTACTCTTTCAACACAATATATATCAACAATTACATGATATATTGCATTCTCGAAAAGAGTAAATGCTCAAAACAATAACTTGAATAAAATCACAATTATTATGCTTATGACAATGCCACACCATCAAGATATATTTCATGTAACTATATATACCGACACACACACACACACGTAGTCATCCACTCAGGAATGCCACTAATACCAACTATAGTCCACAGTCGCAAAACTCAAGAAAATTATTTTTATAATTAAAATCTCATTTTACGTACCTATGAACCGTAGCCGATCAAGTCTATATAATTAAAAACAAATATTTATTTCCAGAAAACAATTTCACAATTTAGCAATTAAACTAAACAATAAGGTAACTCTGTTGTTCAAAAATGAACCACGTGAGATTTACTCACCTCTAAATCCCGCTGTATCTTCTCTTACAACCGAGATAAAGTACAGAATATGCTCCGTTAATCACCTAAGTAAAATAAGGTCTCAACTTAGCACACGATTTAAAACGACAGTGGTTACAGTTCGAACCGAGCATTTGAACCAAAAATCGAAGATTTCGTCAATCGAGACAAAACTTCCTCCAAGACCTCCCAAGGTCTACAAAACACTTCTAGAATCAATTTCTTAAAATTATAAGACGGTCCAACTGTCGGATCCTCACGGATCGCAAACCGATAAAACTAAAACTACGTTAAATCTAGCATGGTTCAAATGATCACAACATGACCCCATGATATATCAACATGCTCATATCGACGAGTAGATGACAACCATAAAAACAGAATCCCAAAAACTGGCTGGATGCTCTGCCAAGCGCCTCCGGCAGTGACTAAATGTGGGCTCCACGTGCCGCTTGCAACCCCCAAATTAGGTCATGAAGCCTATGCCAAAATGTTTGTCTCAATATGGACAACAATTTTTACAACTAGCACAAAGTCTGAATCTAAGCCATTTGGTCAGAATTTACCTCGAAAATTCAAGAACTCGGTGACCCTAGAATTTCACCCCTCAATTCGACCTCCATACTTCAAATCACTTCAAGCAACTTGGAGGGGAGGATGTGCATCTCCTGGGATTCAAAAGCCCTCAAGAATTGGGGCCAGAGGTGGCCGAAATCGGGAGTTTCCATGGTGACATCGAAGCAGCACCACCACCAAACTTCTCTGCCTTGTTGCGCCTTCTACAACCAGAATCGAGCCACAAAGCTACCACTGTAATACCCCAGAAATTCGTTATTATTTTTCGAGGATTTTTCTGAATTAAATTAGTAGTTGTTGGTACGAGTATGTGGTTCGTGGATGGAGCGAAAGTGTTTCGGACGATTTTTTATTCGAAAAGTATGGTTTTAGGGGGGGTGCAAAGGTTGAATTTTTATACGTTAGGTATCTCCAAAAACTTCCTTCACAAAAGTCGTAGAGCGCGTCGATACGAGTTCGTAGACATATGGAACACATAAATCGGAGTTCGTATGAAGAAGTTATGGTCATCGGAAAAAGTTTTCATTTTAGTATATATATGGTTTTTCCGGAAATTGGGTCATAATTCCCAAATTTCCATTTTTGGAAACCCTTTTCTCTCCGTTCTCTCTCCTCCGTGCAACCCAGACCTAATGGAAACCTGTTGACCCGACCTGGTTAGTTCTCTAACCTCCGGCCCCACCTTCGGCGACTGGACAAGCCAACACCAACCCAGACTAGCCTCCCGCGTCGCCCTGTGGTGGTGGTTTGCACGGTGGTTTGCCGGAAAGCGGAGATCGGAGCGCCAATAGTTGAAGCGATCGGGACCTGGTCAGAAATCCACTTTTCCGGTGACATTTCAGCCAATCCTTCTCAGTTTTAGAATCTCCTCCTCTTGTTCATCCTCATACCCGCCTTGAAGGACGATTTTGTGTGTGGAGTGGAAGATTAGAGGTGCACAGTGAATCTGGAGCTTGATCAGACAGCAGCGATTGATCGATCTTGCAAACTTGATCTAGGAAGATCTAAACCGATCTAGGCTTAGCTCCAGGTATGAAAGTTGCTCAACTCTTCATGATGAACATTTCTAGATGGCTTGATTGTTGTGATTTTGAGTTTGGCCGGTGGCGATGCACCACCTCCTATGGCGGCGTTCCGGCCATGTAAGGAACAGTTTCAAATTTTATATATCATTTACTCATTCCTACGAACGTTTCGATATATAATACATAATTTTTGGTGATCGAATGAATATGTTATGATTTACTGTTTCGAACCGTTCGGTTTTCGATCCGTGTAGATTCGATCATCCAATCGACTTATGGTTTTGGCATATCGATCATAGATGTATTCCGGAGACTCTGGGTGGTCTAGGATGAGATTTCGCCTTGATTTGGTGTTACTTTTGGGTTGTAGTTCAATTTAGGGATTCGAACCTTAATCGCTTGCTTTGAAATTAGATGTTTTCGTACCACAAGCGGTATTAAGACGTGACCTTGATGTGATTAGGTATGTGGAAAGTGCGTTGAATGGATTGCGGCGATTAGTGCTTATCTCGGTTTGTATGTGAAGACGCAGCGAGAATCGGAGGTGAGTAATCTCACAAGGTTCATTTACGAACGGAATTAACTGCAAACTATAGTTGGTATTAGTAGGCATTCCTGAGAGGATGACTACGTGTGTGTCTATATATATATAAATATATATATATATATATATAGGGCTTCTTGGGTGCGGACGTCCGCACCTTATGCTTAGGTGCGGATTTCTATTTTTTCCCTACTTTTTGATCACACATTTACATCTTAACTGTTCAGTTGAACCGGTTCGTATGCATTGTTGTAAATTGCAGTTTTGAATGCCTTAACGATCACCAATTTGGCTGAAATTTTGCAGAGATGATCTATACATTAGGACCTAAAAACTGAACAGTTAAGATATAATGTGTGATAAAAAAGTGGGAAAAAATGGAAATCCGCACCTAATGCTTAGGTGCCGATGTCCGCACCCAAGAAGCCCTGTCTATATATATATATATATATATATATATATATTTACATGAAATATATATGTATTGGTGGATTTGTTGATTTATGAAAACAATATGCATAAATGATGCTTTTAATTTTTATTGTTTTGGGTAGTGGCTTTTCGGAAAACAAATGATTGTGGAAATGTTGATATCTATTGTTTTGAAAAGCATTGAGATTTGGGTAATATTTTGAGTCCTGAGCGACTCCTTTAAATGTTTTATTCCAAGGGACTGTGCGGCCCGAGGAATTAAGGTTACAGGCAGTATATCGAGTAATCACGTCTTTGGCCGGACGAGTGGTTACTATTTCAGTTAGAGCTCTAGTCTGTCTGCCAATGAAATTCATGGGGTAACGGTGTGAGGTTATATCTAAACTCATGAATTTGTGTTTTAAGGGAACAAAGTGTGACGTTCTTTCCGTACATACGATTTGAAAGAAATCAAGGTATGAGTTGCTTTCTTTATTTCGTGTTTTGAAAGAAATCAAGGTGTGAGTTGCTTTCTTTATTTCGTGTTTTGAAAGAAATCAAGGTGTGAGTTGCTTTCTTTGTTTCGTGATTTGAAAGAAATCAAGGTGTGAGTTGCTTTCTTTATTTCATGTGTTTTAAGGAATCAAAGTGTGATTTGTTTTCCTTATCATTTGGGTAAGTTGCTTCCTTGGGTTGCATTACCATGGCTTTGGTTATCGTGATTTGGAAATCCGCCTTTGAGCATCAAATGTGATTTCAAACATTACTTGAAGGGTTTTGTTTTGGACTATGATCATGGATTTGAATGCTGAATTGAGACATGAGCATATAGAGTCCATTATGAGTAGCTTTGTTGATGCATGCTATTGATATATGTTTATTGACTGTTAGGTTGAGAGGACTTAAGCGTGTTGTTGTTGTTGTTTTGATTTACTCATACAAGCTGATAGGAGCACAAAGTGTGACGCTTTTAATATATATTTTCCCTCATTTGGCTAAGTTATTCTCTTAAAATTAATAATTATAATATAGTTTATGTTTTTAGGTACTTCATGGTCGGAAATGGTGAAAAGAGATAAAAAAAAAAGAGCAGAAATGAGTGTGAATTAAGGACAAGTCATTTTAGAAACTCTCCTCTTTCATTTTAGGAAATAATTTTGTTTTAGGAAACTTTCTTCATTTGAACTTTTCTATTTCTGATTTTCCTATTTTAATGAGAGTCCATCCCATTGAAAATCTTGACTGATGAAATCAAGGAAAACTTAAAAGAGAAGAAAACTTGCATAAATCAAGAAGAATTCGAGGAGATAAAATGGAGAGTTTATATTCAATATTTATTCTAATTATCTTAATTATCTTATTTCCTATTGATTATAACACTAATTAATTTCTGATTTTCTTGATTATAGGAGTTCATTATTGCACAATTGGAAGAAGAAATTAGTGCAATTCAAAGGAGAGGAATAAGGGATGTATATGGTCACTATTCAAGGAATATACAATGAGTCATTAAGGGGAAAAGAGATCAGAAAAATCAAGACTTTGTCATGAGAAAATCAAGCAAATTTGGAGGAGAAATCACCTTTAGATGATTGGACATGATTGCATCACAAGAGAAGAGAATTCCACTATAAATAGCAGCCATTCTCTACTCCAAAGTCATCACTTCCTGACCAAGATCACTTCCTGACCTATCATTTCCTGACCAAGATCACTTCCTAGCTAAAAACTATTCCATAACTCTGCCCAATTCACTTCTCAAACCTCCATCACCTACAAGACCGTGACCACCATCCTTCCATCAATCTACGAGTTCTTAGGCGCTGAGTCAAGGACGCAAGACGAGTTCATCATCTTGTTGCTAAGCCGCTGAGGAAGCTTCAAAAGTGTAACTATGACTCTACTTATAATTATTGTTTCGGTTTTGTGTGTTTGGATTTGTGAGTGGTATAATTGGAGATATGAGCTTTTCAGAATATTTTTATTGATATTTTTGAGATTTTCAATTTAATATTGAGTTAATTTCTAGAATTCTTTAATGATGCATGTTACAATCTTGTGCCCTTTTACGTGTTTAGGTAATTTTCAGAGTTAGGTTAATAAGTTTGCATGCTAGAATCACACTGAGTATTCATGTGTGTTTGCTTAATTTGCCAAGAGTAATTATTATTTTTTAAGACGCTGAGTTAAACAAGTAGTAATTAGTTCTAAAGAGTGGTAAAAATCATGCTTTAATGATTAAATGATTCTGAAAATTACGTGTTAATTACTATGTGTAATGGTTAATTTGCACGTGTGAGTTGATTCGAAGAACGGATCAGATAAATGGATTGGACCATGACAGCTTTTCATTTGGGCTCTTATCTAGCATTTAAGATGGGCGCGTTTTTGTAGCATGTTGAAATGAATTTTCTGTTTTTACACTTAGTAATTTCTGAGTGGTAGTGGTTTAGGTTACGGAAGTCGATCATTGTATAGTTTTATTTGTTTTGTTTTTATTTTAAGTAGATTAGAACCAAATTTCAAAACCCCCATTTTATTCTTTTATTTGTTAATTGACCTTTTAGTGTAGGTGTACCCTACAATCCTCGGACTGAACAATCTCTGCTTATCCTATACTGACAACTACATTTTGCAGGGTTAAATTTTGAGGCTATTTCAGCCGCATCACAAGTTTGCAAAAGCTTACCGGGTTTGCATGCTATTGATATATGTTTATTGACGGTTAGGTTGATAGGACTTAAGCATGTTGTTGTTGTTGTTTTGAGTTACCCATACAAGCTTGCAAAAGCTTACCGGATTTGTGTTTGCAACCCGGTGCACTATTCCACGGTGTAGGGGTTTATCCTGCAGGTTAGGGTGAGCGTGGTTGATGCCGTAAATTTTCCTTGCTGTTGCAGTGGTAGCTTTATTACCTAATTGTGCTACGCACTTATTAGTTTTCCGCTGTGTAATGAGCGTTGTGTGTGTAGTTACTTATTGAATTGATATTTCAGTTTAATTTATAAACTTTGCTTAATGTAATATGTGACTCTAAAGAAAGAGTCTATATTTACATTGTGGGTTCAGAACATCGTTGGGTGCCTTGTTTAAAGGAAAAATTTCTCAGCTAATTAGTGTTGGTGTCCAAACCATCACGCCCGGTGCTCTGTAATTGTTGTAATTGTATTATTTTTTGTGGTTGAAATTCGAGGCGTGACAACCACATACTTGAAAAGGGAAGAGAGACGAATAGAATGGGATCAGTGGCTACCAATGGCTGGAAGAAGAAATGTGGCAATTTCCAGCATTGGGAGAGAAAAGGAACCTCGGGGTTTCCAAATTTGGAAACCTAGGGTTTTTTCTGATTTTTCTGAAATTTTTCTAAAAATTGAAAATTTTCCCGTTGACCATAACTTCTTCATACGAACTCCATTTTTGTGTTCCACATGTCCACAAAGTCATATCGACGTGCTTTACGATTTTCGTGAAGGAAGTTTTTACAAAATTCTAATGTATAAAAATTCAACCCATTCCGAATGAATAATTGTTTGAAATAATTTCTATTTCTCGATTAATCATTAGAATAAGGCATCGAAACCATAATTTGTACCAATTAGGACCTTTATTAATTTCACGTAAAAATATAAGAAATTAACACGAAAATCCAGGTCATTACAATATATATATATATATATATATATATATATTTTTTTTTTTTTTTTTTTTTTTTGGTTTCAGCCCACAATTCTTGGTGGGGCTTAAGCCCAACTTAGCATAGCTTTGGATCCACCCCTATATCCAAAGAGCCTGAGATGATGAGACCAGACTTAATTGGAGCATTGTTTCTGGCCTGCAAGCTCTATATAAGATTTTGCAATGTATCTTAAGGTTCAAATTTGCTTACCATTTTTATTTTGTGGTGATATCACCACCCTATTAAAACTTATCACATCATATTGAATTAATTGAATACTTAAAATATAAATTTTTAATTAACAATCCCAGGGAACAATGAAGCTTCATAGGGTATTTCTGTCAAGGTGCAGGTAGTCCGCATCTTCATAGACATGTCTATTTCACCGAGCCTCTCTCCGAGACAAAGGGGGTCGCAGTGACCAGGCCCGGGCGACTGTTTACCAAAAACACAGGTCTCTGCAAAGTCATAAGACCATGTATGGGGGCTGATGCCTGCCTCGTGCCAGAAAGTCAAGGAAGTTGGTTACATCATGATTAACTATAATTAGGCCTCATCAACGGGCCCGGCCCATTAGTAGCGGGCTTGGGCCGGGCCGGGCCTTACTCCATTTTTAAATAGTAGCGGGCCAGGCCGAGCTTTATTGTATTTGAAGGATCCAAGCCCATCCATTTAATGCGGGCCTCGCGGGTTTTTCGGGCCTGGTCGGGCTAAGCCTTGCTGGCTTTTTTAGGGTGGGCTTTGAGGGCTTTATTTACAAATAAATCTTTAAAGATAATATTTTTTATAAACTTATATTTATATATCATACACTCCAAAGAGAAACCTCTATCAACTTAAATAAAATGGGAAAACCGACCGTTAGATGAGATTATTATAATAAATTATGAGTGTGGTAAAAAATTTAGCCAATTTCACCATATTTTCTAATCCGATCGAATTGGTCAACCGTCGTTACTTGTATGTTTTCTTGGTTGACCGATGGCATGATGACCGCGAAACGTGCTTATTTTTTCACATCATGTCTGTAAATATTTCATCGATGGATGTGCGTGGACATAAGATAAAAATTTCAATTTTAATTGCAAAGATGTCGGCATATATCAATTTGCCTCCTAAAGTCGTATGACTTGTATATTGCATTTAAATTGTTGAGGTTCAATCTAAAGCAACCATGAAGTGGAAAATGAATTTAGAGAAATTAACCGCTCGATTGAGAGATTGTGATGTTTTATGGTGATTGCAAAAATTCAGCAAATTTGATTCTCGTTTCGAATTCGATCAACTAGGTCAAATTTAGTTACTCTTATAAACCTATATCTAAATATCATACACTCCAAAGAGCAACCCCTATCAATTCAAAGAAAATGGAAAAATGGACCGTTGAATGAGATTATTACAATAAATTATGTGTGTGGTAAAAAATTTAGCCAATTTCACCATATTTTCGAATCCGATCGAATTGGTCAACAGTCGTCACTTGTATGTCTTCTTAATTGACCGATGGCATGACGACAGCGAAACGTGCTTATTTTTTCACATCACGTTTGTAAATATTTCATCGATGGATGTGCGTGGACATAAGATAAAAAAAAGGGGGTTTTGTCCATTTACCACATTTCTAGGGATTTTTTTCCCACTTACCCCATTAAGTTTTTTTAATTCCATTTAATACCATTTTACCCCTCACCCCTTTGTTACTTAAAGAGAGAGAGAGAGAGAGAGAGAGAGAGAGAATGGAAGAGAGAGAAACCATAGGAGATTTTGCCGGAGCCCATCACCTGCCGCCGGAATCCGGTCAACTTTCACCGGATTATTGTCACTGGCTGCCGCCACCAGAATTTGCTGAAAATCTCACCGGAAAGTTTTTTTGCCCCCAATAGACATCTATTGCCCCCTAATAGAGGGGCAATAGACGTCTATTGCCCCCAATAGACTTCTATTGCCCCCTAATAGACGTCTATTGACCCCCAATAGACGACTATCAACCATGTATTGCCCCCCAATAGACGTCTATTGCCCTCCAGTAGATGTCTATCAGCCATGTATTGCCCCTCAATAGACGTGACGTCTATTGTCCCCCAATACACCTGTATTGCCCCCCAATAGAAGTCTATTGCCCCCCAATACAACTTTCGGTTGCCGGAATGAGAACTAATTTTTCTAAATTAAACAAATAAAACTTCCATTAAAGAAAAAAAAATGAAGAGATTACATCAATTCAAAACGTCTATTGCCCTCCAATAGATTTTTACTGCTCCCCAATAGACCTTTTACGAGCCTCTATTGCCCCAATAGAACTTTTTGTTTCTTTTCATTTTGGGCTTTTGACCCATTTTACCGCAAAAAAAGTGCTATGGCTCCATCTTCCATAGTATTCCCAGAAAGCCAGCCACATATCCATCTTCCTTGCTTTTCAACTTATTATAAACAACAATATCAATACAGCGAGAAAAACACCAAGTTGTTGTTATTTGTATAAGCAACAATTGTTTGATAGACCTGCATCGAGACATAGATTCACATATGTAGACAATATCCAACAAAATTTATAAAACAAGTTTCGTAAATAACTAAAGGAGGATAATTCATGCAATTATGCAGTTCTGATGCAAAACCATCTGCAATTTTCTAAATACGAAGCAAAATTCCAGTCTTGACTGCATCAATAGTACGCAACGGAAGCAATTTTAGTGTGCAATCACAAACAAACTTCTCTGACCACAAAACACGGAGCAATATTGCTTCATTTGCCTATAATCACAATGAATCCCAATTTTGGTCGAGCTTGAGCGCCAAATCTCGCCGGAGATGAGCCAAACTTGCTGCTAAGCTAGCTAGTTGGACTATCAGAAATAGCAAACGATGTTCGAAGCATCAAATTTCGAAATCAAATCAGAACCCTACAACCCCAAAATCAGAGTCGTCGGAGACCAAAACGGAACGGGCCGTTACCTGAGACTGCTCGATGCACTGCTGGAATAGATCCATGACGAAATTGACCCAGTTCTCGCGGTTCGACGACAAGTCGTCGGTGTTGGAAATGGAATTGGGCTCCGAAACGACGTCGTCGCGGTTCTGCTCGGCGTGGATTGTGGAATGGTATTGGGAAAAGATGTCGTCTTCGCCGTCAAAGTCTTCGTCGTCATCTTCGTGGATGGTGACGAACTGGGCCGGCGGGAAATCAGGATCAAAGGAGATGTAGAAGTCGAAGTCGTTGGAGGACCAGTAGGGGAGGGATTCGAAGGCTTGTTTATATGGTTGTCCTCGTCGGCGAGGGTGAGGAGAGAGAGAGAGAGAGGGAGTGTGTTGCTCGTGCCGGAGAGAGAGGAGAGATAGAGGAGCATGGTATCGATGTCTTTTTCCAATTAGGCTGAGGGCAACAATGTCATTTTACTTCAAATAGGGTAAGTGGGAATAAAAATCTCTTGCTGGGGTAAGTGGGATAACTTTGGCTCATTTTGGGGCTTTTGGTCAAGGACCCTAAAAAAAAATATTTAATTACAAACACATTGGCCTATACTAATTTTGCTTCTGAAGTTGTATGACTTATACATTGCATTTAAATTTTTGAGGTTCATTCTAAAGCAACCATGAAGTGAAAAATGAATTCGGAGAAACCAACCGCTCGATGGAGAGATTGTAATGTTTTATGGTGGTTGTAGAAAATCCGGCCAATTTGGTTCTCGTTTCGAATTCGATCAACTAGGTCAAACTTAGTTACTCTTATAAACCTATATTTATATATCATACACTCCAAAGCGCAACCTCTATCAATTCAAATAAAATGGAAAAACCGACCGTTGGATGAGATTATTATAATAAATTATGAATGTGGTAAAAAATTTAGTTAATTGCATCATATTTTCGAATCCAATCGAATCTGTCAACCGTAGTCATGACATGTAGAATACTAGAATATATATATGCACATATTCTATATAGAAGTATGAGAACTTCCAATTTCACCATCAATCAAATTACAACAAATTCACACTCACACAAAGACACACACACACACACACACACATATATATAACATATATCATATATAGGACTAAATACTAGTTACTCCTCATAATTTTGCATGAAAAACAGTTTAGTCCAAAATTTTAAAATTAAACAGTTTAGTCCTTATTCTTTCTAATTCTCACACAACAGGTCCTAAAATGACTATTATACCCCTCACTTTTTATTTTTCTCTCTTTTTCATTTGTGTGTGTGTGTATGTGTATATGTATGTATGTATGTATATATATATATATTAATATATATATATATATATATATATATATAGAGAGAGAGAGAGAGAGAGAGAAGAAAGAAAAAAAGAGGGGTATAATAGTCATTTTAGGACCTGTTGTGTGAGAATTAGAAAGAATAAGGACTAAATTATTTAATTTAAAAATTTTTGACTAAACTGCTTTTCATGCAAAAATATGAGGAGTAACGAGTATTTAATCATATATATATATATAAACACACACACATATATAAACATGTCTAAAAATCCTGGATCTTCAATAATGATGATGTGGCAGACTGAAGATTTCCAAATATATGTGTTGGGCCTTCTAGATGGGGCTTTCCGTGCATATTGTAAAAGATGTTGTAAATTCCCGCCCAAGCTGAACTTTCTTCACTTAAATTGCCATAACTCCTAGAAAAGTCGGAATCGCAAACCGTAAAATTCTTCATAAACTAGACACATGGGGCTTTCCTTGCATATAGGGTATAGCTCCTAATTCCATCCGAGAAGTTCCCAGTAATTCAGCGAAGTTAGGTTCTAGACATGAACTTGTAAAAGATGTTGCAGATTCCCGTCCAAGCTGAAGTTCTTTCACTTAAATTGCCATAACTCCTTCTAGAAAAGTCAGAATTGCAAACCGTAAAATTTCTCAGAAACTAGACACATGAAGCTTTCCGTGCATATAGGGTACAGCTCCTAATTCCATCCGAGAAGTTCCCAGTAATTCAGTGAAGTTAGGTTCTAGACATAAACTTGTAAAAGATGTTGCAGATTCCAGTCCAAGCTGAACTGTCTTCACTTAAATTTCCATAACTCCTTCTAGAAAATTCGGAATCGCAAACCATAAAATTTCTCAAAAACTAGACATATGGGGCTTTCCGTGCATATAGCGTACAACTCCTAATTCCATCCGAACAGTTCCCAGTAATTCAGCGAAGTTAGGTGTTTTGCACAACAGTTTCTGTGTTAGTTAGCTTAGCTTAGCTTCTTTTCTTCTTTCTTTGAAACACACCAACAAAGACACTAAACTAACGTAAATGAACCATAAATAAGGAGAACTAAACATATATACCAAGAGAAAGAGGCATAGAAATATAAGAATTAAGAAAATATGAGCACATCAACATACATATATATATATATATATAATATATAATAGTTTACTGGCTTTTACAGGCCGGGCCTAGCGGGCTTTTGGCGGCCAGGCCGGGCTTTTGCGGGCTTTTTGACAGGCTGGGCTGGGCTTTTGGCCCTCTAGGTCGGCAGGCCTCCATCGGCCCACTTGATCCGCGGGCTTTTTGATGAGGCCTAACTATAATTATGTTTTTTTTTTAACACATAACAGTTTTATATTGAGTGGTGGTATCACCACCAAAGTATTGGTGGTGAGAAAATTTGAATCTTGTATCTTAAAAGCGCAGCCTGTCCAAGTTCGATTAACTCAGTAAGAGAGAGTCACGCTGGACACTGGACATTGTCATTTTCCACAGGCCGAACTAGGGTTTGAAATATGCATTGAAAACATAATTCAACCCAAACCTGATATAATACCAATCAAGTTAAAGCTCGTAAGGGCCTTGACTAATGCCCATTAATTTTAAGTCAGGTTGGGACGACTTGTCCCAATGACAACCTCTAGTCTAGTTCACAAGAGTTTAGATGTCGTGTGTGATTTCATGTTTGAATCTGGTTTCTTTTGTTTTCGATCAAGAACTTAAACAAGAATGAACATGAAGAAAAATGGGACTTTTTTTACTTTAATTTATGTGCTATTATACCGGATCAGTCACTTAAAATCTTTGTTTATTTTATTGGTATCATGGAAAATAGCGTGTCCGACTTGCTTTTTCAACATGTATCACCATGTCGTGTCATAGTCTCATAGACTTTGTATTAGTGTTGGATTTCTTTTATGTCTCTCAAACTAGGCTAGACGAGTCACAGGAGAAGGGAATTCGTAATCTGTGTTTAAGAGCTATCGATAGTGGTACATACTAGTATTTTTTACAATTCGTATAATTCATTGGTTTTCTATTTCAAAAATGTACTAGTAGTGATACAGCTGTCAATTCCGACACGATCCGATAACACGAGTCGAAACCCGCATGATTAAAAAGCGAGTCAGCCGTGGGTCAAACCGCCATGACCCATTTGGGTCCACCCGGGTCAACCCGCCAACACGAAGTGAACCCGTATAACCTAATTATGGTGTACTTCTTATTGAAATTTTCGACTTGGGAGTATTTGATCATATGATTAAACAATTTGAAATATTTTACTTTATAATTATTGGATTTAATTATTGGGTCTTTTCCCGTATACCCAAAAGCCTCTGTATTTTTCTCAACTGCCCAACACTTTTCTATTACACTGTTGCTGGCAGAAAAAGACTCACAAGGATGGTTTTTTCAAACAAAAGCCTTTTGTATCCTATGTTGACCTTTGAATTCTTCTACAGTTCTAGTCAACAAAAAGGAGCAGTATTTAAAACGTCAAAACAAAAACAAGACTAGCCTTCAACATGCCACATTTCGCCTAACGACCTCTTGTCTAAGCGGCTACTCACAGGGCGGAATCACTGCTGCTTGTCCTAATTTTTTCTATTTTAAAACTGATTCTTTCAGGTGAACAATAAAATTTTAGAACCTTAGATTTCCATGGGATGCATGCATTTAAATAGTAAACTATAAATGACAAATATCATGATAGAAATGAACTGATAAAAACTATATTGGTTAAAGAAGTGGGTGAGTAACCATCTGAATTTATTTATTCAAATATACATACAATTTAAACATTCAAAGCCTTATTCTCAGGCAAACAGCAAAAGCTGTTTAGCTATTCATAAGAATGAGAATAGGTACTTACTTGAAATGAAGCACACTACTTCACACCTAGACAGGAAGGGAAGCACACTGCTATACTATTTGAGAGAAGACTCTTCTGCTCAATTCTAACTGATTTTTTATAATTTAGAACTGATTTGTCCTTCTTCGAATGCCTTCTAAGAGAAGCTAAAGCTCCTTATATAGGGAGCGGAACTCAAATTACAATTCGAAACAATAAATGTACAGAACAACTCCATGAGCTTCTGTTTTTCTGAGTGCTCCTGCTGGTGGAGGTCGGTCATGGAAAAGCAAAAGTAGTTAGGGTGAAATGTTTTTCACTTTCTCTTTTTGAAAAAGCAAAAGTATCTTTTGAAAAAGAGAACAGTTGCCTTTTGTCTTGGTGCTTTCTTCTTTCACCCGTGGTTTCACCCGTGATGCTACATGTTTTCATCTGTTTCAGAATTGTGGCTAAAGACAAAGGAGTTGTTGTCTGCTTAAGCCATTCTAACAGTGGTAGCATTATCTTCAACATCTGTATCAACATGCATCTTGTAGTGGTTGTCGGTTTCAAGCCTTTCCACCCACTGTAAGCATGCCAGAGTTGAATTTATCTCTTTTTTGGTAAGAGATAGGAATAGGTCACTGCTGACTACGTCAGGATGATCGTATGCAGTGATAATAGTTTTTTCTCCTGCTGCCAGGAAGGTATTGTTGATATCTTCAGAGATGATCTTTTTGATGTATTCTAGGGTCATGGCCTTCATCCAGGGAATGCTTGAATTAGGTTGACCATTGTACCCAACACAGGCTGGTTGAAGATATTTCCTTTGAATAATTCTCACATAATGGTATGGAGAAATATACTCAACCTCACTGTTTGCCTTCTGGATCCATTCTGGAGGAGTGGATCTAAACTTCAGACGAAGCATACAGTCATTCTTTCTGATGTTTTTGACTGTGTTGACAATGATAGGCGGCAAACCTTTTAGATCATCATTAGTTTTAGTCCACAGATTATGGACAAAACCATTTTCAATAAGCCAAAGCTTGTGTTCTTGGGGATGTTCACTCTGAACATTTACCAGGTATCTTCCAACATATGGTCCTGCTATAATGAAGAGGGTTGGAGGAACTCGGTCTTCTGAATTGTGACTTCCTATCAGACAGTGGAATTCATGCCAGTCTGACTCATTGAGTGCCATGATAGGGACCCTAGCACTTTCTGGACTTTCAAGGAAGTGAATTTTCTCTTTTCTTACAGCACTCTGCTGCGTATGAAGCTCTTCACCTTGTGGTCTACCATTTTCATAAAGCTCTTCAGCTAATGCAAAGAGAGCTGGGAACATCAGACCACTGCTTCTTTCTTGAAAGGCAAATAAGAGATTATCTAGGATTGCCTTCTAGTGATAAGCTAGTCTCTTGCCAGTTCGGAATACAGGAGTATCAAAAGTTCTCAATTCATAATTAAAAACATTTATAACTCCACTTGGAGTTGGTCTGCTTTTTGGCAAAGCAGCAACCATCAACGGTCTTGATGAGCCTTTACTGTCTGCCGTTTAAGACGGGCTAGCCAATCCTTTACCCTGGGATTGATCAGTTAAGGCCAAGCCTTTTGAGCTTAGCATAAACCTTTTAAGGATTTTTCTTTGGGATCCTCTTCAGGTTCTTTCCCAGTTCTTCTGCTTCTGGGATTACAACCTTCGTCGTCATCTCTTTGGCTGAACATTGCCATGTCTCTGGTCAATGCGTCTGGAAGATAGTTCTTGTTTCCTGCAATTAATTCAACAGTATAATCATATTGGTTAAGAAATAATTGCCAGTTTGCTAATCTTCCTCTATCAGCAGCTTTATCAAGTTTGAAATTTTTGAAATTCTTTACTCTAGCATAATCGGTGTGGACAGTAAAGGGTTTTCCAAGATAAGCTGGAGAATTTAAAATTATTTTCTTGACAGCCAAGATTTCTTTTTCCCCTGTGGGATAATTCAGTTCTGCAGGGCTGAACTTGCCACTACAAAATTTGCAGATCTTTTCAATGTTAGTCCCAGGCGCTCACGCTAGAACTACACCGGACCAGTAATTATCACTCGCATCTGTCTGGAGGATAATTTCATCATTTTCCTTTGGTTACTGTAGAGGAGGGAGGTTTTTGCAGATATTTTTTATCTGCTTCACGATCTTTTCATCGTCTTCTGTGAAGTTCCATTTTCTTTTGGAACTTGTCTTAGGAGATAACATTGCTGTTAACCCTGAGATTTTAGGGATGAAATCTCTCCCGTAATTTATGACACCAAGGAATCTCTCTAGACTCTTAGCATCAGGAATTTTATCTGGGAATTTCCAGATTTTCTCAAGAATATGTGGTTGGAGTTTTATCACTCCATTCTTGATGTTTATTCCTAGGAAATCAACTTCATCAAGGATAAAGAAGATTTTCTTTTCTCCTAGGATAATTCCACGCTGAACTATCAGCTTTACTACCTCATGGAGGTGTTTCATGTGTTCTTCTCTGTTTTTGGAGAAGACCAGAATGTTATCTATATAGACAACGCAGAACTCCGCAACATGTTTGAAGATGTTGTCCATCTTTCTCTGGAAGATTGAGGGAGCTTGCTTTAGACCAAAAGGCATTACCAACCACTCGTAATGACCTTGTGGTGTTCCAAATGCAGTGAGAGGAATACTCTCAGGATGTATCTTGACCTGCCAGAAACCCGACTTTGCATCGAATTTCGAAAAGACTTTAGCTCCTCTGAGCTGGTTGATCAGTACTCTTACTTGAGCAATTTGATAACCGTCTTTGACAGTCTTCTTGTTGACATCTCTGTAGTCAATCACCATTCTAGCTTTTCCTCGTAGATTTTCTGCATGATTTCTCACGTAGAATGCTAGAGCATGATGAGGGCTAGTGGAAGGTTGAATTAATCTCTTGTTCAGGAGATCTTCAATATCATTTCTGAATTCTTTTTTATCTTCCTCTTTGTACTGAGGAATGGCTTTGACATGACAGATGACATTCATGTCATGCAATCTCAATTCACAGACCACTGGGTCTTTTTCCCAAAACTTCTGAGGATCTACATCTATATTCTGCTCAAGTAGTTTCTTGATTTTTTCAAGAGTGAGAATTTGCTGAGACTCAAGCTTGTTTTGGAAGTGCTTGAGGTTATGCTCATGGATGAAACTAGCTTCTTCATCTTCACTAGTTTCTTCTTCATCTTCTTCTTCTCTTCAGAAGATTCTTCAACAAGTAACTCTTCTTGTTGCTTGATTTGGAGTATAGGCTCAAATTTGGGTTTGTAGGGGGTAAGATCACCACTATTCTGTTGCGATCTCTGATACTGAGTAGTAAAACTAGGACCTACTACACTTTTTACTTGTGTAAGTCGGTCTGCCCAGAATAACCGTTCTCCTTTTCTGAAGCCTATCGCTTCTTCATCCTGAATGAATCATTGTTGGAGAATAAAATCATTTCCCAACAAGTAATCAGATCCTTGGCCTTCAGATTGCCAAACATTCTGGATGATAAATGTTCCTCCACCAATGGTGATATGAACATTTTTTGCTACTTTTTTCATGGTGAGATGGCTCCCATCAAATGTAACACCAGTAGCAGATTTTTTCTTATCTTCTTTCCAGAGTTCGTCTGGAATTGCAAATCTCTTTGCAACAGTAAATCCCGATCCATTATCTACAAAGGCATGTAGATGATATTTTTTATGATCAGGGAATTTCAGTCCAATTTCTATGTAGTTGTTGTATCTACTAGTAGAGACGACTTTCGATTGTTGAACCTCATTTTCCTGAGCTTGTTCCTTTGGAATGAATGGTTTACATTCTTCTGGAACAATTTCTGGTGTTTCAACCAGTTCAATATCTTCATCAATTTTTTCTTCACCGATGATTTCTTCCTTTATTTCTGAGGAAGAAGGTTCCATGGTTTCCTGGAACAGAGTTTCTACTTCTTTCGCTTTTTGCTCAGCGAAATACTCTTCATATTCTTGTTCAACCAATTGGCTTACAAGGCGGTTCTTGGTTTTCTTTCTTGCTTCAGCTATGAAGCATTCTTTGTGATAAGTCTTCTTAGACTCTTCACAAAACATAGGGAGACCATTCTTTTCGTGACATTAGCAGTAGTTACAAACGAATGTACCAGGGTTTACCTGATAAGAAGACATAAAAGATTTTGTCTTGCTTTCTTCCCAGTTTTTGATTCTCAAAACATTCATTTGTTTGGATTCGAAGTACTCTACTTCAGAATCTATCTCAGACTCAGATGAAGTTTCTTCTTCAGACCAGGCAGAATAAACTGACCTGTCATCATCTTCATCATCAGAATAGACTATCTCATAGCCTTTTATGTTTGCAGTTTCTACTATTTGCTCATATTCTTCAAAGATAGCTTTAGTAGACTTTTTACCCTTTTCCGGGCATTCATTGGCATAGTGCCCTTCAGCTTTACATAACCAACATCTGCAAGCTTTCTTGCTTGGTTGCTTATGCTGATGAGTATTCTTCTTTTTCTTGAAGAATTTCTTTTTAGGATCTTCATCCTGCTGCTTCTTGTAATTGGAACTTCTCTTGAATTTCCAATCTCTTTTCTGATTACTCTTTTTGAATTTTTTAGAGTAATAATTTTTTTTCTTCTTTCTGTGGAATTTGGATTCATTACATCCCCAGTTTGTGGGCATATCCAGTATTCTGTAACAGAAATTTTCAACTCCTTTGAGTTGTTTCTTAGCCATCTTAGCTCTAAGATTGGCTTTGCATTGCTCTTTCAGTAATTGCCGGATTCTGTCGGCAATTCCTCCAACTGAAAATCTTTCAATTGGATTTTCAGCTATGCTTTCTCTCACAGCTGTTCTCCATGGTTCAGGGAGTTTTCTGTGCAACAGATTAACTAGATCAGTATTCTCTAGTTCACCAATTGTACAGTAATATTCTTGAAACTCATTCAAGTATTCTTCGAAATATCTCATGTCACAAATCTTGAGAGCATAGATATTCGATTTTGCCGTTTCTTTGGCTTTTTCACTCAGATTTGAGAGATCTCCACAGAACTGATCGTACAGGGGTACTGCAAAATCATACGGAGACTTTGAATTTTTGATCTCTTCAAGCCAGTCTTTTCCTCTGGCAGTTTCTTTGAAAGATAGGTAGTACTTTTTTGCCACTCTAGTAAGAGTAGTTTCATAGTACACCTGCAAATCTGGTGCTTCAAATTTGCCAAGGGTAAGTGCAGAAGCCATCATCAGGCTATCTACCCATTGGTTAATGGTTTTTCTTTTATCTAGACTCTTGTCTAGATTTAACCAGATGCCGTAGTTCGTGATGGGAACTCTTGGCAGATTGTCCTCTGGGACAAATCTTTGGGAATTTCTTTCCCCTTTTTGACCCGTGGGGGCTTTCTGTAATGAGAGTTTTACTTTCCCTTTTTCTCTGCTAATGAAAGTTCTGGAGCTTTCTCCTTCTTCCATTTCAACATCTTGGTAAGGAAAGACTTTTCTTGTCTTTCTGATTTTAAATTCTTTCATTTCTTCGATTAATTTTTCTAATCGTTCAGGATTTTCACAATTCTTAGCTTCTTCACAAAGATTATAGAGCCTCTTAGCTCTGAGCATATGGACTGGTCTGTTTAGATCAGCTTCCAGATCTTCTTCTGATATTGGCTCTTCAATGGTGGGTTTTGTTCCACTGACACTAGCTTCTCTAGTGCTGTAGTTTTTTCTGAGAAGATTTCTGTTTATGCTGATATTCTGATGACTGACATCACTTTTTCTGTGATTGTCAAAATTTAGACTGATTTCTCCAGTCTTTCTACTTTCGTAGATTTTTGCTTTTGCACTTTCTGCTGGTAGTTTCGGACCGGATAATTTCCATTCAATAGGAAAAGTTACTTCATTCCAAGCAACCTTGTGAATCTGTTGTGAATAGTTCTTCTGGCTGGTGAGGAACCCAGTAGTGAGACCAGGGATGTTGGAGATCCGTGTCTTCGGCTCTACTGTGGTGCTCATCAGTTTATAGTATATTCTGTATACTATCGCCAATTCCTGCATATCATTTTTCATTGATATGCCATCTGTCTTGACTCTTAGTCGAAGACAGTGGGCTGCATCCTTCAAGCTGGTTGAGAAGTTGGGAAAGCAGTTGAAATATGCCACTTGATTACACAGTGATGCTTCTAGAGTTCCCAGCAAACTAGCTTGAAAGTCTGTCAGTCTGTTGTCTTGCAGGACACATAGGACTGAACAGTTGATGCCTTCTCTTGCCAAAAGCTTTATGCCGACTTGGACTGCTCCAATGTGCATAAATTGATACATCTTTGCTTGTGCTCTGGCAACTTCAGCTGGAGTGATCATCAAGAGATCTGTCTCTCCCGCTGTTGAGGGGGTTGTGAATTCAAGTAATTTGAAATGATGGCTGTCCATCAGGTCAAATGTTCCCCTTTTGTAGATCTGTTTGAAATCTAGCTTTGGAATTGAGGCGTTTTTTACCTCATGCTCGATTTCATTGTATTCAAATTCTTCAGAATTCAGGAGTTGTACTCCTTTCTTTTTCCCGAAGATGCTCATCATTTTGACATCTCGAGTTTCTTTCGGATTTTCATACCAAATACTAGTCTGACTAGTAGATAGTTCCAGAAAAATCATGTTTGGAACACAATTTGAGTCTAGTTTCTCTAATGGTTTGAACCCATTAGCTTTCTTTTTTACTGTAGGCACTTTCTTGTCCTTCAGTATATTTTTCATAGAATCCAACGTTTTTTGCTGTTCATTGATTTTTCTGCTAACACTCGTTAGCTTTTCTTCTTCCGTTTTTGGAAGTTCCTTGATATAATCTAGTTTGCTTTCCAATCTTTCCAATTGGTGGATTATAGCAGGTAATTTTTCTAGATGAGTTTGACATCTAGATAATTCTAGTAACAGCTTCTGATATTTCTCATCAGAAGATTTCAGTTGAGAAATTATTTTCTCTAATAACAATTCTGACATTGTCCCCATTAAAGAGGGGTTCTCCTTGAGCTATTTTACAAGCTCTGATACCAGTGATGTGCGGATCTAACCAATGCTCAAATAATCAAGAGGTTTTTGTTCCTCTTCCAGAACATATAGGAGATTATCTATCTCTTCTTCTATTTTATAGATTTTAGTCTGAAGTTTATAAATGATATCCCAATAGTTAGGAGAATCTCTATTAAGTCTTTCTCTAAAAGCTTTCAACTTTCTTAGTTTTTCTCTCTCTTTTTGTAATTCTCTACTGGTATTTTTGCAGATTGCAATCAACTCAAATCTATCTACAATCGAAATTATGAATAGTAATATGCACTGTTTACCTTTGAATTTAGAGGATGACTGTTACCTCTGCATTTATATATTTAAATTAAACTCTGATGGGCCCACCACGTTTCTAAAACCTTTAAATAGACAATGAAACAGACCACAAACCAAGTGAAAGAGACAACAAGCATATGCATATGCAAACTCTGACAAACTTTAATATGAAAGAAAGGGTACTAATGGTAGAGATTTTGAAAAGATGGGTAGGTAGGAAAGGAAACAAGGAAAAATTGTGTAAGGAGGAACAAAAATAAGACACTGGGGGTGTATGAGAAGTATTCTCAAGAATTTGGGGTGTATGAGCATTAACCCTTAATTATTTCTGAATTATATATAATTATTTATATCCTTCGTCTTGTGGAGTTTTTAGCTAATTTAATCAATTTATACATTTTTTAAGTTAAATGGGTCGCATTGTTAACCTTTAAATGATTCATTTTGTCTAACACTACACTACCTATTTATTAAATGGGTTAAGCGGGTTGGAAACGGATAATCTGTTTAATAAATAGGTTGGATTTGAGTTTAAATTTTTGACACGATTACTAAATGAGTTAGATTTGAGTTTGTTTCTTGCGACACGACAAATACCTTCACCCAACCATTGACAGTCCTAGAATTTACCAAAAAAAAAAAAGTTCGCTCTGTTTCTTTTTGTTGGTATGGACTTCTTCCTTTGCCAATGGACCTTATCCATGTTCAACCCAAAAAGAATTAGCGTCGAAGTAAAGCAAGCGTATATAATTGTACTCGATCCCAATAAAAATCAGAATCACTTCCCAAACACCAAAAACGACAGGTCGTCCGCTTCATCACTCTCTCTCTCTCTCTCTCTCTCTCTCTGCAGCTTCTTCTCAAAACCCGGCCACCATCTATATATATTCATGTAAGTTTTCCTTATTATATTTCTCACAAATCGCATTCTGGGTGCTTAAAGTATGCGACTTTCTTGTCCTCTAATCCCTAATTTATGTTTATCGTGATTGTTTGTAATCTTAGGGTTTTGGGTTTTAGTATTGTTTCTCCTTTTGATCAAAGTTTTGATCTTTTTTCTTTTAACGATTTATATCATCTTCTGAATAACACTGTTGTTCATAATGAACTGACCCCAATTTCAATAGATTAATTTTGATTATGAGTAATTTTTGCGCTTGTTTTAACAATTTGGAATCAATATTTTTGTTTAGGGGAATTTTTTCTATCACAGACTTTGATTGAGACTTTCAATGTTAAGACCATGATTTTGAGACTAGAGTTGTAATTGTTTTGCCATTTAACCTGACAGACCCATAAAGAAGGGCAAAGGAGAATAAGACCAGTCAGCAGTGAATAGCAGGTTTTCTTATATACTTGTTTAGTCTTGAGATTCTATGACATTGTAATTGTTTGTTTGAGTTGAAGGCTACTTTTGTTGTTGTTGTGTAGCACAAATGTTAATCCCTATAGCTAATTAGTTTTCTGTTTTCTGTAGCAATGATTAGGCTTTTTAAGGTAAAGGAAAAGCAGAAGGAACTTGCTGAAGCCAATGGAGGATCACCTCTTAAGAGGCAAAGCGCTGGAGAATTGCGCCTTCATAAAGGTTTTTTTTTCTCTCTCTCTAAGCTTTTGATTTGTTATATTTGTGATTGCTGCTGTGACTGTTTCATCTTTTTTTTGAAGTTTTTGCATGCCAGTGATTTCTGATTGTCTTGAAAGACTGAAAAAGGATCAGTTGATTAGACGATTTCAATCATATGGAATGTTCGTATTGTTTGAATTTTGGTGATGAGGAGTTTGAGTGTTCTAAACCACAGTATTTATAAGTTGGTTTTGAATGGTGAATGTAGAACATCCTTATCGTTCCTTGGTTTAGTAGTAAGACTTAGCAAAAGGGTTTTCAGGTTTTGTAGCAAGTCAAATAACCTTTTCTAACAAATGGAATGCTGAGTGTGTCATCTTTCTTTAAACTGAATTGATAGATCAAGTTGAGGTAATTTTGGACTTGGCTACAATTGGAATGGGGCAATTGAAATTTCTAAGATTCTTGATTGCATGTTTAAATGTTGTTGCTATTATGAACCATTATCCACATTCTTTACTGTCTTTTTCAGCCTATTTGTGTTATTGTTATCCTGAATTTTATCATCAGTTTAACAGAAAGTACTTTGTTTGGCATCTGATGCAGATATGTCTGAGTTGAATCTACCAAAGTCTTGTGCGATATCATTTCCCAATGGCAAGGATGATCTTATGAACTTTGAGGTTTCAATTAAACCAGATGAAGGATACTATACGTAAGAATTGCTCTACTTTTTGTCTGCAAAAGTTTGTCCAAACAGAATCTTCTATCAAAACTGCAAGTACTAATTTTAGACACCACATACATGAATATACTATACCCAGGCTGAAGTGTATATACATACATATGTGCATGGATTTTCCATTGCCGGACATATTGGATCTTGTAACACAAACACAATCAACAGTGTTGTGGGTTGTCTATTTCTGTTTTCATTTAGTAAAATGATTATATTTCTAATAGTCTTACATTTGTTGTGACAGAGGTGGTAAGTTTTTGTTTTCTTTTGAAGTTTCACCTATCTATCCACATGACGCACCAAAAGTAAAGTGTAAAACCAAGGTAGACCTGCACATCATAATTTATTCTATGGCTTTCTTCTCTTCTAGTTGTTTCGCCTGTATGGTACATTGTCTCATACATGGTACAACCGATTCTCAGGTCTACCATCCTAATATTGACTTGGAAGGAAATGTCTGCCTCAACATCCTACGAGAAGATTGGAAACCTGTCCTTAATATAAACACCATCGTTTATGGATTATATCATCTTTTCACGGTATTAGAATCGTCTCGACAGTTCTCTGTGATTTGTTGCCATCTGGTGTCAGAATGTTGCTTATTTTCTCGTCAACTTTGTTTGCAGGAACCAAATCATGAAGATCCCCTAAACCATGATGCAGCTGCAGTGTTGAGAGACAACCCGAAGATGTTTGAGTCTAATGTAAGAAGGGCTATGACCGGTGGATATGTGGGGCAGACCTTATTCCCAAGATGCATATAGCTTTTATTTGGTTGCACCAAAGTGCTAATTGACTTATTATCAAACTTAAAATGGATGTGGGATTGTAATATTTGTTGTTCTGACTGCATTTTCTTTCTTCATCTTGTTCAAGTATGGATGGAATTGTGGTGTTTAAAACAGTTCAACTTTTGTGATGCTATTATCCTACTTCAATGTATTAGGGACAGAATGCCTGTACTTAATGCATTTTCTCTGAGTACTAGTTATGTTGCAGTAACTCGAGCCTATGCTTGATAGGGATTCAGCCGAGGCCATTGATGTTACTATTTCTAACCGAAAAAAATAGTAAAGTTTTGGAAACTAGTGCATAATATCATATTACCAACTGCAAAAGTACTTATTATTCTCTTTAGCATTGACATCAAGTTTTTACAAACCCCTGAGGTTTCAAAAATACACGAGCATTCCCAGAGGTTTCAAAGTTGTTAAAGCTCTAGAATCAAATCACATTGACCACAATGTTCATAGCCTCATAGATGTGTATTTCTCAATGCTCAGCTTGGCATTACCACCAATGAATCATAGAATCAGAATGGAATTAGCTTCCTGTCACAAATCTCTTAGCCTCAAAGTAGAGTATGACTCTTCACAAAATATATTCTCAAACTTGTCACTGTATATTCCGGGTGAATGCGTGTAACCTTCAAATACTAAATCTAAAGAAATTGCCATAGCCATGAGAAATGAGAAGCCGAACGAGTTCTATTTTCACACGGATTTGCTGCTCCTTCAACCTAAGAATTACCTCATTTCACTTCGTTAGGCTCATCTCTTCCTCTTTTGCACTGGCAATTCTAGCACTCTCGCGGTCCTTTCTGAAAATCACATACAAAGGCGTATAAAACAAGCAACACAAACCAAATGGAACTGCCATCATCGAAATAAGCCCTTGAGATAATGCAAAGGCCTCCCTAGTAGACCCTTTAATCGGATCCACGGATTTTGCATCATAGCCAAACATCTTCTCTGAAAGAATTCCAACCAAAGGAGCAGCAAAAGAAGAGAAGGATCCTTCGAAAGCCCGATCAAATGCATAAATCATAGTTCGGTGTTTGGTAGGAACAACCTCAGCAAACATAGGACCATTTGCAGCAGTAGCATTCCAGCTGATAGTTAAACCCATCAAGGTGAGAGTGACGGCAAAGGTGTAATAGCTGTCTACTGACTGCGGGATTACTTTGAGTAAAAACCAAGAAAATGGAATTCCCATGAAGGCGCTGAACTGTGCACACATGATGCGGCCAGTGTGGGGGTAGATTCGTGACATTCGATCTGCTATTATTCCACCAAGAAGAGACCCCGTAGCACATCCAACAGCAAAGAGACTGAGCAGGGCTGCTGTACTGTTGTGATCAAAACCTGCGAAAATGGACTAGAAGGTGAAAACTTTGTGCATAATGAAAATAGAACTGGAATTTGCAGTAGTAGTAGTTACCTATAAGTTCGAACCACATAGTGAAGAACACCATGGCAGTCCATGGTAGCGACCCAACAACGCCCTGCAAGACAATTATTTGAAATGTCGGCACTTTAACAACCGACTTCATGGCTGTCCAAGACTCTATCCAAACTGATGCTGCAGTTGAAGTAGTACTGCCCTTTATTATCAAATCATTCCTACAACATAAAACCCCCAAATCACTCTTCTCCACCCACAATAACAAAATCCACAATTTGTTCAGGAATTCAAATTTACAAGTACCTCTCAAAACTCTGGTCAGCACCATGAGTGATAGGAACTAGTTTTCTAGGGTCAACCACAAACATGAACACAAGGAACCCAATTAGTGAACTCAGTGCTGCCATTAGAATGAAGGCAATACGCCATCCAGGTATGCTCCAGTACATGTTACCAGCCATAAGTGTGGCCACAACACCGCCTCCAATGCCACCCAAAGAACCAACAAGACTTACCATCCCAAACCCAGCCCCTCTCACGCCATCATTATAGCTATCAGCAATGAAAGACTGAAGGGCTGGTATGACAATTGCCAGCCCGAACCCATTCACTGCTCTCCAGAGTGCAGCTTGAGCAAAATGGTGGCTTGCACCCACTGCAGCAGTTGATATTGCCCAGCAGAAAGTGCCCATTGCAAGCACGGTGGGGCGGTCGTATAAGAGGACTAGTACACCTGCAAGGGGAGATGCCATTCCCTGCACAAAGTTCCTGATGAATGTGAGATATCCGAGGTCAGATGGCCCGGCATTGAAAGCTTCACTGACTTCTTTGTACACAGATGGGAGTAGATTCTCATCGGCTCGCTCCATTATAGCAGCCAAGTTGATGAGAATGAGAGACAGAGAAACCCCCAAAACCTTTCTTGTTCTGTGAAAACAACACATATTGACAGGATAAAGAAAACACTGTCAATCAATTGTGAAACTCTTTCATCATATAAACTCTTCAGTACAGAGGATTTTGCAATCTTGTGTCATAATTAAAGGGATTCTCTTCAATCCAAAATTTCAAGGTGAATCAGAATCAACACAATCATATCCCCATGATGTTGACAATCTCACATTCTTAAACAAAACTGAAAAATTAGTAAAACCATGTAAAGGAACTTCCTATTTTATTGCATTGAAATACTTTAGTTCCATTCCATGATCACTAACCAAATCAAAACTTAGACACATACATCCCATAAGCATAAATTCAATAGCAACAAACACTAAAGAGCATCCCTTAAATGGTAACCCCTTCATTGTAAGGATGCGTATTAAGGCGAAAATTCTACGGTGCTCCGAAGTATTAAAACTCCTAAGCCATGAGGAGCCATTAGATTAGTCATTGTTTGAAGGAGTTTCAATACTTCGGATCACTGTAGAACACCCTGTATTAAGGTGAGGAGTGGCTTGCCAGATCTGAAAGCAATGCTAGAAATCCTAGAACACTCAAAAAGCATTGACTTTACCGATTCCAAACTTATCGGAAACTAAAAACTGATACTTCAGGCATCAACAACCCACAAAAAGCAACCAAATCCTTATATACCAAATTTTTCACTGACAAAACACATAGACATACAAACTGAAAGAACAACAACATAGGAAGAAACGACGGTTAGCGTCAACTAACCTCATGGCTTCCAAACGTCTAAAAAAACCGGGTGTTGATAGAAAAGAGGAAGATGGGTATCTGGAGGCCCGTTTAAGGCCCATAAAATCTTCTGCCCTCCAAAGAACTCGGACAAGCCCTCTGCATCTATGGCGGATCTGAAAACACACAACCCTGAACTCGATTCATATGACGTTGGTTGCACGGCCATTGCAGTCTCCTACTTGCTTACGTTTTTTAAAATATTTACGAGATTCGATTTTTTTTTTTTTATTGATTTTCATTGTTTTGGGTCGTTCCAAAACGCGCGCGCCCCGGATTTGTCTTGCCTATAATAAATTATCTTGTGCTTAATTTTCTTTCCGTGTACGGTCGGATCGAGGGTGATGGGATTTTGTTGACTTGCTTGTGGGTTTGATTTTATCCGTTGATTCTGTTTTTGTTTTGAATTTTATTTGGGGCTTTTATTTTCTTTGTATGCATTTTGTCGTGTTCTTTGATCTCCAGTCAACGCACTACTAATGGAGTGTTATGATTGTAACTTGTTTGGATAGAATCTTATCGGATATCTTATTTCTGTGTTTACTGTAAAGACTTGAAAGTAATTCAATGATGTATTATAAATTTAAGAGTTATGATCAACTTTAGAACAGTAGTGAGAACTATTTTTTGAGTAAATCCTATTAATCAAATTGAAGAAGAGTATCCAAATTGTCAAGGGAGAAATCTTTTAAACAACCCCTTTAAGAGAATATTTTTAAGTCTTCAACAGAGAAAGTCACGAGTGTTGTAGAGAATCTGAATTTTGGAGGAATTTGCTGTGTATTCTCATTGATAATATGAGCCTCTTTATATAGAGGATTACAATGTATAGAATCTCAATCATACAAGGAAAGTAATCGTACATTGAATAGGAATCTAGATCCTTCTAATTTAACCATATTACCACTAGGTCAAGTAACCTAGAGTTTGGGCTAAACACAAATAGAGATATCCTTAAACACTCCCCCTTGTGTTGTCCAAACGCGGTGCTTCTCTCGTTGCCTAGTTAAAAATCTTACCGAGTAACAAAAACCTAGTGGGATAAAAATAACCTCGGTCGAAGGGGAAAAAGAGCACAACACACCTTTCACGTTTCGAGACCATACATGTAGACATCTCCCCTTGATGTCTGCATCTCCCCCTGATGACTACGGTCATGGGAGTTCGGGTAACTTTCGCAAACGATGCTACTAACATGTCTCTCGAAAGTGGAATTTAGGCAATGACTTAGTGAGCAAGTATGCCTCACTGTCCTCAGATTGAACCTAGTTCACTTTGATCTCGAGGAGAGTCTGTTGTTGCTGATTATGCTTGGTGTTATCGCTTTTGATGTAGTCTTGCCTCATTTGTTCAAAACAAGCAACATTATCCAAAATGCTCGTAGGCTCATCTGTGGTAGACTTCAAACCAGAATTGTTCGAACATACGTAATTATGGATCCAATCCATTTACATTCACGAACCACTTTGTGAAGAGCAATGATGAGCATTCTTCGAAGATATAGCAACTAGGGTCTATTCTGTAGGCCTCCAAGATATCACGGTCTTTTCCCATGGTGAACACTTAACCAGATTGGGAATGACCTTTGTGTGGGTCAGAGAGATACCCAATATCAACAAAACCTTCAAAACACATGTTGTTTTAGGATGGGGATAATGGACGCAGGCCAGTGTTGGTGGTGTTCCTGGTGTGTGATGGGTCCGAATCCATCATCTTTTTGTAGGGATAGAACAAGCCCATATCAATCATACATCTCAAGTATCGAAAGATATATTTTACACCAATCCAATGGCGTCGCGTTGGCGCAGAGCTATATCTAGCTAACAAGTTCATTGTAAACGAGATGTCCGGTCTTGTACATTGAGCTACGTACAATAATGCTCCTATTGTACACAAGTAAGGCACTTCTGCCTCTAGCACATCTTCGTCATCATCCTTCAGACGAAGATGATCATTTTCAGGATCAAGACTACGGACAATAATGGGGGTGCTTGAAGGTTTGACCTTGTCAAAATGCCTAACCATCTATCGACATGATGCTCAAGTTCCAAACTGAGACATGATCGTGTTCTCCCATAATCCTTCATCTCAAAATCGGATTTCAAGTGTTCAACGGTTTCCCTTAACTCTTTAAGGGCTTCTAATGAAGATCATGTCCAACATGAACCACGATGGAATCAGAAACTTGTTATAGAAACACGTGGGCATATCCCTTCCCAATCAAGTAGTCATTTTAATGAGCATTTCAACCTCTTTGTAAACGCGCTCTGTGGTCTAGAGCCACTTGACTTGGGTAAATGAAGTTCACCATGAACCTTCATGTATATTCCGTATCTAGATCCTTATAGAGATACGTAGTGACTACATTTGTAAGCTGCATGTTCAGTTATTCGGAAACTACCAAACTGACAAGGTAGTGGAGTGCAATGACATCCATTACGAAAGAATATCTCTCATCATAGTCGATTCTAGGGCGTTTTATGAGAAGCCTTGCACCATAAGGCGAGATTACCATATCTTTTTCTCACTACGCTTTCTAACGAAGACCCATCAGTCAATAGGTTTTATGTTAGGAGGTGTTGGCATCACTAGCTCGAAAACCTTCCTCTTCGTTAGAGAATCCATCTTAACCTGGATCACATCTTTCCATTTAGGCCAAATCTCTCTACGTTGACATTCATTCATCAATGGAGCGTGGTTCGATATCATCTGACTGAACAAACTCATGCGCAACGAAATGCGCAACTACATCATCAATTATGATGGAGTTTCTATCCCACGTCTCATGTACACTAGTGTAAGTTTCATAGAGCTCTATATTCTCATGAATAAGTTCTGACGTTGAGGAGTCCCCCAACGATAACCATAACCCGGAAGATACTCATAAGATGAATTTTGAGTGTCGATGATCCAAGGCTTGGTTTGTGCCAAGGTATCCTTCGAACCCACGGGCCTCCCACGTATCCTAGTTGGGGCCATGGCCTGTAACGCCAGAGTGCCACTCTCTTTGGCTTTGGCGCCATGCCTACCTCCGTGTAGGGTGGCGCTACATCCTCTCGTAGGGACGTCCTTCCTTGCAGGCATATTTGCAGCATATTTGTGTGTTCTCGTCACTTTAATAGGGATTGAGATGAGACATAGTGGAGACAGACTACGACAATTCCTGTCGTTCCTGTTGAACATTCGTGTTCTTATTTCCCCTTAACGACTGGAAGACTGTCTCATCAAAGTGACAACCCGCAAATCTAGCAGTAATGAGATCGCCTCGCAAGGGCATTAAGTAGCGGACGATTGTTGGAGTCTCAAATCAAACGTAGTTGCCCATTCATCTGTAAGGACCCATCATAGAGCGTTGTGGCGGCGCAATTGACACATAAATTGCTCACTCAAATATGTGTAAGTACAATACTTGTACCCAGTTACTAGCTGTAACGCGGAGGTACATTGAGTGGCGGTGGGTCGTAGACGAATTAGCATAGCTGCATGCAATATTGCGTTACCCCAAGCGAATATAAGGAGATTGGTGCTCATTACCAATGTCCGAACTACCATTGTAGTAGTTTCCGCAAGACCATTTGGGTGTGTACATGGGAATATGATGTCCAACATCAGTCCTAATGCAATAACCATCGAAGGTCTTCGATGTAAACTCTCTAGCATAGTCAAATCCAATTGACTGAATATGATGATCTGGGGAGTGAGCCCGTTGTCATATGATATGTGCTAGGAGTGGAGCATAAGCAGCATTTATAGGTGGACAATGGCACAACACGTGACCAGCGTGTTTGCGTGTCAACCAACATCATGAAATATTTAAACGTCCGCAGGTTGGTTGAAACAGTCCACAGAATCCCTACGGATTCTATGTAAGAACGGAATGAGTATTTTCATATCCTTTGCATAGGACGGTCTCAGTCCTAATTTCCCAAAGGAACAGGCTTTGCAAAATGAGCGAGGGGCCTTAGAAGCAACCACTGAGGATTTTGGTTGGGCCTGAGCGTCTGTAGCGCTATTGGAAGCAAAATGTGTGACTACATCTCCCATCATGGCCATGGAGCCATGGAAATTAGCATGTATGGCGTCATGGCCACTAGGAGGAACAACCATGGCGTTATGCTCATGGTTGGCGCCTTTTATGGCGTCATTAGATTCTTGCTTCGTTTTGCTCAAAAGGATGGATGTCCGTGTGAAGTCTTCAGTAGACGGATCATCATGTCATGACTAGGATGATCTATCCTGTCGTGACAAAGCCAATATGTGTCTAAATCCAAAAGATCTTCTCTCATAGCTTTATTGGATTTAATAGCTCAAATAGTGACATAGAGTCTACTAGAGAGACACATAAACTTCTCTAAGATGCGCCTTTGTTCGCAATCATTAGAGGTATTGCAAAGTAACTCATCTCCGTTCTCTACATGCGTTTTCGTATGGAATCCGTTGGCTATTTATAGGGCAATTTTCCTTAAGAGCGTAGAGAGTTTCTTTGACAGTAATCAAGGTGCCATTTGGCAATGGGAACTTGGGCTATTCCATGTCCTTGAATTAATATTGATGGCCCAGCCATCGTAGTCACAAAGTAATATGCTCAGAATCAAAATTGAGTCATAATGAAAAGAACTCGGAATTTTATTTATAAGCCAACAGAGTACATCATTGTCTCTTAACCATTAGGAGAATCTAATCCTAATGCTAGCTAATGCAAAACAAAGGTAGTTGTTTGACTTCTTTTGGTAACTCAAATATGACCAGGTGAGTAGAGAGATGTCGGTGGAGCAAAGCTCGCTTAAGTACCACTTATCTCAAAACTTTCCTAGACATCACACTCATTTTGGATGAGCCTATGTGAAGAAAAACTAAACCAATGGCATTTACTACAAAGTATATGGCAATTGCCTATTACATCTCTTGGAAAAATAAAGACTTAAACAGAATTGGCGATATATCGATCCCAGCTAGATTTGTAGTCTTCAACCCTTCATTCTAGATCATCTTCTTGATCTTCTTGTTCCACATAGTGAGCTTCTCTTGCTTCACAATATGCTTTGTAGGCGGTGACAATTTCTTCACGAGCTCTACAAATGTGTGCCCAATGATCAGACACTCCACATTGAGAACATACATCTCTTTGCTCAAACTCCATTGATTGAGGCACTTTGAAAGCTTCATTTAGATGGCTCTTAGTGTTGGTGGCGCCACCAACATGGCCAGAGGCGTTGCCTCCCTCTCTCTTTCCACGTTGACCTCTTCGGTTCTGTGTTCGCCTATATTGGCGGTTACCTTCCCAAGTAGAGCGATTATATGGACCAGAACATCTAGAAGTATCCCTAAGGTTAGGGTTTCGCTCTTGGCGCCTTCTCTTAGGGGCGCGACTATAATTGGATTCCGGAATATGCTCTATTTCCACGGATCTCGAATTATAGTTATTCACAAGGATGTTGTCATGCTTTTCAGCGACATTCATAGCTCCAATGAGCTCATGAAACCTTGTGATCCGTCCTGTAGCAACATCGATTCGATAGTTCTTAACAACCATCAATGCAGAGACAGGGAAGGTAGAGAGAGTCTTCTCAATCAACATCGCATCTGTGATCTCTTTACACAGAATTCCATTAAGGATTTAATGCGAAGTGCTTCCGAGTTGTAGTCAAGAACTGACTTGAAATCACAGAAGCGGAGGCTATGCCATCTCACTTCTAGGTCAGGAAGCAGGGAGTCACGGACGTTGCCAAATCTTTCTTCGAGTGAGACCCACAGCCTTCTGGGGTCTTCTTCATTCATACACTCGTACTGAAGCGAATCATCCATATGACGATTCATTAGGATGATGGCTTTCGCCTTATTTACCTCTAAGGCTGCTCTATTTGCTTCCAAAGCTTGAGCTTGCTCAACAGTTAGCACGTCCTGGCTAGGCTCGAGAATCGTATTCAAGATTCCATCAGCCTTGAGATGGTGGTGGATATTACGAACCCACCTATGATATTCAGAGCCAGTTGTTTCCAATGGAGCAAAGTCCAATTTGTTCAGGTTACTCATCCTGAAAGAGAACAAGAAATTTGAGTTAGTTTCGGAGTGAAAAAGGCTACCACGAAAACAAATAAAATTTCTGAGCGTAGTCGCTTTCAAGAAATTACGAATTTCCGAGCGTAGTCGCTTCCAAGAAATTCGATTCCAAGAGGGGTTGGATTAGATCGAAACAATGATGTTTGCGGTCGATCGTTTTATCTCAACAAACTCTAAGTTTGGAGAACTCTACAAGCTCCAAGCTTGGAGTGAGCACGAACCCCCACAGTTCGGCTTAATTTGGTCTCCCCTATGATAACGAAAGGGGGGTAGAAGAAGGGAGGTTGCAAGTCCCCGAAAAGAAGAGAAATTGAATTTAACAACTCTAAAAAAAGGGGAACGTTTAGTAAAAATTACTTCGAAATAGGTCGCTGGAAAATTTGACTGGGAAAGTGGTCGGAAATGTCGTCGGAAAAAGTGAGCAGAAAAGTCGTCGGAAGTGGCCGGAAAAAGGTTGACCGGCGTTGACTGGTCGTTGACAGGAGGGTTGACTGGTCGTTGACCAGAGGTGCTGACGTGGCGCTCTGATGCTGACATGGCAAGTGATTGGATGACGTGGCCGCTGACTGGGCTTGCTGACGTGGCAGGGGCTGCGTCAGTGGGCTTCTGGCGTTGGGCTTTTGGGCTCCGCAGGGTTTCTAGCTTGTGGACTGCGCGCAAGGTTCCTGGGCCGAGTCTTTTCCTTGTTTCTGGGCTTGCTTTTTGGTTGGGCTGACAGAAGCAGGGGCAGGGATGATTAGGTAGGCTGCCGACGGTTCAAGATGGAACAGCTTCTGGTTGCCGGTTTGAGGTCCTTTTGGCTGGTTCCTGGAAAAATTTTTCCTGTTCCGGTAATCTGGGATCAGGTCGCAGCTTCTGGTGGAGTATGGCTGCAAGAGGATGGGAGGAAGGCTTTGAACCGGGCAGAGGGACTTTCGCTACTTCCGGTGGCCGGTTCGGTGGTTTTCCGGCCGGTTCTGGGATGGGGCCGTCGGTTTTGGACTCCTGGAGTTGGGATCTTCAAGGTGGGCGGCGGTGGTTTCTGGGATTTGAAGGCTACGAATTTAGGATTTCAGGGTTAGGGCTTCGTGCTGATAACGTGTTGTAGAGAAACTGAATTTTGGAGGAATTTGCTGTGTATTCTCATTGATAATAGGGGCCTCTTTATATAGAAGATTACAATGTATAGAATCTCAATCATACAAGGAAAGTAATCGTACATTGAATAGGAATCTAGATCCTTCTAATTTAACCCTATTATCACTAGGTCAACTAACCTAGAGTTTGGGCTAAACACAAATAGAGATATCCTTAAACAACGAGTAAATTATTTTCATTAAAAAAATATTGACTTTATCTTGCGTATATGCAGTGTTCTAAAAATCGGCCGCCCAGGCCGCCTAGGCAGCGCCTAGGCGCTGGACGACAGCTCTCCGCCTCGACTAATGCAAAATCGGGGCTTTTGGGCGGGCAAGGAATGGGCGGCCGCCTAGACGGCCCAAGCGAGCGACTAGGCGCTTGGGCGGTCGAGCTAGGCGGGTCTGTTACTGGGTTTTGCTGGGCGTCGGCATCAGAATCTCTTCCTTCCCCATCAGATCTTGGGTCGAGACATCATCGTTTCATAGCTTTGGATCACAAAACACATCGATGAATCCCTTTGAAACAATAGCAACAAGGTTGCTGACATAATTACAACACCACAACCACAATCAAAGACTTGAAATCCAAACCAAAAATTGAAGAAACCCAAACCAAAAATTGAAAAATCAGGAATGCCCAAAAGCAACAAGCATTACAAAAGATAGTAACAAAAGAAAAATCGTTGGTGAAGGCCATGACCACGAGCGAAACGCCGGCGAAGACGATCTGGGAAAGATGCAGAGCGAGGCTAGCTGTCGGCGGTGCTGGGCATGCACTGAACGAATTGAAAAGGAATTGAAAAGGAGAGCAGATCTTAATAATCTCAATGAGACTGTTGGGTTTGTCGGGATTTTGATTCTTGAACAAATTGAAAGGTAAAGCAGAGCTGCAGAGGTAAACAATGAAAGTTGGAAGTGAAAAGAAGAAATGAGAATGGGAGCTCGGCTCTGACATGAGCACATGGGCTGATGGGCAATGAGAATTAAAAATACTTTTCATATAATATTCTTATTACTCTTATTTATAAAATATAATAAATCTTTAAATATTTATTTAAGTCTTTATATATAATTATATATATATATATATGTACATAATATATTTGTATATGCATTAAAATTAAATTATAAATTAAAAAAAAAAAAAAAACTGCCTAGGCGCTAGTCTCTTGGCCACCGCCCGACTAGCGCCTAGCGATTTTTTGAACCTTGCGTATATGTGACTAGTGAATGTGAGATGAAAGTGTATGTACATAATTTACGAGTGTAACTTTGAGCTAATCAGGCATACATTAAAAAAAAAAAAAAAAAAAAAAAGTCTTAGCAACTTCAACATAAACAAACTTACTTTCTTCAAGCCAATGATTTTCCTTACTCCATTTCTTCTTGTAATTTGCTCACCAGATGAACTAGTGTTCAAATTTGTACGGTTGATTTTATTTTTTTTAATCGATATAGTTATTTGTTATAATATACAGAATCGAACTTCTATTTTAACGAAATAAATATATAAAATCGTACTCTCGACACGTAAACTAATCCTAATTTGTTATGTTTCCTCGATAACTGCGAAATTCATACAATACTCGACGTCTGTGTCTTACCGCTACACGGCGCAAAAGCATGTTTAGGGGTGGGCGTTTGAGGCCGAAAACCCGAGAGACCGATCCGATAACCCGAGAAACCGATGGATCGGGTCGGGCTTTGCACTGTTTTTTCACAGTCCGGGCTAAGACCGAACCGAAAGCTAAGAATACGGGCCGGTCTCGGTTTCTAATATTTCCAAATTCGGGTAACCCGAACCGGCCCGACTATTTGAGCATGTATACGTGTCAAGCTTTCATTGGTCATTAATTAGTCCCAAACCTAAGTCAAAACAGAAAACACGACCTCACTTCGACAGTTCGACCTCACCTCATTTCTTCCCCGAAACCCTAGCTCCCAAAGCCCCAAACTGTTCTTCCCCAATTTCTTCCCCAATTGACCAACTCGTGCCCAATTTCTTGATTTTCTTCCCTCAATCGAGTGTTTGTTCGATTCCCTGTCCAATATTCTGGCTTCGATTCCCTCTCCAATCTGATTCTCTCTCCAATTTCTTCAATTCTTCCCCAAAATCTGGCAAGGATGGCCTCACCTGAGACAGCAGCAAAGTCAGCAACAAGCATGGCTTCTGGGGGCGCCGGAAATGCTATCATTCCGGCAAGTTCAACAGCGGAAGCAAGTCAGTCCAATCCAGTAAGTTCAACAGCTCTACCACCTGTTGACCCGAAAGGGAAGGGGAAGAGGAAGAAGGGTGACAAGCCTGGAAAGTTTCGATTCGAAGTTTGGCTGCACTTTGAGAAGATTGAGAAGCCTGTGTTCGAAACAGTTGATGGGAAGATGCAGCAAGTTCGAACTGTCACTCGTGCCCAATGTAAGTATTGTTCAACCGATTTGGCTTGTGATCCATATGATAATGGGACTAGTTCTCTTAGGAGACACATTCAAGATGTTTGTAAGAAGTATCCGGGTAGGGCTGACATAGAGAAAGGGCAGACGCTATTGGGTGGTGATGGGAGTGTCAGTGTTAGTGGTGAACCTAGTCTAGCTGTTAAAATGTGGTCACAGGATCGGTGTAGGGTAGCTGCAGTTGAGATGATTGTGATGGATGAATTGCCATTTAGCGCAATTGAAAGGAAGGGTTTTAGGCATTTTTGTTCAGTGGCTGTCCCAAAGTGGGAGGTTCCATCTAGGAGAACAATAGTGAAACTGTTTTTGAAGATGTATGATGCAAAAAAGGTGGAGTTGAGGAAGGAATTGCAGAGTCATAGTGTGTGTTTAACCACTGATACATGGACATCAGTGCAAAACATAAACTACATGGTGCTAACTGCTCATTTTATAGATTATGGATGGAAGATGCACAAAAGAATTCTCAACTTTTGTGTAATTAGTAATCATTCGGGCAATAGCATAGGGAAGCTTATCGAATCATGCTTGATTCAATGGGGTATCGAGAGGGTTTTGACAATTAGTGTCGATAATGCCGCGGCTAATAAGCATGCAATTGATTATGTGAGGAAGAAAATGGTGAATTGGTCGAAGAAGCCGGTTTTAGGAGGGAAGTTTCTGCATGTGAGGTGTTTGGCTCACATTCTCAATCTCATTGTGAGATCAGGACTCACAATGTTAGATAGGTCAGTGGGTTCGATTAGGAATGCAGTTAAGTATGTTAGGAGCAGTTCATCGAGGCTTGAGGTGTTCAAGAAGTGTGTTGAGAAAGAGAAGCTGGAATCTAAGAAAATTTGTGTCTTAGATGTCCCAACTAGGTGGAATTCAACATTTATTATGTTGGAGACTGCCCTAGAGCTGAAGAAAGCCTTTTATAGGATGGCAGATGAAGAGGACAGCAAGTACGATAGCTATTTTGATGAACCTGAACCTGAAGACAATGATGGGGATCTTGAAGATGGTTTTGTAGTGGTTGATCTGAAGACAAGAAAGAGGATTGGACCACCAAATGAACATGATTGGGAGAAAGCTGCAATATTTGTGCAGTTCTTAAAGGTCTTCTATGAGGTAACCTTGAGAGTTAGTGCATCAAACAAGCCTACCTCACATCGAGCATTCCATGACATTGTAAGCATTCAAGCTGAGATAGAGGACTTGTTTGATAGAGATGAAGAAGAGTTTGAGCATGAAGCACACAGAACCCTTTACCAAATGGCTGTGAAGATGAAAGCCAAGTTTACAAAGTACTTTGACAAGCTGGAGGACATGAACCAACTTCTTTTGGTAGCTCTCGTATTGGATCCTAGGTATAAGCTTAGGAATTTTGGCAGTACTTGTCGGGATATGCTTGGATATGATGGTTTGCAAGTTAAGAAGGCATCGGAAGAACTGAAGGAGTTGGTTGTGCAGCTTACTGACTTGTATGCATCTTCAAATGGACCTCAGAAAGGTAAAACAAGTTCAGGGAGTGGCATTACTGGTGGAAGGACTGGAAGCAGCAGCTCTAGTACAAGGACCTTGAGTGGCAAGAGGGCTGACATGTTGAAGAAATGGAAAACAGAGTTGAGAGAGTCAGAAGAGGTGGTTGTACAACATGAAGTGGACAGATACTGTCTTGATCCAATTGAAGATCCACCTGAAGAAGAGGATTGGGACATTTTGATGTGGTGGAGGCTTAATGGAGTGAAGTACCCAAATCTGCAACTTGTGGCCAAAGATGTGCTTGCTATCCAAGTTAGTACAGTGGCTTCTGAAAGTGCCTTTAGTACTGGAGGTAGGGTAATTGATCCCTATAGAAGTTCAATGACTCCAAGAACTGTGGAAGCCCTCATATGCATGCAAAATTGGATCAATTCTACCAGCATATCCGAGATCGAGTACTTTCCAACTACCGAAGAGTTCGAATTCTATGAAAGAATGGAAAAAGGTGCGTGATTGTTTCAAACTTTCAGTACATTACTTGTGAAGTTTTTTTTTTTGGTTCTGCATTGAAGTGAACTAACTATGAGTATGTACTTTTGGTGCAGAACATCAACTTGAGGATACTGCCTCAAGTGAAAAGGCTCGTGTGGGAAAGCTCTCAAAGGCTGCAAAGATAACAATCGATTGTGATGCAGCAGAGGCTTCAAATACTTCCTCTTGAATGCTTGATGCATGATTGCAGGTTACTTACTGTCTTATTGTGTGTTTTTTTTTTTTTTATGTTCTTTAACATCTTTCAATTGTGTGATTGTTGGAATTATTACTGTTTTGATGATTTTCTCTAAGTTTATTCATTCTTTGATTGTGGAAACTTTAGCAGATGTGGGTAGCAGATAATCAAATATTGATATTAGTAGATGATATTGCATGAGATAAGGCTTAATATGTTTGTTAATCAAATACGATTGATTTTTGGGTTCAGTTGTATCTTGTTTTGAAGTGATAGCACAATGAGATAATTCAATCTATTTGAATCAGTTGGTTTAATCCCTAGAGTATTGAATGGATGGCCAACTTGGTTTAGTTCTCTTTTTCCTCATGTTAAGGCATCATTATTGCGCTACACTGATATAAATTTGATGTATTGTGGAACATATTGAGCAACTTGATTTCTGTTATGTAATAGACTATGTAATTTTCATGATTTGATAAGTTGTTGTCGGAAAGGTTGTGAATTGTTCATGCATTTTTTGTTTTGCCATCAGTGATGTGATTTATATGAATTTCAGAATTTCTATTGACTGAAAGTATATCAATGTGTTGAAATCCAAATGATAGCAACATTGTGTTGAATTTCTGTTGAAATCCAAATGATGGCAGCATTAATTGTGATGAATTTATGTTGAAATCCAATGTGCAGAATTTCTATTGGAGGCTTGGAACAATGTGAATTGCTGCTATTGGAAAGTGGTCTTGGAGCATGGCTTGTGCAATTCTTTAATCCTTTGTTTGATTGAAGTCATTGAACTGCAATCCTTTATGGTCATTAATTGATTTAATTCAATTGGACAATTTCAGTTTGTTCTATTTTTTTTTTCAGTTAAAACTTGTAGTAATTTGCCGGTGTGAGTCAACTTGTGGGCTTGTGGCTGTTCTGTTATTCTGCACTATAGCTGTTCTGGTTCTGGACATCTGCTATATTGGTATTCATGAGTCTGAGTTCAGTTGCAATGTTGCATTGTATGGATAATCATGAAATGTCTTGTGTAATAATAAACTAATAATGTAATCATGAGTTCTGTTATGTATTATTGTATTTCATTGTGATTGTGTTGCATTGCCATAAGAAGTTGTTGGAAAACAGGAAAATACCATTTCCCAGAAGGCAGATGCTGGAAATCTGGGCATGCTTTCAATCTGGTGTATTCATGTGTCACAGGACCGAAGGACCGAAAGCCCGGACCGAATATAATCGGTTCGGGTTCCAGTCGGTTTTTGAATGAAAAATACTCAGGACCGAACTGAGACCGATAAGTCGGGTTCGGTCTCGGGCCCACACAATTCCAGGACCGGACCGGACCGCGCCCAGCGCTAAGCATGTTCATGAGTGACGCTTGCTTATATCACTAGACACTAGTCATGCCTTCTGAACTACGATCAGTTTATTTCTTCGTTCAGTTAACTCGGGTCTGGGCCTTCTATTTTTGGGTTCTGACCTTCAGGGCCTGTTTTTCTGCGTCTGCCTTACTGGGCTTTGTATACGCCCCTAATTGATTTCATGCACCTCCTTTCTTTGCTTTATGAACCTCAGTCATCATGATTATCCACATCAGAAGGTAGAGCCTCTCGCCTCTTAATTTGGTTTCCAGTTTCCATTGAGGAATGCTAATAGCGGCTGTAATTACATTACGAGTAATGTTTCATTGCTACACTCTTAATTGGCATGTTATGTTAGGTTGAAACTTACGTAGTTTATGAGAAAATAAAATCTTCACGTAACATTTTTATATACTAAGCTAAAAGATAGGATATGCCCTACTTGGGATAAGCATGTATTCTATATAGTGCAGGCAAGGCAACATGAGGCTTTTGTCCAAAAGCCATTGTCGGATTAGCAAAGAGACAAAGGCCCAGTTTGGGATTGATTTTGGAGTTGATTCTGCTTTTGGGGTTTGGGTATGGTGTTTGGTAAATTGTCTAGAAGCTGCTTTTGGTCCAAATAGATTCTCACGGCAGCTAAAATTGAGAAGCAACCCTCACCATGCTTTTGGATTCTGCTTCTGAGTAAAACACGGAATGAATAGTGTTTTTTAAATGAAATTTATCAAATGACCAATTTTATCCTCATTCTTTTCTAACAATTACCTTTGAGCCAATAGGGTTACTTTTTAATCATCTCATTTCAGTCCCTAGCTTCCTTCCTCTGCCGTCAACGCATCCCAGCTCGAGAGATCGCACAAAATTCACGAGAGGCTCTGTGCTCCGACATCTTCAAAGGTTGAGAGATCGCTCTGTGCTCCGGCTCGTTCTGTGCTCCAACATCTTCAAAGCTTGAGAGATCGCTCTGTGCTCCAACTCTCACTCTGTGCTCCGACATCTCGACAGATCGCTCTGTGCTTCTACTCGGTCTGTGCTCCGACATCTTCAAAGCTCGATAGATCGCTCTGTGCTCTGACTCGCTCTGTGCTTCGACATCTTCAAAGCCGAAAGTGGTTAATTGATTCAGCAAATCAACCTCACTGTAAGTCGTCTCCTTTCTCCCCAAATTTATAGTATATTGATCGATGGGCTTCGATTCGCTGCGCTTCTTATGCTTTCTCTCCTCTAAAGTTCTTAGTTTTCTCTATATGCGTCCCCTGCAGAACAAGTAGTCACAGATCCAAACAAGAGCTGCGGCCCTGTTTCTATATTTGGTCGATTTGTGGTATTTTGGGTACTAAATTTCAACAGGCAGAGACGGGCTAAGTAAGAATCACTCCTTTCAATTCATTCCAGTCCCTCCACATTTTGCTAGTTTGATTTCCGTTCTTTGATTATGATGCTACTTGGAATTTTTTTTTTTTTTTTGCTACTGGTTTGTTTATATGGATATATTTCAACCTTTGTATACTAGTGTCAAATTGATGCATTATGGTTTTAAGTTCTAATTACAAATTGGTCATTGAATCCTCTGGTTTGAAACAAAGGATATATGTAGCTGTTTATTGTGGTCAGCAGCTTTATTGTGTGAGGATCATGTTAGGTGTTGGATATGGTAGTTTATAACAATTGTTTGTTTACTACTAAGCATGTGTTATCTTTAGATGGGAAAGAAGAAATCCACCGGTACTGAAAATGAGGGATCTGGAAAACCAAAAGCCACATGGCCTGATGAGGTAGCAGCTATATTTTGTGATATAGCTATTAAGGAAGTGGCCAAGGGAAACAGACCTGGTACACATTTTGATAAAAAGGGATGGTCAAACGTTATCAAGGCCTTTAAGGAGTTAACCGGAAGGGATTATGATAAACGGCAATTGAAAAATAAGTGGGATTCACTTAAAAATGATTGGAAATTGTGGAGTTCACTGTTGCATAAGGAAACTAGTATTGGATGGGATCTGATTAGGAAGACTGTCGATGCACCTGCTGAGTGGTGGGAATCCAAAATTCAGGTGTGTATTTTTCCTTCTCTACTTGTGCTTTTAATTTTTTTTTTCCTACTCTGAATTCTGTTTCTTTGTTTAGTTTTAAGTACATGAAGCTGCACTATGGTCTGTTTCTTATAATGTTGTAGGCATTCATGTGTATGATAATAGCTTTTGTAATTCTCCGTTATAATGAGTTTCAATATTATGTAATAAAGCATTTTTTTAAGTCCATTATCGATCTTATGATTATTGAGAAGATTGTTAAGTACATACAAGCTTGCTAGCTAGAGGCAGATTTCACTTGGCTGGAAATGTGAATGGATATTAAGCTTTGCCTAGTGCTTTTCTTCAAGATTGTTGATTCTAGCGAGTGTCGTTATTCATTCACATTGAAACGACCTTTTGTAATGATTGTTTTGTTAGGGGGCAATAGGTCTCTTAGAAGCCAAATAGGAAATAGTGTACGGTGTTGATGAATACATGTCCAAGTGGCCCAAAGGATCAGGGTGAGAATCGCGATTTAGGTAGACATGAGAACCTGGCTGAATTGCAGTTTTGGTATTCAGCTTAGATAGTTGCTTAAGATTATTACCCTTTTCCTGTTTCTTTTTTCTTCAGTTATAATATACACATTTCAGGTAGTTAGTTCAATTCTTTTGGGTTGGATTTGTTGTAGTACAACACTTTCTAATTTGAGTTCGACATATTTTTGTTACAGACTGTGTATAAACAGCCTTATTTTGTTAAATTTCTGTTCAGTTTTTAATAATAAAAAAAAAAACTTTGTATTTGATGAATGGGAAAGTTGAGAAGGAGAGGCCATATTTGGGTTTTGTTCCTATTTTTTTTTTTTCTCTTGAGCTCTTCATTTGGGAAATTAGGGTTTTGAGACTTGCATTTTTTCTACTGTATTCGGTCCATATATATAGCCATTCTTTTTTGAAAGGGGCTCTTGTCCGTTCTTTTGCCTATTGTAGTATTGCCACATTTTCAGTTCACAAAAATGTAAAAATAATCACACTGATGAAACTTCTGTCAAATTTCAGCAGAAGATGAGAAGATGAAATGCCAAAAACTTACAGTCAGCAATGATTAAATTTGATAACAATCTTACAGTCAGCAATGAAAATGTTATACACCAATCTTAACTCATAAATAAGTCGAAAATGCAATGCAGTGATTCTTATACACTAATACAGTGATTTTTTCCTAGAAGATCCGGTCTTAAAGTTTGTTTTATTTATTTGTGTTATAAAAAAAAAGTTTGTTTTATTTGATTGGAGATATATCTATTGTTTTGCATTTGCTGTACATCTTTGTGATCAATATTATTATTATAAGTAACAATCTTCTCTTATCTTCCTCTTTGTAGATCAATCCAGAGTATCGCAAATTTCATGACGTTGGAATTAGTCCTGAAATGATGGCTGTTTATGATAACATGTTTAGGGGTAGCACAGCCCTAGGTCACTGTGTCATGATTCCCTCAGCTACTATAGATATTGAAGAGGTGGTGGAGGATTCTGAGCGTAATGACATTTCTGGAGATGATGAGGAGATGGACCAGCAAGGTGAACCAAGAGGGAAAAAGAGAAAAACTGTGGAGTGCCAAACTGGGCCTAATAAAGAAAAAAAAGATAAAGGAGTTATGGGAGGGCCAAAGGGGAAGAAAGAAAAGGTGGGAGGTGCAGCTCAATTGTCTAAACAAATTGATCGTCTTGTTGAAGTAGTCGAGAGTAGGAGTACAGCTACATCTGTCCGTAATACTAGTACAGAACAAGGAACTAGTATTCAGGAGGTGATGCGAGTTGTTGCAACTTTACCAGGAGCAGAAACTGGTACCAAGGTATGGTGGTTCGCAACAGACTTGTTTTGCTCTCAAGAGAAGCGAGAGATGTTTTCTATTATGACAGATGATGATCTCAAGCTCCCGTTTCTGATTCTTAATCAGAAAAAAGCTGAAAATTGAGTAGGCTGATCCTACTTTGTAATAAGATGCGTGTTGCTTGTTGTTTAGACCTAAGCTGAACTCCTTTCTATTTTTGTGATTTTCCAGGAACTAAGATTGCGTGATGTTCATTGTGTACGGTACTTTATTTTACTAAGCTGAAAGTGATATTGATGCATCTTTTAATTATTGCTTTCTGTTTGTTTCTTTGAATTCTTTGCTTCCTGCTCCATTACATGTTTATGCTTTCATTGTTACAGCCATTTTATAAATTGAAATTTGATGAACAAGTATAAATTGGCAGGTTTGTTTTGTGAAGTATGGAGGCTTCTGGAGATGAGGAGGAGATAGACCAACTTATATGTGTAACTGGTCGTTTTATTCAACTCTATCTTGAAAAGTACATTCAGAAAACTCCATGTATGACAAGCTCCCAAACAGGTTATATTTGGTTAATGGAAGTGTTAGAAGGGAATGAAAGTAGGTGTTATAACCAATTTAGGATGGATAAAAACTGCTTCTTAATGCTATTGAATGATGTTGAGAAGATGTTGAAGGGTTCAAAAAACATAAGTACCGTTGAAATAGGAATACACAAGAGCGTTTTCAACGTTCTGGTGAGACGGTTAGTAGATATTTTGATAAAATGCTCAAGATTTTCTATAATATGGCAAAAGTGCTCATAAAGCCAGAAGATCCCGAATTTACAAGCATCCCAAATGAAATTCTAAATGACTCAAGATACATGCCTCATTTTAAGGTATGTATAATGTTTTGATTTATATGCTTTGATTTTTTGCTCCATTTATATAAATTGAATATGTCATCACACACACACACACACACACATAAATGCTTGCTATTTTGTTATGCAACATTAATTAGAATTTTTTTTTAATACCTATTACAAATAATTTGTAGGATTGTATTGGCGCTATTGATGGTGTTCATGTTCAAGCTTCAATTTCTCCATGTGACCAAGTGCCATACATTGGCCGAAAAGGAACACCCACCCAAAATATTTTGGCTATATGCAACTTCAACATGCAATTCACATTTGCATGTGCAGGGTGGGAAGGCACTGCCCGTGACAGCAGAGTATTTTTATCGGCTTTCCGCAATCCTCAATCGAATTTTCCTAAACCCCCAAATGGTAATTTTTTTTTCCTACATTGCACAAATAATAATCCTAAATTATATCATAATCAATCATTCATTATAACTTTTAATTTCAGGAAAATATTATGTGGTGGATGCCGAATACCCACAAATGAAAGGTTTTTTAGGACCGTATAAAGGTGAGCGGTATCACCTTTCACATTTTCGTAGAGGTGATGAACCGACGGGTCATAAAGAAATATTTAATCATGCACATTCTTCACTTAGGAGTGTTATTGAGCGCACTTTTGGGGTATGGAAAAAAAAGTGGAGTATTTTACGTGATATGCCAAGCTTTCCTTATGATAAACAAGTGAAAATAGTTATTGCTACAATGGCTCTTCATAACTACATAAGAAGATATGCTCAACAAGATCATGATTTTAATGAAAGTGAAGATTACTCAAGTGAAGACAACAATGAAGAGATGGAAGACAATGCATACGAAGAAGATGGTCTGGGAAGACAAGAAATGGAGATGTTAAGAAATACAATTGCACAAAGTCTAATGAATGCATCTACTTAGCATTTAGTTGCAAAGTTGTATTGACTTTAATACATTTTGTGTAATGTTTCCCGTATACCATGGTGGGGGCATGTTTTGTGTAATATTCTCAACTCATTTGTATAATATTTAAGGGTTTAATGTAATCTTTTATTTGATCCAAGCAATATATAAGCAAACAAATTACAAAAAACTAAAATTGCTTATATAATTTGTAGAATTAATATACATATTGAGATAAAAGTGATGAATTGATAATTTAAACTAGTGTACAAGGACAATACATGAGAAATTATTTAATTTGGTATAGTTACATAATCATAAAACAAAGTTATGTAGTTTAGTAGCATCTTTTATCATCTATGTCCATTTTGGTAATTATACCAAACCAAAGCACTTTTTACTTATAATTTACCAAACACTCAGAAATTGCTTTTGGTTCACACAGCACTTTTAAAAACAGTTTACCAAACACATCAGCTGCTTCTTCTCGCAGCAATATCAGAAGTGCTTTTTCTCGCAGCAACATCAGAAGTGTTTCTTCTCGCAGCACAGCAATCCCAAACTGGGCCAAAGAGTCAAAGACTACTTCCCAAACCTCTTGGTGCAAAGACATATTTCACCCAAAAAATAAAAGGCAGACAACTAATTAAATATAGATAAAATCTTTATATTGTACCTAAACTATTACAAAATGTATTTTTTGGTACTTATAAATTTTCAGGGAGTCTAGTGGTACTTATACTATCATTCCGTTAACCATTTTAGTATTTCCGTCAATTATTCGGTTAAAGTATGGGTAAAATCGTAAAACACCTATTTTTTATATTTCTTACAAATTTTTTATTAAACTAAATTAAACTAAGTTAAAGAAAAGACCTAGAATTAATGAATATCTAGGTTTACCCACCATCTCTATTGATTAATTCTATTAATTGTTCAAGAAAAAAGTTATCTCATTAGTTGACCCAAATTAATATTAAATTTTCATAAAAAATAAACTAAGCAAAACCAAAAGTACTTAAATTAATTGCCCCAAGTATGCGGAGAACCGTGATCAAAGAATAAATTGGGTATTTTTTTTTTATGTGTCAATTTTTTTTTAATTATAGATATTCAATATATTAAAGTCTATAATTTCTAAATATGAATGAAATACTATTTTACTCACATAAGTGTCACATGACCGCTACATAGACATTTTTAATGGAATAATAGACGGAGGTACTAAAAGAACTAACGGAGGGATAATACAGGTATCATTGGACTCCCTGAAAATTTGTAGGTACTAAAAAATGTATTTCGTGATAATTTGAGTATTATATGAGGATTTTACCCTAAATATATTATATTTTATTTTAATTTTTAGTAGACACGTGGAATATAACTGCTCACGTATAACAAGTAATTAGTGAGTTAAATTTACGACTTTTTACTTACAGAAAAGTATTTGTGTTATTAGACCAAAGAAATCATACACTACATATTAATACTGAATTTAATTTGAGCAATTGAAAATGAGCTCATCGATCTAATTTCCGAAAGAATAAAAGTATATTCTATCTCCAAAACAATATACATTTCAATTTGATTTGTGTTAATAAATGCAGGATAGTGATCGACATAGGAATTTCTCTTTTCTATACCCATTTTTTATGAAGTGACTAATTAGGATTAGGATTAGGATGTGTAATTAATAATTGATTAGGGCGTTGGGCCATTGTTAATGGAGCCCCACGTGGTCTCTTGGACCGACGAAGACCAATGAGAAGAGCAGCCCCTTTCTAGGAAAAGGATGAGACAACGGGGTTCGGTCCCCGCACAAACGGTACGCACGGCTGTCTGTCTCCCTCTCCTCCCGCACGTGTGCCAAGTCGTTGTTGCCTTAGCCAAGCCACTGCCAGCTACTCCTCACCTCTACCATCCCTCTCAAGCTTAGCTGGATCCGCACGTGCTTCTTCCAATGGATTTAGCCATGATATTTCTATTTTGGTCCTCCATTTTTCATTATGGATTATACTTGGCTGCCCGGTCATGGTTAGCCAGGGCTGACCAGCCTCATACTTGTGCCCATTTGTTGACACATGTCCGTTCTATAAAATTTGTTGTTTTTATGTTAGTTGGTTACTTAAATTACAATTGAAGGATGCCTAACCAAAGCCATCTATTTTCTGTTTATTGGAAAATCTGACCAAAATCATGTTGTTCTCTTCTTCTCTTCCAACTTTTTGCATTCCTTAAGTGTAATCCATGAGAGATGAACTTAAAAAACTTTAGAGACCTGATTTGGATTCACTTTATTTTTTGTTTAAATCGAGAAATTATAGATTTTGTGGATTTTGAAAATTTGAAGTATTGGTTTCTTCTGAATTGTATTGATTGCCTTATAAAACTGGTGTTATATGGTGCTATGTGTATCATGAGAATTTTGATTATAATGCGTTTGGATCAAAATGGGTTTGCTATCTAATTAATACTCATTGATTAGGTTGCTGAGGAAGAAAACATAAAATTGCAAATGATGATTCTGAATGTCTTTCGAATGGATGTGGATGATTTTTGGGCTAGCTGAGCTGAATAGTTTTAGCATGAACTTTGAGTTCATTTGGATCGAAGTCTCTCTCACTTGGATTTCACTCAGAGGAATGTAGACGGTGGGGAAGTTATTATTCATTTTGAAGGAAAAAGATTATATTAAATTGAAAGGACACATGGAAAACAATGATTAGTCCACATATGAAACTAGTCGGCCCTGGCTAACCATGGTTGGGTAGCCAAGTATCTTCTTTTCATTATTACGATATCAGGTTGTTAAAGCTTACTTGTAAAACCTAGTTGTTACTGCTCTTTTCTTATCCACATATTCATATTTTTGTACGTGTTTTTACTATTAATTGTGAGATAGTTTATCTTTAAGCAAATTTATTAATTTTTGGATGGTTTGTTGGATTTCAAGTAAACTAACCTCATTTTATTGTCAAAAAATGAGAGCTTATACTCAAATTATAAGTTTCCATAGTGTCTTAGGACTAGAGAATCTCCAAGTTAGCATTTTAGATATATTTTGAACATTTCCTTCGCACTTCAATCTATAAAAATGATGTTTTGCTCTTGTTTTGTAATGATTTTATAAGGTATAGTCTCTTAGATGATAAAGATCATGACCTCATAACTTCCATCTTGAGTTATCTTATCCTCTTATCACGTTATCAAATGAAACTAAATAAAAGACGGTGTAATGTATTGAATTGGGTGAAGGACGATAGTACCCAAAAAACAACTTCAAATTGACCTTATTCATAATAGCTATTGTCTAGTTTTTTTTTTTTAAATCTTTTGTCACATGTGGAGGAGAGCAAACTTCTGAGTTCTGACCTGCTTTATTCCTAATCTTATTTTCCATCACTGTTCACTCGATCAGGGTAACCCTCAAGTCTTTGGCAATGTCCATTTATAATTTGTAAATAATTATATTTGAGCTAAACTATTATTTTTTTTAATACATATTTTTTAATTTTTAGATCATGGCTTAGCCGAGCCTAGAAAGATGAAGCAGCACAAAAGCCAAAGAAAGAAAAACCAGAAGAATATGGGTGGGAAGTGGGAGCCACATTCACGTGGTGAGCCAATGGGGGACACGTCAAAGGGGGTTGCTTTTTTTTTCTTCTTTTGTTTGAAATAAGGGGTTGCTTTTTTAATTTTATAGATTTCTGTGACGCACGTGTGGACTGACACCGGTGCAAAAGTACAATTCCGCAGTCTCTCCCTTACCATGATACGATTTGGAGGGTAATTTAGAGCGGGAGCGCTGGGTCCCACAGTTACTTGTCCGTAACTGTTCCGTTCAAACGGAACGTCACGTCACGTCACGTCGGAGGAACCCGGCCCGGATTAACGGAAAGGATCCTCTGCGAGCGGGACCACAGTTGAGATTGATTAACATTTGATTGATGGAACATTAGTAGTAATCATGTCATTCAGCCTTCGGCTATGAAGGTTTATTTCTTTTTTAGGTTATGGGGTAATGTCCGGTATGCCAGCCAAGTTTTCATCAAATATGTTAGAAATTGTTTTAAAATGTATCTAACTCGTCGGCTCTTGGTCGGATAAGAGGTGAGGTCGGTGATATGATTTTCTTGTAATGTCTGTAATCTTTGAAATTTAACTATTTTGAGTATGATAAACGTACAACTATTATTAAATATATAAACTATTCCAAGAATCTGAGAAGTTATATTCTCATTTATTTACTTATGCTTCATCTTTATTTTGATAAACTTGATGATATTTCAAGATTAAAAACATTCAACAAGGTGACATTTTATATTGTGTTAGTCTAAAAATAAAATAGAAGGTGTTAAATGAATGAGTATTCACAAATGATTGAATGCTAATGTTTATCGTAGAGTTAGTTTCTCTATTCCCTAATCCCTTTAACAGATTTAGCTATAAACTTTTCACAAATGCTGTAGCTAGAAAATATGCCTGAAGAAATATAATCTGAAAATAAAACTGGGGTACTTGGTACTTACTACTGTAGGAGAATAGAACTACTTATTGCTACACTAGTGAGATGAATAGAACCTTATCTACTTGTAGATTTCTTTAGGTTGCCAATCTCATTCAAACCTTGCATCAATAATGGACTCAGCCATATCATTGCCTCTTTTAGAACTGGGATCACAGTGTTTGCTCTAGTGGATATGTGTTATTCATAGATCCACATCTTTTTGCAGTTTCCTTGATTATTTGAGTGGTCTTTGGGTTAGTGTGGCTATGATCCACTAAATGACAAGTGTGGTGAATTTGAGTTGTTTTTTTCACTTTGTTAAGGGGAACCTAAAGGCTTCCTAGGACTAAGATAAACTCCTTCGGCGCATGTGAAATGCTCCAACTGTGCATTGCAGCACAGTGTCTGGCCACTTTGACAGCTTCGGGATTCGAACCTAGGTTGGGGAGCACACCCAACTAGACAAGAACCACTAGACCACTTGAGTTGTTATTCAACAACTAAAGATTTGAAATTATAACGCTTGAGTTTATATTTTGTCTCATACTCGTAAGTTTTAATAGCAAGTCACTCGTGCTGATCTCATGACATTTTTTTTTGCTTGAATCGAATTTGTTTTTTTTCTATTTCATTTTAAGCTCATACAAGATTTGTAGTTTCCACAAAATTTTTTTTTTTTATGATTCTATACATTTGGTTTTTATTTATTCATCTAAAATGTATATTCATTTCACTCTCATTCATCATGTGTAACGTCTTGACCTCTCTTTCAACAAGTTGGGTAACATCGTCATTAATCTTGAAATAACTACAGTCTAATCAACTCATTACCTCTACCAAAATTTCAAGCAAAAAGAGTTTATCTGCTACTCCATTATTTTTCAACGTTTGGAATTTAGAGTTTAGTTATCAAGTTTTTAATCATTTTTGTAATACCTCTTCAAAATGAAAAGTTGACGGTATTGATAAATAAGTCAGTGTCCCAAATATTATTATTTGTAGCTTTCTTGTGACTTTAGAACCCTAATCACCTTATTATAGAGGATTAACATATAATACCTACTCACCCTTTTATGATAAAATCTCTGAAGAAATTTGCAATAATTTCCATGCTCTGTGTGAACAGAGAAGGGATAGAGCAAAGAAAAAAGGAAACAACCAAAAAACAAAAAAACAAAGGGGAAAGAAAAAGAAAAGAATCCAGTTCTCCTCTCACACAGTTCTCTTGAATAAAGAAAGACACTTTCCTCGTGAGAGAGGGGCACACAATACAATAGTGCTCTCTCTCTCTCTCCCTCTCTCTCCCCTCAAGGCCTCAACTGACTCTAGAGAGAGAAAGGTCAGAAGGGTCGGAGGTGGTGCTAGAATGACCGGCGGTGGGTCATCGGGGAGGTTACCGACGTGGAAGGAGAGGGAGAACAACAAGAGGAGGGAGCGGAGGAGGAGAGCCATTGCTGCTAAGATATACTCTGGCCTCAGAGCCCAGGGCAGCTACAAGCTTCCCAAGCACTGCGACAACAACGAGGTCTTGAAAGCTCTATGTGCTGAAGCTGGTTGGGTCGTTGAAGAAGATGGCACTACTTACCGCAAGGTAGTCATCATTTTGCTTTCGTTTTTATTGGTTTTGATTTTCGCAGATCTGTATGGGAATCTTTGTGAACTTGAACTTGAACTTGGTTTTGGTTGGTGTTTGGTTTTTAGGTTCTTGTGAATCCATTTGTTCATTCTAATTAGTAGCTACCCTTTTGGAAGATAATCTTGTAGGAACAGATTGAGCAACTTGATTTCTGTTCTGTAATAGAATATCTTTTTCTCTGTTCTGGTTCTGCTCAGGATCTGAACTCTGTCACAAAGGCTGTATCTGTAGATTATATTGGATACGTGCAATTTTCATGATTTGATAAGTTATTGATGAAGAGGCTGTGATTTGTTCATGCATTTTTTGTTTTCTCATTGGTGATGAGATCTGTGTGAATCTCTATTGACTCAAAGTATATCAATGTGTTGAAATCCATTTGATAGACAACTTTTGATGAGTTAGATTTCAATTGGGTGCTCTCTTTATTCACATAATCTTATTGTTTGATTATCTTTGCATACAGGGATGCAAGCCACCAATTGAAATTGCAGGCACTCCCACAAATATGAGTGCGTGTTCATCTATGCAACCAAGCCCACAATCCTCATCTTTCCCAAGTCCTGTGCCGTCATACCATGCCAGTCCATCATCGTCCTCCTTTCCCAGCCCAACTCGTTTCGATGGAAACCCCTCCTCTTACCATCAAAACCCTCCTCTTACCTTCTTCCATTCCTGCATAACTTGGCTTCCATTCCCACGAATCTTCCTCCTCTTAGAATTTCCAACAGTGCTCCTGTCACTCCTCCTCTTTCTTCTCCAACCTCTAGAGGATCGAAGCGGAAACCTGACTGGGAATCCCTTACTAATGGCTGCATAAACTCCTTGCGCCACCCCCTTTTTGCAGCCTCTGCCCCTTCAAGTCCTACTCGGCGCCACCATCTTGCACCTGCCACAATTCCAGAATGTGACGAGTCTGATGCTTCCACAGTGGACTCCGGTCGGTGGGTGAGTTTCCAAACAGGGGTACCTTCAGTAGCTCCACCTTCGCCCACATTTAATCTTATGAAACCGGTGGCTGAGCAGAATGTTCTTCAGCAGACTGTTGTTGGGAATGGGGGGATTGGTTGGGGGAACCCTGTGGAGAGGGCACGAGGCTCCGAGTTTGAGTTTGAGAGTGGCAGGCTGAAAGCTTGGGAGGGTGAGAGAATACACGAGGTTGGAGTGGAAGATCTGGAGCTTACACTTGGGAATGGGAAGATGCATACTTAAGCATCATCCACCAGAAGATTTAGCTTGAGAATGTGTCTTTATAAATGAGAGGGAAGACGTTATGTGGATTTCACTGGGCATTTCGAATACTTTGGCAGCTGATTAAGCATTGCTTGGTGTCTACTTTCACTTCTGTTACAATTTGCATCACTTCAAAATCATTTTCGGTGCATCATGTATTTCCTTAATTGTACAGTTTACTCTCTCCTGGAGCCATTATAGGAAATCTAATCTCATTGAATCTCTTGGTTATAAGAGCGAAATTACAGGCACAATCACAGAAAGCCTGCATTGCTCAAATCTTTCATGTGCTGGAGAAGAACATAGCAAGTTAGAATTGAGGATGTTATTTTCTGTCTTTAGAATGGAAGGCCCCTAATTAAGTCGTCGTCGTCAGAGGGATAGTGTCACGAGTTTAAACAAAGAATGCGGTTTCTCTGTGGAGCACATGATCCATTGTAGACTACTATATTGGAGAAACACATGCTCATATTTCTTGAAGGTAGCTGTTATTATTAGATCCTTCTTGTCAGAAATAGTTTTATTCTGTTACGATTTAGTACTGTATTAGCAAAATCCATGACATCAATTGTTTCATTTCGTGTTCAAATTGTGATCGATTTGGAGTCATAAATGGGGATGACAGTAGTAGAGGGTTTGAATGTGATTTTTCTTCAGTAGGGTCAATAATTTCATTCTGGCTAGAAAGAGTTTTGTTTTCTTATCCATTCATATGTACAGATTGATACACATCATACTGAGAGATTAGCTTCCTGTAGATTGTTGCCTTGTAGTGACGGAGAGAGTTGTGGGGGTCAAAAAACGCATCTCAGAAAGAGAGCTAATCCTCTCCTAGAAGTGGAGAGGGTCCCTTTGGCCATGTGATATGTAGCATTCTGTGAATGCATGTGAGTTATGTCACGCTTGATGTCGCAGTTTACCAACCATTTTTGCTTCCACCAATTATTGGTGGCGCTGCTTTTGACCCCTCCAACCAGTCTTTGCAGTTCAATCATCAATATCAGTTTCTGTACCCAGCGAGTTACTATATGTGTGATCATATTCAGCAATAGAAAAGAAATAGCGTGGCAGCACATTTTGGTAGACTTTGAAAGAAGCTAAGGCTAACTCCAACCCTTTGTCAAATGGTTAAAATTTGATAATTTTCATGTCCAACTCAAATTGTTAAGGGTAAAAGGGCTACTTTTTTTTTGAAAGGAAGGGGCTATTTTTGAGGGTCAAAGTGCAACTTAAAGGACTAAATATATCTCTTGATTTAGCCTATAGCCTTTAGAAAACTAATATTTTATTCAATGGGGAGACCCAACGATTGGATCAGAAAGTGGGGAGGCCCACGTCATGTGATACAACTTGCATGCATGTGTGAGTGTATTTTCAAATTTTTAAATCAATGGTCCATATTGATTACATCTTATAATTTGACAGCTATAAATGACTATATGACGTCAGCAACGGCTAGTTATGCTGACATCATCTAGGCGTTGTGTTTTTTTTTTACTATAAATACCAAGGTTTCAAATTTCGGTTTCAGTTTTGATTTCGGTACTTCAAATTTAAGGAAATTTCGGAGAAAGTTTCGATTTCGGTGAAAATTTCGGTTAAAAATAAAGAAATCACATTAATTTCATTTATAAAATGATATTTTTGAATGAAACTTTTATAGACTAAACTAACCTATAATAAACCTATTTACAATATAACCTCTCTAAAATTATACATAAATAATAGAATTGTGATATTTAATATAGACGAGTAATTAACTAAAACTGTAGTAAGTTGCTAAACTAGTGTTTTTATCTATTTTTAATTATATATGTTCTGTATATTGACAATGTGAATGTGAATGTGATTTATTTATTTATTATTATTATTTTTTTATGGCTGGAACCAAGTGGGAGGCTTGGCCATCACGCTTTTTTCACTAATAATTAGAAAAATACAATGGAGGGGACGTAATACCAAAACCCCGTGAATGAAAATAAACAAGTACAACAAAAGTAATATAAAGTATTAGTAATAAGAGCTACTACGATGTGGTTCGATCTATGTGGTTAAACTGCTCCCATTTAGTATTATACAATACTGGCATATACTGCTCCCAAGTACATGAATTTTGGAACTAATTTTGGTACTTCATCACATGGGTAATGTATGTGTGTTGATCTTTTCCCACATGCAATCCATATATCGAATATTATGGAATTACCCAATATGGTGTTTCATTGTATGAAGCATACAACATTTGGGACGAAGAATGATAAAAAAAAAAAAGGCCATATATGCTTCCACCTTGTGAGCTTGATCCAATTCCGTAAGTATTTTATGAGGTAGAACTCATTTCATGATGAGGATAAAGAGAATGGAATGAGTTAGGGTTATCACTATATTGAGTTCCTGTGTCCATTGGGTCAAGACTTGAAGAAAGTGATTCAAACTCATTTGGAGACAAATGGCTATCGTGTCTTCCTTGTGCATCCCTAGCTCTAGAATTGTATTCATGATTTGCATCATGATAAGTAGTATGATCATCACTACTATATTGGTTGTAGTGCCATGATTTGCCACTCCCCCTGTCATTTCCATAATTTGACTCACAATTGCAAATAGAATCATGATGTGGTTGGAGACTTGGAGCATGAGTACTTTGGTAGCAGATAAAGTAAAGAGGGTTTTGTTGTATCCAATTTCAACTTGATTGGGAAAAAAAATCAAAATTTCATATTTTGTCAGTGACAAACGAATTTAAGAGAAATTTCAGACAAAATTTAAGTGTGAATTTTTTAATATATTTTGTGTGTGTAGATATTTCAGAAATTAAGAATTTCACGGAAATATACTGAAAATTTAGGAAAATTTCGGGAAACTCCTGACGGAAATGATATAGCATATGAATTTCATTTCAGTACTTTAAATTTACGGAAATTTCGGCAGTTTCGGAGAAACTTAAAACCTTGATAAATACATATCACCTCAACTTTATTCTACTTCCTCATATATATATATATATATATATATATATTCTTAATCTTTCATTTTCTCCCTGAACCGAAGGATGTATTTGCACCCTGGAACCGACCCACCCCATTGTGGTTGTGGACAGAGTTGTTCATTAGCCAACTAACTAGCTGCCATCGTCATAACTTGTGTTGCATGCATTTCCATCACTTCATCTTCTTCATCCTCTTCATCTTATGTGCGTTATCTTTCCTGCCACTTATTGGACCAATTAGAACTCATTGCAAAAGTGTTTTTTTTTTATTTTTTATTTTTTATTTTTTAAGTATGAAGCTGATGAAGGTGAGTAGAGAGAAGTAAATGATTTTGTGAGTTATGCTAGTTTAAGCACTCGATCAGTTTATAAAGTTATTTTTTGCTGAAGATAACGAGTGCCACATAGACATCATATCCACTCCAAAATTTGATAATCCAATGAAAATGGAATACGTGTCATTCATGAATTATATCCGAAAATTTGATAAGATTCGATCAATCTAAAAATTGCTTTACATCCATTTCGAAATTTCACAAACAAATCACGACGAAACACGTGGCCTCAAAATCATATCCGAAAATATGATAAGATGCGATCAAGCCAAAAATTGTTTTATATCCATTTCGAAATTATTAAACAAAACACGTGGCCTCGAAATCATTTTTGAGAATTTAAAAATATTTCATTAAGATAACATATGCCACATATATAAAATCGAATAAGAAATCTACAACATTGCCTGTGAAGAAACACGTGGAATTTGAAAAGTACAACCGGAAAAAATATTCTTTATTATAAAAATAATTTCAATTACTCTAAGGGTGATTCTAGTTGGACCTCCAAATTTGCTATTTGGACTTCTAATACTCAGTACACCTCTAATTTACCTTTTAGAATACTTGAAAAACTAAGTGGACCTCCTTATTTTTACCAAAACGCCATTAAACATGAGATATAACAATCTTTTACTCTATTTTTTATATCTCTTCAACCACGTTGGTTCTCGATCTTGATATGTTGTTGGAATCTCTATGAATTTGCTAAAAGAAGGATTTCAAGGGTTTTTGGGTTAGAAGATCAAGTAATAACTATATCATAATATTCAATTAATTTAGTTTAAAAAAAAAATCCAAATCAAATTGTTTTGAATTTATTTTTGTATTAAATGATGGGCCATGTGTAGAAATTATTATTTTTACTTAATTATTTTAGGTAAATTATCATAGGCAATATAAACAAATTTTGGAAAAAAAAATAATTTAATTGAATGTTATATTTGATTGGAGGAGGTAAGAAGAGTATTTATTTATTTATATTTTTTTTAATTTTCTCTCTTTGTCCTTATTTGTCTTTTCATATAACTTGACAGAGTCTATTAATAATTGAAAAAAGTTGGAGGTGTAAATATCAAATTTGGAGGTCCAACTAGAATTACCCTTACTACAAATAAGAATCTGATAAAAAAGAAGAACACACACACACACACACATATATAACATATTCTATTGTAAATATTATTATATATGTGGCTTTCCACATAAACACTAATTAGTTATGTACTTTGATCTAAATCTTGCCTCTATATAAAGGAGGTTAATGAGACTGAATGAGAACACTTATACTTCCTTCCAACTATTCTATCTTTATCTTCTCTCTACTTTATAACATGTTCAAAATTTTAAAATATATTTTAGGGCTATAATTTAGTCTTGACAGGTTGGAGACAGTTGATGTCACATCGATGAATAGTAAAGAAATCAGGACTAAAATTTAGCCCCAAGGCTATTTTTAGCCTGATGGGTTGGAGATGGCCTAAGAGAAAGTTTTAGTAGGGGAGGAGGCCCTCTAGTGACGAACTTAGAATAATGACTCGATTAAAATTTTAAATTAATGTCCACTAGTGGTAGGCCTCATCAACGGGCCGGGCCTTGCTATATTTTTAAATAATAACGGGTCAGACCGGACTTTATTGTAAATCGAAGGATCCAAGCTCATCCATATAAAGCGGGTCTTACGATCTTTTCGGGCTTTTGCGGACTAGGCCTTGCGGACTTTATTTACAAATAAATCTTTAAAGATACTAATTTTTTAATAAACCTATATTTATATATCATACACTCCAAAGAGCAACCTCTATCAATTCAAAGAAAATGAGAAAGTTAACCGTTGGATGTGATCATTACAATAAATTATGAGTGTGGTAAAAAATTTAGCCAATTTCACCATATTTTCGAATCCGATCGAATTGGTCAACCGTCGTCACTTCTATGTCTTCTTGGTTGACTGACGGTGTGACAATTGTGAAATGTGCTTATTTTTTTATATCACGTCTATAAATATTCCATCGATGGATATGCGTGGACATAATATAAAAATTTCAATTTTAGTTATAAAGACGTTGACCTATACCAATTTGCCTCCTAAAGTTGTATGACTTATATATTGCATTTAAATTGTTGAGGTTCACTCTAAAGCAACCATGAAGTGGAAAATGAATTTAGAGAAACCAACCGCTCGATAGAGAGATTGTAATATTTTATGGTGGTTGCAAAAAATCCAACCAATTTGGTTCTCATTTCGAATTCGATCAACTAGGTCAAACTTAGTTATTCTTGTAAACCTATATTTATATATTATACACTCCAAAGAGCAACTCCTATCAATTTAAAGAAAATGGAAAAACCGACCGTTGGATGAGATTATTATAATAAATTATGAGTGTGGTAAAAAATTTAGCTAATTTCACCATATTTTCGAATCCGATCGAATTGGTCAACCGTCGTCATGATATGTAGAATATGTATGCACATATTCTATATAGAAGTATGAGACCTTCTACACACACACACACACACACACACACACACACATATATATATATATATAAATACATTCTATATAGAAGTATGAGAACTTCCACACACTGACACACATATATAAACACACACACACATATTCTTATATATATATATATATATAACACATATATAATTGTTTACAGGCTTTTACGAACCGAGCCTAGCGGACTTTTGGAGGGCTGGGCAGGATTTTTGCGGGCTTTTTGACTAGCCGGCCCTCTACCCACTGAGGCAGACTTTTGTGGGCTTTTTAACGAATCGGTCTGGGCTTTTGGTCCTAAGGGCCGGCGGGCCTCCATCGACCCACTTGATCCGCGGGCTTTTTGATGAGGCCTAACTAGTGGTATAAGTAATTTTGCTAATGTCAAGTACCTAAAAAAAAAAAAAGTACCTCAACTTTACCATATGACTATTGAAACGTCTCCAAAGGCTTTCGAAATCGAAGATTGAAAACTTCTGCGGCCTAAATTAGTGTGTCCATTAAAAGTCTTATCTTTTGGTCTGATTGTCCATTGAAAAGTTGAGAAATTTGAAATGGGCTACCTATTTGCACAATTGCACATAAGTTCATTGCGTTTCTTCATTTCTGAAGCCCTTAGAGCATCTCCAACAGTAGGAAAACTTTTTTAGTTAAATTTAGCTAGAATTATGAAATATAGCTATTGATTTAACAATGTTGCTTCAGCAATAGTAGCTATTTATAAATAATATACTATATTTTATCGAATCATAAACTGACACGCGGACAAAAGAGGAGAGAGAAATATAACTTTTGCTTTAGCTATGCATGATTCTCTAGCTAAATATAGCTAGCCAATTTAGCTAAAGCTAAATTTAACTTGGCTATAACTAGTATGTTGGAGTTGAATTTTGCTTTCAGAATAGCTATATATAGCTAAAATTTGAATTTAACTAGGCTGTTGGAGATGGCCACAAATAATGTTTTTGGTGCATTAGACCCTAATCAATGTGGTTTCATTCGTCCCTTGTCCTCTTATTGGACCTCAGGCTTGGTGAATGCCTCATATTAACATTAAGGTGAAAAAATTTGTTTTGTTTTATTTAATTTTTTTTTTTTTTTTAGAAGAAGTTGAAAAAAAATAGTTGAAAAGGAAAGTGAAAATATTGGATACAGGTTTAGAAATATAACAAGTATGGACAAATGAAGAAGACATAGTTGTGTCAGCTCAGTGGTTAGAGCACTCACTACCTATGTAGGAAGTCATGGGTTCGAGTCACCATGAGTATAGGAGTGAAATCCTTTGATCCTCTTTTATAAGAAAAAAAAAGAAAAAAAAAAGAAGATATAGTTTTCTCTTGGGATAATGATAAAAGAGATCATTTTAAAGTAACTTATTATAATTCAGATAACACAAATATCCCCATGATAATTAAGGTCACCTCTTTACAACCAGACACTAAAAATATAAATAGTTACAGCTTATGCCATCCTCTCTCTCTCTCTCTCTCTCTCTCTCTCTCTCTCTCTCTCTCTCTCTCTCTCTCTCTCTCTCTCTCTCTCTCTCTCTCTCTCTCTCTCTCTTCCCCGATCTATTTCACTCTCTTAAGAGCATCTGCCACGGTAAGCTTTAATTGATAGGCCATATAGCCATATATGGCTTATGCCATGTAATTATTGTACAGAATATTTGATACATGCTGCCACCATAAGGCATAATTGATAAGGTATAATGGAATTAACAGGACACAAATGGAATTAAAATTCTGTAAGTTGAATGAGGAGGGATAAAAGAGGAATAAAAGAATTAAATAATAAAATATTTTATACAGATGGCTTACCTGATTGCAAGCCATATATGGCTTGGACCATAAACCATACGGCAAAAATTTTTCTTGGGAATTGTAGAATGGCTTACCATGGGAGAGAGGAATAAGCTCTATATGCCTTTATGCCATACGGTGGTAGATGGTCTAAGTCTCAACTAACTTCACTGCCATGCCCCCTTCGACACCGCCGACGGCGTCTACGACGTCACCTGGTCTGAATCTCACGACTCCCTACTCGTCACCTCCATCACCAAGGCCTCCGTCAAGCTCTACGACCTCGCCTTCCCGCTGACCTCCAACCTCCTCCGCTCCCTCTTCAATTCTACTCCTGCTTCATGTATGGTTCTCTCCACCCTGAATATCTATTAGCGCCTGTTCACAAATTCCTAGCAAACCTTCTCTGATTCATTATGGGGAGAAAGAAGAAGTTCATCGACAAGAAAAAGGCTACTTTCCAATTAATCTCCCTAGATTCCTCCGATCCCAACTACGACGACTCACCCGGCGGCGACCGAGGCTTCATCCAAGTCTCCGGCAACCCAACGATGATCCCGATTTGATCTTGGCCGACGCGCCTGAGGACGAAGAAGGTGACAACCATTACGACCACGCTTTCGAAAACTCTGTCACTACCAGAAAAATGGTCTTTTACGGCCCTTAAAAAGCGTCGTAAAAGACATTTTACGACACACAAAAATGCGCCGTAAATGAACATGCCGTAAAAGACAAAACTCTTTTACGGCGTGTTTCCAAAACGCTGTAAAAGACCCTACCAGCACGCCGTGAAAGACATAAAAGAGCGCCGTAAAACGGTTTTAGAGATTCTTAATTTCAATTTTCAAATACAAAGCGCGCCGTAAATGACCAAATATGTGCGCCGTAATTGATATCAAAAGCATGCCATGATTGATCTCAAAAGCACGCGGTAAAAGACAACAATGAGCGCCATAAAAGGGGTTTAGAGATTTTTTATTTCATTTTGAAATAGAAAAGCACGCCGTAATTGATGTTAGAAGCACGCCATAAATGCGGTTGTAGGATATATTTACAGCACAATATTTGCACCGATTTTTTTTTTTCCTGTAAATTGTGATACCATTCAAAATCTATACAATTTATTGAGATGAAAAAGAGATAACAAACTGCAATATCACATTACAAAAAATAAATTAATATGCCAACAACAATACTATATAAAAACAACTTAATTAAACCAACAATTTATCATCACTGTCCTAAAATGTAAAACATTCTAGATTAACAGGGAGCATCCTAGATTAGAATCGTCTTTGTTGATTGCAAAAGATAAATGGTCAGTTATCCATGCTGTGGCCTTTTAAATATCTTCATATTATGTTTGATGCCAACTTTTACCTGCATAACCAAAACAAACACAAACAGAGCAATGAAATCTAGTCTGTCATGTGTCTTTCATTCAAGGAAAACACATGTAGCTAAACTTCTAATTCAGCAATTAATGTATCATAAGCAAATAGAAGCACTTCTTTACAATTAATGTTCTGATTCAGATTATAGTGATGGAATCAATATATGTCTATCAATCTGCAATGAATGTCAATAAACCAGAATTAATGTGTCACAATTTGCACTTCTTTACAGTAAAAACAATACTACTAAGAAACCAAATTGTGACCAAATGCATGAAGGTGCATCATGATTCTTGATTTTGTTTAGAAACTGGGAACCCAAAAGAAGTACAAAGATTATGCTTAGTTAATTACCTGAACGTCGAAATCAACAAAATCAATTGGGAATTGTGCAGCAATATTGAAAGAGAGGATTGAGTTCTCTTTGATTCCTCTCATTCTGATATCAGAGGACTGCAACATGTTCATTCCATTTCCTCTGTGTCCTATCAATACCAACTGTGGAACTCATTACTCACCCATATAGGCTTTGTTTCATTGGCTAATTCCCAATCCCAATACTTCTCAGTTATAGTCTTCTTTTTCTTCTCACCCTGATAAACAAGTACATAAAGCTCAATGCAATGTTTTCTAAGAACATTGCCTACACTTCAGATTGCATGTCAATTACCTCTGGCTTTGGTTCTTCTCCTTCCTTTGGTTATTCCTCCTCTTCAACCTGCCAAAAGTTTGAACTTAGTACTGGCGAAAATGCTAATTGACTCATTTTTTAGTGAATGAGTACATATGATTTTTATAAAGAGATACACAAACTTGAGGATTATTATGTAAGGTCAACACAATGAAGACCTTATCAAGAGAGTAACATTTTGAAGAAATATTAATTTTCTGATTACCAACTTTTAACTAGAAAAGAAGTAACAATCTAACCATTAGAAAAAAAATAAAGTGGAACTATGAAATCTGCTATATTTATAGAGGGGAAAACGTTTGTTACAAGAAGAAAACAAACCTCAACAGTCCTTGATTTTTCTTGCCATGTGTAGATGGGGAAAGAAACAAATTGTGAGTAATTCTTTACCAAACTCTGGATCCGGGCAGGCTCTGAGAACTCATACTTGTCATCCGGCTGCAAGAAGAAAAATATAAGATGGCCATCCAGACATAGTGTTGAAAAAAAGAATTGAACAAATAGCTGGACACACATTCATTGGCCAACAAACAACACATGCACATGCAAAATGACCAAATGTCATGAAATGAGAAATGAAGGAGGTAAGGTACCCTTAAATATAGTTTGATCTGTGTCCCATAGCTAATGATATTTTTTGGATCAGTTTCTACCCTAATCATATAAGAGCTACTCTCAGCAGCTAATTCCCAGACGTATTGCTTGTCTGATTTTGGGCTTTTTGTAGAAACAACTACCTGATTTACACAATACGTAAAATAATTAGCAACTACTCAAGACAGTCATCCAAACTAGAAGCTCAACTATGAGCAGATAGTTTTTACAAGGCATAAGACTAAAAAAAGTGTGAAACCAAAACTGCACCTTCTCAGCAACAAGAAAATCAGAATAGAACCCAACACCAAATTGACCAATCAAACCGTTGTCTGCACCAAGATCCTTATTTTCCTAACAAGATATAAGCACAAAGATCAGATTCAAAAGCATCGATAAACAAAAACAAGATTCAGTAGACTGCAAAACAATGCATTATGAGAGAGACCTTCAGAGCCGTAAAGAATTTTGAAGTACCACTCTGAGCAATGGTACCAAGGAAGTCAATGAGTTCCACCTTAGTCATCCCAATACCAGTATCCCTAAAATTCAGACACCAACATGTCAATCATCTCCACTAATCCATCAAGGAACAAAACAGACTTAACAATCAACTTAAAAAAATTTAGCAGCAACATACGTTATAGTGATAGTCCCATTCTCTGGGTCGGGTTTGATGCGTATCTGCAGCTCAACAGCATCTCCAAGCAGCGAGGGCTCAGTCACACTCAAAAAATCTCAACTTGTCCAAAGCATCACTTGCATTACTAGAGCATTATAACAAAACAAGTTAGCATATCAACAAAAACCATAATGCACATATTATTCCATTCAAATTCTATCTATGCCACAAATTAATCGATGCGTATGCATATTCAGCTTACCTAACACGCTCCCTAAGGAATACCTTCTTGTGGCTATATAGACTATGCACTATCAAATCCATTAGCCGATTGACCTGTAATTAGTTTCAAAGTCCTCAGCTTTCAATTCAAAACTGATAAAGTAAATCTCAAAAGCAAAAAAAAAAAAAAAAATGAAAATGAAAACTGTAAACAGTCCCAACTATGAGTAAATTCCCCATAATTTAAATCCAATGCATCCATTTTGATTGCCCATATAACAATAACACCACAAATCATCTAAAAGTCAGAACCCAATTGAGTCAGAACCCAAAAAGAACCAAACTTCAGTAGAAACAGAGAGAAACCCACCTCGGCTTGGTACTGGAATTCCTCACTGGGCGTATCGGCGACCGCAGCATCGCAGCGAACAGTGACCTGCCTATTTTGGGTCTCAAGCCTCCATTTCAATCCACCGCAAGCGAAGCCCTTTCTGAGCCCATTTTGGGGCACAAAGGCACTTCTGAGGTTCAAGGCATTGTTGGGGTTTCTGAGAGTCAAAGAAGGAAGTGAAGCAAGAGATGCTGTGGAGAAGGCGAGGGAGACGGTAGAGAGAGAAAGAGCGTGAGGTTTGTGTAGGGAAACGCCACCGGAAATTCGAAGGTGGAAGATCTGATGATTACATGGGTAGGTGATTTTGGGTGTTTGCGATGATGGATAGAGAGGGAGGACGAGAGAGAGAGAGAGCGCCTCCATTTTGGGTGAGTTTTTTGAGCCGAGGGCGAATTCGTGGTTTTCATAGCAAACTTCCAGTATAGAGGGAAATTAGAATTTGAGCCAAAAATAAAAGCGGGCTCTTCAACACTTTTGGTTTTTAGTCATTCACGACGCACATTAAAAAAGGCCATAAAAGATTAAATTGGGAAGTCTTTTACGGCGTTCATACCAAAGAGAGAAGTCTTTTACAACTCACATTGAATGTACGCCGTAAATATAATGTGACATTTACGGCACACATGATATGCACGCCGTAAAAGATAAAAAAGAGAAGTCTTTCACAGCGCACATAAAAACACGCCGTAAAAGACAATCTTTTACAGCTTGCAAAGCATGCACGCCGTAATTTGCGTGTCGTAAAAGACAAGTTTTCTAGTAGTGTGTGGCTGTGGCTCAGCCCCTGCTGGAGAAACAACTTTGATAATTTAGGTGAGGAATCTGCATTTGCATTAAGAAATAATGCATCTGAAATAGATATAATAAGTAGAACAAATTTTGTAAATATGTTGGATTGTTTTGAGTAGAGAGAGCTAGATTATGTTTCTAAGAATTAGCAATCATCATTTTATAAGACTGTAAGTAGTAAAGTATAACCAGATCAAATTGTAAATTTCCTAGTATTTGAATTCATGCTATTAATTCATGCTATTTGAATATATTAAGCCAACACTTAAATACTTGTCCATTATAAACATGCTGTTTCTCCCATCTGTTTTTGATATATTTGAACGTCCACTGTGTAGGTCCATGTAAAAAGAAGAATGACCAAGGAGGAGAAGCTGGCATTAGTGAAAGTAGGGAGGGAGGAAAGAGGGAAGTACATGGCTAGAGCTAGGGCTGTCAATGGGTCGTGTCGGGTTGGGTTCGTGTCGGGTCAAGGTATTTGTCGAGTCGCCAGATACAAACCCAAACCCAACCCATTTAATAATCGTGTCAAAAATTTAAACCCAAACCCAACCTATTTATTAAACGGGTTACCCGTTTCCAACCCGCTTAACCCATTTAATAAATAGGTTGTGTTGTGTTTGACAAAATGACCCATTTAAAGGTTAACAATGCAACCCATTTAACTAAAAAAATGCATAAATTGATTAAATTCACTAAAAACTTTACAAGACGAAGAATATAAATAATTATATATATTTCATAAATAATTAAATCCAATAATTATAAAGCAAAATATTTCAAATTGTCTAATCCTATGATCAAATACTCTCAACATCTAAAATTTCAGGATGAAGTATAGCATAATCGGGTTATACGGGTTCACTTCGTGTTGGCGGGTTGACCCGTGGCCGACCCATTTATTAAATGGGTCATAGCGGGTTGACCCATGGCTGACCCGCTTTTTAATCGTGCGGGTTCAACCCGCTTTATTTCGTGCGGGTTTCGAGTCGTATTATTAGGTCGTGTCGGAATTGACAGCCCTAGCTAGAGCTGCTATAAAAAAGAAGAATGTATATTTTACTGCAATTCTTTGAAGTTATCATGTTTTAGAGTTCTACAAGCATCGTCATGGCTTTGAACTTTGCCATTTGTGAGTTAGGCTATAACCGTCTTACTGGATCCTACTATGCACCCGTTAATAAGTGAATAACCACTAGAGCTCCTATATGGATGTGAGCCTATTTTCTTTCAACATGTTGATCAATTTTGCAAGAGGGAGGCTCGAGCAATAAGCAGAAGGAACACAAGTATGCCACTTGTTGCAAAGAGGGCAAAGGTAGCTAAATCTCGAGTGGCAAAACGCAACAAGCAGCAGCTTTCTGGCAAAAATTTCCGAGGGAAGAAAGCATGGAAATGATCCTGAATAATCCAGTTTTCTTTTTGTCCTACTTCTATTTCAGTTCAAGTAAATTTTACTTTTACTGTTTTTGGTTAGAAGTAAATTTTACATTTAAGATGAAGACTTCGTTGCAACTTGATCGTGAGACTGAGGCATTTCAGTAGCTCATTCTTTCTCCAGCCTTCTCTTTTGTGTGCTTGTGGTTAAAGCTTATGGTTAGAGTAAGGACCTTACTAATCAACAGTGGAATATGATTCCAAATTCATGGTAGAAGCTAGGCTGGCAGAAAGAAAGTGTAAGGATGGCGGAGTTATAAAGAAAATTCTTACTGAAGGGGAGAAATGGGAGAATCTGAAAGACCTCAATGAAGTATTTGGTACATTACCTATCATAATGTTGTTTCTGTTGTTAATACACTTGTTCATGAATGAATTGGAATTGATTGTATGTCATTGACCATGTCACTGTTGTACACATGTCACTGATCAAGTCAGTAGCTAAGTCACATTGCATGTCACTGATATATTTTACAATTTTTAAGTCACTGTTATATCCAAGTCACTGATCAGGTAACTGTTAACCTCATGTCTCTGTTATGAACAAGTCACTGTCATTTCCATGTCACTGACCAGGTAACTATTAACCTCATGTCTCTGTTATGAACATGTCACTGACCAGGTCACTGGTCATATCTAATGTTGATCACAAGTCGATAGCCAAGTCATTAACCAAGTCACTGGCCTATCACTGACTAGGTAACTGTTAACCTCATGTCTCTGTTATGAACATGTCACTGGCCAGGTCATTGGTCATATCTAATGTTAATCACAAGTCGATAGCCAAGTCATTAACCAAGTCACTGTCAATTACATGTCATTTGCCATGTTATTGGCTAAGTCACTGTTATTTTCATGTCACTGACCAAGTAACTGTTAACCTCATGTCTCTGTTATGAACATGTCACTAACCAGGTCACTGGTCATATCTAATGTTGATCACAAGTCGATAGGCAAATCATTAACCAAGTAACTGGCATGTCACTGACTAAGTCACTGACCATGTAACTGTTGACCTCATGTCTCTGTTATGAACATGTCACTGGCCAGGTCACTGGTCATATCTAATGTTGATCACAAGTCGATAGCCAAGTCATTAACCAAGTCACTGTCAATTACATGTCATTTGCCGTGTTACTGGCCAAGTTACTGTTATTTCCATGTCATTGACTAAGTCACTAACCAGGTAACTGTTAACCTCATGTCTTTGTTATGAACATGTCACTGACTAGGTCACTGGTCATATCTAATGTCGATAGCCAAGTCATTAACTAAGTCATTGGCATGTCACTAACTAAGTCACTGACTAGGTAACTGTTAACCTCATGTCTCTGTTAACCTCAAAGGGGGAAAAAGAAAGAAAAAAAAAGAAGCTAGGCATGGCAGGGAAAGGAAAAAACAGACTTCGTACAAAAGTTGAGCATCAATTGGAATAAGGGAACTCATAACTTAAAGGAGCCTTATAATGCACTAACAAATTCCTCTGGAAGTGTGAATATCAAGATACAAAAATAACAGAAAAAACAAGTTGCACTAGCTTGTATCTTAGCTTGTCAAATGGGCTCAAAAACGAACATAAAGACATATTGGGCCACACATTATATATTTTATTTATAACTCACTCCTTCACTAGTTACAGCCTCACCAATGCAGTAAGCTCCATTTCCATCCTCAAGGATTCAGTGGGATGCCTCCTTACAAGAACCATCCCAATACCCATATTAAAAGTTCGTCTCATTTCAGCATCTTCTACTCTTCCAGCCTAGTATTAGCGTTAGATAAATAAAATGAGAAACACATAAGTTACTTAAATGCCAGAGAAAAGCTCAGAAGTTAAAAAATGAGATTACATGAAATTCTCATTATCTCTTGGATCCATTTGAAAACAGCTTGGACTTCCCATGAATGATTATAGATGACAGCTCCTAGGCCTTTTGGAAATACTCTAGGTATATCCTCCACCTAGGTACAACTGAACAACCAAAAAAAAGTTAAAAATAATCTCTGATGCTCGATTTAGTGCTAGTCATAATCTAACAGAACAATGTTCAAAGTCGAGTAGACATTTTTCAGAAAATACAGCTGCATGCAGTTGCAACTAAGTCTCAACTAACAGCAATTCCACACTTCCACTACATCCAGGCCTCAAGGTTTTAGTTATGATATAGAGATATAATAACTTACCAGAGTACAATTCGATCAGGCTTTCAACTCCAAGGTGATTCTAAATGCTTCAAGCTTCAATATATATTAGCTCTATATGTATCTTGGTACGATCTTCTTCTACATTAGATACAAAATCAAAGGACTTAGTAACTGAATCAATAGAAATTAGAAATTAGAAAGTAATAATTTCTACACAACTTGCATATGAGGAAGCAGAATATTGTTAAAAATATATAAAGATATAAGTTAAAATCAGTAGAAAAGACACAGGCACAACTTAGGTAGACCAAAGAAACAATCCCAATTTGAACATTCTTCTATGATGGCTCATAGTCACACCTTAACCTCACAACCATGCATAGCTTCCTAACAAAGTCGAGACACTCGAAGAGATGCCTCAGCTGCTTGGCTAAGCACCATCCTCAATACATCGGATTAACCAAAACGTTACAAGGAAATGTCTTGGCCAATAACTTGCACCGAAGCCTATATTCTCCAAGCTTCAGCTCAGCATCCAAATGTTCCTTCTCATAAGGACGTCTTGGCTTCTCTAAACATGAACAATTGTCTCATCACTACCCAAAGCCAAGGAAATCAACAATTTCAACCACAAACACAAACAAAGACCAACCAAAAATTTTACAGACTAGCATCCACTCATAAGTCATAACTATTTTAATTTCACATGGACGAGGGCGCTAGAATGATAAAAGAAACACAACAAGAGCCTAATATTCTCCCATAGAAATAGGCAAAAATACAATGCTCTATGTCACCCAACAAGCAGAAAGTGAAAACTGAATCATCGTGTAAACGACCTATCAATATTCAATTATTTTCACGTGAACAAGCTATCAAGCTAACCCACCCTACAGGTGCACATATCTTATATTTGCAGCCAGATGCATTCATTAAATCAGAGCCTCTAAAAGGAAACAGAAAATGAAAATTTTGCCTAGTGACATATATCAAACACTTCTTTATGCAAGAATATACTTCACATAATAACCTATCATTTAATGACATAGAAAGAAGAAAACAGAATTGCCTTAAATTCCCTTAGTATTGAAGCATATACAAGTTTTCACAAACTACACAACACTAACCTAGTTTCGGTTACAAATCTCTATCTACTAGTCCAACTTCGATCATTTCAGGAATAACTGACAATACTATTATAACAAAAGTGAAAGGGGTGCCATACCAATAAGTTACCAAAAACCTGAATTGCAGCCAAACGAATTGCAAAGATAATCATGTCCAAGAAGCTGAAAAGTATTCAAATATTCCCATATAAATCAAGGCTCAGAGAAACAAGAAAAATATAACAATATAAACTTATGCCATCCAATGTAAGCCAAACATAATTGTTGTATATTCAAGACAATGGGGATTAAGTCCAGGAGCCATACCTCTGCATTGGACCTCTGTGCAGCTAGTGCAACATTAGCTCAATCTCCCATCAAGATCATTCCCCAGTGAATTTTGCAATGCCCTAACCACATTGGAGCTAGATCCATTCAATTTCTTCATCTCCACCATACAATCCAAGCTCCTGGTCATACAAGTGTCTGGCCTCAACCTTGGCGGCCACCGGTACTGCTCCATCAGTCTGGAATTCTCGCTCTGATCCGGTCTCGCCGGCGTCGAAGCCTTCCTTCGCTCCGGCGTGCCTTTCCTAGCAGTCGGAAACGGCGGTCGCTTCGCTTTACTCACCTAGAGCGCGTACGACTCGCCCTGAAACGAAACTGATAAACTCCTCGTCGAAGTGACCAACAGCTTCTGAGACGCCGACATTTCACCGCCGCCAGCAGCTCCATTGCCGGCCCTCAAATCCAAAGAATTAGGTCGAGGAGTGACCGTTCTCCTCCTCTCCACCTTCTTTACAGCCAATCTCTGCAACTTGGGAACCTCTTCAAGCAATCGAGCCTTGATGTTCTGAGAAGGCTGGCTTGAGAATTCGACTGGAATTGGAAATTTTTTGCTCCTTCCCTTTGTCTCTCTCTGAAATAGCCAAGAACAAGAGAGAGAAAATTTGAGCTTTAGCATTTTTGACTTAAGGGCAGAATGGGAATAAAAAAACTAAAAACTGACATTTTTTAACATCACCTCATTATTAATAAGGACTAGGTTAATATTACTACCAATTCATAATGGACTTTTTTATCAAGTGGGAAAATATGCGACTTTTTTATCATTTCACACTCTAATGTGACTTTTTCCATCATTTTCCTTTTAAATAGTCGCAAAATCTAAATTTTCTAGTCTCAAGTATCTCTTCAAAATTTCGCCCTCAGATCTCGTTTTACATCAGATTGGAATTGCCCTGATTTCACATCCACACCATGCTTTAATACGAGCACAGATAACTGCACCAACCTTGAATATTATTAATAATGCTAACGTACAGCTAATAATCTGAAAAACAAAATTGGTTCACAGAAACCTTTGGAAAGTAAAGGAACGTTTTAACTTTTAACTCAACATTATTGATGGAATAGTCAGATCGTGCCCCTGACTGCTCCTAAATGTTGGTGAACACTTAATATATGAAAAGAAAAAAGAATGACTAATTCGTGATCCATGCCTACAATCAAAATGACTAATACGTTATCCATGGGCTTAACAGATATCATTGTATTTGGATGGACAAAAATTCCGAATGTATAGAACTGGAAACCCTATTTCGATCACCAACCTTATACAAAAGTATAAAGTAGAATGATTCATTTGGCAAAAGCAAAACAAATACAAACAAGAGTTTTACACTTGTTTTAATTAATAGCTTGCATAATTTGGCGTGTTGTCTTCTTCTTGTAATTCTCTTCTCAAATCCCTGCATATCACTACTTTTCCAATAGCATGTCTCACTTGGCATTCACAGACTCGTTGACTTCTTGTTCTGAGATTAATATTTAATACCCCTATCAAATCCTCTTTACTTGATTGTTACGCCTCTAATTCTTCCGCCTTATTAAACAATATATTATAACTTAATTTACCTAATACATATCATATACTATTGTGCTTCACAATATGATCATTTAAATAAAGAAGAACGCAATGATTTAATTAGATGGTGAGTGCCACCAAATATATTCTTGTAGATCATCATGCATGACACGAATTTAAACCTAGCTGATTACCATTGCAGGGATTTCGTTATCAGAACGTGCATTGACTAAGAGCTAAGTTACGTGCAGTTAATTTATATCCTGCCAGATAATATTATTTAGGCAAGTTCTAGAATAACGGGAATGGACAAGCAGTTCGCGTATTTATAAGTGCTATATAACTGAGCTCAACTACAAGTCTAAGACACACTTGTTGAGCTATTCTGGTAACGATGAGTAGTTCAAACTCAAAGCTACATGCAGCGATACTCAGCAGTCCAGGATTGGGCCACATCATTCCGGTCCTCGAGCTCGGAAAACGTCTCGTCGCCGCCGACCAAAACATCGCCGTAACAATTTTCGCCATGTCTCCCACGTCACAAGCCGAATCCCAAACCATCAAACCAGCCTCTACCCCGAAACTCAACGTCGTAGAGCTCCCTCCGGTCGACATCTCTGGCCTCGTCGACCCAAAAGCAGCCGTAGTCACGTGCCTTTCCGTCATGATGAGAGAGGTACGACCTGCGTTCCGGTCGGCTCTCCGCGACATGGCTTCTCCTCCTACCATGCTCATCGTGGACCTCTTCGGCACCGAATCGTTGCCTATCGGCGACGAGCTAGGGATTCCCAAGTACGTTTATGTTGCTTCCAATGCATGGTTTCTCGCTCTCATGATGTACTCTCCAACCCTAGACAAGGAAGTGGAAGGAGAATACGTGGACCGGACCGAACCGCTCAAAGTTCCTGGTTGTAGGGCACTTCGGCCTGAAGACGTGGTTGACCCGATGCTGGACCGGACCAATCAGCAATATTCTGAATACATACGATTTTGTGCTGAGATTCCACTCGGTGATGGGATTTTGCTGAATATTTGGGAGGAGTTGCAGCCTACAACACTAGCTGCGTTTAGAGATGAAAAACTATTGGGTGGAGTGACTAAAATGGTGCCTGTTTATCCAATTGGACCGTTAACTAGACCGGTCCAATCGGGTTGTCCGAGGGTTAATGAGGACTTGTTTGATTGGCTTGACAAACAACCCAGTCAGTCGGTGATATTTGTGTCTTTAGGGAGTGGAGGAACACTGTCTTATGACCAAATGACAGAGATGGCTTGGGGTTTGGAGTTGAGCCAACAACGATTCATCTGGGTTGTACGGCCACCCACAACAAAATCAGATGCTGCATTTTTCACTTCAGGAAATGGTACATTTCATAATTTCATTATTAGCATTTTTTCTTGTAGTAGTTTTTACATACATCGATCTATCTCCTTTGAGGCATCTTCAATCATACTAATGCCTTTGCTTCAGGTGATTGTGACCTATCAACTTTTATGCCTGAAGGGTTTATGACCCGGACTCGCGGTGTGGGTTTGGTTGTGCCTCTTTGGGCCCCCCAAGCTGACATCTTGAGCCATCCGTCGGTCGGAGGGTTTTTCTCGCATTGTGGGTGGAATTCAACGCTAGAGAGTGTGACAAATGGGGTCCCAATGATTGCTTGGCCACTCTACGCGGAACAGAGGATGAATGCCACGTTGTTGACTGAGGAGCTTGGGGTGGCCGTCCGGACAGAGGTGCCACCGTGGAAGAAAGTGGTTGGTAGGGAGGAGATAGAGAGGATGGTGAGGAAGATCATGGTGGAGAAAGATGGGTTTGAAATAAGAGGTAGGGTGAAAGAGCTAAAACAAAGTGGAGAAAAGGCTTTGAGGGAAGGTGGTTCGTCGTACAATGCCCTGTTTCAGGTGGTAAATAAAGCAATGCAAGATCTGAAGAAATGATGGCTCAATGATAATGCAAATGAAAATATAAAACCGATGTGTGTGATGAAATAAAGCTCGTGCCACTATACAGCCTCATGACTTGTATGTATTTGCATATATATATGTTGCTTGTACTAGTTCGTGGTGCTGAATTACTCGTTCAAAGTAATGCTTGATTTCATGTATTTTCCCTAAAAAAGTGGCCTAGTGTGTAGTAAATAACAACAACAAAGAATTGTACTAAAAAAATAAATAACAACAGAGAAACAAATTACATATGTGATATACTATTTAAGACCGCGCTTTATTGCGAGTGTGTTATCTACCTAAATTTTATGAATGATATGGCTGAGCTTAATAAAATAGTAATTACAAACACTCGATCAAAGAATAAAAATATTGCCATCTATAACTTCTAACTCTTAAATATTTTTTTTTGGCTCTAGCCTTATCTGCTTTGGACCCTTTGTTTGAACTTTTATACAGGGCCATGATCTTTTTAGAGCAAGTTCACCTGTAGTTAAGAAATGTCAAGGTCGAAAAGTCAAGGCTTCGACTAGTCAAGAAACTGTTCATTGCCACTGGACATGGGTTTCCACCCGTTTTGTTTATTGACCAGTCAGTTTTACTGTTTATTGATTTATTTTATATTTTATTTTTATAATTGGAAAATTGAAATAGATTTGATGTAAAAATATGGTAATAATGGAGATTTATGGATAATTAATGTCATAATTGTGATTGTTATAGCTTTTCGAATCGATTTTATTTTCGAAATGAACGTTTTTTAGGGGGGTCTCGAAAATTGACTTTTTATGCATACATAATTTGGGAAAACTTCCTTCATGAAAGTTATAGAGATCTTCGATATGAGTTTGTGCATGTGTGGAACACAAAAATAGGAGTTCGTATGAATTAGTTATGAATTTTTGAAAATTTTCTATAAATTGCAAAAATTTCTGGTCCTTTTTCATAAGGACAGATTTTTCCTCTTTTCTTCACTTTCACCCCTGAAACTCTCTCTTCTCTCTCCACCGCGTCTCCTCAGACCTGCCGGGTCCCGACCGACCCGACCCTAGTTTTCCGGCGCCGTTTTGCATCCTCCGGCCACGGACCCGGGCCATACGGGCTCAACTCAGCTTGCTCGTCCTCCCCACGGTGGTGCCTCACACCACCTCACCATGCAGCCCAAAAGGAGATTGAAGGCCTCCCACAGCCGTGCGACATGACCCAGCCGGAATTCCAGTTTTCCGACATCCTCTCGGGGACTGGGGCAGACGAGGTCTGCTCGCTAGCGCTTCCTCATTCGTCAGTGTTCTCTACGCTTCCTCTCCTCCTTGTCTCTCTCTGCGTGTCCGTGGCTGAAGTCAGCCACGATACCTTTGGGCCGAGCTAGCAGCCGGTCAAGCTTGGGCAAGAAAAAAGTCACAGCCTTGGCTTTTTTTTTGGACTTGGTCAAGGAAAGCCAAACTTTGGCTAGCTAAATTTGGGCCGGTGGAGGCTTCTTTTTCCCCTTGCCCGGTCAACACATCATCAATCCCACATGGCAGCCGGTCAATACCAGACCAGTGGAAATGCTCTTATAGCCTTGGTCTTGCCGGTCTTGTGCCAACGAAACGCCTTGTGCAGCCAAGTCATGCTTTTTGTCAGTCTTGCGACGCTTCCGCCAACCAGTAGAATATGCAAAGCGTGTACACTATTTTTTTGATTTTTTTGAGAAGCTGCACAGGAAACTTCATCCATGACTTTCTTCAAAATATTATAAATAGCCATTAGCCAATAAATTGTTTCTTAAAGTGTTATGTGGTCCCCATTATTGACATGCAAAAATGACCTTCTACCTTGAAGTTTGATTACATAGACCAATTTTCTAAGAGTAAAACCCACCACTAGGGTCAAAACTTTTCTCCACCGGACAAAATGATACCAAACTTTCAAAAGTGATCAAAATGATACCTAAATTTTTAAAAGTGATCGAAATGATACCTAAATTTAAAAAAACAAATCAACTTGATACCCAATTTTCAAAAGTGATCAAAATGATACCTAAAGTTTTAAAAACAAATCAATTTGATACCTCGGTTTAATTTTTTGTAACTTTTTGTTAAAATTGATCACGTGCGGTGCAATATTTTATGGGGTTATAATAATATTTTACACAAAAAAACTATTTTTCAATTATTTTTTATTTTACTTTGTTAATTCTCTTCTTCTTCTATCTCTGCCTCTCTCTCTCTCTCTCTCTTCCCATTTTTCTTTGTTTTTTTAGAAGTTGGGAAACATCCGAACTTTATTTGTTTCTACGATCGATGGTAGAATTGAAATTGAATGGAAGATTTTTTTTTTAATTCTATAGAAGAAGAAGATTGGGTTATAGATGATTGATGGCCCTCTGACCACAAATCACTTCAATTTTTGTGCTTGATTTTGCATTTGATTTAACAAAGAAGTTAAAAAAAAAAAGGGCTAAATACTGACTACTACGTAGTTTGGGTCTAAAATCAATTCAGTCCCTAAACTTCTAATTTCATCAAGAACACCCCTGCACTTTCAATTTTGATCTAATAGGTCCAATTTGTTAGTCTTCCGACAATTGAGTCATTTAACTTGTTGACATGGCTTATATATGGCTTATGTTTTATGATGTGGTGTTGAGGTGGCCTGCATAGTTGAGTCTCACTATAAGAAATCTATCAAATAAATAGTTTTTCAACAAATAATCCAACTATAACTTGAACCCATAACAGAATATTAATGAATTGGACCTATTAGATCAAAATTGAAAGTACATGGGTGTTTTTGATGAAATTAGAAGTCCAGGGACTGAATTGATTTTGGACCTAAACCACAGAGTAGTAACCAGTATTTAGCCCTAAAAAAAATAAACTGAGGTATCAAATTGATTTGTTTTTAAAACTTTAGGTATCATTTTGATCACTTTTGAAAGTTGGGTATCAAGTTAATTTGTTTTTAAAAATTTAGGTATCATTTTGATCACTTTTAAAAATTTAGGTATCATTTTGATCACTTTTGAAAGTTGGGTATCATTTTATTCGGTGGAGAAAAGTTTTGACCCTAGTGGTGGGTTTTACTCATTTTCTAAATAAAGACATGATGGTTGAGAAGGACCTGAGCTGACTCATTCCAAGTCTGAATTAACTATTAAGCAACTCAATCTCCAAAGTACTTGCACCAATTTTCTAAACGATGACATAATGATTGAGGATGATGACTTGAACTGATTCATAGTTTCACAGCCAGTCTCATTTAAGCAACTCAATCTCCTAGATCCAATAGGAAATACATACTTCTATAAAAGTCAGCCTTACCAATCACAAACTGATTAAGCTGATCTCAGTGCAAAACCAGGTAAAAGGATCCTAATATTAGCTTTATGAAATAAAAATAAGAAGCACACTGTATACAACTATTCATCCTTATATACAAAAGAGGAAGGACAGTTCCAAGCAATCATTTAATTAATCCAGTTGTCTAAAAAAATAATAATAATAATAAAAAAGAAGGGAACAAGGCAGGACCCAAAGGAGGAGAGACACCATCACTTGATACTTCTATCTTGCTGTCTATCTTTTTCAATATCTTGCTGTCTAGCTTTTTCAATAAATGAATCCAATGACAGTTTGATTATGACACTTGACTTCCTAGGAAATACTTGTGTTGCACCCCCTATCTGTACAATGGAGGTTCATATATAACCCACTTGGCCACTTAAGACTATTATCGTCAAATTCTTGCATCGCTTCTCTAGGTTTTACACTCCCATAACCAACAGTTTTCTAGAAAATGTCCAACGTCAGACCATAGTAAAGAATTTTAAACCTGCCGCTAGAAAAATATAATTTGGCAAATGCCTCGAGCTCCATACAAAACTCAGTTTCTACCATACCATTTTTATCAAGATTTCAAAAGTAGGTCAGAGTAAAAATAGTGCGCGCAGAAGCGTAAAGTATTGTAGCATGCTGTTCTTTCATATGTGCCTCTTTATTAATATTAACATTTTTATAAGAAATCTACATATATGGAAGTCTAGAACGTTACATAGTCTGAAGTATGGTTACAAAAAAGCATGAGAGAGTTGACTGACCTGGCCAAGAGCGTCCATTGTCGTAAGGTTAGCATAATGTGACATTAATGATACAATGCATGAGCAGCATAACTTTGACGCTAAGATTAGCAATCCATGAAAATGAAATCAAACTAATTAAGCCAATGTAAGGGAGTTTTCATCCCTATGTTTGACTTGAGCGCTTAGGACTATCCTATTTGAATTTGGGCCGACCGACTTAGTAGTGTTCAGTCCATTTTGAACCCTTAGTAGTCCACGTTTCCTAAAAACGCATTGATGACTAATTTAGAGAGCATTTGATGCAAAAAGTCATCCACTTGAGAACGTTTCTTTAATCAGAAGTATCTCATGTCATAAAAGATCAATCATGGATTATTGGACTTGGCATCAACGTACTTTTGAGGCAGTGAAAGAGTTACTTACGTACCTAGCTTTTTGCTGAAGAAACTGCGTAAAAGCGTTCATGAATCAATATTCAGCAGACTCGTAGTATTTTGCATCCTCCTATTATGCTTGTATAATTAAGATTACTTACATAATTAAATGGTAGGATGATACTATGCATAAACCTAGCTCATTCGATCGATCTTGGGATATTTCAGCTTGAGTAGATGAGCATTTTGAATCTATATGCGTTGATGCTGTGCAGTTACCCTGGACATTCAAATGTGGACATTAATGTCCAAGCCAAAAGTTTAATTATTTATTTTGAGCTGGTTGTTAATGCAGATCATAACATATATATATATATATATATATATATATATATATATATACACGACAGCGTTCTGAAGAGGACGTCCGCACTTTCGTTAAAGTGCGGACGGCGCTGCTGCAGCTCGGCTCGGGTGCGATGGAGCGGCGGAGCTTGCTGGACGGACGCCACGGGTCAGACGGACGGGTCTGCAGTCGGTGGAGTCGCCGGCGACGTGGTTGCAGCCTTGCCCAGAAACCTGCAGTTGCAGGTGAGCTCGCTGCCCAGAAACCTGCAACTCCGACCTCCTCCGACCTCGAACGCTGCCCAGAACCGTCCGCCAAGCCTCCGGCCTCCGTCCACCAAGCCCCGAGCCGCCGGCCAAGCCTGGAACGCCGCCGCTGCGTCGCCGTCGACACTTTAGCCAAGTGCGGACGTCCGCTTCAGAACCCGCCCGTGTATATATATATATATATATATATATATATATATATATAGAAAACAGATTGAGTTCAGCCCAACATCAGAGGCAGCTAGTGTGGCGTAAAGATGACCTTCTCATACATTTATGTCATTTGATAAGACTCTTAAGACACTAGCTTGCAATCGATGGTTTGACGAAGCTGTCTGTGGAGAAGAACAGTGACTGCCGATTTAAGTGAAGAAACGAAAGATCATTTACATTACTCAATATAGAAGAACCAATTAAGTTACAGCTTGTTTAACACGCGCCTAGAAAAACAGAGAGAGAGAAAGAGAGAGAGAGTGGGGTTCTTTTCCGGTTGAACGTCCTGCTGCTGCGTCTCGGCCGGGAGAGGAATTGTTTGGAGGCGACCATTTTCGCTTGGCTTTAGCCTTTGTCTACCATCTCAGGTTGGTGCTTGGTGTGGTTAGGAGAAGAGTGTGTGTGTCAGTTGCAGATCCGCCGTTGGCCGTGAAGTGTAGCGATGGGTTTGGGTGGTTCTGTCTCCCGATTTGGTGTCCTCCTGTTTCAAATAGGACTTGTCTAAGCAGCGCATAGCTGATTGTATTGAGGATCTCTGGTGATCTGATGTCAGATCTTGAGGATCTCTGGCCTCAATCGGGTTTTCGGTGAGCTGTTCCAGGGGTTGGTTGATGTAAGCTGTGGTGGGCTGTGGATTTGGAAAAGGAGGCTGCGGAGGGTTAGGCTGGTGGATTTGGCCTTGATCGACAACTGATGGCAGTCTTGGTAGAGGTTCTGAGGGGCGGCATAAGGCAGTTTCGACAGTAGTAGAGGCTGGGGAGCTCCTGGGTTCGGGCTGGGCTGATCTGGATTGGGCCATGGACTTGTCCCTTGGGCCCACCCAGTTTTGGGCCTGGTTGTGTTGGCCTAGGAGGAGTGCTGCATCTCCTTTTGTCTTTCGTTACTTGTTTATGTTTTGTGTAAACTTTGATCCTCTGTGGTCGTGTTTGTGGTCGAGCACTAAAATCGGCAGTTTCAGTACTATTCTTCTCCACAGACAGCTCCGTCAAACCATCGATTGCAAGCTACTGTCTTAGGAGGCTGATCAAATGATATAAAGGTATGAGAAGTTTATCTTCATGCCACACTAGCTGCCTCTGATGTTTGGCTGAAATCTGTTTTCTCTATGTTATGATGCATTAACAACCAGCTCGAAATAAATAATTAAAGGACAAATTTCAGTTTAGTACCCTGAGGTTTGGGGGTAACATCATGTCAGTCCCTGCCCTTTCAATTTGATCAGCAACACCCCTGTGCTTTCAATTTCAATCAGTCGTGTCCAAATTTTACTGTGCCGTCCAAATCAGACGTTAAATGCTGACGTGGCAGTCACAAACTCAGCTAGTGGGCCCAGATACAGGGGTAAATTTGACATTTCACTTAATTTCCACATTAAAAAAAAAAAAAACACTCTTATTCTTCTCTTCCTCTGATCCTCCTCTCCCCGCAACTATCTCCGGCGCCTCTGCCAGCTTCTGGCAAATCTTGAATTCGATTCCTTGCTCGCTGCCACAAGCAACGATCACACTACACTGAATCTGATTGTCTCTTGCATCACAAAAATTCAAGCCCCAGCATTGATACATATCCCAATTCACCTGAAAATTAACCAAAAACCCCAAATCTGAAACAAACTCAAATCACCATTTTCTACTGCACTTTACAATCAGCATACAACGCAAGCAATCAATTCCAGTCCAAAAACCAATAACAAATTCATTAACTCATCCAAATTTCCTTCTCAACTCAAATAACTAGTATAGTTACAACAATCTGATAAAAGCAATAACCAGGGAGAACTCGATCTGAACTTAATCAACCACAATACATTCAACTTCCACATTTTGATTCAAAGTTCGGGATATACCTTCGAAAATCGACTTCGATCAACCAAATTCAGCTCCCCTGACTCACTGTCGAAACTGGGTTGATGATGAACTGATGATGTTTGATGCTGCAACCCCGCAAGCTTCTCAATGTTTGATCCACAAGTGCTGTCAAGCCAGAACAAGCCCAGAAGCGCCGAAAAAACTTGCCGGCATCAAAGACAGCCTCGAGGCTGAAGCAACCCCAAGACCAAAATCAGTCAAAATCGATCGAATTGAAAAACTAAGTAGACTAAAGTGGAGTGCATGACGAGGGGATTAATTTTCATACCACATGCAAGTTAAACAGTGGTTGGAGTCACCGGAAAATGCAGAAACATCGGAGATCGACAATCTCAAGCCAAATAGAGAACTAGAACCAGACGATGTCATGGAGATCGACAATCCCGATGTCGTCTATGGAGATCGATAATCCCAAGCCAAACACCTCCAATCAGTTTGGCCATTCTCCGATCCATTCCTTCGGGGAGAGACCAAAACGGAAAAACGAAACTGAAAAATCCCAGCAGACGAAGATGAAGATGCCAGAAGAGTACGATCTAGCCAAGTCGAACGATTACGCAGAGTACAGGAGGGAGAGAAAGAAGAAGGCGATGGACGCTGAGGTAAGGAGAGAGCTTGATCGGAGAAGACAGGAGGAGGAGAGGACAAAGAGGGAGGAGAGAATGAGAGAATGAGAGAGAAACCATCAGAGCTGAGAGAGAGAGGAGGAAAAAAGAAGAAAATATTTTTGAAATGACATTTTTACCCCTTTAAGTGGGCCCCTCTGTCAAACTTAACGTCAAATTTGGACGACATAGTAAAATTTGGACACGGCTGATTGAAATTGAAAGCACAGGGGTGTTGTTGATCAAATTGAAAGGGCAGAGACTGACATGATGTTACCCCCAAACCTTAGGGTACTAAACTGAAATTTGTCCATAATTAAACTTTTAACTTTACCAATGTCCACTTTTGAATGTCCAGGGTAACTGCACAACATCACACATAGATTCAGAATGCTCATCTGCTCAGGCTGAAATCTCACAAGATCGAATGAGGTTTATGCATATTATCATCCTACCATTTTAATTAATTATGTGAGTAATCTTAATTATACAAGCATAATAGGAGGATGCAAAATGCTACGAGTCTGCTGAATATTGATTCATGGACACTCACCAACACAGTTTCTTCAGAAAATAGGTAACTCTTTCTGTTGGTATAGATACCTCTCAAGCACAAGTATCAGAACCACAAGGCTCATTAGCCACTTAAAGTAACGCCAATAAATCCCAGACATGATGCCAATACCATACACTTTGTGGTATTGGGTGGACCACAGCTAGTCCCACATTAGAAATAAATGGGTGACAAACTCATCCTCACACTATAAATACATGCCTCTCTACTCATTCAAGGTAAGCCACCACTCTCCATTTACTCATACCTAGTATATATTCTTACATGTATCTGACTTAGGCATCGGAGGGTCTAAGGCTGGTTGGCCCGGTCTTCTCTCGGACCTCTGTTCATGGTTGGCAGGTACGGATCTCGGAGGTGAAACCTCTCACAACAACCCCATTTCTTACCCAGAAGTATTTGGCGCTTGAAGGAGCCCTCCAGTGGTGCCACGAGCTCACCACGGAGCAATTTCATCGTCCCACTAGAATTTTTTCCAGCACCCAGTTTTCTCTCTCCTCCTCGATCTTTCTGCTACGATAACTTTCATTAATCAAGATGAGATTTATCAGCTCTACAACATCTCCCTTTTAGCTCAACAACCTATTAGTTTCTGGGTTTCAAGCTTACAAAAAGTTCATAGGAGAGAGAGAAGATATCAGATCTACTTTCTCTCTCCTCTATAACTGGTCTCTACCGACTCTGCGCAGCTCACCTCCTTCACACTATCTCAATCCAACGTTACAGGATTTTGGGTTTTGAAAATGGAACTCAGAAAATAAACCATCATCAAAATCAAGTTTTTTAGCCTCTGGGCTTCTTTTCATGGTGAGTTTTGAGGAGAGAGAAAGTGGATCTGGGATTTTCTCTCTCCACCATGGCTGGTCTCTAGTACTGAAACACAGCTCACCTCCACCACTAGAGCACTCACGATCCTTCAAGGAGTCTAGCTTAGCCTCGGCGTCGTCCGGTAGAGCCTAAAATCAGCCTACGCGCCGCCACAGCTTTCACCCATAAACTTTCTCTGGGCACCCACAACCTCTGCCTCCCTCACTGGCCATTCTTAGCCAAATAGCCACCCTCAAGTATAAGGGGTACAAGTAATAGTATAGGGATTTAAGAAAGGTTGTCGAACCCACGAGGATTGGATTCCTTTCACTAGCTAGGGTGTTAACCTAAGGAGGGCTAGAATATGCAAATGTACAATCACAAACCTAAATTCACAAGGAAATCTAGGCTCATGGTGAGTATGTGCATTGTGGTGATAGTGAAATTGTTTGTTGGATAGAGTAGTGAACCAAATTAAATTAAATGCTCAAATGTAAACTAAATTACTCTAAACTAAACTAGTAATATAATGGATGAAGTTAGGGGTTGGATTGTCTACCACTAACGTCCCTTACAAGTATTGAAGTTCAAATACAAGTGATGCTATTCTAATTTCCCAATTACCCTCTTTGCATCCGGATAAGACTACAAAGGCTTAAACTCCTTTTATTTTAGGGAAAAAGATGCAAACAGTACCTGACCTTTGGCCTATTAGTAACTTTAGTACCTGAAAAAAAAAAATATATCACTTTGGTACCTCAAGTTCGAACCACGACCCAACATTAGTATCTGGACCGTTAACTCCGCTTAACTCCGTTAAGGAGACTGCCAGCTGTCATATTTTAAAGGGTATTTTCGTCTATTTGTATCTTAATTAATTTTTTTTTTCTTTAAGCATTTTTTCCTCTCTCGCTCTCTCTCCTTTCTTATCTTCTTCTTCCCTCTCTGCAGATCAACCTGCAGATTCCTCATCCTTCCACTCAATCTCTTCTTCTTTCTCTTTGTCCTCATCCCGTCACGATGCCGCCTCCGACCCCACCACACCAATCCCCACCAGCGATCAATCCTACGAGGGACAACCCGAAACTCGACCGCCGCCGCAGTCTCCCCCTTCCTCACTGCACAATCCACCGCCGCGATCTCCCCGATACGAATAAGAGGACGATCTCCCCTAAACCCTAAACCCAAATCTTTACATCCAAAGCCCCAACCTTTCCCCAATTCCCTGCCGTTCCCTCAAAATCAATTTCAAACGATGCTCTGCCTCGTCGTTTTGATCTCCTCCACATCAATTTCATGAATTTCTTCCTCTTCCCCTAACTCCCCAGTTTCACCAGAACCCAGTTGCTTTGAAACACCAGCAACCATCCTCCTTCCCAATTTAGAGTTGAGTACCTTTGAGTTTTGGGTTGCTTTTCGCCGCGTTTTCTGACCTGGGTATCGAGTTTCTTAGGCGAAATCGCCCCGATTTGTAGAAATTGGACTGCGAAAACAATTGCAGGGGCGATGATGAAGAAGACGATAGTGATGGGGATGTTAGGAGGTGGAGGCTTTCGTGATTAATTGGAGGGAAGACTAAGCAGTTGCGTCCTCATATCTAATTTTTTTTTCTTCTTATTCATGCTTTCTGGATTTGGTTATTGTGTATGAATTTTTGATGCATCTTGGTTTGAGTATTTTTGGGTTGATTTTGATGGAATCAAAGCTTCCTTTGGAAGTCCACCGACTGTTTATGTTCTAAGGCATCAATGGGTCTATTCGTGTGAGAAGGCCAAGCAGGAGCTGGATTATAGTCCTAGACACATGAAGGAAGGATGAGGAATTTGCAGGTTGATCTGCAGAGAGGGAAGAAGAAGATAAGGAAGGAGAGAGAGAGAGAGAGAGAGAGAGAGAGGAAAAATGCTTAAAGAAAAAAAAATTTAATTAAGATACAAATAGACGAAAATACCCTTTAAAATATGACAGCTGGCAGTCTCCTTAACGGAGTTAACGGTCCAGATACTAATGTTGGGTCGTGGTTCGAACTTGAGGTACCAAAGTGATATTTTTTTTTTCAGGTACTAAAGTTACTAATGGGCCAAAGGTCAGGTACTGTTTGCATCTTTTTCCCTTTATTTTATCAATTTCCACCGGATAAGTGCGAAACTAACTACCCAAGAACAAGTTATATTACCGGATAAGTATCAATTCCTTGCTCCTAGATGCATAAAGATTTGAGTTTAGATAATCAAGCAAGCAAACCAATCCTAGATCTGGGTGATTTTAACTCACTACCCTCACATGCACATAGAGGATGCTATCATGCTATTAATGTTCAAGGTTAACTACTCCCTAAACATTTTTTCATGAGATGACAAACACAACACATTCAAAATAGTTAAGTTTGAATGAATGCATTCACTTCTTGAATTAGCATATGAAGATGAAAATCACAAATAACAACAAATGTCAATTAAAACATCAATTCATACAAGTTTGGCTACGGCTTTCAACCCTAGCCCCAACAAAGTAACTACTCACTCATAATCATACAAATTGGCATCAAATCTATAAAGTAAATCAAGGTAAATTAAAGAGTTAAGGGAAGAAAGAACTAGTTGAAGCTTGACAAATCAATGGGTAGCTTCTCCTTCATTTTTCTCCTTCAATGCTCCTTGAATCCTCATTGATGGTGGAATGGATGGATAATGAACTTCTTGATGGTGATGATGAATGAAATGGTGATGAATATATGATGCTCCTTTGGCTAACTTTGAGTGGTGGTGATGAAGTTTATGGTGGTGGAAGATGGTAGTTGTGGTGGTGATGATGGAGTAGATTGGGTATTGTGAGTTTGGATTTTGGGAGGTGGAGATGGAGGTTTTGTGAAGGAGATGAAGAGAGAAATCAGATGTAATGGGATGAAGGAATGGGTGATGAAGAGTGAGAGGAGAATGTGTTTAAATAGGGAAGAAAAAGAAGAGTGAAATGATGAGAGAAAGAAAAATAATGAAAGTAGAGTATGAGAGTGGTTTATAAAATAAGTAAAAGATGGGGTAATGATGAAATGAAAGCAAAGCATGAAGGTGCAGAAACATGGAAGTGATGATGATCTATTAAAGAGAATGGAGTAGAAAAATATATCCAAGGAAAAAGAGAAAAGCATCTAGCTTTCTTCATGTGGGTAGGAAACATGAACATGTGAATATTGAGCTGGTTTTAGGTCAGTTTCTGCCCCTTTATTCCTTCAATTATTTCTCCACTAAAAGTTCAGATTTTGCTTATGACTTCTTCATAACAAATGTTCCTTTATGAGTGTATATCATCCTTCTAGAATTTCAGAGCTTTTGGAATAGTGGTTGGGTCGGAAATGCTACTGGACTCCTTACAGGTCCAGTTTTCCAGTTTTGCTTCTACAGAAAATTGGACTGATTGTTTGAAGGTCTTCCACTTCTATCTGGCTCTTGCACTCTTCATAAGAAATGTTTATTTGGATGTATAGAATTTATCTGCAGAGTTTCAACTCATTTGGAGTTCATTTTTTCAGGCGGCCGCTCCTTCTTCCTTGTCTAGCTCACTTTCTCCTAGCCGGAGTAAGAAAATGTTCTAAGGTTGACTTTTTAGTGCATTTCCATTCTTCTCCATCATTTCCTAGCATGATAAGGAAAACATAATAAATATATATAAATAAACACAAAGGTTAAGAAAAAGTATAAGATTGGGGAAATAATGAAATTGGATTAGTCAACATTAAATTTGGACTTTAGAACAAGTAATTTCCATGTTTTAGGGGACAAATATGTATATGAATTATGATCCAACAGCCGTCACTACAAGACACCACTTTCCCAGCCTTCCTTCTCCGAATAATTATTATTATCATCACACGTTCTGGTCTCTGGAAGCCATGATTCTGGATCTGTTTATGAGAGAGACTAGAGGAGAGAGAAACCAAATCTCATCTGGTTTCTTTGGTAAATCATGAGTTGCTACTGTCATGGCCACTCTATTTTGAGCTCAACTTAAAGATCTCAAGATAATCAACCCAACCATCACTGTCCAGATTCAAGGCGTCGGTTTGTCCTTCCAAGATCCAAATTTCAAACTTCAAAACGTCGTTCTGTCCAAGGTCCAAACACAGCACCCAAAGAAGGAAATGGTTCGCGATGAACAACTCTCCAGCGATCCTCCTGGCAATTTCTTCACTTTATCGTCAACGCTCATCCCAGCACCTCTTGCTCTCGGTGTCGGCGTCTACCCAAAATGCCACTCGGTGTCAGTTCCAGAACCCAAACACAAATTTGCTTCAAGCCATGAACTTGGTCTCAACAATACCAAACTCGATCTCAGCACTCAGAAGCGACGAGTATTTGCCTTCTTTTAGAAAGCAAAGCACCGAACTTGATATTGGCACACACAGACTGAATGTTTGGCTTTTTGGAGAAGAGCTCTAGACCGGGTTGTAGACACAAGAATTTAATGAAAATAAAATTCGTTAAATAATTCGGTCAACACTTGAAATTATGACCAACCAAATTTAGTTGGCATGCGGGTCCCACCAAAATGTATGTGTGGCTCGTGAGTCAGTAAAACCATGTGGACTCAAAGAATGACACATGTCGGCATACAAAAAGCTCGACGACAATAAATAAATTTGTTCCGACTACATTAGGTGATATTAAAGCGGATCAATCAAATTAAATCAATTGATTCCGAGTCAAATCAAGTATTAAATTTTGTTTGTTGATTAGATGTCAATTTATTTAAATTGATAATTAAGATGAAAATCAGTCATCAAATTAATTGGCTAAATTTCTTAATAGTCGTGATTAAATCAATTAATTAAAGCTGATTGATTTGATTATGCTATTAATGAAATACAATTAAAATATTCATCAAATTAATTAGCTAAATTCCTTAATGGTCGTGATTAAATCAATTAATTGAGGCTGATTGATTCAATTATGCTATTAAGAAAAATGCAATTAATTACGTGTCATCAAGACATTCTAAAGTGAGAGAGATGCCGACACTATAAATACCCCCTCTCAAATCCAAAGAATGACTTTAGCCAGAGAGAGAAAAATCACTCCCAAAGTTTAGAAGTCCTTAAGAGTGTGAAGAACTCTCAAGCTGCAAAATAGCCGATTCGTCACCAACCTCAAACCAAAGCACTTGTCACATGTCAACCCTCATGGCCATCATACAACTCAAGATCAAACGTCAATCACCCTTGATTCAAGCATACCATCGGAGATAGAATCAGAGAATTACCCAAAGATTGTAACCCGCATTTGAATTATTAATAAAATTATTATTTTTGTACACGTGTCTGCATTCTATTTGTTTTCAGATTCCCGTGTTTACAATTTGGCACGCACAGTGGGACCTCTTTGCCTCTCATCTCCTTCTCCGTAATCCGTCCAAGCAATGGCTTCCAAGAACACTCAAGCCATCTCGAAAAACAAGTCCAAGCCAACAACCTCGAAATCAAGCAGCAACTCATCTGGTTGTGTCACCCAAAGCATGGCAAAGGTTCAGCCTACAAAATTTGTGGCTTTGCCTTCTAAGCTTCGCCAACCAATTATCACCCTGGAAAGTTTTGGGGCAGGGAAACATGTCCCTCGAAGTGAAGAGAGACAAGCTCCAAATACAAAATCAAAGGAACGGTCGTGCTCACCTGCCTCTGATGACAACTTGAGCACCGGATCATATCATGAAAGTCCTGATACTGAAGAAAATAACACTTCTGGGATGCAGTTAGACGGTGCGTCTCACCCCTCAGCAATGCAAGTCATGATGACTGGGGCAACCATACTTGAAGAGCAGATAGCTAATCTGATGGAGGCGGTTCAAAAGCTCACTAATACAGTCAAAGAAAAGGATATGCAGATTGCTCAACTTTGGAGCAGGCTCGAGAAACAAAATGATGAGGATTCTGCTAGGATTCCATACAAGGACGACAAAGATAAACAAGAAAAAAGTTCAAAGGCGAATGACAAGGACAGTGAAAGCCTACTTGGTTCTTTGTCCGTCCAGCAGCTACAAGACATGATCAACAACTCCATTAGAGCTCAATATGGAGGTCCCTCTCGTGATTCTCTCATGTACTCTAAGCCATACACAAAAAGAATAGACAGCCTGAGGATGCATATGGGTACCAGCCGCCCAAGTTTCAGCAATTCGAGGGGAAGGGCAATCCAAAACAGCATATTGCTCATCTTTTCGAGACTTGCAACAATGCTGGAATGGAGGAAGATCATCTTGTTAAGCAGTTTGTACGTTCATTAAAAGGCAACGCCTTCGAATGGTACACAGATCAGGAACCTGAGTCAATCGATAGTTGGGATCAGATGGAGCATGAGTTCCTGAATCGTTTCTATAGCATGAGACGCACAGTGAGCATGATGGAACTTACTAGAGCCAAGCAATGGAAGGATGAACGAGCAGTTGATTACATCAATAGGTGGCGTTCGTTGAGTCTCGATTGCAAAGATCAACTATCAGAAGTATCTATAGTGGAAATGTGCATCCAAGGCATGCACTTTGATTTACTATACATCCTATAGGGAATCAAGCCCCGTACGTTTGAAGAGCTGGCTACGCAAGCACATGACATGGAGTTGAGTATAGCTAGCCACAAAAGGAAGAAAGAGTCAATTGTTGACCAAAGGAAAGACAAGGTCTTCGGAAGCAATATTGACAAGGCACCGAAGAAATCTACAAAAGAATTGATGACCGTCAACATTACCCCAGTAAAAATCTCTACACAAGATCAAGAGGTTAAGAAAGTAGAGCCAACTCGCACCTACGATAGAACAAAGTGTTCCTTGAAGGAATGGCAACAAAAGACATATCCCTTCCCAGATTCTGACGTGGCAGGCGTGTTGGAAGATTTACTTGAGGAGAAGGTGATAGAGCTCCCTGAATGCAATCCGCCAGAGGAAATGCATCGTGTCAAGGACCCGAAATACTGCAAGTACCATCGGATCGTTAGTCACCCAGTTGAGAAATGCTTCGTTCAGAAAGATTTAATAATGAATCTTGCCAAGCAAGGAAGGATTGAGCTGGATGTCGACGATGTTGCTGAGGTTTACACTTTACTACCATCATGCTTGGGTCATTCAAGCCGGCCATGTTGCCTTCTCTTCCAATGAAAGCACCATATCAGCTTTCGAGAAAACCATGCATAAAGTCAAAGTTAGAGGAATTCAAGCCAATCTAGCAAGCGAGAGCCTCGCACTTGTTGCTACCCCTAAAGTTGACTCAATTGTCGATGATGAGGGATGGATACTTGTTACTCGAAGGAAGGCACGTAAGAGCCCATCGCCATGTTTACCTATCACTCAAGCAAAATGCAAGCAATCACAAGAAAGTCGTCATTGTCTCGAGAAAGGTGGGACAAGATTTGTCAAAGAGAGGGGCAATCCTTTCGTTCGAAGACCCCATAGTGTGGTTTCATCAACAAAAGTCTTTCCCAAGAGAGGCAACGAACAAGAAAAGGTGAGAGCTGCCCACATGACAACAAGCTACCAAATTGGTTCGAAGGATTCTACCAAGGCTGAGTCAAGCACGGTCAATATGAACCAAATGTCAGAGGAGAACAAGGTGTTGAAGCAACTAGAAGACCTACTATTGCACTTCAGCATTTCTGATCTACTACAATTGCCAAAATAGGTAAGATGTGCTTTGGTACATGTGCTGATCGACATAGGCAAGTACTCCACAGAGATTAACAAGGTGAAACTGAAGGAATGCGTCACTTGCATTGCAGATTGTGATGCCATTCACTTTACTGATGAAGACCTTCAGTCAGGTTCTAAGCCGCACAATAGACCTCTCTTCGTGATAGGGTATGTGCGAGATCAAAAGCTAAATCGCATACTTGTAGACGGATGGTCTGCTGTAAACATCATGCCTAAGTCGACTATGAAGCAGCATGGTATCAATGTGGAAGAGTTGTCTCGAAGCCATCTCATGATTCAAGGCTTCAACCAAGGGGGGCAAAGAGTCATAGGGATGATCAGAGTAGAGATGACAATTGGAGAAATGAAGTCGAACACTTTGTTCCACATGATCGATGCGAAGACCTCCTACAATTTATTGTTGGGACGACCGTGGGTTCATGAAAATGGTGTCGTCCCCTCCACTCTTCATCAATGCTTCAAGTTCTACTATGGCGGAGTAAAAATAGTAGCAGGTGATACTAAACCATTCACTAAAGCTGAATCTTATTTTGCAGATTCCAAGTTTTACATGGATGATGAAATAGTAAGGGAAGTTCTCCCAATTGGAGTACCCTCTACAGGGAAGACTGCAGAAGTGAGTAACAAGGAAGTGGAATCCAGCATGGCAAGAAATAGCAATGAGGAACCACATAAAGTTTCATTGGAAACTAATGTGGCAGCTTCAAAGAACAAAATCAATTCCTCTACTCCAGTCCTTGGTTATGTGCCAAGGTCTAGGCGAAAAGAAGGGGAATCTCCTTTTGTGGAGGCAAATGAGCAAGAACGTCCATGAAAGTTAGATGAGAAAAACGTAGAATTACTAAAAGAAACATCAACCATACCGTTGACGAAGTTGAGCAACGTAACTCCCACCAAGCAGCCGCTAAAGGGGTTTGTCAAACCAATTCAAGGCAAGACAGAGCATAAGACACTTCCTGACAAAAGGAAAAAGGAAGGATTCGACCCTAACACTTACATGCTGCTAGCAATGGCTGGATATGACTTCGGTTCATCAAACAAGGAAAGTGACCAAGTCATCCCTGTTAAAAATGTGCATGAACTTAATGAATCTCAAAGGTGGTTGAGAGAGCAAGGATGCACAGCTGAACCTGCTAAAGCAGGTCTTGGTTTTGTACCACGCAAACCAATTAAAATTTCAGGAAGAAGAAAAGTTGTGAAGACAAGCACGCAACACATTAGTGTTGAAGTAATAGAAGAAGAGACTCAGGAATCTAAATCTGCCTCTCGCGTTTCGGCATTTGATCGCATTCATCCTAATTCTCAAGCTGCGATGCCTGAACAAGTTGATGAGTTAGCGCCTCGAGTTTCTGTATTTGATCGTGTCGATACTTCAACAAGTCAAATCTCAGTTTTCAATCGCATCACCCAAATGACCACTCAAGCTTCTGTGTTCAATAGGTTGTCATCTTCCATTGAAGAAAATAAGAAATCGGAGGTAGTCCCTTGAAAGTTGGCACTTGAGAGGATATAAGCACCCAAAGAGCAACAAAGGCAAAAGAGAAAGAGGAGTGATGACCAAGGAAATGACAAAGAAATTCAAAGTCTCATCCCATCATGCATGAATCGACGCTCTGTGTTAGAGGTGAGCTCAAGTGAACAACTCAAAGTGAAAAAGCATACATCATACTCACTGGCCAAGTCAAAATGGGTAATGTTGATGGCAATGACGAAGATGAGATTGTTAAGTCCACCTATCATATCACAGTGACAGAAACAAAGGCTTTCAAAGAAGATGACCATGATCATTCCTAGGATGAAGTAGATACAGTGACAAAAACAAAGGATTTCGAAGATGATGACCATGATCATTCCGAGGATGAAGTAGATGAAGCTCCTCCAGAACTTGAAGACAAGGGGCAAGCTACTGTTGATGAGCTTAAAAAGCTCAATTTAGGAACTGAGGAAGATCCAAAACCTATCTTCGTGGGCGCTTTGCTAAATCCCGAAGAAGAAAAGGAATACTATGATCTACTGCTTGAATATAAAGATGTCTTTGCATGGACGTACAAAGAAATGCCTGGCCTTGACCTATAGGTAGTGGTTCATTGTCTCGTAATTAAACCTGAGGCTCGACCGATCAAGCAAACACCATGACGCTTTCGTATAGAACTCCTTCCTCAAATTGAAACTGAAGTTGATAAGTTGATTGCTGCAAGTTTCATTAGAGAGGTTCAATATCCTAAGTGGATTGAAAACATTGTTCCTATCAAGAAGAAGAATGGACAACTCCATGTATGTGTGGACTTTCGCGACTTAAATGATGCGTGTCCGAAAGATAACTTCCATTTGCCCATCATTGAACTCATGGTGGATGCAATAACAGGGCATGAAGCTTTATCCTTCATGGATGGGTCATCCGGATATAATCAAATAAGGATGGCCTTAGAAGATGAAGTGCTTACTGCATTCCGCACTCCCAAAGGCATTTATTGCTACAAAGTCATGCCATTCGGGTTGGAAAATGCTGGTGCAACATATCAACGTGCTATGCAGAAAATCTTCGGAGACATGCTTCACAAGTACGTGGAATGTTATGTCAATGATTTAGTGGTCAAGTCAAAAAAGAGGATGGGTCACTTGCAAGACCTAAGAAGGGTGTTTGATAGACTACGCAAGTACCAGCTCAAGATGAACCGTCTTAAATGTGCTTTTGGTGTCAGTTTAGGCAAGTTTCTTGGATTCATTGTGAAACAACGTGGCATTGAAGTGTACCAGTCAAAGATTAAGGCCATTCAAGACATGCCTGAGCCAAGAAATCTACGCGAGTTAGTTAAAAAGTCTCCAAGGACAACTCGCCTTTATTAGACGGTTCATATCGAACCTCGCAGGCTGTTGTCAGCCTTTCGGTTGACTTCTGAAGAAGGATGCACCTTTCGTATGGGATGAAGCTTGCCATAACGCCTTTGAAAGCATAAAGATGTACTTGGCAAACCCTCTAGTGTTAGGTGCACCCATATTTGGGAAGCCACTTATCCTCTACATTGCTGCTTAAGAGCGATCACTCGGAGCACTCCTAGCCTAAGAAAATGAAGAAAAGAAGGAGAAGCGTTGTATAACTTGAGTCGAATTCTCACAGGACCGGAATTGAACTATCCATCAATAGAGAAAATCTATCTTGCACTCGTCTTCTCCATCCAAAAGTTAAGACATTACATGCAAGCTTACACAGTGCATTTAGTGGCACGAGCTGACCCAGTCAAGTTTGTTATGTCACAACCAGTCTTAACAGGGAGAATGGTGAAATGGGCACTACTCCTCAATTAGTATGAAATCATCTACATACTGGCCAAAGCGGTTAAAGGACAAGCATTGGCTGATTTCCTAGCGGACCATCCTATCCCTGCAGATTGGGAGATTTCAGATGACTTGTCGGACGAAGAAGTCTTTAATACAGAGGTCCTCCTTGCTTGGCAAATGTTATTAGATGGGTATTCATGAGCAGATGGGGTAGGAGCTGGTGTGGTCTTTATTTCTCCACAAAGGCAGATATTGCCTTATGCCTTTACTCTTGGTGAACTATGTTCCAATAATGTTGCTGAGTACCAAGCGCTAATTATGGGACTACAAACCGCAGTTGAAATGAAAATCTCAAATCTAGAGGTGTATGGAGATTCGAAGTTAGTAGTTGATCAATTACTAACTATCTATGAAGTGAAGAAAGAGGATTTAGTTCTTTATTTTCAGCTCGCCACACAAATCTTAAAGGGTTTTGATGATATCACACTAACGCTTGTGCCAAGAAAAGAAAATCAAACGGCAGACGCTTTGGCCAACTTAGCAGCAGCTTTGGCATTATCAGAGGATGAAATCATACACCTTCAAATATGCCAACGGTGGATCGTACCGAAAATCTCTGAGCTTTGGCATGAAGACTCCAATGTTACCTCTGTTTACGTGATTGATGTTGATGACTGGAGGTACCCGTTGATTGATTACCTCAAGCGAAATAAGCTTTCCGATGACCCAAAGCAACGCTTGGACATAAGACGAAGAGTACCACGCTTCTTCTACTACAAGGAGATTCTTTATCGACTATCATTCGATGGATTGCTCTTTAGATGTCTGGGGAAAGAGGAAGTGGCTAAGGTTATGGAGGAAGCTCATTTAGGAGTATGCGGAGCTCACCACTCAGGTCCTAAGCTTCATTTTCAAGTGAAGAGGATGGGTTACTATTGGCCCATCATGGTTAAAGATTGCATGGACTATGCACAAATGTGTCAAACTTGCCAGTTTCATGCAAACTTCATCCATCAACCACCAGAGCCATTACATCCAACGATTGCTTCCTACCATTCGATGTGTGGGGACTTGATGATGTAGGGCCCATCACTCCAAAATCCTCCGTCGGTCACTTATACATTCTAGCTGCTACGGATTCCTTTTCAAAGTGGGCAAAGGCGGTGCTGCTTAAGGAAATAAAGAAAGAAAATGTTGTAGACTTCATCAAAGGGAATATCATTCAACGATATGGTGTTCCGCGCTGCATCATCACAAACAATGCCAAGTACTTTTCCAATAGTGCCATGGAGAAACTCTGTGAGAAATATCACTTTAAGCTGCATTTTTCTTCTATGTATAACTCCCCGGCTAATGGGTTGGCTTAAGCATTTAACAAGACATTGTGTAATATTTTGAAGAAAGTTGTCAGCAAAACAAAAAGGGATTGGCGTGAAAGAATGGGCGAGGCGCTTTGGGTCTATAGAAAGACATATAGAACTCCCATAAAAGCTACGTACACCTTACTCCCTTGTATATGGTGTTGAAGCTGTCTTACCCTTGGAGAAGCAAATTCCATCTCTGAGGATTTCTTTGAAAGAAGGACTGACTGATGAAGAGAATGTCAAGTTACACTTTCAAGAGTTGGAAGCCTTAGATCAAAAGAGACTTGATGCGCAGCAGCACTTGGAATGCAATCAAGCTCGAATGTCACGAGCTTTCAACAAAGTGCTGGCCCTAGTGGTCATGGAAACAAGGTGCAAAAGGCACTTAAGAACCCTTCAGTCAAAAAGAAAAGAGTTGGCAATGAACCTATAGTTGTGGAGTTATTGGGCATTGGTACAAGAACTGCCGAGCAAGCAACAGAGTAGCAGCCACTTACAAGAGGTATAGGGAGTCTAAAGAACAAGAAGCTCACTATATGGAAGAAGAAGGCCATGACCTAGACGCCAACCTTACAATTGCAGACTTCAATGGCAACAAGGAACTTGCTCAGTCAATGGATGCTCTATATTTTGATTGATCTGCTTTATTTTATTTTCCAAAGATAATTATGAAGGTATAATGGCTCATTTTTTTTAGGGTTATTATCACAAATGGTACCTGAACTTATCCTCTATTTTATCGATGATACCTGAACTTCAATTTTGATCACAACCAGTACCCGAACTTTTCGATTTCATTTTAAATGGTACCTAAGGCCATCTTTGGTCACTAATCCGGCCAAAAAAGCTAAATCTAAAAGAAAAAAAAAGTTTAAGGCAAGTGTATTACTAATAAATCATCACTATATATGATCGCAACCATTGAAATCATCAAAAATCATCACTATGACTGCCTCACATGCCGTTTTTAGTCGGAATAATGACCGGAGGTGGCTCTAGGTACTATTTAAAATGAAATCAAAAAGTTCGGGTGCTAGTTGTGATCAAAATTGAAATTCAGGTACCATCGATAAGATTGAGGTATAGTTCAGGTATCATTTGTGATAATAACCCTCTTTTTAATAAGACTATTGCTTGGTCTTAAAGTTTATTTAAATAATGGTTTGATGAACTAGATTTCTGAACAAGACCTTGATTTGATTATCGTTGGCTTATTAATAAATTTCATATTTTATTCTGAAGCATTGAATTTATTCGATTTTATTTACCACACACATATACATGGTTCGAAATAGCACTATAAGGATGTAAAGTAATACATCTAGAAGAAAAAAAAATTAGAATGAAAAGATTATCATTCTACCTAAATAGAAATACTCTAAAAGAATATGAGATATATTTTTGAAATATTTAATAATACCTCTCATTTACTTGTAGGAATGAATGGAGGAGAACTTGAGTGCTTAGTTGATAGTGGGACTACCCACATCATATTAAGGAATAGGCAATTATTCATTGAATTAATAGCCTATAATTCCTCTGTGACTACGATATTTGGATCATCACAAGCAATAAAAGGGCGAGGAACTGCCAAATTTTTGCTGCCTAACGAGACAATATTTAAAGTCACAGACGCTCTGTATGCACTAAGAGCTAATCGAACCTTGTTAAGTTTCAAAGATATTTGTGTCAAAGGTTATCATATAGAAACCTACTGTGAGAATGGAACCGAATACCTTTATATTACATCTAATGAATATGGAAGGAAATGCATTTTAGAGAAACTAATGAGTCAATCTAGTAGACTGTACCTCACTACTATTCGGATCATTGAATCCTATGTTGTCACTAACAATGAAATGTGGGACACTGACTCATACAGGCTTTGGCATGACTGCATAGGGCACCCTGGTTGTGACATGACAATACGTATTTTAAAGAACTCACACGGACATCCATTCTTTCAAGTGAAAGATAAAATGGGACAAAAATCCGCCACACTGCAAGGTGTCAGTCCTAGTACTGCTCAAATGCAGTCATTACCTTCTGAAGTACCAGAAGCACTACCTCTCTCCCATTATGCCTCATTGACTATTTCAAAGGCACATGACTCGTTTTGCAAAACCTACTCTTTAGCAAAAACAGGATCGAGACCTTCATATGCTAAAGATACAAAACAAAACACTCTATTCTTACAAAGGATACAAGGAGATATATGTGGACCAATCCATCCAGAATGTGAACCATTCAAGTACTTTGTGGTTCTGGTGGATGCTTCGACACGCTGGTCACATGTCGCATTATTGTCTACAAGAAATGTTGCATTTGCAAAACTCCTAACACAGATTGTACATTTAAAGGGTCAACACCCTGATCACCCTATCAAGTATATAAGGCTTGACAACGTTGGAGAGTTTACATCAAAACCATTTGATGAGTATTGCATGTATATTGGGATCGATGTAGAGCATCCTGTACCCCATGTGCATACACAAAATTGTCTCGCAGAAGCCACCATCAAAAGGCTACAAATAGTGGCTAGGGCACTGGTTATGAGCACTAACCGGCCTATATCTTCCTAAGGTTATGCAATATTGCACGCAACTTTATTTATTCGTTTCAGACACACTACTATCCAACCATTTTCTGCGTACCAGTTGGTAACTAAATATGAGCCTGACATTTCACACTTACGCATATTTAGTTGCATAGTATATAGACCTATTGCTCCCCCACAGTGCAGAAAAATGGGTCCTCAGAGACAATTAGGTATTTATGTTAGATATGAATCTCTAACCATTATCCGCTATTTGGAATCCTTGACAGGCGATCTCTTTACCGCTAGATTTGCGGATTTTCACTTTGATGAGATAGTCTTATTCCCATCGTTAGGGGGAGATAGGGAAAAGGTTTTTCCAAGGGAATGACAGGATTTGTCATTGTTTGTCCCCACTCTGTCTCATTTTGATCCCCACACTTCACAATGTGAAAGTGACGTGAAAAGAATAATCGATCTTCATAACATAGCAGATTCGATGCCTGATACGTTTACTGATATGGCAAAAGTGACGAGATCACATATACCAGCTATGAATGTGCCTACAAGGTTAGAAGTCCCCAACAAGGGGCACGGTGACGCAGATAGAGGCGCTGTAGCCACACTTAGTGGAGGTATATGATTGAGGCCGTAGCTCCCCAAAGGAAGAGGGGGAGGCCATTTGGTTTGACTGACAGTCACCCAAGGAAGAAGAGGGTTAGTAAGGCACAAACCGATCCATTAATCATCAATGTGGAGAATCCCTCTCATGAGATTGTCTCTGATTATAGTTATGTCCATGAATCAATACTGGAGAACGTTCTAATGTTTGAAATGATTCCAGAGAACAAAGAAATCTCAATGGATTATGAGAGTGAGTATGAGTTGATGGAAAGATCTTCTATACACATTGATGATGTATTTGCATACAATGTTGCTCAAGAAATCATAGAGCACAATGATATCGAACCACGCTCTATTGCAGAATGTCAACAAATAGCAGATTGGCCTAAATGGAAAGAAGCAATCCAAGCAGAACTAGATTCTCTAGCAAAGAGACAGGTATTTAGTCTGGTAGTGCTAACCCCACCGAGTGTAAAGCCTATAGAACATAAATGTGTTTTTGTCAGAAAGAGTAAAATGAAGTCCTGAGGTCAATGCTCGCCTTGTGGCACAAGATTTCTCACAACGCCTTGGAATTGACTACGAAGAGACATACTCTCCTGTAATGGACGTTATAACGTTTCACTACTTAGTTAGCTTGGTAGTTTCCGAAGGACTGGAAATGCAGCTCATGGATGTGGTTACTGCATATCTCTATGGGGATCTTGATTCAGAGATATATATATAAAAGTGCATGATGGCCTTACATTACCCAAATCAAGTGACTCTAAATTACGGAGTGCGTTTGCAATTAGGTTGAAATGCTTACTTTACGGATTGAAACAATCCAGGCAAATGTGGTATACCTATCTAAGTGACTACTTGATTGGGAAAGGATATAAGAACGATAAATTATGCCCCTACATATTCATAAAGAAAACAAGTTCCGGATTTGCAATTGTAGCTGTATATGTCGATGATATGAACATAATAGATACTCTTGATTAATTAAGAGAAACCGCGAGCTACTTGAAATCCGAGTTTGAGATGAAAGATCTTGGAAAAACTCGATTATGTTTAGGCCTTGAACTAGAGCACCAAGTTTGTGGAATATTAATCCACCAGTCTGGGTATGTCCAAAAGATGCTCAGGGGATTTAACATGGACAAAGCACATCCTGCTAGCACTCTCACGACCGGTCGAAGTTTGGATGCAAAGAAAGATCCATTTCATCTAAACGAAGATGACGAAGAGGTGTTGGGAGATGAAATTCCCTATGTAAGTGCAATAGGAGCATTATTGTATTTAGCCCAATGCACTCGACCAGATATTGCATTCTCAGTGAACTTGTTAACTAGATTTAGCTCAGCGCCAAAGCAGCGTCACTGGTATGATATCAAGAATATTTTCCGATACATAAAAGAAACCATTGACTTGGGACTGTTCTTTTTCTGCAGAGAGACAAGAGTGGCTGCATATGGAACTTCTATCCCCAAAGGAAATGTTGATGGAGAAAGCGCCACTCACTACACCGAAACCCCAAATAATGTTTTGGTTGATTTTGCGTTGATTTTGCTGATGCTGAGTACCTCTCTGACCCACATAAAGATTGTTCCCAAACTAGCTATGTATTTACCATTGGGAACACAGCGATATCTTGGAGATCAACCAAGCAAACCCTTGTGATTACCTCCTCGAACCACTCTGAAATCATTGTTCTACATGAGGCGGTTCGTGAGTGTATATGGTTAAAAGCTATCATTACACATATTTGAGGGACTAGTGGTGTGAGTTCTACCACTAAAGAGTCTATTTGCATTTATTGAAGATAATCCCCCCCCCTCCTCCAAGAGGCTCCCTCAATTGTGGGTGGAGAGAAGGCACCGACTATTTTCTGATGTTTGAGTGCAAAGATTTTATGGGAGAGTGAAATCTACACTCCATATTTTTATTTTTAGTATCTGAAGTTTTGTCTTTTTATAGTGTAGACTGTGAACATGTGATGATAATATACTATAAAATAAAATATAATGTTTATTGTAAAATAGCTAGGGAGGAGTGAAATACCCCATTTTATGTGCAATCGCCTCCTTTGGGTCTATACTTCGTCACCATCTAGTCCCCTTTGAGTCATAACATGCGTAGCCCCAGGGACAAGGAATCATCTTATTTGCCTCGCATGAATATATTTCTCTATATAATTATCATGTCATGGAAGATAACCTTGAAATCACACGCATGCACTAGCTGTCTCTACTTTTTTTTAATGACTCAACTGGCGCTTTTAGGAGATCAAAGATAAAGTGGCAGATATATCGATATTATGAATGGGATGATGATGAATATGATCTTGAAGAGAATCTAGATTATTGCAATGGATTGCTACTGTTATTGAAGTCGGGAACTAACCAGTTCTATGTGTGCAACCCCATCACCACTCAACAAATTCCTGTACCTACAGCCTATGTCCACTAAACCATGAGCAATTTTGTGCTGCTTTGGCTGTATAAACCCGAGCCGATCGTGAGGCTTTATAAACCTCCCGCCTCATTTTCAAAATCGAGCCAAACAGTAAAGCCAGAGCCAAAACACTCCTATCTCTCCCTCTCTCCGAGATTTGAAATTAGGTTTTTCTTTTCCTCACTGAGCTCAGTTCAACGATCAAAGCAAGATTTCACAATGGAAGCCGAAAATCCACAAATTCTACGCATGTTTTTACCTCACTTATTTGTTAATTGTTCTTTTGCTCAACATGTGTGGCAATGGCTTGCTTGTTGCTATGGTACGTACTTACCATCTCATGGCCTTCTTCTTGACTTCTGGGACTCTTTCATGAGCAAAGCATTCTCTCCTCAACTTAAGAATTTATGGCTTGCAAGTGGTCTCTTCGCTCTAATGGCAATTTGGAAATCCCGTAACAAGCTTCGGTTTGAGAATAAGCAGCCGTCCCTTATGCAGGTTTTCTGTTCGATTAAGGCCTGGATTAGATTTATTGCCCCACATACTCTTGGTCATGCCAATGGTGTTTTTGACTTGAATTTACTCTCAAGCTTGGGTGTGGCTCTAGTTGTCAAACATCGTGCAGCGCCGCGGCTTGTTCTCTGGCATCCTCCCATCCCTCCTTGGCTTAAGCTGAACACTGATGGTTTGGCTAAAGGGAATCCTGGCCCAGCAGAATGTGGTGGGGTATTTAGGGACAGTTTTGGTCGTTTTATAGGCGGTTTCTGTCAAGGATTAGGGACACATACAGCTTTCTTCTCTGAGCTTATGGCAATTATTATTGGAATTGAGTTTGCCTTTAAGTTTAGGTGGCAATGTGGCATCACCTATGGTTAGAAAGTGGTTCTATGGCGGCTGTTCAATGCCTTTCATCCTCTTCTTTTACTCCTCCTTGGCCCCTTCGTGTTGCTTGGTTCAGCTGTTTGACAAGAGCTCGGAGCATGTCTTTCACTTACTCACATGTTCTTCGTGAAGGGAACTCGGTGGATGATAGATTTGCTAATATGGGATTGGTCTCCTCCTCTCTGGTGTGGTATGACAATCCACCTCCTGAAGTCTACCCTTACTTGCATATGGATGCACAGGGCTTCCCCTATTATAGATCTTCTTAATTGGTTTAAATGGGAATCCACCCTGCGCAAGCTGCTCTGTTTTGCTCTATGGGAGGTGCTGCTCTGTTTTATGCAGTGGGACGGGCTGCTTCGCAAATGTCCTCCTCAGCTGCTTGATTAATAATATATTGAGAAATTGCACTGCTGGGCTGTCTTGCGGTACCGATCTCTTACTCAAAATGCAAAGTTTGGTAGTACTTGGATATGATGCTGCATGGGCTCACTGGTTTAATTATGAAGCATGAAGCTGGTGGCTTCTTTTATTTGTTGCTGCATAGTCACCTATAGTTTGCTTAATTATATGGTGTATTTGTGTGGCTGGTACTCTCCTTTTTCCTTCTCAGCCTTCTTTTCAATTCTTTGAAAGGGGTTTTGGTTGATGTCCCCCTCTTCCTTTTTTGTCTTTTTCCTCTTCTTTTAATAATATTTTTATTTAAAAAAATAAATAAATAAATAAAAAACATTATACTTTTTGCCTCTGCTTTTTTATTGTGGTGCATGTAGATCGTTCCTTTGATGAAATTGTGAATTGAAACCTTTGATGATCGTTCCTTTCTAATGGATCTTTCCTCAAATACCAACCTCCAATTGAAACAGACCAACCATGCCTGTACATTCAGCAGGAGCTATGTGACCGCTCCTCAGTTAAAGCAACAGATTCATATCTAAAAGAATCTATATATTCTGCACATTTATCATTCATAAATATTTCATCTCATGCAACAAGTAAATTTGGTTTTATCAGAAAATGAATTCCACTGATAACTTCCAATCACCTTACAGCGAATGGGATAGCAATGGGCCTTGTCAAAACATCGCTCGGTAATTCCGAGTGAGAGGCAAAAAGAGTACTCCATAAAAATTTCAAAATAAAACTACATACTATCCTCCCTACCACTCTAAGATGAAGGGAGGGAGAGAATGATATCATTTCAAGCAACTAATTCCTAAAACCTTTTTGCACCCAAGATAACTTACTACTTTAGTCTACAGACAAAACAAATTTTTACTTGGTCTACAGAAACTAATTTTGACTTGGTCTTTTGTTCCTGCAAGCACAACAATGCAGTTTTTAGACAAAGGAAAAATTGCATGAGATTCACATTATAGTGTGTAATAGCATAGTTCAATTGAAGGTGCAACTGACTGCACTGGTAACCTTTTATCTTGATAATTACATGAATTTATGGAGTTAACACTTTACTGTTGTTGTGCTAAGCAAAAGATGAAGGCTGGAGCACTTACGCTGGAAGAATGTGCACACATTTTCATGGAAACCGCAAAAGGCCTAAAACACATTCATGGTCACAATATCATGCATGGAGACATTAAGAAGGCAAATATATTCTTCAGCAATGGCCTGCTGAAAATTGAAGATTTTGGCCTCGGTGAGTTCACTTTTGGTTTTACGTACATTGAATAAGACAGAGCAATCCGCTATATTATCTACATGTTTCAGATACTATTTTCATCTATGCAACGAGGCACAATTCTAATTTGCAATTTGGAACTCAAAAGTACTCTGATTTGCAATTAAAGAGAACTTGGGATATCTAGAAGCTTGTAGTCTTTCCCTACAAGCTAAAACAGTGTTGGAGGATTATGTTTGAGCCCAAAAGTAAGTTTGGCAAAATCCTTTAGTGGGTCTGAGCCAGTGGGCCGATACTTGCGGCCCAAAATGGGATTACATGGACTTGGGTCGTGATGCCGCTTATCCCGTATCTCATAAGGAGATATCATCATTAATTGCATGAAGATTTGAGCACTCAGAAGGGCGCGAAGATATATTTGCACTTGATACGTGCGCATCCTACTGCTCGCATCCAGCGATCACGTCTAGGATTCTAAAAGGCAAAATGTTTCTCTGGCCGATACTCGCCTACATTCTAGCGACGACAGAGGCGGATAACATTAATTATCGCTTACGATAGATATCAAAACTATTAAGAGTTTTGATTTGATTCAAGGCCAATAACTGTGGCCTAAAATATAGTATTTCATTCCTATTTGGACAATGAATCTGCAATAGCCTATATATAGAGGCTAAAGACAATACAGAAAGCGATCTCTCTCTAATCAATCAATCCCAGCGATTACAAAGCCTCCCCGGAGCAAATCCTCAACCTCGTTGAAACCCGGTGACCGCCCGCCAGTCCTAGTCTCCTCGCGAGCCGACTGTCAGCCTCACCAGTTCAACCCGGCGACCGTACTTCCAGTCCCAGTCTCTCCAGGAGCCGACTGCGAGCACAACCGCCACTGTTACTTCCAGCGAAGCAAGGGTAACGCCCTCGCACCCAGCGAAGCTAAAGTCACTCTTTAGCAAACCCGTGCTTCTCTCAAACTTCCCAGTGATTGCTCTGCTCAGCCTCTCAACGTTGAGTATCGATTTGGTGAACGCAAAGAGACCACAACCAAAGCCCTTACCCGCGTAAGGCAAGAAGTCCTTCTCCGGAAGGCAAGAAAAGAACCCTGTGACGAGGTTGGTGCTCTCCTCGTCCACAGCGCTTGAAGAAGAAGTCAGGTCACGGGACTACCCCAACGACTGCACCCCGCGGTGCTGGCACGCCTGCGCAACCACTCGCCCAAAAGAGACTGTTTGCACACCAGCTGGTTTTGGAGCCAAACATTTTGGCATGCCCAGTGGGACAACATACTAGGGTTTCTTTCTGAACGCAACCATTGGGAAGTCTAGCAATAACCCTTACCAAAAAGGCTACGCTAGCTGCCCAAAGCATAAGACCTCCAGCTACAGATCGCATTCTCGTGCGGACTGTCGTGGTCTATCTGAGGAACAAGTAACGCAACGATTCTCTCTGCAGGCTCAATCATCCAGTATGTCAACTTCGCAAAGTGAGAATCACTTGGCCGCAACTGAAGGTCAGAGCGTCAACACTAATCAGGCTAGCGAGCCTGTTAGTCCTTCCACTGTCAACGCTGTAGTGGAAGCGGAAGAGGCTTTTGTTTCAAAGCCTATCCCGGAGGGAGCAACCGTCGATGAGACTATCGCGATCCTTATGGAGAATGTCGATAACCATCGCAAGAAGGTGGACGCGGATCTAGCCAGAGAAACCGCGAAATCAGAGAAGCTCCTCCGCGAGTTGGAACAGCGCATGACTCTTTATGCGGAGAATACCAGGCAGCAGGTCACACAGACAGAGAGCGCCTTGAAAGCGCAAGCTATAACTATCGCTGCCGCACAAGATGAGCGTCATAAGACAATTCTGAATGCTATAGCAGATCATTCCAAGCAAACCACATCGAACATTGCTGATCTCCGCAAGGAAGGGGCCAACTTGGCAACTGAAGTGGCTATGCAGAGAGCTGAATTGAACCACGCGAAGGAGGTGATGCACACGGCTTTAGGAGACCCTAATACCATCCTTGGTTCTCTTGGCCAGTCGTCCGGTTCAGGCAAGTACGTGCCACCAAATCAGCGCGACAAGGCCAACCAGAACGTCGGTTCTTCGTCGACGATGGCTGCTGCTACTCCATCGAAGAACAAGGAGCAGGCCTTGGTTATTCCTGGCGGTAAGGAAAAGGTTGCTTCATCAGGTGGACAGGCTGCCAGGAAGCATCAAGCCTCGAAAAGTACAGGAGCTGCGTCAGAACCTGCGACTTTAGTCCAGTATGACAGTGACGGAGCGGAAATAACATATCAAGAACTGCCAGGAAGCTATTATGCGCTCGACCAAACTGGCACTCCGGTCAAGATAACCGCTCTGTCAAAGGAAGAAATTCTTCCTGCAGTGACTCTCCCGCCAAAAACGGCTACCCGCACTGTACATGGCGGGGAAGGATCAACAATAGTAAACCAGATAGCCCCTGAGCAAACTGCTCACCGAGCTTTGGTGATACCCCCTCCACCTCCGGGTCCGGATTACGTGAGACGGGACGAGGTGGAGGAGATGATCAGAATGGCAAACCCTAGGGCCCAGCCAGATGGAGTGTACGAAGGACCTTTCCCGCCAAACATCATGCTCGCACCTTTCCCTCGAGGTTATAAGAACATTATTTTTACTACTTTTTCAGGGGAGGACACGGAAGATGCGGCCACTCATCTGGCCAGATTTAGGGTGCAATGCGGCCAATATCAGAACGATGACGTCCTCAAGTGCAGGATCTTTGGTACCTCCCTATCCGGCGCTGCCTTCAGATGGTTCTCTAAACTTAGGCCAGGGACAGTAACGGATTGGCCGGCGATGGAACTACTTTTCCGGGCAACTTTTGGGAATATTGAGCCTGAGGTAGATCTGGCCTCTCTTACTCAGATGGCCCAACAGCCCGCAGAATCAGCAGTCTCTTATCTTCAGCGCTTTCAAACCCAGAAAGCCAAACTGAACGTCATTCTGCCCGAGAAGGAGTTGGTCAAGTTGGCGGTTAAAGGCTTGGAACCCCGGCAAAGAAAGAAGCAGCATGGCAGCATGATACAGTCGATGGGGGAACTCATCACAGAAGTAGGCAGTTTTGAGCATCTCCTTCGAGAAACAGATGCAAGGAAGAACGCTTCTAAAGGAACGTATGTGCCCGGTAAACACCGTACGGTAGCGGCCCTGAGCTACTAGCCGACCACTTACGACCCTTATTATCACCGCGGTACGCCAGAGATGAGCCAGGACGATGAAGATGAAGAGGATAATGATATAGCTGCCTATGAACTGACTGGGAAGAAAAGCTCATCTTTGAAACAGTTGAAGATGTCCAAGGAGCCTGTTAAGCTCAAGTCAATGGCTTTCACTAAGCCGGAGTTCGCGGCATATACCTACGATGCCAACAAAGCGCACGAGATTCTCGACGAAATGATTGCTGCGAAGATGGTAAAAACTGATTTTGGGCCGTTTCCGCGGCCAGAGCAGTTGAAAGGAAAGAAATACTGCAAGTTCCATAACCTGTGGAACCACAACACTGCGGACTGCGTAAAACTTAAGGACCAAATTCAGGTATGGCTTAATAACGGTAACTTGCAGGTCGAAGCTCCAGTCACCGCGACGGCACTAGTGAATGTGGACCCCTTCCCTGATACTGGGGTTAATATGGTCAACATAGACTGGAGCAGGAAGCAGCAACGGAAACCGACACTGGATTTGGCCCCAAGCGAACAGGGTTATAAATCCGCCGCAGGTGAGGCATCTGTTAAGGATAAAATTGCGACGACCAAGCAGGCCTCACCTGTGGTTCTTTGTTCGCGATGTAAAGAGGAATGTGGTATCCAAACGCCACATGAAGAAGTTGAGCAGACATTTCGCTTTGGTTCTCTACCACCAGTTAAGTGGACTTCCCCATCGCGGAACTATCAGCCTACCAGCCCGAGGGAACGGGGGAAAGTGACACCACCTCCTCCCAGAGATTCCAATTTATTCCTGAAATTAAAAGCAACCGCGAAAGAACCAGAGCGGGAAAAGGTCAGAAGTGAATGCAAGGATGTTTTGACCAAGCCCTATATACCACCTGCAGCAGCTAATCCCATCAAAGAAGGTAGATGGTACACCAGGGAAAAGGGGAAGGCAGTGGAGATTAGCCCGTCCAGAAAGAGGAAGCTGCAGCGCCGTTTCGGTGAAGCCAAGCGCACTCTAGAGGCCTTAGATCAAGGCCTAATCAAACCTTCCCAATTGGTCAAGTCGCCTGAACGATACCAGAAAGAGCTTGAGGCACTGGCCGCTAAACCACTAAGACCTCTTCGTGGTCTTGACAAGCAAACAGATTCGCTAATGGGAGCTTCAAAGCCCAGTGTGTTTTGCAGGATTACTAAAGAGATCTCACCGCCGCCTACCCAAAGGAACAGCACGCCAACTCGGCGACCGCACGTTCGGCGCAGACTCTCCCATGAAGCACCGGCGGTCAAAGCTTCAGTCTTCGACAGACTGGGGGGCAAGGACAGAGTGGTTAGCACTTTGCAATGGCGACCTAAGAAAGTCCAAAGTGTGATCCTTTCCGCCCCAGAAGAATGTAGGGAACCGGAAAACCCTAAGCCGTTGGTACTTGAGCAAGAAATCGAGTCACAAGGGCCTGAACACTGTCAGGTAGAAGGCCTTACAGAAGAGTCGCTGGTAGATCGCTTGGCTCGGCAGTTCCAGACTGATATCCCATTGGAAGAACCCAAGATTGATCTGGATGTCAACATGGAGGGGACTGAACCAGATAATGTTTCTTGCAACATGGTTTATGTGCTCCCCGCGAGATATGCCTTGCCGGTCGCTGCCCAGTGTTGCGTGGAGGAGACAGACGAAGAGGGTGCGCAACCATTGTAGGTCACGTCCGCAGCCGCAACTCCGGTAGAAGACGGAGCCTTACCAGAACCAGCGGGGGTTCCAGACAAAAGGTTGCTCATGCATTTCTCTAAGCCAACACCAGCCATGGTCCAACACATGCGGCCGCTATACATTACGGCAGATATCGGTGGTGTCAAAGTCAGCAAAATCATGATTGACACTGGAGCGGCCGTTAATGTTGTCACTACTCGGACCATGCACTTGCTTGGAATCAAGCGGGAGAAAATCCAATCCACATCTCTTGCGCTAAAAAATTTGCAGGAACTGTCACCAAAACCCTAGGGCTATTGTTCTTGCGTATTAAAGTCGGACCAGCAGAGGGAGTCTATGCTTTCTTCGTGACGGATTGTTATGCGGCCTACAGCGCCATTTTGGGGAGGGATTGGATCCATCGGAGTTACTGTGTTCCGTCGACACTTCACCAAGAGTTGGTTATGTGGAATAGAGAAACAGACACGGCAGAGGTGGTCCCAGCCGATCCCCGTCCGTTTCCAGTCTCCGCAAATTATGTAGATGCCAGATACTATTTGGAACCTATCACTCCATTGCAGGTTAGTGGCATCGACGATAAGGGCCGCCCCACAGGGGTGACGGCCTCTGAACTGGCACAGTGGGGTCTCACGCTCGCAAAAGAAGGCTTGGAGCGACCCGGCCATGCTGTGCCCAAACCGTTAACTGATTAATGGATTACGACCTCATTGAGGAGGGACTGGAAGCCTTACACTCAATACACGAGCGGTTGTCATCATACATGGTGGAAAAAGAGGCTTACGATCGCATCGCGACCTTAGAGGTCGTCAATGAAGAACTTGCTAATCCGGAGGATGACGAGGACGTCCACATTCAGCTCGCTCCGGCAGCGCTGGACGATACACCTCCAAAGGTTAAAGACCCTACAGAGAAAGTCAACCTGGGTACGGTAAGCGAGCCTATGGAAGTATCCATCAGTGCTTACCTAGAGCCTAACGAGAAACAGAGGCTCATCGAATTATTGCTAGAGTTCAAAGATTGCTTTGCGGAGAAGTATGAGGACATGCCCGGCCTGTCACCAGACTTGGTTTGTCATCGATTACCAACTCTTGCTGAAAAGAGGCCCGTCAAGCAGGAGCCTCGACGAATGAACTCCGAGACCCAGATCTTGGTAAAGGAAGAGGTAGAGAAAATGCACAAGTCAGGCATCATACGGGTGGCCAATTATAACCAGTGGCTATCTAATATAGTGCCTGTCCGAAAGAAAAATGGCAAGATAAGAGTCTGCGTTGACTATAGAGACTTGAATCTCGCCACACCTAAAGACGTTTACCCCATGCCGGTCGCGGATATGTTGGTGGACGCGGTGGCGGGCCATGAGCTGTTGTCCTTCATGGACGGCACTGCGGGATATCACCAGATTCCGGTCGCTGAAGAAGACAGACACAAGACTGCTTTCCGCTGCCCTGGCTTCGCGGGAGTGTTTGAATATGTAGTCATGCCTTTTGGCCTGAAGAACGCCGGCGCGACGTATCAAAGAGCCATGAACCTGATCTTCCACGACATACTTGGAAAGGTGTTAGAGGTATACATTGATGACGTAGTCGTCAAGTCTCAGAAGCGAGGGGATCACATCGCGGATCTCAGGAAAGTGTTTGAGCGCATGCGCCAACATAAACTCAAAATGAACCCGGCCAAGTGTGTGTTTGGAGTGTTAGCCGGAGACTTTCTGGGGTTTATAGTCCACCAGCGAGGAATTGAGGTCCCCGAGGACAAGGCAAGCGCAGTTATTCATGCATCTCCCCCACGGACGAAGAAGGAATTACAGCGTCTTTTGGGTAAGATTAACTTTCTACGGCGTTTCATCTCTAATTCTGCAGGGAAAATCCAGCCCTTCTCACCGTTGCTGGGACTACAAGGACAGAATGAATTTGCGTGGGAATCCAAGCATCAGGAGGCTTTCGATAGTATCAAGGCCTATTTAGCAAGCCCACCAGTCTTGGTTCCCCCTAGACCCGGAGTCCCGTTAAAACTGTATATCTCAGCAGCCGCCGCCTCCATTGGTAGCCTGCTCGCTCAGGACGATGAGGACGGCATCGAGCACGCTGTGTTTTATCTCAGCCGTGTACTGACAGATTGCGAGACAAGGTATACCCCCATGGAAAAGCTGTGCTTAACCCTATACTTTTCGGCGTGCAAGTTGCGACATTACATGTTATCCTTTACTACTTGCATCATCGCTCAGACCGATTTGGTCAAATATATGTTGTCCCGGCCTATCTTGAGAGGCCGCATTGGCAAATGGGTATTGGCACTTTCAGAGTTTTCGCTCCAGTATGTACCCCAGAAGGCGGTCAAAGGGCAGGCTATCGCAGACTTTCTAGCACATCATCCCCAGCTAGAAATACCCGTACTGAAAGAGCTAGAAATTGCCTGCAACGCCACGACTCGACCAGATAAAGCATACATTCCTGAATACGAGGTCTGGTATCAGGCTACTATTTTTCTACAACCCTGGGTGTTATTCTTTGATGGCTCACGAACAGATGCTCTGGCCGGCGCAGGGATTGTTTTGGAGAATCCTGCCGGTGACCGTTTCTCTTATTCTTTCCAGTTCACGTTCCAATGTACTAATAATCAGGCTGAATATGAAGCTCTCATCATTGGACTCGAAGTCCTGTTGGAAATGGGCGTCCGGGACGTTCAGATTCGCGGAGATTCTCAGCTCGTGATCAATCAGCTTCTGGAAAAATATCGCTGTACGAGTTGGCTGCTCATCCCCTACTTGAGCCGCGCCATTGAGCTTCTGGACCAATTTACAGATGTTGGTATGGAACATATACCACGTGAACGTAACTTTGCTGCCAATGAGCTCGCTCAGCTGTCTACAGGCATTAGCTTGAAATACGGCGTGCGCGAGCGCATTCTGAAGGTTGAGCGCCGTACACTACCTTCGTGGCTTGCTCGCCCTGATCCTCCAGATGAGCCCGTGGTTGCGGTACTCGAGCCCATTGATGTTGATTGGCGGATCCCACTGATTGAATACCTCAAACGACCAGACTCCAGCGCTGATAGGAAAATTCGTTTCCTCGCATTGAATTACTTCCTTAGAGGTGATGAACTACGCAGACGTGGCGAAGATGGTATAGATTTTCGATGCGTCTACGGTCGCGAAGCCAAAAGATTGATGCGCGAGGTGCACACGGGGATATGTGGATCTCATCAAGCCGGACCTAAGATGCGTTGGCTCCTCAGACGTCATGGTTATTATTGGCCCAGCATTTTGAAGGATTGTATTGCATTCGCCAAAGGCTGTGCGGATTGTCAAGCACACGGTCCTGTCCAGCATGTTCCTAACATCCCTATGCAACCTATCATTAAACCTTGGCCTGCGCGAGGCTGGGCGCTGGACTTGATTGGGATGATCCATCCTCATTCTTCCCTACAGCACAAGTTTATCATTGTCGCCACTGATTACTTCACGAAATGGGTTGAAGCAGAACCTCTAAAGGAGGCCTCCGGCACTACCATTCGCCAGTTTATTTTCCGTAATATTCTCTGCAGGTTTGGCATACCTGAAGTGCTGGTGTCGGACAGGGGGGCAGCGTTCATGGGAGGCCCCGTTGAAGAGCTGGTGCATGACTTTGGCATTCAGTTCACCCATAGTACTCCATATTATGCTCAATCTAATGGCCAGGCGGAGGCAAGCAACAAGATAATCATTACCTTACTAAAGAAGATGTTGGTGGAGAATCCTAGACAGTGGCACGATACTTTGTACGAGACACTTTGGGCCTATCGCACTTCTAAACGTAACCCCACCGCCACGACGCCGTTCGCGCTTATGTTTGGACATGACGCTGTTTTACCATTAGAAATTAATGTGCATTCCTTACGAGTCCAAGAACAGCATCATTTGATTGGTGAGGACTATGTTCAAGCAATGTGGCAGGAGCACGAAGACTTAAGCGAGTAGCGCTTGGCCGCTTTGGACAATTTGGTGATGGACAAGCAGCGTATCGCCCGCGCCTATGACAAGAGGACGCGGGGTCGCAGTTTCAAAGACGGTGACCTCGTTTGGAAGGCCATTTTACCCCTGGGTGAAAAGGTCACCGGTCGCGGTAAATGGACGCCGCGATGGGAGGGACCCTTTGTTATCCACCGAATATTGGAGCGCGGTGCTTTTCACCTCAAAGACATCGACGGCGCTATCCATCGCAACCCTATTAACGGTCGGTTTTTGAAAAAATATTATCCCAGTGTCTGGGAGTTTGACGATCCTCCCGATTCTGTTTTTACTCCGACTGGGGGCAACCTTAATCTTCATCGGCTCGCAGCGTTATGGTTATTCGGCCTTTTCTCTGTGGCCTTTCTGTTTTGTTTCTGCTCCCCGCTGAACATTGGGGGGCAACATCTCAATATCTATTAGGGCCTACACAAGAGGCTTCATTTTAAGAACCTATACAAGAGGTTTTGTTTATGATTATAGTTCATGTTATCAGTTACTAGGTTGTTATTCATGATCTTGACAAAACGTGTTAAGAATAAATACAAAGGCCTATACAAGAGGCTTTCATTTTGGATTATTTAAATCGAGCATTTTTATTCATAAAGTGGCTTTGCGGCCAGAAGCATACAACAGAATAGAGCAATACAGGTTCACATGCGAGCTACAGACATGAAAGTTTAAAGTGTTCGCCGTGGCCGTGTGGAGAAGGATCTAGACGCTACCACCTCAGAGCATTCTTCCCCCTATGATCAGATCCTCCTCCCATCTAAGTCGCCGCTGCTGTCATCGATGCTGGAGGAAGAAGGAAAAAGAGGGCCTTCACTCCCCTGCTGGGGCCTTTCCTCCAGGCAGAGTTGGGCTCCAGAGCAGGCGGGACTCACAACCACATCTACCTCCTGGGGTAAATCAGAAAGTGCGTGCCCAGGCCCCAGAGATAGACCGCGGAGGCAGAAAGGAAAGCCTCAAAGTGGCCTTCCTCCCCTCCTCCGTTTGCTCCGCGCAGGCAATCTGAAAAGTTGGACTCCTCATAATTTGGTTCTGCCGCGTTAGGAGCGCAGCGTGTTCTTCGGTTTAACTGAGACTGACAAGTTCATCCAGATTTTCAGTAACCAAAGACACGCCGCTGGACCTGAGATTAGGCCATGAAGCCTAACCAGGTCTTGAGATTAAGCCATGAAGCCTAAGAATCTGTGGCTAAGGGTGAGATTACGGTGGGAAGACTTTAGAAAATGGAGGAAAAGCAACAGGGCTGGCGAGTTCATCTTTGGAAGAAATATGGTGGTTGGGTTGTCGCTCTTCTCTGGCAGCTGGTATTTATAGGGTTGATCTCACACCGTGCGGTAGGCAGTTGAGACGCTTTCAACGCCATCAATAAGAGAATCAATGCGGTTAAATGCGATTATCTCGGAAATGGAAGATATTGAAAACGCGTGGGAAGCAGGACGGTCTCCAAGAAAGCAACCGCCCAAATTAGGATTATCTTTTCAACGGTCTTGCTTTTCATTAATTGGCAAACCTTAAGTGATATTTGGGCCGAACAAAGCGGGCTGAATATTGTATATATTAAACATATCCTTATACAAAGTAAAATGGGCCTAAAACAGGAGGCCTAAAGTTTTCGACCCGCATGGGTCAAGCGAAGCAAGTGCTCATCCAGACGAAAGCTAGCGTCGGCAGCAGCGTGCTCTGCTTGTCGAACTGCTTCGCGCGCTTGAGCCAAGTTCTGAGACATTGCTTCTAGCGCCGTTAGGGGCTGTTCTATCTGAGGCTCCTCCTGCGCCAGTTGGGCCGTGACCGTCACTAGTTGGGCCTGGGCTTCGATTAGTTGGGTTTGGAGATCCTGAATGTGGGTCCGAAGGTGGTTCTGTGAGATTCTCAGATCCCTAACGCGAATCGCTTGATCGCTTAGAGAGTCGCGAGATACTTCTGCTTGTTGTGCAAGGCCGTGATAGTGAGCCTGAACCTGCTTGGCCTGCGCGGCCGCGGTCGTCCTATCTTTGATCCTTGCAGGAAGATTTTGCAAGAGCTCATATACTTCAACGAATTCATCTTCAGCAATGGCGCGTTCGCGGTGAAGTACCATCAGATATTCTTGAGCTCTGGCAGCTGCGCCCGGCAGTAAAATGTCAGGACCCAGGAGTCGCTGCAGATTGTCCCTCGCTTCATCCGCGACCCTCGGGGGAGCCACTTCGAGTACGCGAACAAGTCTTTCCAGCCTATTAGGAGGCTCAGGAGGAGGAACTGCAGCGATGATGTCTGCGTCAGCGGTAGCAGCAGCAGGGCCTACTTGAGGTTCGATGGTCGGGGCCGCAACTTGTTCTGGTACTGCATCCATATCAGCAACTATCTCTGGAATCTGGGGGGCAGGTTCTTGATTCGCCATGCCGTCATCAGCAGGGTCAGGGACAGCGACCTCCTCAACAGGGACGTCACTCTGCAAAAGGAAAGACGGTCAGGTGTACAAGAAGACTAAGAACTAAGGCACCAATTTTCAATTAAGAATACCTCTGCCACAGGACCCTCGCATGAGACGTTTACTGGCATGGATTCCTGAGCTTCCTCATCAGGATTGCGATCAGGTGATGCGAGTGCTGGTGGTTGTGTAGCGAGCAGTTCCTCAGTCGATGCGTCCGGAAGGGGCGCATTCTCTTCCGTTTCATCGGAACTATCTTCTATGATCTGTACAGGGATGGAGGCTGAGCCGCCATCAGTGCTGACGGGAGGTGGAAGATTTTCAGGTCCCACGGATGTTGGCGCTGGCGAAGCGTTTGTCCCTTGAGCGGCGGATGAAGAGCCTTCTCCGGCATGGTTGGATGGTCTGCGACGAACCTGTAAAGGAGAAGGGTGTGAAACATGGGCAGAGACAGGGATAATTTCTAACATAGGCTCTTTGTTTCTTACCAGCCGGTCGGCCATCGGTTCATCTTCTTCCCAGGTGCCAGTATGAGCATCTGAGCGACTACGCTTGCGGGCTATAGCAGCCACGACCTGGGAGAAGCGAGAGATTAGCATTCAAATCACAAAGTTGGTCCTGAAGACAAAGGGTGCTTACGGTTTGTAGATCATCGTCATCAGAAGAGGAAGAAGAGCCCTCAGCTGTAGCTTCAGCAAGTACTGCTTTTTGTTTTCCAGTCTATCCAGCGGCCGGTGAAGCATAGTTTGTGCGGCGGCCAGGGCGCGGCGCACTCCCCTAATACAAACAAGAATGAGTAAATGAAACAAAGAAGGAGTCTGCAGAAATTAGAGTTGCAGTACTTACTTCCGGAGGTGGTTCATGAATTACGATGCCAGCCTGGGCCGGGCGAGGAACTCGCGTAGGCCTGACCACTTGGAGGGGTCGAGGCCTGTTGGCGTCTTCAGAAAAGCGAGCGAGCACTTCAATATCAGTGGGTTATGGGTTCCTGAGCTCGCCAAAGAGAGTAGCGAAGAGTTCGTCATCTGGTTGAGTCCAGCAGTTAACAGAGACTTCTTTCCACCAAATCTCATACCCTTCTTCAGTTCCGTCGACAGCCTCTAGGCTTTGGGCCCAATCGGGAAGGTCGACCAGCACGAGCATACTTTGTGCCGGTGGGGGCCCGGAAGGTGGACCGAATCTTCTCCAGGAAGTGTTGTAGTTCCAAGCATCATACGGAGGGATTGGTACCAATTGGACAAGGCCAAATTGGCGGGCGAAATGGTTAGGAGCGTAGAGCTCATAGCTGAGTTCCTCGGTAGCGAGCCGAATGTCTGAACAAGAGATGGCGCGGCGGAACGCCAGGCGAGCGCGGTCGGGATAACGAGGATCGCCAGGGAGGAATCCATATTGTAACACAGAAGGGAATCGTCTCCCCAGAATTAAATCACAGTATGGCATGTCGTCTAGCAAGTACAGATAAGAAAAGCATTCAGAGTAGGGGGAGATGAGTACTTGTCCTCGCAACAAAACCATCGACCTAACAGTTGATCGACCGGCGGAGATAGCAGGATATCTTCGCGGCGGAAGAATGGGAAGTAGGTCTGGATCCAGAAGTCCAAGATCCAGAAGGGTCCAGAAATGTTGGTCTCAAAGGGGTGCATCGTCGCTTGGTACAGCATGCGATAAATAGCGCCCAAGACCGGTTGTCCGAGCCCGATGTTGCGGCCGTTGTAGAGAGCCGTTGCTAAATAGGTCCAGGTACCAGTGGGCTTGCAGGAGGAGGTGCAGAATACGAATTTACAGAGCCAATACTCAAGGAAAGCGATTCCTCCGGTCGCATTGTGTTCCCGGCTGTAATATGCCAGCCATCTTGGGTATGAACCACTATGAGCGCTGCGGCCTTGCTGGGCCATGGTCAAAGTGAAATTGGTCCAGTCAAATTGACCATGCACATACGGCTCGCCATCGATGGGAAGGCCAGTGATAGCAAGGATGTCCAACAGGGTAATGCTCATTTGACCAAATCTGAAGTCAAATGTGTTGGTGGAGGTATTCCAGAAACAGAGGAAAGCAGCGAGTGGCGAGCGATTACCACCGTGAGGAAGGTGGAAGCACAAATCAATAGCATGGGTGATACCCGCAGCATTCCAGCGACCTAGATCTCGCGCCCGCGCCTCGCGATACCAAGAGGTTTCCTGCGCACTAATGGAGGATGGCCAATTCCCTATCTTGGCTCGATGGTTTTGGACACCCCAACCGCTAAAGTCTCCGGGAGTCCTTCGGAGGACTAGAATGGGCAGTCGGACAGGAAGACCGTACATAGCGATGGCATCATTTGGGATAACACCTTGCGGTGCTGGGCCTAATCCGGTGTGGTGATTGGAAAAACGAAGGAGTAGGGGTCGGTGAATAGTGGTCTCTAGATGAATGCGAGCCCCGATACTGGTGCCCCAGGTCCGAGCAGCCATTTCGTTCAATTCTTCTTCCTGATCGACGACAATTTTCTTAGGGGGAGCCATTTCTGGATCGTTTGCAAAGAAGATAGAGCAGAGATGAGTGCGGCTGTGAGTTTAAATAAAGAATTTTGTGAGGGAAACGATGCGACAGAAAGCGTTTCACAAATGAGGGGACGCGACCCTTATTAATGGCATCGTTTCAAGCGACCGACGCTTCTTTCTAAGTCCCCTTCAATCAGTTGCATTTTAGCAGGCCTGATTTCGGGGCCTGGGGGGCAATGTTTGAGCCCAAAAGTAAGTTTGGCAAAATCTTTTAGTGGGTCTGAGCCAGTGGGCCGATACTTGCGGCCCAAAATGGGATTACATGGACTTGGGTCGTGATGCCGCTTATCCCGTATCTCATAAGGAGATATCATCATTAATTGCATGAAGATTTGAGCGCTCAGAAGGGCGCGAAGATATATTTGCACTTGATACGTGCGCATCCTACTGCTCGCATCCAGCGATCACGTCTAGGATTCTAAAAGGCAAAATGTTTCTCTGGCCGATACTCGCCTACATTCTAGCGACGACAGAGGCGGATAACATTAATTATCGCTTACGATAGATATCAAAACTATTAAGAGTTTTGATTTGATTCAAGGCCAATAACTGTGGCCTAAAATATAGTATTTCATTCCTATTTGGACAATGAATCTGCAATAGCCTATATATAGAGGCTAAAGACAATACAGAAAGCGATCTCTCTCTAATCAATCAATCCCAGCGATTACAAAGCCTCCCCGGAGCAAATCCTCAACCTCGTTGAAACCCGGTGACCGCCCGCCAGTCCTAGTCTCCTCGCGAGCCGACTGTCAGCCTCACCAGTTCAACCCGGCGACCGTACTTCCAGTCCCAGTCTCTCCAGGAGCCGACTGCGAGCACAACCGCCACTGTTACTTCCAGCGAAGCAAGGGTAACGCCCTCGCACCCAGCGAAGCTAAAGTCACGCTTTAGCAAACCCGTGCTTCTCTCAAACTTCCCAGTGATTGCTCTGCTCAGCCTCTCAACGTTGAGTATCGATTTGGTGAACGCAAAGAGACCACAACCAAAGCCCTTACCCGCGTAAGGCAAGAAGTCCTTCTCCGGAAGGCAAGAAAAGAACCCTGTGACGAGGTTGGTGCTCTCCTCGTCCATAGCGCTTGAAGAAGAAGTCAGGTCACGGGACTACCCCAACGACTGCACCCCGCGGTGCTGGCACGCCTGCGCAACCACTCGCCCAAAAGAGACTGTTTGCACACCAGCTGGTTTTGGAGCCAAACAGATTATACAAAATTATTTGGCTCTTTTACAAAAAGGGATCAAATTTTCTTTGGAGATTACTGACTTATGATCTGCCCAGTTTGCTCATATATTCAGGAACAATTAACCCCATATGCCCCAGATGCAATGAATATGGGAAATCAGTAGAACACTAATAGCTTCTTTGTGCTAGCTTGGGTGGGTTATAAAGTTATAAAAAGAAAACATCACTGCAAATGAAAACTGGGATTTACTGAGATTCCATATATATATAATGAATAAGGAGAAAATAGTCACCTCTATTAGACTGGTTATGGTTGGCTGCGGATCTGAAGCTGGAAAAGTGGCACCCATCATCATCTTGGAGAGTCAATCGTCAAGAGAATTTTTGGTGCTCATCAAAGAATTGGGTCTTCAAGCGATGCCTTCTCTGAACAAGGAGTTTCGCATTTGTTGTTCTGGGCGATCTTGGGGCTTCCCTATGGGCCAATAACATCTAAACAACCGTATTGTTTGTCCAATTCCTCATGTATCCCTGCAAAAAATGAAGAATTGTTATCCAATTTTCAAATCAATTATGAAGGCATTAATTGTGCACCATTCTAGTCCTCAATACCTTTATGTGATGTTAGGGAAGGACTAGATTGGTTATCAAAAAGTGGAAGTGTCAAATTTGACAATTTTCTCAACATTATAAACTCGAACACGATCACGATGACCATGAAGAGTATATACGCTATTGCAATCGTTCAGAAATAACATTCTAAACAAGTTTTGGAGCAGACACAGGCCACGAATGACTTGATACTAGAGCTAAGGTAGAACAAACTATAATATGGTACTACACCATCAATTTGTCCAAAAGTAGGATAATAGGGATAAGATACAGAAAGTCGCAAATAGTTTTAGAATTGTTATAGCAATCGAACCAATTATGTCAAAGTAAACAAGTCGTTTTATTGTACTTGGTTTGGCCACACATAAAGAGCGCAACGCCAACAATGTAGAGATAGATTTGTTCCATTAAAAAATTAGAGTTAATATAAAATTTGTAAATGATTCGATCGGAGCTTCAGTTTATTAATGTGCAAAAATATAAGACCTATCATAAGAGTAAAACGAAGTTGGGATTTTCTCGTCGCATGTTGTGTGGTAAAGAAAAAGATAAGAAGACAGTTTAATTATTGATGAAGTAGAAAAATGTTCAAATTTTAATAAACAAAACCAATTATAAATAAATAAATAAAACTAAAGAGTAAAGACCCGCGTTTCAAAAAAAGTGTAAAGACCCGTGCGTCAGCCTTTATATACTGGTTATGGTTGGCTGCGGATCTGAAGAGAAAATAGTTACCTCTATTAGACTGGTTATGGTTGGCTGCGGATCTGAAGCTGGAAAAGTGGAACCCATCACCATCATCATCATCTTGGGCAGTCAATCGTCAAGAGAGTTTTTGGTGCTCATCAAAGAATTGGGTCTTCAAGCGATGCCTTCTCTGAACAAGGAGTTTCTCATTTGTTCTTCTGGGCGATCTTGGGGCTTCCCTATGGGCCAATAACATCTAAACAACCGTATTGTTTGTCCAATTCCTCATGTATCCCTGCAAAAAATGAAGAATTGTTATCCAATTTTCAAATCAATTATGAAGGTATTAATTGTGCACCATTCTGGTCCTCAATACCTTTATGTGATGTTAGGGAAGGACTAGTTGGTTATCAAAAAGTGGAAGTGTCAAATTTGACAATTTTCTCAACATTATAAACTCGAACATGATCACGATGACCATGAAGAGTATATACACTGTTGCAATAGTTTAGAAATGATGTCTAAACAAGTTTGGGAGCAGACACAAGCCACAAATGACTTGATACTAGAGCTAAGGTAGAACAAACTATAATATGATACTACACCAACAATTTATCAAAAAGTAGGATAATAGAGATAAGACACAGAAAGTCCCAAATAGTTTTAGAATTGTTATAGCAATTGAGCCAATTATGTCAAAATAAACAAGTTGTTTTATTGTACTTGGTTGGCCACACATAAAGAGCGCAACGCCAACCACTTAGAGAGAGATTTGTTCCATTTTTTTTTTTTGAATCAAGCCAGACAACTTTCATTTAATTCAAGCCAGAATGGTACGGATACATAACTTCCCTTTCATGTTATATGGTAGTGAGAGCCTCTACTCCGCCAAACCACATCCGGCATCAAGTTGATCCCTTTCACGTTCGAAACCGCTGCTGCACTTACAGGATGCCAGCCACCACGATTTCCCGTCCAATGTGACCCAATCGTCGCCAACCCTGGCAACCCAACATCGGCCTTGAGCCGCGCTCTATTTTGTCTGATTCGACCAGAATCCTGACTGAAATCTCCCTCGTTAATTTACTCCAGTGTGAGAGTTCGGCAATTGCAAAACTATCCCTTTCCCAAGAAATTGTGGAGAGGCAGTCTGGTTGAGAGCTCATCGACTGAGATCGACGTTGGATCATTGCAAGGAGGCAGCGAGCGGCGGAGAAGATTCCTCTTGGGGTAGGCGCTGACCGGCGTTGCTTGGATTCCCAGCCATGACGGCTATGGTTTGCAAGAATTCTGAAAGATTTGTTCCATTAAAAAATTAGAGTTAATATAAAATTATTTTGGTTACAAATGATTCCGTCGAAGCTTCAGTTTATTAATGTGCAAAAATATAAGACCTATCATTAGTTTTGAATCTTTCGATTAAGGAAAAAAAAAATGAAGAGTAAAACGAAATGGGGGTTTTCTCGTCGCATGTTGTGTGGTAAAGAAAAAGGTTAGAAGACAGTTTAATTAGTGATGAAGTAGAAAAATGTTCAAATCTATACTAATATTAATAGAACATGCTTTGTTAGCCAAAACTAAAAAAATGTACTAAAATACCCTTAAAATATTAAAAAACAAAGCACAATTTTCATTCTACAGGACATAATCCTCAAAACACTAAAACAATAAAAATATATATTAACTACCCATTTTTAAACTGATAACCACCCACTTTTCCACACCCAGAGGGTGTGAGCAGTTTCTAGTTTTAATAAACAAAACCAATTATAAATAAATAAAACTAAAGAGTAAAGACCCGCGTTTCAAAGAAAGAGTAAAGACCCGTGCGGACCCGCACCGAGAAAGGAACCCGACCCGAGCGTCAGCCTTTATATACCTCCTCCGCATTTTCAAAACCAGAGCCAAAGAGCCAAACAGACTCAATCGCTCCCTCCCTCCCTCTCTCTCTCTCTCTCTCTCTCTCTCTCTCTCTCTCTCTGGTTTGAATTAGGTTTTCTTCAGGAGCTCAGTGGAAGAATCGGAGCAAGCCACAATGGAAGTCGCGAATCCTATTCAAATTCCATGTATGCTCACCGATCTCAATTTCTCGTTTGCTTGCTTTACTTCTTGTTGGTCCTCGTAAATCGATTCCTACGATCAAATTCTGCTTCAAAATGCTTTGATAATTTGATAAAATATCTGATATTGCTTTCCTTTAGTTCGATTTTGAGGATTCCTGAGTTTCTCTGTGATTTGGATCCTAATTGAGCTGAAGACTATGCAGTGTGGTTTACTGCTTATTTGAATTTCGTTTGCTTGAGATCTAGTGAATTCGCTGTGCTTCTGGATACTTGTGTGTTAGATTTGGAGGTTTTTCATGAAATGCAACATTTGAGATTAGCGATTCAACTTGAAAAAAAAATTAAAAAAAATCTCTAACGATTGGTTTGGCTCTAGAGGAAGTGATATAGTGTAGTAATTGTATTTGCTAATGCTTGTTTAGATGTGCCGCCGGGAATTATATGTCCTGACACTGGAGTCACTATCCAGACCTACCAGGTGTCTAATGTTGATGAGGTAAGAAAGTATTAAAATCGTTTAGTTGCTATTTACATAATTTTGTTGTTGTTTTCTGTACTTATTTTGATTTTTGGTACTTTGGATGTAGAGAACCTACTCCAAGTTTCGCTCTGAGTATGATGTGGCAGCAGAAGAGTTTATTGGTAATAAATTGAAATTAAGTTTTTGTTTTCGGATTACCTCTTATAAAACTGAATTTATTCATACACTCTCACACTAGGTTTATTCATAGTTTCATACTATTTGCTTATTTATACTGTTATACATTTCAAGGGGCTGTCGCATTCGGCGTGGTCGTTCGATGCAAGAACCTGATAGACAACCAAACTTATGCCATAAAGAAAATATCAATTGGTAACAGGGACAATACTGATGGATATGGCAACTATAGAGACCTATTAAGGTAGCAAGATTAAGCTACAATTTTAGTTACTCTGTCATTCTGTGTGTTTTGTATATATAAATCTCCAAGAACATACTGAGTGCAGGGAGTCTATCATTTTAGCCACATTTGATCATCCTGCTGTTGTTCGGTATCACTCGGTAATTTGCAACATTTGACCCTTTCGTATTTTGCCTTTTGTATTTTGAGTTCTTGATTTATATATGAAGACTAACATCTATTATCTCTTATTCTTTTCCTTTTTCTGGTTTAGACCTGGATGGAGTGCACTTTTGTTGGCACTACTGGAGGTGAACCTGATATTGTGGAAACCAATCCATGTCTTTACATACAACAGCAACTATGTGAGAGGTAATCGCCACTCCTCATTAGAAGCAAGAGATTCATATAGCCTTAAAATGCATACATGAGTTGCTTATCTACTCTGCATGTTTATAACTCTTCATTTAAAGCAACAAGTTCTTGTCACCTCTTTGCATACAAGATTCACTATTAGCATTCCATGATTCTTGTTCTAGTCTTTGTTTCCTGCAAGTAAAGTCACAAACTCATTAGATTGAATGATTGATAAGGAACTGCATGGAATTCACTATGGAAACAAGTAATACACGGTTCAATCTGAAGTTGCAATTGACTGCATTCGCAACATTTTATCTTGAAATTTAAATATTAATATTGAGTTAACACTACTGTTGTCTTTTTTACAGCACGTTGGAGCAAAAGATGAGGAGTGCCGAACTTTCAAAGGAAGAATGTGCATATATTTTCTCACAGGTGGCACGCGGCCTAGCACACATCCACAGTCACAACATAATGCATGGTGATCTTGGCAGAGGAAATATATTCTTGAACAAGAACCAAGCAAAAATTGGAGACTTTGGACTCTGTAAGTCAACTTTTGGCATTGCAATCTAGAACTAAGAGTTACTGTAACGTGAACTGGTAGTTTAAAACTTGACTAGAGAATGCCAAGTCTGTTAAGAGTGTCCTGACTGACACTTCTCTTTTTATGGTCTGCAGCCCGGATCATAGGTGAAGGTGATGATGTAATTCATTTAGGAAATCCCCCACCTCCATACGCTGCAGATGATAAATGTGTCAATGCAAAAGCGGATGTCTACAGTCTGGGGATTCTGCTGGTGCAGATGTTTCTCAACATCAGAACAGATTCAGAAGCATCAAAGGTGTTTCCTGACCTGAAAAAAGAAGAACCAGTGTTTCCTGCCTACTGGCCTAACGGTGTGCTGAAGACTTGGGTGACAAACATGCTGAAAAAAAATCCATCAGAAAGACCATCATCATCAGATATCGTGGAGAACCTACGCAAGATAGAGGATGCTATTCAGGAGTTTGATTCTTAAAGCAACAGCAGGTATTGGGCATCTGAGACATTCTAGGAGATATTCTTCAATGCTAAGAACATGTCATTTCAGCTATGATAACTGTAAATCTCAATTTCATTCCTATAACGCAATTAATCAGCTTTGTATGGTGTGCCGTGGGCATGTGATACATGATATTCTAAGAGACATGAAATATTGATCAATAGAGAAGCTTGTTAGAAACCATATACATGCTCACAACATATGCACACAATCATAAAAGGATTAAGGCTTACCTTCAGCAATCATTGGCATGGATTCCATCTTATGCAGCTGCAAACACGAACACTGAATATGGCCTTCTGTTACTTACCAACTAGCTTCTCAATGGACAGAACAATATGCAAAACGTCGGTAGTAATCAGGGACCAATTCATCTGTATATATAGGTGACTTAAACCTCAAGAAGCTTCCCATTAAAGCATTCCTTGTCGATTTAGGTTTCACTGTTAGATTCCTAATGTATCACAACTTGTAGCCTTTCTTGTAGACTAAGCAATAGATTACTATCCTTAATGAATTGATACACTACTTCATTAAGTCACTAGTATTGATTTACTGCTTGTATCCATGTTAACTAGGATTGATATTAAGCTAATCATCACTTACTTTATGATGATATGTGTTATGTCCATATTTGATCTTACATTCTCCCCCTTGGACTCACACATATCATGCTCGATGATTTGCACCAGAGAACATCAAAACCTACTTAACTTACTGAAGTGCGCGCCAGATAACAAACTCAAATCGAAAATCCATTCCAACATGGTCAGATCACATTTACTTATGCAGAGCAAGAAACAGTATACATTTTAACAAAAATGCAGAGTTTCAAAACCACAAACACAAGCTCCTGCAATCCACATATGTCAAACCAGAAGTGATACAATATATGTTAATGTGTATCAACAAGTAAACATATATTAGGTCCTACTTTATGTTTCTAAAACCAGAAACTCAAGCAAATTTACTGAACACTGATGGCTTAAAATTATTGCTTGAACCTTAACATCATGCTATACATGATTTAAGCCATCTGGTAGCAAGTATAACTTTAAACACAAAATCGATAATTTTCAGAACATTCAACAAAAACTGCAGCAATAACCAAAATCTGAAAATACCTCAAAATTTATTAATAATAAAATCTGTCATTACAAAGAAGTTGTGATAAACAAAATAAAAGATCACAACTAAAACACAAGTAGTCAAAAAAAAAAAAAAAACTTTAGAATTTTAATGCTCCAACTAGACTAACTCTCTACTGAACCTAAGCATCTAAATTAGCTAAAATTCCAATGCTTGCTGTATTTTTCTGGAATGCTGCTACTGACAATGCCTTGGTGAAAGGATCTGCTAGCTGTGAATTTGTGTCAATACTCAAAACAGCTATTTCACCATGCTTTACTCTTTCTCTAACACTGTAATACTTTAGATCAATATGCTTGGAATTATTTGACCTTTTACTGTTCTTGCTAAAGAAAACTGCAGCCTCATTGTCACAATAAATCACAAGTGTGTCTGCCACAATGTGACTCAATACTTTGGTCTGCATGAGAAAATTTCTAATCCAAAGTCCTTCACACACAGTTTCATATACTGCAATAAATTCGGCTTGCATAGTAGAAGTTGAAACAAGTGTTTGTTTCATGGTTTTCCAAGCAATAGCACCTCCTGCAAGCATGAATACATATCCACAAGTCGACTTCTTGGAGTCTGGATAATTTCCTGCAAAATCCGAGTCTGAGAATCCAATGAGTTTCAGATCCTCCACTTGCCTATAAACTAGCATGTGGCTTTTAGTTCTCTACAGGTATCTCAACACTTTCTTCCCAGCGACCCAATGTTCATGGCCTGGATTAGATTGGAATCTTGACAAAATCCCTACTGCAAAAGACAAGTCCGGCCTAGTGCAGACTTATGCATACATGAGACTTCCTACAAGTCTGGCATAAGGCTTTGACTCCATATTTTCTTTCTCAACATCACTATTGGGACTTTGCTTCTTGGTTAACTTATCTCCTTTGGACATGGGAACTTCTCCAACTGCACACTTCTCCATACCAAATCTCTTTAAAATTTTGGTAATATAATTCTGTTGAGACAAACCAAGTAGTCTCTGTGCTCTATCTCTTTTAATTTCAATGCCTAGTACATAGGATGCTTCTCCTAAGTTTTTCATGTCAAAATTCTTTGACAGAAAACTCTTGGTATCTTTAAGCAGTTTAATGTTACTGCTAGCCAAAAGTATATCATCCACATAGAGTACCAGAAAAATAAAATTGTTCCCAACTGTCTTCAAATAAACACACTCATCAACAAGATTTTCTGTAAATCCAAAAGTAGAAATCACAGAATCAAATTTCTTGTACCACTGTCTAGAAGCTTGTTTTAGGCCATAAATTGATTTTCTTAACTTACACACTAAGTTTTCACTTCCAGCTTGTTCAAACCCTTCTGGCTGCCTCATATAAATCACTTCATCTAGTTCACCATTCAAGAAAGCTGTTTTAACATCCATCTGGTGCAGCTCCATATCAAAATGAGCCACCAAAGCCATGATTATCCTAAACGAGTCTTTTGTAGAAACTGGAGAAAAAGTCTCAGTAAAATCAATGCCCTCCTTCTGTGTAAAACCTTTGGCAACTAATCTTGCTTTATGTCTCTCTACATTGCCATTTGCATCTCTTTTGGTTTTGAAAACCCATTTACAACCTATAGGCTTCTGGTTGGGGTCAGGTTCAACTAATTCCCAAACTGCATTTTGACTCATGGAATTAATTTCTGCTTCCATTGCTTGCTGCCATTGATGAGATTCACTACTTTCAATGGCCTGATTAAATGTAGTTGGATCATTGTCCTCTGCACAGTCCATTTCAATTTCTGCTTCTTGCAGATAAACAATGTAGTCACAAGTCGACTTCTTGGAGTCTGGATAATTTCCTGCAAAATCCGAGTCTGAGAATCCAATGAGTTTCAGATCCTCCACTTGCCTATAAACTAGCATGTGGCTTTTAGTTCTCTACAGGTATCTCAACACTTTCTTCCCAGCTACCCAATGTTCATGGCCTGGATTAGATTGGAATCTTGACAAAATCCCTACTGCAAAAGACAAGTCCGGCCTAGTGCAGACTTATGCATACATGAGACTTCCTACAAGTCTGGCATAAGGCTTTGACTCCATATTTTCTTTCTCAACATCACTATTGGGACTTTGCTTCTTGGTTAACTTATCTCCTTTGGACATGGGAACTTCTCCAGCTGCACACTTCTCCATACCAAATCTCTTTAAAATTTTGGTAATATAATTCTGTTGAGACAAACCAAGTAGTCTCTGTGCTCTATCTCTTTTAATTTCAATGCCTAGTACATAGGATGCTTCTCCTAAGTTTTTCATGTCAAAATTCTTTGACAGAAAACTCTTGGTATCTTTAAGCAGTTTAATGTTACTGCTAGCCAAAAGTATATCATCCACATAGAGTACCAGAAAAATAAAATTGTTCCCAACTGTCTTCAAATAAACACACTCATCAACAAGATTTTCTGTAAATCCAAAAGTAGAAATCACAGAATCAAATTTCTTGTACCACTGTCTAGAAGCTTGTTTTAGGCCATAAATTGATTTTCTTAACTTACACACTAAGTTTTCACTTCCAGCTTGTTCAAACCCTTCTGGCTGCCTCATATAAATCACTTCATCTAGTTCACCATTCAAGAAAGCTGTTTTAACATCCATCTGGTGCAGCTCCATATCAAAATGAGCCACCAAAGCCATGATTATCCTAAACGAGTCTTTTGTAGAAACTGGAGAAAAAGTCTCAGTAAAATCAATGTCCTCCTTCTGTGTAAAACCTTTGGCAACTAATCTTGCTTTATGTCTCTCTACATTGCCATTTGCATCTCTTTTGGTTTTGAAAACCCATTTACAACCTATAGGCTTCTGGTTGGGGTCAGGTTCAACTAATTCCCAAACTGCATTTTGACTCATGGAATTAATTTCTGCTTCCATTGCTTGCTGCCATTGATGAGATTCACTACTTTCAATGGCCTGATTAAATGTAGTTGGATCATTATCCTCTGCACAGTCCATTTCAATTTCTGCTTCTTGCAGATAAACAATGTAGTCACAAGTCGACTTCTTGGAGTCTGGATAATTTCCTGCAAAATCCGAGTCTGAGAATCCAATGAGTTTCAGATCCTCCACTTGCCTATAAACTAGCATGTGGCTTTTAGTTCTCTACAGGTATCTCAACACTTTCTTCCCAGCTACCCAATGTTCATGGCCTGGATTAGATTGGAATCTTGACAAAATCCCTACTGCAAAAGACAAGTCCGGCCTAGTGCAGACTTATGCATACATGAGACTTCCTACAAGTCTGGCATAAGGCTTTGACTCCATATTTTCTTTCTCAACATCACTATTGGGACTTTGCTTCTTGGTTAACTTATCTCCTTTGGACATGGGAACTTCTCCAGCTGCACACTTCTCCATACCAAATCTCTTTAAAATTTTGATAATATAATTCTGTTGAGACAAACCAAGTAGTCTCTGTGCTCTATCTCTTTTAATTTCAATGCCTAGTACATAGGATGCTTCTCCTAAGTTTTTCATGTCAAAATTCTTTGACAGAAAACTCTTGGTATCTTTAAGCAGTTTAATGTTACTGCTAGCCAAAAGTATATCATCCACATAGAGTACCAGAAAAATAAAATTGTTCCCAACTGTCTTCAAATAAACACACTCATCAACAAGATTTTCTGTAAATCCAAAAGTAGAAATCACAGAATCAAATTTCTTGTACCACTGTCTAGAAGCTTGTTTTAGGCCATAAATTGATTTTCTTAACTTACACACTAAGTTTTCACTTCCAGCTTGTTCAAACCCTTCTGGCTGCCTCATATAAATCACTTCATCTAGTTCACCATTCAAGAAAGCTGTTTTAACATCCATCTGGTGCAGCTCCATATCAAAATGAGCCACCAAAGCCATGATTATCCTAAACGAGTCTTTTGTAGAAACTGGAGAAAAAGTCTCAGTAAAATCAATGCCCTCCTTCTGTGTAAAACCTTTGGCAACTAATCTTGCTTTATGTCTCTCTACATTGCCATTTGCATCTCTTTTGGTTTTGAAAACCCATTTACAACCTATAGGCTTCTGGTTGGGGTCAGGTTCAACTAATTCCCAAACTGCATTTTGACTCATGGAATTAATTTCTGCTTCCATTGCTTGCTGCCATTGATGAGATTCACTACTTTCAATGGCCTGATTAAATGTAGTTGGATCATTGTCCTCTGCACAGTCCATTTCAATTTCTGCTTCTTGCAGATAAACAATGTAGTCACTTTCTTCCCCCCCCCCCCCCATAAGTTGGTTTTCTTGCTCTCTGTGATCTTCTAGGCTGAGCCACTGGAGGATGGTGAGGTTCAGTTACTTGACCAGTTACGTGGTCAGTTACATGGTCAGTGACTTGACCAGGTACAGTTACTTGGTCAGTGACATGGTCAGTTACTCGACCAGGTACAGTTACTTGGTCAGTGACTTGGTCAGTGACATGGTCAGTTACTTGGCCAGTTACTCGACCAGGTACAGTTACTTGGTCAGTGACATGGTCAGTTACGTGACCAGTGACATGATCAGTTACATCTTGTTCTAAAGGCAATGCTACACTTACATTCTCATCTGACACAATTTCCTCAAAATCTGAGGTTAAATCCTCAAGGTTTGTATTGTGAACTTTTTCACTTAGAAACTTTACTTGATGTGTTTCAAAAATTCTAGGTGAATGATGAGCAGAATATAATTTATAGCCTTTAGATTTATCTGGATAACCTATAAAATAGCAACTAACAGTTTTGGGATCAAGTTTATTCAAGCTTGGATTATAAATCCTAGCTTCTGCATGACATCCCCAAACATGACAGTGATGAAGACTAGGTTTCCTGCCACACCAAAGCTCAAAAGCAGTATTTTCTATGGCTTTGCTAGGTGTCCTATTGCAAATATCATTTGCATTTTTTAAAGCCTCACCCCACAGAAATTTAGGCAAACCGGTTGTACACATCATACATCTAACCATGTTCAAAAGAGTCCTATTCTTTCTCTCTGCAACACCATTCTGTTGTGGATTATAGGGTGTTGTGTATTGAGCTTTAATTCCATTGTCTTGCAAAAACAAGGCAAATGGACCCTTTTGTTGGCCGGATTCAGTGTACTTTCCATAGAACTCTCCCCCTCTATCTAACCTCACTGTTTTGATTTTCTTTTCTACCTCAGACTTAAAGATTTGAAAGGCTTTCAATGCTTGTGCCTTTTCTGAAAGTAGATAAATATAACTGTATCTAGAAAAGTCATCAATGAATGTGATAAAATATACATTTCCACAGATAGTTTGATGCCTAAATGGTCCACATATATCAGTGTGTATGAGTTCTAATAAATTTTGGCTTCTATATGCAGTCTTCTTTCTAGTATTAGTTATTTTTCCCTTAAAGCATTCAACACAGTCTGTTAGATCAGAAAAATCAAGTTCATTTAGGATGTTGTTTTTCACCAAAATTTTCAGTCTCTCTTTTGAAACATGGCCGAGTCTTCTATGTCATAAAAATGCAGACTTTTCATTTAGTTTGGTTCTTTTAACACCTGTTAAAGTGTTAGTACTGTTTGTGTTATTTTCAACAAGTAAAATTTCTTGTTGAGCCATTGAACAATTTAACTGTAAATAATCAGTCATAATAACACCAGAACCAATTTGAACAGAATTTTTAGAAATAAGAATTTCATTACTATCCATAACAAGTCTACAACCAGATTTTACTAAAAGAGAAACTGAAACCAAATTCCTTCTCATGGAAGGTACATAAAAAACATTGTCCAAAACTAACAATTTTCCTAATCCTAAATCGAGCTTTAAGGTTCCAATAGCCTTGACTGCCACTCTCATGCCATTGCCTACACACAGGTTCACTTCATCACTTTTTGGGATTCTCCTCCTTATGAATCCCTACAAAGAATTAGTAATATGAATAGGTGAGCCTGAATCTATCCACCAAGACTGTGGTTCAACATTTATAAGATTAATTTCTAAGGAAAAAACTGTATTAGAAAAAATCTTACCCTTTTTGGCTAACCAGTTTTTATAGCCAGTGCAGTCCTTTTTCATGTGTCCTACTTTTTTGCAAAAGTAGCACTTGAACCTAAATGGCCTGTTTTCCTTGGCCACTGCAGCTGTTGAACTCTTAGTTATGGCTTTGATAGGCTTGAGCTTATTTTGGGGTTTTTTCCTTTTAGGCTTCTCAATGAGGTTAATGGTTGTAGCAGGTTCCTTTTCTTCCTTGATCCTAGATTCCTCATCCACACAGATGGATATAAGTTCATCTAGAGTCTAGTTACCCTTTTGAGAGTTGTAACTGGTCCTAAGATGACTAAAACTGTTAGGCAAGGAATGTAGCGCATAATGCACTACCTGCTCATCCCTAACCCCCATCAAGAGCTCCCTGAGTCTGCTATTTATATTGATCATCTTCATAATATGCTCTCTGACTCCCCCTGAACCCATGTACTTCAAATCATGAAACTCCTTGGTTAGCCTAGCAGCTTCTGCCTTTTCACTTTCTTTAAACTTAGCACCTATGAGTTCCAAAAAATCTGATGCTAGCTCAGGTTCTTCTATACTTCCTCTGACAGTCTTGGACATAGAGGTACGAATGAGGTTCTTAGCCATTCTATTGGATCTATGCCACTTCTTGTAAAGATCAGTTTCCTTCTTAGTGCTCTTTTCAGTTAACTCTTCAGGTTTGTCCTCAGTGAAGCAATAGTCTATGTTCTCATGCATTCCCATATAGTTCTCTATAGAATCTAGCCAAGCTCTATAGTTGGTTCCAGTTAACATCAAGACACTATTCAAGTTCATGTAAGAGTTACCTAAGGAGCAAAACAAAAATTCATGTGAGTTCTCAATTTGTAAAGAAAATAACTTTAAGTTTTCTGTGTTTTATTAAGCTTTAAGCAACCAAAACAAAAACATACAGAAAACCTAAACAAACCATACTTGCATTCATATCAGTCCATAACTAAAAAATAATGTTAAGCAACACTTTTGAGCAGAAGCATAACATCCTGAAGTTCTTTATCAATATACCATGTTCAATGAAAACAAGTTATCCAAAGAAATTTATCCACATCTTTAGACAGAAGAAAAATTTCTAAGTATCCATATTTATTTTCATCAAGCATGCATATTGCTGTTTTGTATTCTAAAACCATACTTGACCACTTCTTTGGAAGATAAAACTGAAGCATAGTTTTAAAACACAAAACACAATTTCAGTTTTGTTACTCGATCAGTTATATGGTCAGTGACCTGACCAGTTACATGGTCAGTGACATGACCAGTTACATGGTCAGTGACCTGATCATTGTTTTTCTGCCAACATCAATGAAGAATGCTTTGTGCATCATAATCACTTATGCCAACAAAAAACCACAAAACTCATGAGCTTTTAACTTTATATTCTACCCAGATTCATCCTTGTAAGAAAATTAAGCTCTCGTATCTGTCAATTTTAATAATGTGTAAACAAATTTTGGGAGATTTTTGTTCTTCATGCAATTTTACACAATCACAGATACAATACCATATCATCAATCAATTCATCATGCATATTCAAGCACAATCAAAATTGTTTCGATTCCAAGAAACCACAGAACAATCAAGAAATTGTAAATTTCATCCGGTCACCATCTACTCTAACCTAACGCACGCCGGGAATGCAACTAGTGTTCTTGAGCACAATCAAAAACTCAATTATCATGCTATGAATCGAAATCAATTTCACAAAAAAACCTGTTTTTGCTTTTTCCCCAATTTGCTGCTAAAAATCACAGCGGAAGCGTGAATTTGATAATTAACCAGATGCAGCAATCGACTTAAGTAACTTACTTTGATCAGTTACATGACCAGTTACATGGTCAGTGACCTGGTCAGTTACTTGGCTCGTAAAGCAAAAAACCCTTTTTTTTTTTTTTTTGTATTTGTTTTGCAAAACCCTAAAACGATTTTGATATATGTGAGCCTATGCTCTGATACCAATTGTTAGAAACCATATACATGCTCACAACATATGCACACAATCATAAAAGGATTAAGGCTTACCTTCAGCAATCATTGGCATGGATTCCATCTTATGCAGCTGCAAACACGAACACTGAATATGGCCTTCTGTTACTTACCAACTAGCTTCTCAATGGACAGAACAATATGCAAAACGTCGGTAGTAATCAGGGACCAATTCATCTGTATATATAGGTGACTTAAACCTCAAGAAGCTTCCCATTAAAGCATTCCTTGTCGATTTAGGTTTCACTGTTAGATTCCTAATGTATCACAACTTGTAGCCTTTCTTGTAGACTAAGCAATGGATTACTATCCTTAATGAATTGATACACTACTTCATTAAGTCACTAGTATTGATTTACTGTTTGTATCCATGTTAACTAGGATTGATATTAAGCTAATCATCAATTACTTTATGATGATATGTGTTATGTCCATATTTGATCTTACAAAGCTATGATTGAACTCCGAAATGAAAGCAGTAGCAATTTCTGATGATCATTTGCAGTAGTTTGAAGTTTATAAATAAGGTTTGTTAGTATCCTTATGGTAGCATTAGCATGTTTTCATCTCCTAAGGTCAACCAACTAGTTCTAGCTTTCTGTGCCCAATAAACTTCCAGTAAAATCAGAGACGACGATATTTTATAGAGTTATTTCAGCTAAATGTACATTTATGTCATTCGGATTTTATTTGCAAAGAGCTTTGGGTTTGGACTATAATATCCTTGACTTCCTGAATGTGATTCATCTACAGGGGAAAAGGTTCAGTTTAACAAGTAATGAATGAATAGGTTGATCCAGATGGATTACAAGTCCCACGCAGGTTTTAATCTAGGTTGATCTAGATAAGTTTCCAATTTTATGAACATTAATTGTGTTGCTTTAACCAAAATGCTTTAAATCTAAAAAGTTTATGAGTGGATTAAGTTAGGAAAATTAGTATGAAATAATACTGATCTGGGATCAGAGCCAATGGCGGAGCCTCATTGTTGCTTGAGATGGCCATGGCCCCTCCAAGCTTCCACATGGTTGTATATAATTGAGTAAAAATTTCCATTTTTTATATATAAACTGTTACAAAATGTATGATTGACCCCTCCAAATCATGTAAACTATCTTTGCAAAAAAAAAAAAATGATGTAAACTATATTAATGACCTCCCCAATTCTGGCATTCTAGTTCCGCCACTGATCAGAGCCACAAATAGGTACACTACAAGAAAAGCAGAGGGAAATGCAGAATTTAAAAAAAAAATTAAAAATTAAAAATGGATCGGATTTTGTTTGGAGAGGACTCATTAGTGCTCTGCCCATTTTGCAAAAAGTATTCAGCAAAAATAAACTAGCAAAATCAGCCGTGTGGAACACTAATTACATTTTTGTACACTAATTAAGTTGTAGAAAGTCTTGTTTCTTCTTCTGGGCCCTTTTATTGGGCTTCCCATTGGGTTAATTTTGCCATCAAGTATGTTGATTTTTTCCCAGTCCTACTAGAAAAGGGATTGAGAAATTTTATTTACACATAGTCCTTTACTTAGTACACATCCTGTTCAATTAAATCCCTATTTGTGTGTCTGGCTCAAACTCTAGGTTACTTGACCTAGTGGTAATAGGGTTTAATTAGAAGAATTTAGATATTTTTATTCAATGTATGATTAACCTTTCCTTATATGATTATGATTTGGATTCTATGCATTGTAATCCTCTATATAAAGTGGCCCTTATTATCAATGAGAATACACAACGATTTTCTCTCAATTTCTGTTTCTCTAAAACACATCCATAAATTTTAAAAAATTTGAATTACCATCTTAACCTTCAACAAAAAAAAAAAAACTTTTAAGCAACCGAAACGATGCATCAGAGAAGTTTGAATTTTCCTCATTAATATTTCTCTTTATCAATTCATCACTCTTCGTCCTGGCCATGGAATCCATCATTTTATTAAATGTATGCATTAAATAAGCTTGTTTGTATTTACAGTATTTTGTACAATAGATATTCTGAAATATTTGACTATAAGTAATAAAGATCAAGACGCAACTCATGTAACTATATACTTCCGCCTAAGAGTCCAGAACAAAAGGAAAGAGAGAAAAAGAGAGACATGATTGGCGGAAATCAATTTCAGAAGAGAGAAGAGAGAGATTGATGAGTTGAGAAAATCAACTTCAGGTTATAGGCAGAGAGAGAGGAAGGGAGAAAGTGAGTAAGGGGTGAAAGAGGAAGTTCATGAAAAAAAAATTGGACAAAAAATTTTGAGAGTTGTGTATTAATGAATTGGGGTTGTGCTAATAAAATTTCTCAAAGGGATTCTATGGGAACTTCCTATATATCCACCCCTAAGAAACAAAACCTAGCTATACAATCAGCCTCTCTCTCTCTCTCTCGTTCTTTTAATTTGTACGTTATTGCTTTTCTAACATCGCACTTGAATTGCGAATGGGGAATTTATGCGAGGATTTGTGGGTTGAGATCTTGGGTAGACTGTCATCTGAGAAAGACTTGGTGCCATGCATGAGCGTGTCCAAGTTATGGCACAGAATAGCATCAGATCTTTGGGTGAGGAGATTTTGGGCGCAGTCGCCTCCTTTGGGTGTTTACTTTCGCACCATCCAGAATCCTTCGAGTCCTTGCATGCTCACCATGGTGGACAAGGTGCCGTCTTATTTGCCTAGCATTAATTATATCTCACTATATAATTATCATAACATGGATGATAACCTCGAAAGCACCAGTGGTTATCATCTCGGTACGTTATTTAATGGCTTAAGTGACCTGTTTGAGGGCTATAAGCGACGGTGGCAATTTTATCGACATTATAAACATGGTCACGATGATCATGATGATCAGTATCTACACGGCTGCAATGGATTGCTTCTGTTATTGAAATCGGGAACTTATCAGTTTTATGTGTGCAATCCCATTATCACACAACAAGTCCCCGTACCTAAAGCTTGTGTCCACCAAAACCATGAGCAGTTTTGTGCTGCCTTGGCTTTTGATCCTTCTGAATCTCCTCGGCACTACAGAGTTGTGAGGATTGATTACTCTGAATCCGTTTCATCTACCTCAAACTCTGTCATGTTTGACATATTTTCATCTAAATACGGACAGTGGGTAAGACACAGGTTGCAACTCGACCCAGGTTTTACTGAGGGGTTCGAAAAGGTAAAGCTGTGCAGGCAATTTTTTTACTTGCGGGGCAAGTTATATAGCTTAGCCATGTCCTGGAAGATTTTATGCATTGACCTCAAAACTGTTGAAGCTTCAGCCCTTGAACTTCCTGTCCCGGAGGCCAATAAGAACGGAGCGATGGGATGTCTTGGGGTGTCGATGGACCTTCTCTGCTATATAAAGCGTATAAAGCGTATGCCTTCCAGTAGGTTTCACGATCTGGTAGTTTGGTACTATGATGATCGTTGTGAATCTAGTGAATGGACTCGCAGATATAATGTTAGTTGCGGCTTGTTGGGTTATGGAATAAAGTATCAAGGGTATGATTATGATGATACTGTGGAACCCTACGCAATAAGTCCTAGTTCTGATGTCTTGTTCTTTGGCACTCCCAACTTGATTAGTTGCTACCACCTCAAAAGCGAAAAGTACAAGCCCGTGTGTCACCTATCTCCCTCTAAAATTGTACCAGATTACTTCTGGGCATTGCGTGCTTGCTTCGTACCTTTCTACCAGTTGGGAAACAAAGCAGTGGTTCCTGAGGGGAAGGGCATAGAAATCTTGACTGCAGAAGCACAATGTGAAGAAGAGAAAGATGTTGACAAAGTTGAAGTGATAAACGTCAAACTATGTGATCGTCATAAAAAGCCGCTGCCACCGTTGATTTATCCTAGCGAAATTACTGAAATGTATTTGGAATTTGAGTGTCCCAATTAAGGCTCGTATTTCTTATGAAGAATGGAATGCTTTTAGTTATATATGTAATCAAAAGCTGTTTGAAATTTTGCAGGCTTTCAAACATTTGCTTCAATCGATAACTTCAAAGACACTCGGTAATGGTCAAAGAATGAGGTTGCGGGGGAATGAAGAAATTATGTAAGAAAAATTGCTGGTCTGTTACAGTGTCAACTTTGAAGATGACAAAAAGAATTAAAAGCACGCAAGCCTAGAATGACTAGTGTAGCCTTTATTTTGTTTTTTTAAGTATTGGTCATATCTTATCCTTTATATAGGTATATTTACTCTTTTGAGAGAGTTTTGCTTTAATTCTTCTACTTCTTGTAATTCAAAACAAATCGCCTGACATAATGGATATCTTTCGAATCATACTGTTAGACTGTTTTATTTTCTTATTTTCCAATAATAGTGATGACTTCTTATTAATCTTTCATTATACTCCTCATTTTGTCCAAAGAGTGGTTTAAGATACAATGTGAGCCTCCTAACAGGTTGTGCTACTAGAAAATGTATTAGATCAGAATTCTAAAATATGCTTTGATATATCACAGTGTGGGCTAATACATGCATAGCATGTCAATCTACATGATGCAATAACAATTCACATCAACCACAAGATCAATTCATACAACAACATATCAAGAACAATTTAAACCAGCTGCACAACATCCACACCAAACTGCAGAATAGTTTTCCTAGTAGCACTAGGACTCGACCTGGATCAATGATGCTTTGGATCCCTGCAGAAACAGCTTGGCCTAGGTTGGACATCTTGTGCAACTGGAACGAGGATTGGATAGCAACAAACTGGAGCAAGAGCCTTCTGTATGTCAACACCAAAAGCTTCAGAATGGGGCTGAACTATATGCTATAAACTGGTGATGAATACAGGGACTTTGCTCCCTATTTATATTGGCCAATAAACCCAAGCCGGACTCATCCCATAAGGAGTTCAATACTCGCTTCATGTTTATCTTAATAGGAGACTTGTTGTTTATCACAAATACTCGATGTAATTCAGGTTAATTACTAATGAGCTTCCTACTTCTATTAAGAGACATACTCCTCAATGGATAACCATAATTAGAGTTATATTCATGTACTTCTTGTTATTTACATCGGATTAAATCAATTGGTTTTATCTCAATGTGATTCAGATAATGTTAAGTCCACATATTCTAACATTCTCCCACTTGGACTAACATTGTCTGCACACAACACCACTGAACCAATAACCCCACATAGACAACAAACTGAAGTGTGCACTGAAATGCACAAAAACTCATAGCTCATTCAGCTTGGTCAATTTGCAGAAAATAATGCAGAACCTCAAACCAATTTTGATTAAATAACCGGATTGATTAAAGATTACTAACATCAAACACTGCAATCACATAAGCTCAAAATGATAATAAGAGCACAAATTTGGATAAGTATATCTACCTGCAAAATCCAATGCTCACAGTCCAACAGAATGATTTTGACAATTCAAAATCTTGACAGCAAAAACTGAAACACAAGTGAACTGGTATTTACTTAACTGAAAACTGAAATTGTATATGTAACATTCTACAATGCAGAAAAGTTCACTTGATAACACACATTGATATTTTAAAATTCAAAAACTGTAATTTTCAAGACTGTAGAAAATAGAATAATGCTAAAACTAAAAGAACACATATGTGAAATACTTCATTTTATTCAGAATCAGTAGAACCAAAATTTACAAGCAAAGAACAAAAACGACAATTACTGAAACAAGAATCCTTACACGGAATAAATTCTAAAAATTAAAATTGGCTCCCACTGAACTCAAGCCTCCAAATCAGATAGAATTCTCATGTTCTTGGTATGCTTCTGAAAACTTGTAATTGACAATGCTTTAGTGAAAGGGTCTGCAAGCTGTGACTTGGTATTGATGTTCAAAACATTTATCTCACCATGCTTCACTCTTTCTCTAACACTATAGAATTTTAAGTCTATGTGTTTAGATTTGTTGGAGCTTTTACAGTTTTTACCAAAAAATACTGCAGCCTCATTATCACAACATATTTTCAATGCATCTGAAACAATTGAACTTAACACTTTAGTATGCATTAAAAAATTTTTGATCCACAAGCCTTCACAGACTCCTTCATAAATAGCTATGAATTCAGCCTGCATGGTGGAGGTTGAAATCAATGACTGTTTCATGGTTTTCCATGCAACAGTCCCTCCTGCAAGCATGAAGACATAACCAGATGTAAACTTTTTAGAATCTGGATAATGACCTGCAAAATCTGAATCAGTATAGCCAACTAGTTCAAGCTTCTTAACTTGTCTGTAAACCAACATGTGAGATTTAGTTTTTTGCAAATATCTAAGTACTTTTTTTCCTGCAACCCAGTGTTCATGACTAGGATTAGACTGAAACCTAGATAAAATTCCAACTGCAAATGATAAATCAGGTCTAGTGCAGACCTGTGCATACATTAGGCTACCAATCAACCTAGCATAAGGCTTGCTTTCCATATCAGACATCTTCCCCCCATTTTTAGAATTTTTGTTTTTGGACAGTTTGTCACCCTTTGACATAGGTGCATCACCTGATGCACAAGACTCCAGACCAAATCTCTTCAACACTTTTGTGATGTAATTGTACGTGTTGAGATAAGCCTAATAAGACTTGTAACCTATCTCTCTTAATTTCAATTCCTAAAACATAGGATGCCTCACCCAAATCTTTCATGTCAAAATTTTTAGATAGAAAAGATTTAGTATCTTTAAGCAATTTAATGTCAGTACTAGCTAAAAGAATATCATCCACATACAATATAAGAAAAATAAAATTATTCCCAACTGTCTTAATGTATACACATTCATCTACAATATTTTCTGAAAAGCCAAAAGATAAAATCACTGAATCAAATTTCTTATACCATTGTCTAGAAGCCTGCTTAAGCCCATAAATTGATCTTTTCAATTTACATACATGATCTTCTTTTCCTATTTTCACAAAACCTTCAGGTTTTTTCATATATATGACCTCATCTAACACTCCATTCAAAAAAGCTATTTTCGATCACATCCATTTAATGCAGCTCCATATTATAATGAGCTACTAGAGCCATTATAATCCTAAATGAGTCTTTAGTTGAAACTGGAGAGAAAGTTTCAGTATAGTCTATGCCTTCTTTTTGTGTGAAACCCTTAGCTACTAGCCTGGCTTTATGCCTTTCTATATTACCATTTACATCTCTCTTTGTCTTAAACACCCACCTGCAGCCTATTGGTTTTTGGTTTGGGTTTGGTTTAACCAATTCCCATACATAGTTTTGCTTCATTGACTCGATTTCAGCCTTCATAGCCTCCTGCCATTCTTCAACTTCATGGCTCTCAACAGCATGCTTGAAGCTTGAAGGATCATTATCTTCACCTAGGATATCCGTTTCTTGCAGGTATACTATAAAATCACTCTCTTCCCCATATACTGGTCTTCTTTCTCTTTGTGATCTCCTAGGCTGAGGTGGAATTTGTTCTTCTGCAGGGTTATTCTCTAAATGGACATCATTCATAGGTTCATCTATATGAGGTTCTAGGGCTACTGGTTCTTCTAAAACTTGATTTTGGATTTGAGTTTCTGTATCTGCATTATTTGACTGAATTAAAGGCAAGATATTCTGTAAATTTTTGTTTTCATTAATTTCTTCTAACTCTAAAGACAAGTCTTCAAAATTAGTATTACTGTAACCTTCATCCAAAAATTTTGCTTGATGAGTTTCAAAAGTTCTGGTAAAATTTTGAACTACATAGAACCTGTAGCCTTTAGATTTCTCACAGTAGCCAATAAAATGGCAACCGACTGTTTTGGATTCAAGCTTCTGTGTCAGTGCATTTGGCAACTTTGCCTCAGCCTTGCATCCCCACACATGGCAGTGATGCAAGCTAGGTTGCCTTCCACACCACAACTCAAATGGTGTCTTGTCTACTGATTTAGTAGGTGATCTATTGCAAATATAATTTGCAGTCTAAAGAGCTTCACCCCATAAAAATATAGGTAGACCTGTAGTGCACATCATACTTCTCACCATGTTGAACAAAGTCCTATTTTTCCTTTCTGCTACTCTATTTTGGGTAGAATTATAGGGACTTGTGTACTGAGCCTTAATGCCATTTTCCTGTAAATAAAGTGAAAAAGGACCCTTTTGCTAACCTGCTTCAGTGTGTTTACCATGGAACTCTCCTCCCTTATCAGATCTCACTAACTTTATTTTCTTTTCTAGCTGCAATTCAACTTCAGCTTTATAAATTTTGAATGCATCTAGAGCTTGTGATTTTTCTGACAGTAAATAGATATAACAGTACCTAGAAAAATCGTCTATAAATGTGATGAAGTAAAAATTTCCACAGATAGTTTTGTGTTTAAATGGACCACATATGTCTGTATGTATTAGTTCTAATAGGTTTTGACTTCTTAAGGCCTTTTTCTTTATGAAGTTTGTCAATTTCCCTTTAAAACACTCAATGCAGTCATTCAAATCTGTATAATCCAATGCAGGTAAAATTTTATTTTTCTCGAGTGTTTTCAGTCTTTCTTTGGATATATGGCCTAATCTTCTATGCCATATATTTGCAGACTTATTATTGAACAAAGTTCTTTTTGTACCTGTGACAGTGTTATTCTTTATAGTGTTTTGATTATTTTCAATCAACATAATCTCCTGTTGAGCAACATAACAATTTAATTTCAAATAATCATGCATAAACACACCACAGCCAAGATAATTTGTACCCTGAAACAACTTTATTCCACTAAAATCAATAATGAGTTTGCAACCAATCTTAACTAAAAGACCTATTGAAATCAAATTCCTTTTCAAGGAAGGAATATAATAAACACTATCTAGAAAAAGAAAATTTCCTAAGCCTAAATCAATCTTCAGGGTCCCAATGGCCTTAACTGCTACTCTCGAACCATTTCCCACACAGACTTGGACCTCACTTTTCTTTGGTGTCCTCCTGTTTGTTAAACCCTGCAAGGAATTTGTAATGTGTATAGGTGAACCTGAGTCTAACCAGTAAGAGTGAGATGCTATATTAACAAAATTAACTTATAGAGAAAAGACAGAATTTGGAAAAGACTCACCATTCTTTATCATCAAAGCCTTGAAACCACTGCAATCTCTCTTCATGTGCCCTATTTTCTTGCAAAAATAGCACTTAAACTTAAAAGGTTTCTCAGCTTTATGTTCTGCAGGTTTGCCAGGTACTTTAGTGGTGGTAGTTTTCTTAGCCTTAAGTTTGTTTTTTTTCTTCCACTTAGGCTTTTCAACTAGGTTGACTGCAGTAGCTGGTTTGCCTTCTTTTTTAATTCTCTCTTCCTCTACTACACATATAGAAATCAACTTGTTCAGGTCCCAGTTAGACTCTTGGTCATGGTATGAGGTTCTCAAGTTACTGTAGGTGTTCGGCAGTGACTAAAGTGTCACATGCACAACCTGAGAGTCTTTAACTCCCATGTCTAAATCCCTCAGCCTCGAGTTAAGGTCAATCAGCTCCATAATGTGCTCCCTCACACTTCCTTTTCCTGAAAACTCTAGCTCATTAAATCTTTTGGATAGCCTAGCAGCCTCAGTTTTGTCACTCTCCTGATACTTATCTCCTATGGCCTCTAGGAAATCCATGGCAAGCTCTGGCTCAATAATTGAGCCCCTCACAGTGTCAGACATAGAGGTTCTTATCACATTCTTAGCCTTCCTGTTGTAGCTATACCACTCCTTATAATATTTTCTATCTTCTTCTGTTCTCTCAGTGTCTAGCTCTAATGGTTGTTCCTCAATCAAGCAAAGATCCATGTTTTGATGCATAGAAAGATAAAATTCAACTTGATTTCTCCACTTCTTATAATTCCATCCATTAAGCAACTGAATTTGGCCTATAGTGACCACATTTAGCCCTAAAAACACAGAAAAAAAAAAAAGAAAAAAAAAAAAGATTCTGCAGAAACTTTTATTTGTGTGTTAACTTTTAAAACAAAATCATGTATTTGAATAACACAAAACAAGATGAAGTAAAAGGCATAAAATTCACAAGCAGTCATTTAGTTTTTAAAATTTATGCAGATACATGATTAGTTTTCTATAAAACCCCATAACTGAAATAATATCAAGTAACACCTTTGTGGTATAAAACCCAACATTCTAAAGTTCTAAATCACCATACTGCATTTTACAAAAATCAGTCATTCCTTGAACCAGTCAAAATCTTTGGACAAGAAAAGCTTCAAGGTATCTAAATAGATAGTTGTGATTACATATGATGCTATTCTGCATTCAAAATTACACAGTGAACAACTTCTTTGGAAGACAAAATATAAGTGCAATTTAAATGCAGTAACACAAGTTTTAGTTTTGTTAATACTCAAATTTTGAAAAACGACAGTGAAGATTTGCTTTGTGCAAAATAATCAATATAATTTTCCAAGAATCATGCAAAACTAAAATTAATAACCTTATGTTCAGTTTCTCATATGAACTTATTAATTTGCATACATGCTATGAAAATAACAATACTACAAATTTAATGTTGGGAGACATATTCCTAATTGTTAACTAAAGATTCACAGCATACTTAAACAAACAATACTCAATCATATCTCATCATCACAGTAACCACATAATTCTCAATTTCACACTTCATATCACACAATCACAGTAAAGCATTCAACCATATATGCAGAATTCCATCAATTTGCATGATCAAGCATTCCAAATATGATTATGACAACCCTTTCCATATGCTAAACAGTAATCCATATGACAACCCTTTCCATATGCAGAAATTCAAAAACAAGTTCTGAGATTCTCAATGAACATACCTTGGCCTCTGCTACAGCGCTGCAACAATTATTTTATAGCGGAAGCAAAAGAAAACAAGCAGCAAATTTCAACCTTTCCTCATGATCGGATCAATTCTAAAGAGGGGTCTAGAATCCCCATAACTGAGAATTTAACTCAGTGAGCCCTAAATCAATCCGATCCCTAAAGCACAAGTGACCGTTATGTTCTAACGGTAATATTTTTAATTCTGGACTCGGGTTTGGGCCTTTTTACTTAATGAATTGGATTAGTACTAAAACCGGAAAATAATTTTCACAGTATGGTTTTCTAAACAAAAATGCATGATATGTGTTTTATGAAATTCCTAAGCTCTGATACCATTTGTCAATCTACATGATGCAATAACAATTCACATCAGCCACAAGATCAATTCATACAACAACATATCAAGAACAATTAAAACCAACTGCACAACATCCACACCAAACTGCAGAATAGTTTTCCTATTAGCACTAGGACTCGACCTGGATCAATGATGCTCTGGATCCCTGCAGAAACAGCTTGGCCTAGGTTGGACATCTTGTGCAACTGGAACGAGGATTGAATAGTAGCAAACTGGAGCAAGAGCCATCTGTATGTCAACACCAAAAGCTTCAGAATGGGGCTGAACTATATGCTATAAACCAGTGATGAATACAGGGACTTTGCTCCCTATTTATATTGGCCAATAAACCCAAGCCGGGCTCATCCCATAAGGAGTCCAATACTCGCTTCTGTTGTAGAGAATTGACTAATTGTATTGTATTCATCTCACCATGAGGTTTATATAGGGTTACATCATGTATACAAAAGGAAATACACAATAGCTATACTAATCAATCGCATATTATAAGTATGTCAATCGCATACATTACGAGTCTGTCAATCGCATACATTACGAGTCTGCCAATCACATACATTAAGCAATACCTATTGCATGAATAATCATTATCATTTACAACACTCCCCCTTGGATATTCCATGTCAATAGTGTTGCCTCTGCAATGCGCTTTTAAGTTGCCTCGTCAAAAACCTTGCCAAGTAATAAAAACCCTGTGGGAAAAAACAACCTTGGTCTAAGGAGAAAAAGAGCACAACTCGTGTGAATGTGGAGTAGTCGACATCCTTCCACACTCCCCCTTGTGCCGCTCAAACTCGATGATGACGTTTTGATCGTTGCCTCACTAAAAACCTTGCCAGGTAACAAAAATCATGTGGGACAAAAATAACCCTGGTCAAAGGGCAAAAAGAGCACAACACGTCCTTCACTCTTCGAGATCGAACATGTAGACATCATACCTCCCCCTGATGTCAAGGTCTCCCCCTGATTTCTACAATTATGGGAGTTCGGATAACTTTCTTAATCCGATGCTCTTCACATGTTTCTCGAAGGTGGATTTAGGTAACGACTTGGTAAACAAGTCCGCTACATTATCCTCTTAACGGATTTGATTCACTTCAATATTTAGAAGTGTTTGTTGTTGCTGATTGTAAAAGAACTTAGGCGATATATGCTTGGTGTTGTCGCCCTTGATGAAACCTAACTTCATTTGCTCAATATAAGCTGCATTATCTTCATAAATGCATGTAGGTTCATTTGTAGTAGACTTCAAACCACAAGTTCCTCGAATGTGTCTAACTACAGACCTTAGCCATATGCATTCTTGCACGGCTTCATGTAGAGCGATAATCTCTGAATGATTTGAGGAAGTAGCAACAAGAGTCTGCTTTGTAGACCTCCAAGATATCGCAGTGCTTCCCATGGTAAAGAGATAACCCGTTTGGGAGCGACCTTTATGAGGGTTAGAGAGATACCCTGCATCAGCAAAACTCATTAAGACATCGTTGTCATTTTGATGGAAGGGAGGAGGAGCACGGAAGATGGCGTTTTGCCTTGTGGAGTCCGATCCCACATAGGGATGGCAATGGGGAGGGTAGGGTAAGGGGATTAAATTACCATCCCCATACCCGACTTCATTCCTCATCCCCTTACCCGGCCCAATCCCCGTAATAAGAAACTGAGGATTCCCCGTCCCCGTCCCCATTGGGGATTAGGTCCCCGTACCCGCCCCAATCCCCGTTAACAATATTACTAATTTATTATATAAAAATTCATTCAAATAATTATCGATTGTAAACTATGAAGTTAAAATCAAACATCAACATAAAATAAATTTTTTTATTTCAATCAAACAAAAACAAATATAAGTCTCGCTTAAAAAAAACAATAAAAGTCTGCATTCGACAAAAAAATTCCACAATCAACTGCTTAGTGTAACCTAACAACTTACTCATTCACTCGAACAAGGTGAATTGAATAATATCAAAAATATATTGACAAAATTTAACTATTGACAAAAAGATGAAGTTTACATAGATATATATTTATAAATAATATCAAAAAAATATATAATATATATATATATATATATTTTAGATAATTCTTATTGGGTGGGTATGGGGATGGGGATCAAAATACCATCCCCACCCCATACCCGATTTCAGAATTCGAATACTGGGGATCCCCATCCCCGTTACCCGATTTCCCCCAAATTTTTCCCCATTAGGGTCGAATACTCGATGGGTACCCTACCCTATGGGGATTATTGCCATCCCTAATCCCACACTTCTGTTATTTATTTTTTCTCTGTAGGGATAGAACAAGCCCATATCAATTGTACCTCTCAAGTATCGAAAGATTGTCTTTATGCCAATCCAATGGCGGCGTGTTGGCGCAAAACTGTGTCGAGCTAACAAGTTCACTGCTAATGAGATGTCCGGTCTTGTGCATTGAGCTAAGTACAATAATGCGCCTATTGCACTTAGATAGGGCACTTCAGCCTCTAATAAGTCATCGTCCTCATCCTTTGGACGAAACGGATCTTTTTCAGGCTCAAGACTACAACCGATCATCGGAGTACTCACAGGCTTTGCTTTATATTCATTAAAGCGCCTTAATAATTTTTGAGTATATGCTGACTGATGGATCATAATCCCATCACTACGGTGCTTGAGTTCTAGTCCAAGGCAAAACCATGTTTTCCCAAGATCTTTCATCTCAAATTCGGATTTCAAGTACTTAGCAGTTTCCTTTAACTCATCTAGAGTTCCAATTAGGTTCATGTCATCGACATAAACTGCTACAATTGCAAATCCAAAGTTTACTCCATGATATATAAAGTTGTTGACCAATATTAATATTGTAGTTGTAATGTACATATAAATGTACAGACAAGTTAACATGTATATTATAATTTTTAGTGACATTCTGTGACTTGGCCAGTGACATGCAATATGACATGGCCAATGATAATGACTTGGTCAATTCAGAAGATGCCTAAAACTTGAATTGCTATAAAGAGTCTAAAAATAATGTTTCATTAAGAAAAACTAAACATAACAGTGACACGATAAAAAGATATAAAAACTAATTGATCTAATAAGCTCGAGTTTACAATTTCCAGTGACAAAGCCTGTGACATGAACAGTAACATGGCCAGGAATTGACAGTGACATAGTAAATGACATGCAACTTGCTTAGTGACATGGTCAGTGACTTTGTAGGTGACTTGAGGTTAACAGTAACTTAACCAATGACATAGCCAGTGACATGTGCTAGTAACTTGACTGGGAATTGACAGCGACGTCACAGGTCAGCTAGTGATTTGGCCAGTGAAGTCACATGCCATGTCAATGACAACGTTAGTGACATAGTCAGTCACATACATTGTAAGTGACATGATCAGTTACATACATTGCAAGTGACATGGTCAGTGACGTGTATAACAATGACATGGAAAGTGACATGCAACTTGGCTAGTGACATGATCAGTGACTTTGTCGGTGATTGGAGGCTAACAGTAACTTGACCAATGACATAGCCAGTGACGTAGTCGATAAATTGGCCAGGAATTAACAGCGACATGATTAGTGACTTTGTTGGAGGTTAACAGTGACTTTGTCAGGTATTTGTAGTGATATGGTTAGTGACTTGGCTAGAGATTGACAGCGACATAATAAGTGACATGCAACTTGGCCATGGTCAGTGACTTGACCAAAGACAGTGACATGGTCAATGACTTGACCAGGTTATGAAACATCATAAGCTTATTCAATAAGACAACGTTTGTCCCTATATGCAAAGATAGTAAAATGCGATAGCTAAAGCAAATCTTAATGTCATATATGATCTAAACAATAACACCAGTCAAGTATGAGGTTTATTAGGCTACTGTGCTCTACATAGCCAAAATAAAATGATGAAAATGTTTGTATAGATAATGAATCACTTTTTACATTTGACGAAAGCATCAGCCGGGCATATAATTATCTGATGTCCCTGGCTATAACATCTGACATAAAGAAGCATATGCTGAAAATGAAAAATAACAAAAATTGGTGCAGTAGTCTAGATCTAATTTGGAAGCAGAAAGCTATATCTCATGACATAGCTTTCACCATGGTACTCATGATTAATTTATATACACGTCTTCAAAAGGAAAGCTGGGCTTTGATATCAGAGTACCATAGTCCCCAACCAAAATAAGAAAAACCTGTAAAGGAAGCCAAAGTCAGTTCAACACTGCTAAAGACAAAACAACGATATAATTAAGTTCCGTAGAGTAAAATCAGTAAATAGCTAAACTCACATTGCGGTCATGCCATCATAGCTCCTATTGGGTATCATGAAGCATTGCCGGTAAGAGCCACATAATTGACACTTCATAAAGATAATTTGACACACACACACAAATATGAAGTAGACGATAGTGACCACAATTCCAAGCAATAAATGAAATTGAAATCAAATTTATATCTGCACATAAGGTGAAGCTTCTCTAAGATTGGTGTGCATATATTAAAAAAATGATAACAGTAACCTATATAAGTGAACCTACCAAATGTAAAATGGAAGGAATCATTCACGATACACAAATAGATCATAAGCCTCCAAAACATTGGTCCTTACCAATTATAGAAGCACAATGCATATCTGTATAGGTTCATCGCCAGTAAGCAATTCCCATATAACAATCCTAAACGAATAAACATCAATCTACAAGATCAAAATAACAACACATGACAACTCAGAAGCTAGTCACCAATTTGAAGAGTCAGTAATCATAAAGGCCTGAAACTACATATGTATAAAGGAAATTTGTCTACCAACAATTTTTAGAATCAAATCCAATATACTTCAAGCGCACCAATACAGCGCTGGAAAAACACACCAAGTAGATAATTCCAAATATTTCATCGATGATTAGCCACAGAGCAAACAACCATTAACTAAACCATATATATGATAAACCGTGCAGACTAAAGTTTAAGTGCTTCCGTCTATAATCAAACTAGCTAAACCCCACTTTAATTCATCTTAATTTCATTGGAGTACGACAATTCTTATTCTAGACATGAATACCTCACCTAATATCAATTTAAAGCTAATCATCCAACAAGTGAAAATTGCAATGAGTATTAATGAGAATGAGTATGACAAGAAACAATGAAATCTCTAACTCAACCGAAAATGAAAGGAGAGAATCGAGAAGAGTACCTTCCTGAACTTCCTCGCTGACGGTCTGTTCTCCAAAAACTTGAGAAAACTTTCAGTCGAGCGGCGCCATCGCCGGAGCCGCGAGCCCCTCTCCGCCGCCGTTCATTTCTCTCACCACACTTATATCGCGAAAAAATTTGCCGAATCGTGAAAAGAATGAATCGGAAATCTATCATGCGTTGATCTGAAAACCAAGGCGTGAATCTGACGGCGAGATTATAGAACAATCAAGTAGACAAGCACAGCGATGGGATCGTAAATTTCTACCAGAAAGAGAAGGAACTTGAAGTCTAATGCGTCGCTGGAACCGAGCCTCGGCGCCATTGTCACCGATTTCGAGCAGATAGCTCCCGAAAACTCAAACCTTAACCTAGCCTCTCCTCCGTCGCCACTGCGATGTCATAAACTCCTAGTCCGATCAAACCTCGACGAATTCAGAAACAGTGACTCAGATAGCGGCGATTGCAATCGCATTATGAGATTGGGAGAGAAATTTAGGGAGAGAGAGAGAGGGGTTCAGATGGGATTAGATAACGGGAGAGAGGGAGAGGTGCCAGTGGCATCTTTAGTAATTACGCTTAATTGTAGTGGTAGGTTATTAAGAGGTGACCTGAATTATCATGGAAACATTTGTGTTAACTAAATTATAATAAGGCACTTTAAAATGACCTCTTTTATTATTAGCCCATTAAATTTAAGATATAAAGACCAACATATTTACATAAATGCCACTAGAGTAAAAAGTCAGCAATATTTCTCTCTCTTCTTTGGCGGACCTCCGGCGGGATCTCCAGCCAACTCCAGCTGGTCTCCAACGACTTCCGACCAACGCCAGCGGGTCTCGACTTATGGCCAACACCGGCGAGGTCTCCGGTTACCATAAAAGCTACTATCGCTTATACCAAAAGCTACTGTTACTGACAACAAAAACTACTCTGGTGAGATTTCCGGCAACCTCCGGCGATGTCACAAAAGCTACTGTCACCAGCAACAAAAGCTACTGTCAATAACAAAGTATACGTCCCCCCAAAATCAAAAGTTGTCACTAGCAATAAAAGCTACTCTGATGAGATTTTCGTTGACCTCCAGCGATGTCACAAAAGCTACTATTACCAGAAACAAAAGATACTGTCATCAACAAAGGATACGCTCCCCAAAATCAAAAACAACTGTCACCAACACAAAAAGCTACTTTCACAACAACAAAAAAACTACTATCTCCAGTAACAAAAGCTACTCTCACGATCACCAAAAGCTACTATCAAGCAGAACAAAAACTACACTGACCAACACTAAAACCTACTCTCACAAACACGCAGAACAAAAATTATTTTGACTACCACTAAAAGCTACTATTACAAAAACTAAAAGCTACTACCAAGTAGGAAAAAAACTAGTATCACTAATACCAAAAACTACTCTTGTGAGATTTCCGGCGACCTCCTGCAAGGTCACAAAAGCTATTGTCAGCAACAAAAGCTACGTTCCCCAAAATTAAAAACTACTATCCCCACCAATAAAAACAACTGTCACAAACACTAGAAAGCTACTGACATCAGCACCACAAATCTACTCTCACCAGCAACAAAAACTATTATTACCAGAAACAAAAGTTACTGTCACCAACACCAAAAACTATTATTACCAGAAACAAAAGTTACTGTCACCAACACCAAAAGCTACTCTCCCACAAACTAAAGCTACTCAACAAAAATAGCTATTGTCACCAACAAGACAACAACAAAAGTTACTCTCATCAATGCCAAAAACTACTCTGACAAATAACAAAAGTTATTTTCACTAACACCAAAAACTACTACTAAGTAAAACAAAACTACTCATAGAGACTGAGAAAACTATTCAGCGAGACTAACAAAGTTACTCCCAATGACTGAGAAATCTATTGCCAACCAATACAAAAGCTACTCTGACAAAACATTAAAACAACTATAAATTTACAATATCAAATACTTGAATCAAAACACTCCGATTTCAACCAAACACAACAAGGACTTGATAAAGTAATCATCACATTCATCCATCAAACTGGAACAAAACTACAATCCTTCTTAACAGAAAGTTAAGCAATTCTCATTCTCTGCTACAATTATAATCTATCTCGATAAGAAAACTACAATCAATCTACAACAATATACGGGCACCAAGCGATCATCATTTGATCTAATAGAGATCAAGAACAAATTGGGAGAAAGAAGGCAAAAGACTAGCATATTTCAAATCAAATAGGTTGAAATTGCGTGGTGCTACGAAAAGAAATTTCAAACTGCTAAATGAATCCACATAAATAAGATCACATTGTAAAACTCTAATATAAAACTAAAACTTATAAAATGGTACGATAAACTGGACGAAAGCTATACAATACCTCCCAATTAACAATTGCCTACAAGAATCATGCTACCATACATATTCAGGGTGAGAATAAAAACAAAAATTGCGTTGGATCATAATATGTTTAATTTGCAATCGACCTAAGTAAATTGACAACAAAAAATTAGCACATCAAAAAAATAAATTTCACAGTTCGTCCATCTCAATTGTTCCTTATGCAGCAATAATCTCAATTTGAACTGAAATTCAGCTAAAGAAAATATGCAACCAAAAAGCTTTCCAAAAGCGATCGACATGCAGCTCGGGCGGTCAATGAGTCAGGGGAGAAGTCGTTGTTGCCAGTGAAGACGATGCAGTTAAGGTATGAGTTTTCATCTTGGATGGCTTTGACAGCACACCGGATCGGCCGAGTCTCGTCAAGTTTTACTTTCCATATTAGAGTTCTAGTTCGGTGACGCTGGAGAGAGATCGACAAGATTTCGCTGGGATTGTCGCTGGGTTGGAGTTTCCTTTGAAGGCGGAGACGATGTCGTCGTTGTCGATATGTGGGAGAAGTAAGGGAATGCGTCGGCAGCGATAGTGATCCTTGGGAGACTGGAGTCAGGGGAAGGAGACAACCGCGAAGTCGAATTTGGCTAAGCTATATAACTTGCCCCGGTATTAGGTGCTTGAGGAAAGGCTCAGACGGGTTCGACGAGGACCGGTGGGTGGTTCGTGCACGGCGGTTCATGGCTGAGAGAGTGAGGGAGGGAGAGAATTGCAGTTGGATTTTAGAGAGAGGGAGAGAGAAACCGTTTTGATTAGAGAGAGAGACTGTTTGTTTTGTTTGTAGAGGGGCAAAATAGTCAAGACAAAAATAAGTTGAAGATGAAAATGACCTTATTTATACAAGAAAAATTAGGTGGCGTTATGACTAATTAAAATCTCAAAATGACACTTGTGTGTAATTTTTTATTCTTTTTACGACTTAACTTTGGTTCAGATATAATCGAGGTTGTTAACCATCATCGAGAAAAAAAAAAATAATCAATACGAGGGATCATTCATGACCATAATTTTCGATGATGATGATGCAGGCAATCCCTCCCTCCTTTGATAAGCTCAAAAGGCTCAGTCTTGACGACTCTGCAAGATGATGATGATGGACTGATTCCAGTTTCAGATCCGCAGCCAACCAATCAAATGGAGGTGATGATCCCTTTTTTTTTTTTTCCTTATTATCATGAATGAAATCTCAGTAAATCCCATTTTTGGATTCTAGTAATGTTTTGTTTTCCAACTTTATAGCCCAGTGATGATGTTCCAAACCACTCACCACTACACCTTTTACCAAAGAACAAAAAAGTAATTACGGCTGATTTTGCTAGTTTATTTTTGCTGGATAGATTTTGCTAAAAGGGCAGAGCACTAATGAGTTTTCTCCAAACAAAAACCGATAATTTTTCACTTTTGCAAGTTTTTGTCACTCTTCCATGTTAATTTCGAGCAGCTATTGAAAACTCTCTGTGATGGATGCTATTATTTGGTCCAATACAATGTCTGATCGAACACTATAGTTGATTACCCTTGAGATCCCGTGGCCAAACCGAACCATCTTGCCCACCCAAGAATTTTTAATATCTCTAGCCTGTAGCAGCCTAGCCTCATGCCCAAGAAACCTTGTGGCTCTTCTAAGCGTGTCTAAAATCAGTGATTCAGTGGATATACCTTGCTTTGAGACCCAAAAAGAGTCAGGATTTTGCATGATCCTCCAACACTGTTTAGCTAGTAGGGAAAAATTAAAAGCTTGTAGATCTCTTAAGTTCTCTTCAGATTACAAATTAGAGTACTAACTAATGCTCACAGAAAGACCATATCAGTATGTGGGATTGAAAAGCCTTACCGTCAATAAGAAATCAATTGCATTTACCTGAATTAAATAGTCTAAATTTAGGGATCTCTTCAATAAGTATAACTGTATAATGAAAGAAGCCCTTCTAACAGGAAATCTCATACACGTAGATAATGTCATGGAATGTCCCTGCCTGATTTTGTGGATGAAGCCGGCTTACTCCATTTCTCATGGGTTAACCCAAAGAAGTCACAAAACATAGCTATACTGTTCTGAGCGTTGAATGTAGCAAGAGGTGAAGCTCTTTTGGGTGGTAAGTGATTCTTTTCTTTTCCAATTCTGATGATAAATTAGCTCGTCCACTTTGTCTATTGATATACATTTTATTTTTTCAAAAGATTCAACTTACTGTTAATAGCAATGCTACTGCTCCCTAGAATAGGTAACCATGCACATACTTTATTTCCATTGTCCTGACACTAAAAATGGAAATGTATTGTATGGCTTGTTGTAAGCTCACAATATTTAACCCTGTTTTATGGTATGAAAGCATTTGAGAATTCAGAGTATTGAATTCTAGAATTTATAGTAGCACAATCTGTTAGGAGGCTCACATTTTATCTTAAACTGCTTTGAGAAAGCAAAGGAGGAGATAATGGAGGATATTAAAAACATGAGATTTCAAAGGTTAATAAGAAGTCATGATTGTTGCTTGGAAATAAGAATATATAAACATGAGTCTAACAGTACGATTCCACATACATCATTTTGTCAGTTTTGAATTATAAGTAGGGGAGACAAAACCCTCCCAAAATAGTGAATATATCTATAGGCCTATAGTATAAGATAAGACCAATACCTGCAAAACAGAATAAAGGTAGTCGGAATTCAAAGCATTAGTAACCTGAGTCATTTTTGGCTTGTTGATGGTTTCTAAAATCCTACAGTTCATCTTTATGGAGTACCTGCTGCTTGTTCTTTATTCTTTATTGTTATTTTTTTTTTTTTTCCCTTTCATCTTCAAAGTTGACATTTTAATAGATCAGCAGCTTTTCAGATATAATTTCTTAATTTCCCTGCATCTTCCTTCTGGGACAATTACTGAGTGTCTTAGAAGTCCTCTTGGATGAAAAATTTCCAAAAGTTATAGTGACTAAACTATCACTTTGAACTTTAACCCCGTGTTTTTGCTGCAGAAGCCAATAATTAATAGAATTGGCATGGCATTTGCAGTAGTCTGTGCCCCTGCCATTGTTATTCTTTAGTTTTTTGTGTTTGCTTGTCTTGGTTTGTTTATATACTGTAGTACAGCTGCTGCTGAATTTCTGCCTCATCGCATAGATAATCTAAACATCTAAATGCCCTGCTGGGTAGTCTAATAGAGAATCTGAAATGTAAAGATTATATCTTGGAATTGCCCGGCCTGATTTTGTGGATTAATCCAGCAGCTGGCTGAAGAAAATGCATTCCCTGACATTGTTTGCTTTTTGGAAACCAAGAGCATACCAAGAATTTTTGAATTAAAGATGAAACCTGTAGAGTTGGATGTGTTTCATGACACTCCACCTATATGTTTTGCTAGTGGGATCATGCTTTGTCGGAACTCTTTTAATCTTGATATCCATAAGGATTACTATCACGATCTGTTTTTACTCGTCCAGGTCAAAGCTATTCAAGATAATATCTTCACGGTTTGTTTTATAGGTCTACCCATCAAGGTATCTTCAATCTGCTTTATGGCAGTCCTTGCTTCCTTACATTGATAATACCAATCTATTTTACTTATTGGGGACTTGCATTTTACATATTAGTGAACGTATTGGAGGCTCTTAATCATGGAGCTGAACCATATTTAATTTTCAATTTTTTATGTCTTCTTCAGAAAATGAGAGAGGTACCTATGAAGGCTGTGCATATATTTGGACTATAATCAAGAACCAGGTAATAGAATTTGTTCAAAATTGGATCATTTTTTTTTTGTGTTAAATTCTGCTATGCTTCAAGCATTTCCCTCTGCTTTTCTTGTAGTGTACCTATTTGTGGCTCTGACCCCAGATCAGTAGTATTTCATACTAATTTTCCTAACTTAATCCACTCATAAACCTTTTAGATTTAAAGCATTTTGGTTAAAGCAACACAATTAATGTTCATAAAATTGGAAACTTATCTAGATCAACCTAGATTGAAACCTGCATGGGACTTGTAATCCATCTGGATCAACCTATTCATTCATTACTAGTTAAACTGAACCTTTTCCCCCGTAGATGAATCACATTCAGGAATTCGAGGACATTATAGTCCAAACCCAAAGCTCTTCGCATATAAAATCCAAAGGACATAAATGTACATTTAGCTGAAATAACTCTATATAAAACATCGTCTTCTCTGACTTTACTGGATGTTTATTGGCCACAGAAAGCTAGAACTAGTTGGTTGAACTTAGGAGATGAAAACATGCCAGTGCTACCACAAGGATACTGACAAACCTTATTTATAAACTACAAACTACTGCAAATGATCATCAGAAATTGCTACTGCTTTCATTTCGGAGTTCAATCATAGCTTCTCTATTGATCAATATTTCATGTCTCTTAGAATATCATGTATCACATGCCCACGGCACACCATACAAAGCTGATTAATTGCGTTATAGGAATGAAATTGAGATTTACAGTTATCATAGCTGAAATGACATGTTCTTAGCATTGAAGAATATCTCCTAGAATGTCTCAGATGCCCAATACCTGCTGTTGCTTTAAGAATCAAACTCCTGAATAGCATCCTCTATCTTGCGTAGGTTCTCCACGATATCTGATGATGATGGTCTTTCTGATGGATTTTTTTTCAGCATGTTTGTCACCCAAGTCTTCAGCACACCGTTAGGCCAGTAGGCAGGAAACACTGGTTCTTCTTTTTTCAGGTCAGGAAACACCTTTGATGCTTCTGAATCTGTTCTGATGTTGAGAAACATCTGCACCAGCAGAATCCCCAGACTGTAGACATCCGCTTTTGCATTGACACATTTATCAGCTGCAGCGTATGGAGGTGGGGGATTTCCTAAATGAATTAGATCATCACCTTCACCTATGATCCGGGCTGCAGACCATAAAAAGAGAAGTGTCAGTCAGGACACTCTTAACAGACTTGGCATTCTCTAGTCAAGTTTTAAACTACCAGTTCACGTTACGGTAACTCTTAGTTCTAGATTGCAATGCCAAAAGTTGACTTACAGAGTCCAAAGTCTCCAATTTTTGCTTGGTTCTTGTTCAAGAATATATTTCCTCTGCCAAGATCACCATGCATTATGTTGTGACTGTGGATGTGTGCTAGGCCGCGTGCCACCTGTGAGAAAATATATGCACATTCTTCCTTTGAAAGTTCGGCACTCCTCATCTTTTGCTCCAACGTGCTGTAAAAAAGACAACAGTAGTGTTAACTCAATATTAATATTTAAATTTCAAGATAAAATGTTGCGAATGCAGTCAATTGCAACTTCAGATTGAACCGTGTATTACTTGTTTCCATAGTGAATTCCATGCAGTTCCTTATCAATCATTCAATCTAATGATTTTGTGACTTTACTTGCAGGAAACAAAGACTAGAACAAGAATCATGGAATGCTAATAGTGAATCTTGTATGCAAAGAGGTTACAAGAACTTGTTGCTTTAAATGAAGAGTTATAAACATGCAGAGCAGATAAGCAACTCATGTATGCATTTTAAGGCTATATGAATCTCTTGCTTCTAATGAGGAGTGGCGATTACCTCTCACATAGTTGCTGTTGTATGTAAAGACATGGATTGGTTTCCACAATATCAGGTTCACCTCCAGTAGTGCCAACAAAAGTGCACTCCATCCAGGTCTAAACCAGAAAAAGGAAAAGAATAAGAGATAATAGATGTTAGTCTTCATATATAAATCAAGAACTCAAAATACAAAAGGCAAAATACGAAAGGGTCAAATACTCAAATGTTGCAAATTACCGAGTGATACCGAACAACAGCAGGATGATCAAATGTGGCTAAAATGATAGACTCCCTGCACTCAGTATGTTCTTGGATGATTTATATATACAAAACACACAGAATGACAGAGTAACTAAAATTGTAGCTTAATCTTGCTACCTTAATAGGTCTCTATAGTTGCCATATCCATCAGTATTGTCCCTGTTGCCAATTGATATTTTCTTTATGGCATAAGTTTGGTTGTCTATCAGGTTCTTGCATCGAACGACCACGCCGAATGCGCCAGCCCCTTGAAATGTATAACAGTATAAATAAGCAAATAGTATGAAACTATGAATAAACATAGTGTGAGAGTGTATGAATAAATTCAGTTTTATAAGAGGTAATCCGAAAACAAAAACTTAATTTCAATTTATTACCAATAAACTCTTCTGCTGCCACATCATACTCAGAGCTAAACTTGGAGTAGGTTCTCTACATCCAAAGTACCAAAAATCAAAATAAGTACAGAAAACAACAACAAAATTATGTAAATAGCAACTAAATGATACTTTCTTACGTCATCAACATTAGACACCTGGTAGGTCTGGATAGTGACTCCAGTGTCAGGACATATAATTCCCGGCGGCACATCTAAACAAGCATTAGCAAATACAATTACTACACTATATCTCTTCCTCTAGAGCCAAACCAATCGTTAGAGATTTTTTTATATTTTTTTTTCAAGTTGAATCGCTAATCTCAAATGTTGCATTTCATGAAAAACCTCCAAATCTAACACACAAGTATCCAGAAGCACAGCGAATTCACTAGATCTCAAGCAAACGAAATTCAAATAAGCAGTAAACCACACTGCATAGTCTTCAGCTCAATTAGGATCCAAATCACAGAGAAACTCAGGAATCCTCAAAATCGAACTAAAGGAAAGAAATATCAGATCATTTTATCAAATTATCAAAGCATTTTGAAGCAGAATTTGATCGTAGGAATCGATTTACAAGGAGCAACAACAAGTAAAGCAAGCAAACGAGAAATTGAGATCGGTGAACATACATGGAATTGCAATAGGATTCACGACTTCCATTGTGGCTTGCTCCGATTCTTCCACTGAGCTCCTGAGGAAAACCTAATTCAAACGAGAGAGAGAGAGAGAGAGAGAGAGAGAGAGGGAGCGATTGAGTCTGTTTGGCTCTTTGGCTCTGGTTTTGAAAATGCGGAGGATATAAAGGCTGACGCTCGGGTCGGGTTCCTTTCTCGGTGCGGGTCCGCACGGGTCTTTACTCTCTTTTTGAAACGCGGGTCTTTACTCTATAGTTTTATTTATTTATTTATAATTGGTTTTGTTTATTAAAATTTGAACATTTTTCTACTTCATCAAATCATCAATAATTAAACTGTCTTCTTACCTTGTGTGGCGTGCGACGAGAAAACCCCCATTTCGTTTTACTCTTATGATAGGTCTTATATTTTTGCACATTAATAAACTGAAGCTCCGACCGAATCATTTGTAACCAAAATAATTTTATATTAACTCTAATTTTTTATTGGAACAAATCTATCTCTACATTGTTGGCGTTGCGCTCTTTATGTGTGGCCAAACCAAGTACAATAAAACGACTTGATTACTTTGACATAATTGGTTCAATTGCTATAACAATTCTAAAACTATTTGCGACTTTCTGTATCTTATCCTTATTATCCTACTTTTTGACAAATTGCTAGTGTAGTACCATATGATAGTTTGTTCTACCTTACCTCTAGTATCAAGTCATCTGTGGCTTGTGTCTGCTCCCAAACTTGTTTACAATGTCATTTTTAAACGATTACAGAAATAACCTAGTATAACCGTGTATATACTTATCATAATCATTGTGGTCGTGTTTATAATGTTAAGAAAATTGTCAAATTTGGCACTTCCCCTTTTTGGTAACTAATCTAGTCCTTCCCTAACATCACATAAAGGTATTGAGGACCAGAATGGTGCATAATTAATACCTTCATAATTGACTTAAAAATTGAATAACACTTCTTCATTTTTGCAGTGAAACATGAAGAATTGGACAAATAATACGGTTTAGATGTTACTAGCCCATAGGGAAACCGCAAGAAGGCCCAGAACAACAAATGAGAAACTCCTTGTTCAGAGAAGAGGCATCGCTTGAAGACCCTATTCTTTGATAAGCACCAAAAACTCTCTTGATGATTGACTCTCTTGGTTCCACTTTTCCAGCTTCAGATCGGCAGCCAACCATAACCAGTCTAATAGAGGTAACTATTTTCTCCTTATGCATTATATAATTAATTATATAAATGGAATCTCAGTAAATTCCACTTTTCATTTGCAGTGATGTTTTCTTTTTATTACTTTATAACCCACCCAAGCACAAAGAATCTGTAAGTGTACTACTGGTTCTTCGTATTCATTGGATCTGGGGCATATGTGGTTAATTGTTCCTAAATAAATTTAGCAAACTGCGCAGATCATATGATAAGTCAGTAATCTCCAAAGAAAATTTGATCCCTTTTTGTAAATGAATCAATCATGTTACGCTGTTTAGCTATACTGTCGAAGCTTGGACCCAAAAAGAGCCAAATAATTTTGTATAATCCTCCAACACTTTTTAGCTTGTAGGGAAAGACTACAAGCTTCTAGATATCCCAAGTTCTCTTTAAATTGCAAATCAGAGTACTTTTGAGTTCCAAACTGCAAATTAGAATTGTGCCTCGTAGCTTAGATGAAAATAGTATCTGAAACATGTAGATAACATAGCGGATTGCTCTGCCTTATTTTGTGGATGAAGCCAGCTTACTCTGCTGCTCATGGATCAAACCCAAAGAAATCACAAACATAGGTATACTGTGAAGACCACTGAATGTAGCGAGAGATGAGGTCGTTGAAGCTCTTTCAGATGGTAAGTGATTTCTTCTTTCCCATTCTATTGATAAATTAGCTCCTCCACTCTACTTAGTGCTAAAGAAATTTTGTCAACAAATTGAAAATTTACATTTAATAGCAATGGTTTGGCTCTCTAGAGTTGGTAACCACATACTTTCTATATTTACTTTCCATTGTCCTGACTAAAAGAACTGAAATAGATTGCATGGTTTGTTGTTAGCTCAAGTTATTATGCCATATGTCATGTTAGCTTAAAGCATTTCAGAGTTCAGACTTCAGAATAATTAGTTGATAAAATCTGTGGTAGCATAACGTATTAGGATGCTGACATTGTATCTTAAACAGTTAAACCACTGTTAGGGAAAGAAAAGGAGGAGATAAAACATGAGTGAAAAGCTTAATAAAAAGTCATCGTTGTTACTTGGAAAATAAGAATATAATGAGTCTAAAAGTATAATTCCCACATACACCATTATGTCATTTTTGAATATAAGTAGGACAGAAAGAAAGAAAAACCTCTCAATAGAGTGAATATACCTATAGGATATATACCAATATTTGGAAATTAGAATAAAGGCAGTCAGAATTCAAAGTTTACATTGTAATAAAACAGCACATTGTCTGACATAATTTCTTGATTCCCCTACATCAGTACATCCTCCATTTGTGACCATTATCGATTGTATTTAAAGTTCTCCAGTAGAACCAAAACATAGATCTCGTCCATAGAAATCCTCATGCATGAAAACTTTTAAATGATTTGATGTTTACCCTATCAAGTACTTTGAACTTTTACCGTATGCTTTTGCTGAAGAAGAATGACTGCAACTGACAATTACAGTAGACTATACCTTCTGTGTCTTTGAACTTTACCTTTGACATTCTTAGGCTTTCTGTGTTTGCGCTGCATACCTTCAATCTGCTTTTCGGCAGTATCATGCACCTTCTGCTTCTTTTTCAGATGAAACTTGAGAATAGCACCCTCTATTTCTGCTTTCTTCTTCCTTATCCTTGATGATGAAGGTCTCTGTGATGGTTCCTTTTTTAGCATCCTCATCACCCATGTCTTTAGTAGGCCATCAGGCCAGCTGTCAGGAAGCTCTGCTTTTCCTCGTTTTGTCAGCAGCCGAATGACCTCAGATGCTTTATGTCCTCCAGTACTGTTGAGTAGCATTTCAACCAGCAGAATACCCAAACTAAACACATCAGCTTTTGCATTAACCAGTTCATCAGGTGCTGAGTATGGAGGTCTGGTTTTAATCTCATTTGTACCATCGCCTATTTCCTGGGCTGCAGAACATTAAGTAGTAGAAGTGTTAATTAGGTCCCAATGTTACTTGGCATCTCTAGTTAAGTCTTGGTTCTATTCAATGTAAAACCAAAAGTGAACTCACCGAGGCCAAAATCTCCAATTTTCAGCAGGCCATTGCTGAAGAATATATTAGCCTTCTTAATGTCTCCATGCATGATATTGTGACCATGAATGTGTTTCAGGCCTTTTGCGGTTTCCAAGAAAATGTGTGCACAATCTTCCAGCGTAAGTGCTCCAGCCTTCATCTTTTGCTCTACCGTGCTTCGTTAGCATAACAACAGCAAAGTGTTAACTCCATAAATTTATGTAAATTTCAAGATAAAAGGTTACTGGTGCAGTCAATTGCACCTTCAATTGAACTATGCTATTACTCACTATAATGTGGATCTCATGCAATTTTTTATTTGTCTAATAACTGCATTATTTTGCTTGCAGGAACAAAAGACTAAGTCAAAATCGTTTGTCTGTAGACTGAAGTAGTAAGTTATCTTGGGTGCAAAAAGGTTTTAGAAATTAGTTGCTTGAAATGAAATCATTCTCTCCCTCCCTTTATCTTAAGAGTGGTAGGGAGAAATGGAGGATAGTATGTAGTTTCATTTTCAAAGTTTTTACGATGGGGTACTCTTTTTGCCTCTCACTCGGAATTACCGAGCAATGTTCTGACAAGGCCCATTGCTATCCTATTCGTTATAAGGTGATTGAAAGTTATCAGTGGAATTCATTTTCTGATAAAACCAAAGTTACTTGTTGCTTAGATGAAAAATGTATCAATGATAAATGTGCAGAATAGATTAGTAAATGAGTGATAGATATGAATCTGTTGCTTTAACTGAGGAGTGATAATTACCAGTCACATAGCTCCTGCTGAATGTACAGGCATGGTTGGTCTGTCTCAACTGGATGCTCTTCCGTTGGTATTTGAGGATCTCCAGTTATGCCAACAAAAGTAGGTTCAATCCATACCGAATGGTATCGGACAATTGCAGGGTTATTGAACTTGGATAAAATGACAGCCTCCCTAAAAAAATTAAGCAATTTATGTAAATATCACTGAATACAAATCAGAAATTGTCATATTACAAACGAATCTTAGGCTTAAGTTTAGTACCTCATGAGTTCATCAAATGGGAAATCCTCATCAACGAATACTGAGATTTTCTTTATAGCATACGTTTTTTCATCCAACCGGTTCTTGCAGCAAACTACAACTCCATTTGCTCCACTTCCTTAAAATGAATAGAAGTGGAAATAGTAAGCCTCAGTTTAATCTTACGAAGCAATTTCAAACAAAGTTTTCGAAACCGAACTAAATTGTAATTTGATTACCAAGATATTCTTCGGTGTCCAAATCGTAGTCGGAACTGAACCTAGAGTATACATTCTGCATCCAAAATTACCAAAAGAATCCATAAAACCATTTAACAATGGACGTCATTAGCAAGTATATGATGATTAAGGAGTTAATTACCTCATCCACTGTAGACATTTGGTAGCTGTGAATTACTACATCAGACTCTAGACATTTGATTTCAGCAGGGAGATCTACGCAAAGCAGTAGCAAATTAGTGTGAAATATTCAAATTATGAACAAATGTACCAATTCACCAACATAGACCTGATAAATTCAAGTGCTTCTTCTCAGCTAAATAGAAAATCATTGATCTCAAATTATGGATTTCGTGAACCGCCCGTAAATATAAACCAGAACTATCCAGAAACACTACGAATTCACTAGATCTCAAAGCAACAAATTCCAATTAAACATGAAATCACACTATAGATTATGAAGCAAAATTGAGATCCAAAGCACACTTCAACTGTAAATTCCTCGAAATCGAACAAAAAGAAAGAAATCATAAATTGATCCAAGTTTCAAACGTTTCAATTCACAATTTGATTGAATGAACGATCTACATGCACCACAATCAAAAACAGAGGCAAAAATCATAATTTCGAAATCGAGAAAACATACTTAAAATCTGTGAATTTTCGACTTCCATTGTGAATCTTGCTTCTAGAACTGAGCTCACTGAGAAAAAAAAAAAACCTAATTTCAAATCACGGCGAGAGGGAGAGAGAGGAGTGTTTTGGCTCTGGCTTTACTGTTTGGCTCAATTTTGAAAATGAGGAGGCAGGTTTATAAAGCCTCACGATCGGGTCGGGTTACTTTTTTGCTCCGGGTCCGCATCCAAATTGGGTCTTGGCACACGTGTAGTTTTATTTTGGTAAAGTTACCATTGTTTTCTTTACCATAGATCACATTTCTTACGCATTAAATGATCTTGGACTTCAGACGTCTTTAGAATTTGAAAAACCTCTACTCAATGTTTATCCGAACAAAATGGGATTGCAAATTGCATTCATAATATATTCATGACTGCATTGTAGTTTTAAATGAAAAATCACATACTCGGTTTTTTACTTAGTCCATCTAAAAATGTAAAGGGAAGGTCATTCATATCTCTAAAATTGACATTTGGATTTTTTTTTTTTTCAAGTTATAGTTGACTTTGTCAATTCATGTCAAATTACCAACATGGACACAAAAGTTCCCCCAAAATCTTCTTACCTTCACGAACATGTTCAACTTGGAGAAAACCTTCTCCTCCAACATAAACCCCCTGTGTCTTTGAATTTCAGTATTACATTTCTAGATTATATCATAAATTTCAATGGGTTAAATACTGGTTACTATCTTATTGTTGAGGTCTGAAATCAATTTAGTCCCTGAACTTTCAATTTCATCAAAAACACCCAAGTGTTATTAAATCTCGTCTAATAGGGCATTTCGTCAATCATTCGTCAATTGGAGTCGTTAACTCGCTAATGAGGCATGCCACGTCAGATCATGTGGCCCCCACCTACCAGGAAAAATTCTAAAATTGTCCTTGCCCCTATTCTAACCCAAAAACCGAATTACACCTCCCATTTCACAACATTATCCCGTAACACAATCCCAAATCTAGAAAAATTGAAGCTGTCATTCAAGAACTAGTCATCGATTTGATAGAAAATAATAGATTATCATTCCATCACAACAGTCCAATTATCCAGCTTAGCTCCATCACTCCTCTTCGCCACTAATCACCTCAGAACATATCACCAAGCCTCCAACTCAATTTCACCACATCACTTAAAATTGGCTAATTATCACATCCTCCTTCTAATTGAATTGGATAATAAAGCCACCCAGTTTAGTGTGTAGCTTAAGCCCACACACAATTCTAAAAACAAAGCTTTGAATCCTACTCTACTAGTTCTCCATGGATTCTCAAAACCCAGAACCTACTTTGAATTCTTCTTCTTCAAGACGAAGCATTTCTACCAATCATTCCAAGCTAGAATCCCTAAACCAGAAACAAATACTAAAACCTGACTCAAACCATAACCGGCTTTAAATCCCTTTAATTCTATAAATACTAGAAGGTGAGCACACACACATATAGGACCAATCAAAAGCGAACGTCCGCAACCTAAAAAAAAGTGCTGACGTCGTTCCTCCGGCCTCGATCAAGCGTCGATGGCGGTGTTTCTGTTGCCCGACGAAGGGTCTGGACATCCCGAACGACATAGTCATCAACTAGAAGGCAAAGGCAATTGGATTCTCAGCGATGCGCGGAAAGCTCTCCTGAAACCATGGAGGCACCATCAAGGTAGACTTAGAATCTTCATCGACAAGTCTAGCAGCAAGAAGAGGGTCGACATCGTGGCCTGGTTCCTTTCGGCACGAGTAGCACTGCCTGTCGGCACTTGATGCAGCCCGAAGGAGCAACATCCACACTTTTTCTAGGTTGCGGACGTCTGCTTCTGAACGGCTATATATATATATATATATATATATATTCTAGGCACCCAAAAATTTGATCTGGGCACCAGGGATCTCCTTCTTCGAAGCAGAGCGGACACCACTCCTCCTTCCTTAGCGGATCCAACTCTTTTCTGTCAGATAGCACGCAATTAATTCTTCTCCCCTTGCTGAACCACTAAGCGATTTTCAGTTCCAACAACCGGCGACAGTCCAAAAACCAGATGCGTCTCTCCCTCATCTTCGCTGACTCCCAGTGAAACTAGGTCATCTTCATCAGCTTGGAAATTTTGAATTCTCCGATTCATCACTGGCGGTCGCCAAACATCTTGAAGAGTAGCCCAGCGGTCACACCTAATTCTTTTATGCCCTTGTTCAAAGCAAGAGGATTAGGTTTCAATTTTTCTCAATTTGGGATTGTGTTACAGGATAACATCATTAAATGGGAGGTGTAATTGGGTTTTCTGGGTTAGAATAGAGGCAGGAGCAATTTTGAAATTTTACCTAATAGGTGGGTCCACATGATCTGACATGGCATGCCTCGTCAGCGAGTTAACAGCTGCAAGTGACGGATGATTGATGGAATGACCTATTAGACGAGATTTGATAACGCAGGAGTGTTTATGATGAAATTAAAAGTTCAGGACTGAATTGATTTCAGACCTAAACTATAGGGTAGTAACCAATATTTAGCCCAATTTCAATTTAGATAGTCAATATGACACACACACACACACACACAGAGCTTCTTGGGTGTGGACATTCGTACCTAAGCAAAAGGTATGGATTTCCATTTTTTTCCCACTTTCCGATCACACATTTACATCTTAACCGTTAAGTTTTTAGGTCCTAATGTATAGATCATCTCTACAAAATTTTGGCCAAATTGGTGATCTTTAAGGCATTCAAAACTGCAATTTACAACAATAAATACGAACGGTTCCGGTTCGACAGATTCACTTTTAATGAGGAGGGACATAGATGGAAGTTTGATGAAACAATGACAGGTTCCGATTCGACAGATTCACTAATTAAAAAAGTTTAATGACAGATTCACTAATTAAATTTTTTTTTCTCATTTACTTATTTAATGAGGAGGGGCATAGATGGAAGTTTGATGAAACAATGAGACAAAAAATATAAGGGATGTGCATTAAGTAATTGAGGGTGTGTATTTAAAATTTCTCTTTTCATTCACTTCTAAACTAGGAGAAAAAGAAAAAAGTAATTGCGAGCGTAAGGTCCACGGCCATGCACGGGTTAAGAAGGAGCAGATAGATAATCTTGTCAACAAACAAAAACCCCAAATTGCAAGAAATGGGAGCTCCACCCCCGAAACCTAAACGGACCACCAGAATTTGACAAGGGATGAAAGAAATACATAACATATATCACCCCCTGGAATCTCATAGCATCATAAGAGGCCGGCCAATTGATCAGAAATGCATACCATCTCCATGGTCGAGCTGAATGAAGATGTCTTCATCAAGGTACGTAGGTGCAAATAAAATTCTGTTCATCAATCCAACAATTCTACAAGAATATATATTGTTGCAAAATTTCAAATTGACATTCTGAGCGGACATAGCTAGTTGGCACAGTCCAAGTATTGTCTGGTTAAAAAGTAGAAACACCTCCACAACTAATGCATGTACTCGATCATAAAGCATTTCATTCTTCATCGGAACTTGAAGTCTCCGGATGACTAAACTCCACATGCATTTCAGTAATTTCACTAGGATAAATCAACGGCGGCAATGGCTCTTGATGACGATCACATAAATTAACGTTTATCACTTCAACATATTCATCATCTTTCATTTCTTCACATACTGTTTCTGCAGTCAAAATCTCTGTGTCCTCTGAAACCATTGGTCTGTTTAATAGGAAAAATATGAACAGAGGTCAAGAGTGCAAATTACAACATGTTAGTTTCAGTTTTTCAATTAATTCCAGAGAACTTATATATACATGTTAGTGATTTGGGGAGTCCCTTATCTAAATGGCCAGTTTCTTATGGATCTAAGTTACAATCGATTGGTATGTTTAGTCTTTTAAAACTTGTAACCAATGAGGGGTAATTAATTAAGTTGCAAAACTCAAGGCAGGCTTTGGTAGAAAAGTAAAAGAACCAAAGACCATATTGTTGAGTTTTTGATGAAGATGGTGAAACTATGAAGATGAAGAGAAAACAGAGGAAGCAAAGAAATATCTGAGAGTTACTTTTTACAAAAGGCCCTAATTGCTTACAGTAAATCAGTAGAGGAAAAGAGTCCCTATTTATACTAACTTTGACTATTATCTCTGTTGACTTTGACCATCTCTTTACACATATAACAGGTTTATGGAAAAATTAACAATAAAAGAGCCAGAAAGGGAGAGGGGTATTTGAACTTACAAGAGAGTAGAACCGCTATTTCTCTTTCGGAACTGGAAGAAAGGTACGAAGAAAGCACGCAATATCCAGAAATTACCAGGTGTATCTATTGTACAGCAATCGGCATGACACACGAATTTGATCTTTTCGCTTTTGAGATGGTAGCAACAAATCAAATTGGAAGTGCCAAAGAACAAAACATCAGAACTTGAACTTATAGCATAAGGCTCCACGGTATCATCATACTTAAACCCTTGATACTTAATTGCACATCCCAACAAGCAGCAAGAAACACTATATCTAAGAATCCATTCACCAGATTCACAACGATCATCGTAGTACCAAACTACCAGATCGTGCAGATCATCAGAAGTATCATGCATACGCTTTATATAGCATAGAAGGTCCATCGACACACCGAGACATCCCATTGCTCCGGTCTTATCGGCATCATGAAGAGGAAGTTCAAGGGTCGAAGCTTCAACAGTTTTGAGGTCAATGCATAAAAGCTTCCATGACATGGCTATGCTGTATAACTTGCCCCGCATGTAAACAAATTGCCTGCACAACTTCACCTTCTCAAACCCCTCAGTAAAACCTGGGTCAAGTTGCAACCTATGTCTAACCCACTGTCCGTATTCAGACCAAAAGATATCAAGCAGGGCAGAGTTTGAGTTTGATGAAACGGATTCAGAGTAATCAATCCTCACAACTCTATAGTGATGAGGAGATTCCGAAGGGTCAAAAGCCAAGGCAGCACAAAAATGCTCATGGTTTTGGTGGACACAGGCTTTAGGTACGGGGACTTGTTGTGTGGTGATGGGGTTGCACACATAGAACTGATAAGTTCCCGACTTCAATAACAGAAGTAATCCATTGCAACAATCTAAATACTCATCAAGATCATCTTCACCATCATCCCATTCATAATATCTATATATCTGCCACTTTCTCTTTGATCTCCTAAAAGCGCCAGTTGAATCATTAAAGAAACTAGAGACAGAAGTGCGTGTGCTTTCAAGGTTATCTTCCATGACATGATAATTATATAGAGAGATATAATTCATGCGAGGCAAATAAGATGGCTCCTTGTCCGTGGGGCTACGCATGTCAGGACTCAACGGAGTCTGGATGGTGCGGAAGTATAGACCCAAAGGAGCCGATTGCGCCCAAAATCTCCGCGCCCAAACATCAGATGATATTCGGTGCCATGACTTCGACACCTTCATGCATGTCACCAAGTCTTTCTCCGTTGATAATCTACTAAAAATCTCCGCCCACAATTCCTCATATAAATTCCCCATTCCCAATTCAGTTTGTGATGCTACTTTAAAAAGCAGTAATTTACAACACAATTGACAAGAGGGTCACCAGAGAGAGAGAGAGAGAGGCAGGGCGCCTAAATGTATTGTTTTCTAGGTATATTGGAAATCTCCCAAGAAACCCGTTTCTAGTAGACTAGGGACTAGGGTTCAGGCATGGTTCCTAATTATAATTGGTTCATGGTAGGGGTCAATCTTCTAGACTTACCCTTTTATTTATTTATTTATTATTATTTATTTATTTATTTATTTATTTTTATTTTTTGTAACTGATTTACATGCACCTTTCCTACACATGGTCTTTACAATTACTCGTCTTATAATGTCAAACTATGTAGTAGGTCAAATTCAATTAAGGTTTATTTAGTTTCAGTTTTATCATCACCTTTTTTTTCTTTGAAAAGGTTTTGTCATCACCTTTTTCTCATATTGTATGTTCAAGAATTGAAAGTGATCTAAGGCATTTTGAAATAAAATGCTGATTTTAAATTGGACATCGATTCTTGAATTTTACAATCAATTTATGGATAACAAATTATTTGGATATCAATGTGTACACATGCACACGCATATGAAGGTTCAGATCTTACAACTGGATCTTAAGAAATTCATAGAAGGTAAAGTATCAATGACCATAGCTGTTTACAGGAAAAGGAAGTAGTCTACCATTCAAATTGGTCGATGTATAGAAAGGGAAAGAACAACCAGTAGGTATGCCAAAGATCGAGCAAGACCTAAGGCAGCTCCAGACTTATTGCACATCATTCAAACAACCTCATAGGCTTTACAACCAGAAATCTCAAGCAATTTAGGTTCCAAGTATGCCGTAGGTTACGAAGCTGATCATTAGGATTACAGAGAAGGTTCAAAGCTTCAAATCATGATCATAACGCTTAGCGCTTATCCAATGCTTATGGCGCTTCATATAACGTAGAGTCAGAAACGGTTTAATGACACCCCAAGACATCCCATCTCACCAGTCCTTTCATCCTCCTAGTCCTGGACAGGGAGTCCAACATCACCAATATTCAGGTCAATATGCACTATAAGTTCCGTGAACATGAAAGATATGCTAAATAACCTGTCACGCAAGTAAACAAAATATTGAACAATTTCAAACCTTTCAATCTCTCAGCAAATAGCGGATCGGAGTTGCACACCCAATGTTGAACTCACTTTTTAAATTGTGATATGTCTATCAGTTTGAGGTTCGTTGAGGAGGGAGTTCGGAATAATCAATTTGAACAATTTGCAAAGTTATTTACAAATTAATCTACCTAAACTTGAATACAACTAATTAAGCTCGATGAAAATCAAACCAAACCAAATCACCCTAATACTCGGCTTGATTTGGCCGATCATTTACTCCAGCAATTCATATTGACATAATCTTTTAATGCGTGATTAATCTTAATCAATTAATCATATGTCTATGGTCTCTCCAAGGTGCCCAAGATCGATCGTGATGATGGGGCACCTTACATCGTATAAAAATGACAGCTTGATTTTGTAGATAGTTTGAGATCGACCGATACTAAAACTACATATTACTCCTCTATCAATCCATCTTATAATACTTCATGATCTGAATGATCAATTGTAATTTTTCTTCGTTTTTATATCATACCTTGGGACGAAGATGATGATGATGACAACGACCATGATCGACTGTCATTATCACCCTAGAAGTTCAGCCATAGGCAGCACTCCAACGCACCCGCAGCAACAAGTACCCTTGGCTGGGTGGCTGGGTTGATATGACAGTATTAGCCTCTTAGGTCTTAGAGAGCACAAGTTTAATTAATAAGCAGAAGCTAGCTAGCTTCTAAATATGATTTCAACATGGAGCCAATATATGATGAGTATGATGAGAATTATAATTTAATTATTGGTTCCAAAAATCATATACAGCAGTTTAAATTCCTTGAACAAGTGGTTAAATGCAAAAGCCAATTTGTGGCTTATTCTGAAGACACCATGTTCTATGACATGGTAGTTGGCGACAAAGCCGATTTTGGGACATTATCATCTCCAAAACTGCAATTGAAGATCATGCTTCGTCAACCAACAAAGATACTTGGGGGGCAATATCACTCCTCCTATGAGCCAAATTTCTTTCAAGTTTTTGACGCGAAGTATCTTTGTTATTTTCCTACAAGCTCTCACAAGATGAAAACCCATGCTATAAATTTTGATGCATTGGAGCTTGGAGTGAAGCATAGGTGGCCTCCCCCATAGCCTTCTAGAGGTTAGCCAAACGCACTGTTGCTAGCTTCTTTCTTTGCTTTTAATTTGCAGTTTGCATCTTTCTTTTAGTTAGTATATAAAAAATAAAAATAAAATTAAAAAAAATAGAAAAATGAAAATACAAAAAGAGAGTTATGCGGCGCATCAGCGACTGGCCGCGAAGCCAATACCCCGCGAGCAAATTGGCGCGAAGACTGGCCGCGAGCGAGTGCCCGCGAGCGAAGCGAGTTCTAGCGAAGAATACTTCGCGAATGCTTTTCTAGCGCGCATTGATCAAGTGAAGCGAACGCTCGCAAGGAACATTATCGCAAGAAGCAGAGCTCGCTGAGTGCACTTGGCCTAAGCCTCGCCAGTGAGGTTTGATCCGGCGAAGCACTTTGCAAGCTATGCACAGTCTGGCGAAGTCGATCTAAAAGCCAGCGAGTGGTCTTCAGCGGACAACCTTCTGCCAATCACTGTGGCAGAAGCTGAGGTAGAACCAAGCGGAAGACTTTCAAGCGAATTCCGGAAGAGTTTACTCTGGCAGCGAGAAGAAGACAAAATCGAACTGTAAGGTACTCCATATCCAAGAGTTGATTGATGGTAACGGTCTGCTGATTAATTGATCTTCTGGAGGCTATTTCTCTTGAGCATTCATCAAAAATCTGAGAATCTGAAATATGCCCACAAAGTGTTTGATGGAATGCCTGAGAGAGATTCGGCTTCATGGGCTTCTACGATTGCGGGGTATGCGATGCAGCGCCTAGCTGGAGGTGCATCAGAGTTGTTGGGTTGATAAAATTTTAGAACGCGGCACTCGTTTTCAATGCAGTTAAGCATGGTAGCAGCTAATTGTTTCTTCTCACCAAGGCAGAATTCTGAATTGCAACGAGGTGATGGAAAATATTTTCCCCAAGTATAGCAGCGATGGTATCGTTGTGGTCCGGTTATAAATATCAAGTGCCTACAGAGGACCTGTACAAAGAGAAATATATATGGTTCTTTGGTCTCTAGCTCTTATTGGCAGTCCTGAAAGTTTGGGGACTATGCAATGATATGCACAAGGCTGCGCACTGGGGGGGACAACACAAAGTCCTGCTTGGACGAAGACAGGTCATGTTCTTCAATCATGTTGCTGAAATTTTAAATTCCTGGAAATATATTATACACCTGTGTATGTATATATGGGGGAGGGATTTCAAAATTCTGTGGCATGAGACTTGTTTACATCTTTTAGTATCACCCAGGCCAATACTTGTGGCCATGAATTTTTGCCAAGATTTTACTTTGTGAGATGATTTAATGCCAATTATAGTGGCAGTATGCACTGATTTGCAGAGAAGGACACTGCGTAGCTCTAACCCTCTTGCAGGTTTCAGAGTTGCAGAGCCAACTTGTGGCTTTTCGCTTGCGTATTTATTGGAATGCCTACTGAGTGGCTTCAGCTTTATAAGAAGTGTATGATTAGGCCATCATCCTTCTGCAATCTTCCGGAGACAACAAAGAAAATATGAGGTGTACAGAGGAACTTTCTTAAGCTTATAATTGAGAAGAAGTTGATAGAAACCTTGGTAGCAGTAGAATTATTTATTCAAAGAGTCATGTGCAGTAAGTACAAGCTGGGGAATAAGACCACAATCGGCTCCAGTAGAATGATGATGATCACCTTTTGAACGAAGAGGGAAAATCTGGGGACTCTGCAATGAAACACTCAAGATGGCAGGTTGGGGAGTAACACAAAATCTTGCTTGGAAAAGGACAGATTTAGGTGGCGCGTGATGTTCTTTAACCAGGATTTCAAGATCCTGGAACAGAGACTAAGGATCTTCAGCTTTCAGGTTCCTTTATTGCCTCATACTCTCTGTCTAGCTGTGTTTAAATGCCTGGAAATCTGTTCGAGTATTATACGTTCATGCTGGGGGGCAAAGCTGACAAAGAGAACGTCGCTTCATGACAAAGGTGCAGAACTTGAAGAAAGGTGTCTTTTCCCCAAGTTGATAATATTGCTGAGAAGTGGACAAATTTTCCAGGTTCTTTATCCCATATAATGCTTCGCAATTATACTCCAATTAATGTCAAGGCATACGCACAAAATCATACTATTCCTTTGTTGAGGAAGGAAGTGTTTTTTCATTTTCTTTGGGAAGAGGCCCGAGTTATATAGCCCAGCATATCTGAATCCAAGTCTAGGGTGGTTAGATATTTTGGTCGCTCACTATTGTTCACAAGCCTAGCTTTGCTCTGGCAAATTATACATAAGCTAATAAGTGGCCTAGTCAGAGGCAACTTCACGTCATGAGCAAGTTTTGGCTAGACATGATGCTAGCTTCATTTGATCGCTGCGTGTTCTGTTCATGACTATTCATGGTTGATGATTCTTCAATGAAAGACCACGTCACAACAGCCTCATGGTAGCAACTGAAAGCATAAATGTGGTGTCTTGGTTTGAAGGGGCTAAAATATATATAAAGGGGGCATGATCATGATACTTGAGCCACATAATTATTCATGATTTAAAGGAATTATGCTTCCCATTCTTGATTGGAGCTACAATTCATTCGTGCATATATCACTCTGCATGGTATATACATAGGCTGCAGATTACTCGCGATTTGCGAAGATGCTTGGCATAATTATGGACACTTCACAGTGAGCCAGTATAGTGGCTTGATGCATTTTCATTAAAAGCCCTGCGGTTTAGTTGCCGCGAGCAAGTGTGGTGTCAGCAAATACTAAGGATGTTTATAGTCATGATTCATGCATGATCATCGGGCAGAGCATTTGGGCATGTTCGCTTGACTTGGAAAAGCATGCGCTTCGCGAGGCAATGAAAGGCATGGTTCGCGAGGGAAGACGTTGGTTCACTATGAGATACACTCGGCGAAGCTTCTAGGGGCGGCGAAGGCTATTCATTCGCGATCAAAGACAGCCTCGTTTAATTCTTCGCATGGGGGGCACGTACCCGTGAGGCATTTCAAAGATTTTGTGGCATGAGTTTAATATAATTAAGACTTGTTTAAGTGTCTTAATCCCAACAAGGCCAATAACTGTGGCCTTTTATTGATGGAAGCATCTCTGTTATCTTAACATAGGGTGACATTCATGATTCATGGCCTATTCAGAGGCCTATGCTTAATCTGTAAGTGATTTCAAATTAAACCAATTCAAGTGGCTTTAGAACGACGTTATCGTAAGAACAAAGTGCTAAGTCAAGACATCTTCAATCAAGACGGGGAACTTTGACTTCGAGGTCTGGGGGGCAATGTTTGAACCCAAAATAACATTTTTTTTCCCGACAAAGGGGACTCGAGGAAACCGGGCCAATATCCGTGGCCCAAGCGATATATTTTCGATAAGCTTGGAAAATATTGTTTAGAGGCTAAATAAAGCCTACTTGGAAATCAAGCAATCTCGAAGCAAATCTGAATATTCATTGATTTACCATTTAATTATCAATATATTTGATAATTAATGGTGATTTACTTGGTTGTCAAGATTGTGCGAGACGGGAAGATTATGCAAGCCATCAAGAGCGCGAGCAGTTTGGGCAGGAATCAATCATCTTGATTGCAAGTATGATTATATATGTACACATAGTTGCTCATGCATGGTAGGTCCAACGGTGGGCCAATTGAGGAAGAAGCCAAGATTCCCATGCAATTAAGGAGAACGTGCAAGAATGGAATCTTATTGATTAAGGTATGTATATACTTTTGTATGGTGAGACAATTAAGGAATAGCATGGTGGGCCATCATTCATCAGCCAATCATATGTAAGCAACCAAATGCTTGCCCATGCAATTAATGATTATAGAGTCCCCGCGAGAACTCTTTGCGAAGCCGCGAAGAGATATATATGCAATTAATGCATATCCAATAGCTCGCAGCCAAAAAGATTATGTCTAGAACTCCAGAAGGTAATTAATCTTGCCTAGAAGATTGCTACGACAGAGTATCTATACGATAGTTATCAAAACTATTAAGAGTTTTGATTTGATTCAAGGCCAATAACTGTGGCCTAAAATATAGTATTTCATTCCTCTTAGGAAGCTGAATCTGCAGTAGCCTATATATAGAGGCTAAAGACGATACATAAGTGGATCTCTTTCAAATCAACTAATCCCAACGATTACAAAGCCTCCCCGGAGCAAACCTTCAACCTCGTTGAAACCCGGCGATCATGCTTCCAGTCCTAGTCTCCTCGCAAGCCGACTGCCAGTACTACTGCCACCGACACAACCAGCGAAGCAAGGGTAACGCCCTCGCAACCTAGCGAAGCTAAAGTCACGCTTTAGCAAAACCCGTGCTTTCTCACAACTTCCCAGTGATTGCTCTGCTTAGTCTACAACACTAAGTATCGATACGTGAACGCAAGAGACCACAACCAAAGCCCTTACCAGTAAGGCAAGAAGTCCTTTTTCGGAAGACAGAGAAAAGGACCTTGTGACGAGGTTGGTGCTCTCCTCGTCCACATCGTTTGATCAAGAAGTCAGGTTAAGGGATTCTCCGACGACTGCACCCCACGGTGCTGGCACGCCTGCGCAATCACATCAGCAAAAGAGACAGTTTGCACCCCTACAGGATTTACGCGTCAAACAGCCACATATAATTATTGATGAAAGGCATAATATGATCAATCCTTCAACTTCCTGTTTGCTTCACCAATCATAGGACCCAATCATCTTCCCATTGCAAACTTGCCATTTGGAGCCGAATTTGGTAATATCTAATCTGTAGCAGACACCAAGAAGCCCTATGGCCCTTCTCAGCTTGTTGAGAATCAGAGTGACAGGGGGTAAAACCTTGCTTTTACTGAAATCATTTATGTCTTGTTCTAAGCATACTATGTATTAGCCTACACCGTGAGATATCAAAGCATATGTTCGGAGGCTCACATTGTATCTTAAACCTCTCTTTGGGCAAAATGAGGAGTATAATAAAAGATTAATAAGAAGTCATCACTGTTATTGGAAAATAAGAAAATAAAACAGTCTAACAGTATGATTCGAAAGATATCCATTATGTCAGGCGGTTTGTTTTGAATTACAAGCAGTAGAGAAATTAAAGCAAAACTCTCTCAAAAAAGTGAATATATGTGACCAATACTTGAAAAACAAAATAAAGGCTACACAAGTCATTCTAGGCTTGGTGCGTGCTTTTAATTCTTTTTGTCATCTTCAAAGTTGACACTGTAACAGAGTCAGCAATTTTTCTTACATAATTTCTTCATTCCCCCGCAACCTCATTCTTTGACCATTACCGAGTGTCTTTGAAGTTATCCATTGAAGCAAATGTTTGAAAACCTGCAAAATTTCAAACAGCTTTTGATCGATTACATATATAACTAAAAACATTTCATTCTTTATAACAAATACGAGCCTTAATTGGGACACTCAAATTCCAAATACATTTCAGTAATTTCGCTAGGATAAATCAACGGTGGCAACGGCTTTTTATGACGATCACATAATTTGACGTTTATCACTTCAACTTTGTCAACATCTTTCTCTTCTTCACATTGTGCTTCTGCAGTCAAGATTTCTATGCCCTTCCCCTCAGGAACCACGGCTTTGTTTCCCAACTGGTAGAAAGGTACGAAGCAAGCACGCAATACCCAGAAGTAATCAGGTGCAATTTTAGAGGAAGATAGTTGCCACACGGGTTTGTACTTTTTGCTTTTGAGGTGGTAGGTAGCAACTAGCAACTAATCACGCTGGGAGTGCCAAAGAACAAGACATCAGAACTAGGACTTATTGCATAGGGTTCGACGGTATCGTCATAATCATACCCTTTGATACTTTATTCCACATCCCAACAAGCCGCAACTGACATTATATCTGCGAGTCCATTCACTAGATTCACAATGATCATCAAAGTACCAAACTACCAGATCGTGAAACTTACTGGATAGCATACGCTTTATATAGCAGAGAAGGTCCATCGACACCCCAAGACATTCCATCGCTCCGTTCTTATTGGCCTCCGGGACAGGAAGTTCAAGGGCTGAAGCTTCAACAGTTTTGAGGTCAATGCATAAAATCTTCCATGACATGGCTAAGCTATATAACTTGCCCCGCAAGTAAAAAAATTGCATGCACAGATTTACCTTTTCGAACCCCTCAGTAAAACCTGGGTCAAGTTGCAATCTATGTCGAACCCACTGTCCATATTTAGATGAAAATATGTCAAACATGACAGAGTTTGAGGTAGATGAAACGGATTCAGAGTAATCAATCCTCCCAACTCATTAGTGTTGAGGAGATTCAGAAGGGTCAAAAGCCAAGGCAGCACAAAAATGCTCATGGTTTTGGTGGACACAAGCTTTAGGTACGGGGACTTGTTGTGTGGTAATGGGATTGCAAACATAAAACTGATAAGTTCCCGATTTCAATAACAGAAGTAATCCATTGCAGCCGTGTAGATATTCATCATGATCATCGTGATCGTGTTTATAATGTCGATAATATTGCCAAACACGCTTAAACAAGTGATTTGCGCCATTAGATAACGTACAGAGATGATAACCACTAGTGCTTTCGAGGTTATCTTCCATGTTATGATAATTATATAGAGAGATATAATTAATGCTAGGCAAATAAGACGGCACTTTGTCCACCATGGTGAGCATGAAAGGACTCGAAGGATTCGCATATCAGTATCAGTATATGGGATTGAAAAGCCATAGCGTCAATAAGAAATCAATTGCATTTACCTGAATTAAATAGTCTAAATTTAGGGATCTCTTCAATAAGTATAACTGTATAATGAAAGAAGCCCTTCTAACAGGAAATCTCATACATGTAGATAATGTCATGGAATGTCCCTGCCTGATTTTGTGGATGAAGCCGGCTTACTCCATTTCTCATGGGTTAACCCAAAGAAGTCACAAAACATAGCTATACTGTTCTGAGCGTTGAACGTAGCAAGAGGTGAAGCTCTTTTGGGTGGTAAGTGATTCTTTTCTTTTCCAACTCTGATCGATGATAAATTAGCTCGTCCACTCTGCCTATTGATATACATTTTATTTTTTCAAAAGATTCAACTTACTGTTAATAGCAATGCTACTGCTCCCTAGAATAGGTAACCACATTATTTCCATTGTCCTGACACATAAAATGGAAATGTATTGTATGGCTTGTCACTATATTTAACCCTATTTTATGGTATGAAAGCATTTAAGAATTCAGAGTATTGAATTTTAGAATTTATAGTAGCACAACCTGTTAGGAGGCTCACATTTGATCTTAAACTGCTTTGAGAAAGCAAAGGAGGTGATAATGGAGGATATTAAAAACATGAGATTTCAAAGGTTAATAAGAAGTCATGATTGTTAATTGGAAATAAGAATATATAAACATGAGTCTTAACAGTACGATTCCACGTACATCATTTTGTCAGTTTTGAATTATAAGTAGGGGAGACAAAACCCTCCCAAAATAGTGAATATATCTATAGGCCTATAGTATAAGATAAGACCAATACCTGCAAAACAGAATAAAGGTCGTCGGAATTCAAAGCATTAGTAACCTGAGTCATTTTTGGCTTGTTGATGGCTTCTAAAATCCTACAGTTCATCTTTATGGAGTACCTGCTGCTTGTTCTTTATTCTTTTTTTTTTTTCCCCTTCATTTTCAAAGTTGACATTTCTTCATTTCCCTTCATCTTCCCTCTGGGACAATTACCGAGTGTCTTAGGAAGTCCTCTTGGATGAAAACTGTTAGGAAAGTAAATATTGTGTATCATGTATAATAGGAAAGTAGTTTAGCTTAGTTATACATAGTTATTTGCTGCCTTATTTTCTCCTTAATTGTAGAGATTTGCTTCCTTGTAGAATAGGTACTCTCTTTCTTGTAAACTGTTTATAACCTTGATACGTGAATGAATGATCATCATCTAGAAAAATATCCTCTTTTCATGGTATCAGAGCAGGACTAGAATCCTGACTCCATAGCCGCTGCACCTTGTCTCTAGTGCAACAAATTTTATTCTCATTCCGTTGTATCCTATATCTCGTACAACAATCCTCGATCTCGTCTCCATGGGAAATCAAAATTTCAAATCATTTTTCATTGATCATTCTGATCATCCGGCCTTGGTGATAGTGTTCAATCAACATAATCGACCAAATCAATCTAATCGGCAATACGGTTCCTCCGGTTGCAATCCTCTATCCAAACAACAACTTCAGCAAGTTTTGGCTATTTTGAATCACAAAGGATCTGATGATTCTTCTAGTCCTCAATCACATTCAGCTGCCATGGCTATTAGGAGCAACAAGCCCAATCAGTCCTATTCTTCAGGTTTATCTAAGATCGCTTCCCGCAGTTGGATCATTGACAGCGGGGCGACAGATCACATCTCTTCATCTCCTAAATTATTTTCGCATAAGAGTAAAAATTGTTCATTACCTCCTGTGTTATTACCGAGCGGAGAGAAGGCTAATATTTTTGCAAAAGGATCATTGCCTCTGAATTCTGTGTATTACCTGCGTGATGTATTGTGTGTGCCTACATTCAAAGTTGATCTGTTATCGGTCAGTCGTCTGACAAGGGGCTTGAATTGTTCCGTGACTTTTTTTCCATATTGGTGTATTTTGCAGGATCTGGTTTCGAAGAGAACGATTGGTTTGGGTAAGCAACGTGACGGTCTCTATTATTTGGTGGCATTAGCGACGGAGAAAACCACGACCAAACCACATCATTCATCACCCATTCAACCTGCCTGTCACCTCACCATGTCCTCTACCAACCTTTGGCATCGTCGTTTGGGCCATGTTTCGTCTCGTCCTCTCGATTATATTGCTAAATATTTCTTAAATATTTCTCTTAATTCGAATCATGCTTGCTTCAGAAGCCAAAGGTTTCCAAAGGTTTTAGTGACTAAACTATCACTTTGAACTTTAACCCTGTGTTTTTGCTGCAGAAGCCAATAATTAATACAATTGACATTTGCAGTAGTCTGTGCCCCTGCCATTGTTATTCTTTAGTTTTTTGTGTTTGCTTGTCTTGGTTTGTTTATATACTGTAGTACAGCAGCTGCTGAATTTCTGCCTCATGGCATAGATAATCTAAAAATCTAAATGCCCTGCTGGGTAGTCTAACAGAGAATCTGAAATGTGAAGATTATATCTTGGAATTGCCCGGCCTGATTTTGTGGATTAATCCATCTGGCTGAAGAAAATGCATTCCCTGACATTGTTTGCTTTTTGGAAACCAAGAGCATACCAAGTATTTTTGAATAAAAGATGAAACCTGTAGAGTTGGATGTGTTTCGTGACACTCCACCTATATGTTTTGCTAGTGGGATCATGCTTTGTCGGAACTCTTTTAATCTTGATATCCATAAGGATTACTATCACGATCTGTTTTTACTCGTCCAGGTCAAAGCTATTCAAGATACTATCTTCACGGTTTGTTTTATAGGTCTACCCATCAAGGGATCTTCAATCTGCTTTATGGCAGTCCTTGCTTCCTTACATTGATAATACCAACCTATTTTACTTATTGGTGACTTACATTTTACATAGTAGTGAACGTATTGGAGGCTCTTAATCATGGAGCCGAACCATATTTATTTTTCAATTTTTTATGCCTTCTTCAGAAAATGAGAGAGGTACCTATGAAGGCTGTGCATATATTATAACTATACTAAAACGCAAACAGCAAAAGGACAAACAAAATGAACAGTGACATGACTTTTTTGACCCTTTCTGTTCACTATTTTACTGAAATGCCACTGACACCTGTTCATCAGCTGAGCCACCGCCGAATTCTTGCGTGGCTTCCTTTCGTTGCTGCAGAAACAGATAGTGGGTGAGAGAGGAACAGATTGACAAAGAGCAAACTATGCTCTTCTTTGTTTTGATTGTCTTCGTCGACCAACACCGATCGTCTGTAACTGGGGCTTAAGATCTATTTCAAGACCCACTGAGGGAAGGTACAAGCTTCACTACGAGAAGGCTCATCCTTTGGGTCTTCTTTACTACCCACATGGCAAAAATGTCATCAGGTCTGCTTTAATTTTCAATACCCATTTTGTTAATTTACTTTCTTGAAGCCATGGTTGTGTAAAGATGTTTTTTTTTTTTTTTGGGTGTTGATTATGATGATTTTTTAGGTTTGTTAGGAAGAATTGAGCATTGGGTGGTTTTAACTGTGTGGGTTTGCTCAAAGGGTTTGTTAATGTTGGAAGTGTAAGGTATTTCAACACCAAGATTTTGTTTTCAATTACATTTTAGGTGAATTTTTGCCTTCCCTGTTCCTTTTTGGGTCTTGCTACATTGTCTTGAAGTTACTTTTCGTAGAGGAATTTTCGAGGATTATAAGCTGGTAGGGACTAGGGAGGCCTTTTAGCCCGTCTCCTTGGGGCAACTCTAAAATTCTGTTTGTAGCTAAATATTATGATATCTGAAGCCTGAATATTATGACATCTGAACTTTAAAGCTGTGTTGGCTGTTGATTATCAAGTAACGTTATATGCCTTATAGATGTGGAATAGTTGAGGAATTAGGAGCTATTTGATTGGTTTCGAAACTTGGGGCTTAGTAAGGGTTTAATCAAGCCTTCAGTTGCCTCTATAGGCAACTTTGTGTGTCGCAATTGATATGGCAAAGACTGCATGACCTGGAGTTTGGAGTTAATATCAAGACAACAGTTACCGGTTTTTGACCCTCATTACATGTCCAGAACATGAGTGTATATGTTTATGGATCTTTTGTGATTTGTAATGCTACTATATGTATAGGCCATCATCATGCTGATGCCTTTTTTTGTTCAAGAAAATAATATTACTCTGATGACTAATATATTGTCTCTTTTCCTTAGATGTTTGTTATTTGGCAATGTTTCTTTAAAATGAATCCAACAAACTTAACTTAAATTGTATATGTGCTTTTATATGATTACCCTGACATATATATGTCGCAACGTCTTCAATAGCGTGCTTTTATAAACAAGCATATATTCATTATAAACAAGCAATATATTCAGGAGTTTACTTGAATGTATTGATAATCATTGTAAACAAGCAATATATTCCAAAGGTTAGGGACTTCAAATGCTCTTCTTTTCTATTGATAATCATCTGTACTTTGCAATAAATTGATTACACATGCTATCAATTCACCAAGAACTAATTGACAGGGGACAAGGGGAAGACTTGGAAGGAGTTTGTCATAAGTGTATCCATTATACTATCAGCAGTTTTTATTGTACTTTGTGCTGTCTATCTTTGATACTCTTTAATTATAATATAATTTTCTAGGATTACCAACTAAAAGTTATCTATAATTCTAACCTTGCTGCAGATGAAGAAAGAAGCCAGCATGGACTTTTACCTGAATTTTAAACCCCACTGGAGTCACAATCATAGAAGAAGACAAAATGGAAAGTTCTGAAGAGCTGTTGTTCATTGATCTAGCTACTATAAGGAAAGCTACCAATGACTTTTCAGATTCAAACAAGCTTGGACAAGGTGGATTGGTGCTGTGTACAAGGTAATATAGCTCCTATAGTTCTAGATGGTGAAGTAATGGTTCATAGTTGGCTGAGTAAGACCAAATGTGTGCAATTTTGGAAGTACTCTCAGGGTTGGCTAGCTGGGAAAGAAGTAGCTGTTAAAGACTATCAAAAAAAGTCGTGGCAAGGCTTAGAGGAAATTGCAGTAATAGTATACAAAATGAACTTTGGCTTAAATAATTTTTGTATACATAATTTGGCTCAAAAGAAGATGTCATTATTGTGCTAACCATTTCAATTTTCTAATGAACTTTGGCTTAAAAAATATGGAGTTTAAAAATGAGAAAAGCCAATGTTTGTAAGCTGTGTTAGCCTTAGGTCTATTCTAGGTGTTTTTTGATGCATGATAATCAGTATTTGTCTCCTCAAACTTGCAGTTTAGTTGTAATGTAGATCTTGGCTCTTGCTTTGGCCTCACTATATAAATTAGTTTTCAGTTTTATCAATATGTACTGTCTGCAAATATATCAAGAACAAGAACATTTTTTTTTATAAATAATTTGCATTATTATTTCCTAAATTTGTGATCCGCCTTATCAATTCAGTTCATTAGGTAGTTTCTTTTCCTTATAGTTTTATTTATTTATTTTCTTTTAATTTTTTTAATGCATTCATACCATATTGGAATACATATGCTAAATGTAAACATTTGTGGCTGGTGAACAACCGAGTCAGAGAGAGTGAAGCCATTGGATCAAAATCATGTTCAGGAAAGTTCATCCAAGTTCTTTGTAGTCAATTGTAAAACTGGATTTCAGTTTTGTTTGTTTTTTGTTTCTTCGGTATGTGATTGTAGTATATGAATGACTTTATGATGTATACTTCTAATTGTTGCAGGGTAACAAAAACATCTTCCAAGTTTGGATTTTATAGAACATCATGTGGATATTTAGTCTTTATGAGCAACGGGTTACGATTTTTTTTTTTTACAATAAAAAACAACCAAACTACTGTATATTAATCAACTATAAAACCCGCAGCAAAGCGTGGGCACACTAACTAGTTTGGACTATAATCAAGAACCAGGTAATAGAATTTGTTCAAAATTGGACCGTATTTTTTTTTAAATTTTGCTATGATTCAAGCATTTCCCTCTGCTTTTCTTTTTTTTGATTTGTCAATCACACAGTGTCCTCAAAAGCTTCTTAGGCCTAGAAACTAATCCGTGCTCGGGGGATCTTGTCAGAACGCTTCCTCCCCCCTGGCCACCAAGAATATATTGGGATTTAACTCCAATAAGCGTCAGCGGGATTCGAACCCCGGTGTGGGGGTTCCACACCTGGAGGCTCTTACCAACTCGACCACCTGTGGTGGTTCCCCCTCTGCTTTTCTTGTAGTGTACCTATTTATGGCTCTAATCCCAGATCGGTAGTATTTCATACTAATTTTCCTAACTTAATCCACTCATAAACCTTTTAGATTTAAAGCATTTTGGTTAAAGAAACACAATGAATGTTCATAAAATTGGAAACTTATTGTTTGACGCGTAAATCCTGTAGGGGTGCAAACTGTCTCTTTTGAGCGTGTTTGCGCAGGTGTGCCAGCACCGTGGGGTGCAGTCGTCGGGGTAGTCCCTTGACCTGACTTCTTCTTCAAGCGCTGTGGACGAGGAGAGCACCAACCTCGTCACAGGGTTCTTCTCTAGCCTTCTGGGAAAGGACTTCTTGCCTTACGGATAAGGACATTGGGTGTGATCTCTTCGCGTCACCGAATTAATACTTAGTATCGTAGACTAAGTAGAGCAATCACTGGGAAGTTTGGAGAAAGCACGGGTTTTGCTAAAGCGTGACTTTAGCTTCGCTGGGTTGCGAGGGCGTTACCCTTGCTTCGCTGGTTGTATCGGTGGCAGTAGTACTAGCAGTCGGCTCGCGAGGAGACTAGGACTGGAAACATGGTCGCCGGGTTGATCTGGTGATGCTGACAGTCAGCTCGCGAGGAGACTAGGACTGGCGTGCGGTCACCGGGTTTCAACGAGGTTGAAGGTTTACTCCGGGGAGGCTTTGTAATCGCTGGAATTAGTTGATTCGAGAGAGGTCTTTGTTATGTCCTCGAATCCTAGTACTTATACCTAGGTCTTCGACTGTTCCTTACTGCAGAAGGATTATTGATTGAAGTTCCCTATTCAATCTTTGCTACTTGACTCCAATAAGGTTTCGTTTTCCTTAAGGATTACGGAATGGGCGAAGCTGTAACTCAAACCTAGGTAGGCTTATTTTAGGGCCGCCGGTATCGGCCTGCTGTGCTAAATCCACTAAAGGATCTTGCCAAAATTACTTTTGGGCTCAAAAATTGCCCCCCAGGCCCCGAAAGCAGGCCCATGAAGATGTAACTGATTGAAGGGGACTAAAACGACGCGTCGGACGCTTGAACCGATGTCATTAATGAAGGTTGTGTCCTTTTATTTGCAAAACGCCTTTCTGTCATATCGTTTCCCTCACAAAATTCCTTATTTAAACCCACGGCCGCGAGACCTGTCACATCAGAAACCCTTCTAATCTCTTAAACCCAAAAAAATCCATTTCTTCCGCTACCTCCTTCGCAGAAACCCAGAAATGTCTCCCCCAAAGAAAATAGTCATCGATCAAGAGGAAGAGTTAAACGAAAAAGTTGCCCACACTTGGGGAACCAACATCGGTGTCCACATTCGTCTCCAAACACCTATCCATCGACCCCTGCTCCTTTGATTCTCCGACCATCAAACCGGACTGGGTCCAGCGCCACAAGATGCTATTCCAGCCGACACTATCGCTCTCTACGGCCTACCAGTTCGTCGGCCCATTCCAGTCCTCCGAAGGACTCCTGGAGATTTCAGTAGCTGGGGCGCCCAAAACCATCGAGCCAAAATAGGGCATTGGCCGTCCTCCATTAGGGCAGCAGAGACTTCTTGGTATTGCGCAACGCGGGCGCGGGATCTGGCTCGCTAGAACGCAGCAGGTATCACGCATACTATCGACCTATGTTTCAATCTTCCTCGCGGTGGCAATCACTCGCCGCTCGCTGCTTTCCTTTGTTTCTGGAATACCGCCACCAACACATTTGACTTTAGATTTGGTCAAATGAGTATTACTCTGTTGGATATTCTCGCCATCTCTGTCCTGCCCATCGATGGCGAACCCTATGTGCATGGTCAATTCGATTCTGTCAACTTCACTTCGACCATGGCCCAGCATGGTCGAAGCGCCCATAGCGGCTCTTACCCGCGATGGTTGGCGTATTACAGCCGGGAACACAATGCGACCGGCGGAATTGCCTTCCTGGAGTATTGGCTCTGCAAGTTCATATTCTGCACCTCTTCCTGCAAGCCCATTGGTACTTGGACTCTCCTGGCGACGGCCCTCTACAACGGCCGCAACATCGGGCTTGGGCAACCAGTGTTAGGAGCCCTCTACCGCATGTTATACCAGGCCACAATGCATCCATTTGAGACTAGCATGTCTGGCCCCTTTTGGATTTTGGATCTGGTGATACCCTGCGGTGCCATCCATGAAAGATAATAATTCATGTCCTGCTACAGCGTCTACTAACATATCCGCGACCGGCATGGGGTAGAAGTCTTTATGTGTAGCGACATTAAGGTCTCTGTAGTCAACGCAGATGTCACGCCCCGAACCCGGGTCAATTTTTTTTAAATATTTCCCGAAATCCAAGGTGTGAGTAAAAATAAAAATAAACGAATAGAAAAAATAAAATCGACACTTTGATAATGGAATTGACTTCTCATTTCGGTATAAGGATAAATCCAACTCAAGATCACTAAGAGTACTCACTTCCGGAATAATGATCTTACATATACAAAACTCCAACTAACTCTAATTGCTTTCGATCACTAATCTTCATAGTTTTTGTGTTTAATAACCTGCAAGACTGTTAAGGGGTGAGCTCAACCTGTGGCTCAGTAGGGAGCTATTTCTCTTCACATAAAAGATAACCAAACAATCATCATATGGTATGCATGAATGCATGTTCTATTCCCGATAATTCACACAGCAGAATAAACTGAGCTTACATGTCCCATACCATGTATTTTACCACAAAGGTGACTCAGAATACTCAACTATATGAACTAACCCCCACCCAAAATCAATCCCCCTAACCCTCTTTTGCTAGTCATCTTGTCCATGCCCCTTTCGCTAGTCCCGAATTACCCTTTCAATCCTATACTAATTGCACATTAACAATGGGCATACCTGGGATCTGGTACCTGCTGAGGTTATGGACTCAACTAGGCAAAAGATAAATTTCAAACTTTCTTATATTGCTAACATTACACATATCACCATCACCACCCTTATACTTCATATGTACTCAATGGATGATGCATCAATTGATAACATATACTTCGCAATGTAATTGCATCAAATATTCATTCATTCCACAACAAACATGTCAAGCAACATATATGCATACAATACAATTGAGTAGAGGTTCCCAGATCCCCCTACCTGGATTTCAAGCTATTGTATAGATACATGTTCCTGCATAAAAAGTAAATATCAAAGTACAATTCACATTTCCTATGCATAAACACATAATTTATTTTAAACACAAAGCTATGATTCTGCCTTAGGAACATACTTCAATATCGAGCTTATGTCTAAAGAAAATGGTACCTAAAATCTCAAGCCATTTAGATTTCATTTGAAATGCTAAATAACTAACCAAAAACGTCTTGCAGATTTATTGTGAAGGAAAACTGACGCGAAAAACTGATTTCACAATGACATAAGTATCTCAAATGAATTCAGTAAATAGCGTCACAAGTTTTGTTAAAAATAGAAGAATCTCTATGTTCAGTTGGTGGTCGACCTAAATAAGTTTGAATACAGGAAACTATTGAAACGAAATGGAACAAACAGAAACATAATGAAAATTGCAGAATTTCCTGATGCAGACCCTCAACTTCGAAAAATTTCCTCATGAGATTTCAATTCTGAAATGATCTTTGAGATGTCTACTGAAACTTTCATGAAGACACCAACTTCAAATATCCAGCCGAAATGTACAGTTTTTAGTGAAAAGAAAACTGTGTCAAAAACAACAGATTGCTGACCTCTGTTTTTTAGCCTCAAACTTAACCAATGAGTCTTTAATGAAATTGTACAAAACTATATAGATATCAAGCTTACATTATAAGCTTTCAACACATGCAAATGGTTTCTAAAATGAAAGTCTAGATCAAAGGATATGGTTGCTCAAAATTAACTAAATGATTATAATGCAGAAACTTGTTCTAGCTTTCTCCAATGCCTACAAACTAATGTTTGAGGTTACTGCTCAGTCTAAGGTTGTTAAACTGATGCATATATGTTCTTTGATCACTCTAACCTCTTGTTGTTAAGACAAAATAAGAAATCTAACCCAAAAAGCAACCTAAGAATTTACTCAAGACACCCACCTTAAGAAAACCAAGTTTCTTATCATCTTAATCTGCTTCTATGCTTGCCTTCTTTGAATCCCAAATCTAATTCTCCAAAACTAATCTTTGTAATCATGCCTTCCCTTCTCTTTCTTCTACCCCTTTCCTTTTCTCTTCTTCCCTCTCTATTTTCATTCTCACATATCCTTTTCTTTCTCCCAGTGTCTTTTTTCTTCTTTTGTTTCCTTTCCTTTCTGTTTATTTCTTTCTTTCTATCCTACTCCTTTCTCTCTATCTCCCTCACTCACGTTCTGTTTTCCTATTGCTCTCATTGTAGTGTGTATAAGAATCAAGTAGATAGTTGCTATTTATACTAGTTAGGTTCTTGGGCATCAAGCAAAACAATAAAATCTGCATATAGATGTGTTTGTCCATACCTATCACTTAATGACTTAATCAATAGATATACTTGTACAATCTTATCTCTTAATAGAAGCCTTCATCAGTAAGTATTGCAGAGATAGGTATGAAAGCTGTTATCCCTTTATAACTTAATGACCAAGGTTATATATAAAAACATATAGGAAGAAAATAAGCTTTATTTCTACAATCTTGGGATATCCATGTGATAGCAGTAGACTAGAAGTTTTAATGATGGATAAATAGAGCTTGAGCTATAAATTGAGTGATGCCACCTCAAGCTACTAGCTAGCTTAGTCTACAGGTTCAACAACACCTATAATTCCTAACTTTGCATAATCACCCAAATAGAATACTTACTCACATTTGGATACGAACAATGACTAATAAGAGATTCATTGATTGGGTTTATAAGGTCTCATCCGAAAATGTTTAAACCAATTGAGTAAAACTAGCTTCCTCACAAGCTACATGTAATAGGTAATAGACTTCTCGAACACACACACACACACAAGCTAGTAAAGAAAATATTATCACATGACCTAATATATAATTAAAATTTCGGGTTGTTACAGTAGACCCTCATCTTGCCATTCTTCTTGCGAACTTGCATGATATTAGATAGCCACTTATTGTACTTGGCTACCCTGATAATGCCTGATTTATGCATTTTTTCGACTTCCTCTTTGACGAGGACTTGGGTTTCAGAATTCATTCGTCGCGGCTCTTGTTTCACCGACCTCTTGTTAGGGAGTGTTGGTAGTTGATGGCAAACTAAGTCCGGTGACAGGCCTGGCATATCCTCATACTTCTCCACGAAGCAGTCTTTGATTTCATGTAATAAATCGATGAGCCTCCGTTTCTCGCTAGGCTCTAAGTAAGCGCTGATGGCCACTTCCATAGGCTCATCTGCTGTTCCGAGATTGACTTTCTCGGTAGGATCTCTGACTTTAGGAGGTGTATCGTCCAGCGCTGCTGGAGCGAGCTGAATATCTACCTTAGCCTCTTGTTCCTGGTCAGAGAGCTCTTCATGGACGACCTCTAAGGTCGCGATCCGATCGTAGGCCTCTTTTTCCACTAAGTACGATGATAGTCTTTCATACAGTGAGTGGAAGGCCTCTATCCCCCCTTCTGGAAGGTCGTAATCCATTAATCATTTAAGGGTTTGGGCACAGCGTGGCCAGGCCTTTCCAAGCCTTCTTTTACGTGCGTCAGCCCCCACTGTGCCAATTTAGAGGCCGTCACCCCTGTGGGGCGGCCTTTGTCATCGATGCCACCGACCTGTAATGGAGTGATAGGCTCTAAATAGTACCTGGCATCTACATAGTTCGCGGAAACGGGAAATGGACCAGGGTCCGCTTTAATTACCTCCGCCTCATCTGTCTTCCGGTTCCACATAACGAGCTCCTGATGGAGAGTCGACGGAACACAATAGCTCCTATGGATCCAGTCTCGGCCCAGAATAACACTGTAGGCCGCATAACAATCTGTCACAAAGAAAGCATAAACTCCCTCAGCTGGGCCAACCTTGATGCGCAAGAAAAGAAGTCCCAAGGTCTTTGTCACAGTCCCCGCGAAGTTCTTGTGCGTAAAGGATGTGGATTGGATCTTCTCCCTCTTGATTCCGAGCAAGTGCATGGTTCTGGTAGTGACCACATTAACGGCAGCGCCGGTATCTACCATGATCTTGCTAACCTTGATGCCACCAACGTCTGCAGTTATATATAGAGGTCTCATATGCTAGACCATCGCAGGTGTTGGCTTGGTAAAGCTCATGAAGAATTCTTTGCTATGAGCATCCTCCGTCTCAAGCGAAGCCGCTTTTTCCACAGGTGTCATGACCGCTGATGTGATCTGCAAGGGTTGCACACTGTTTTCCCCAGTTTCGACGCATTCCTGAGTGGCGACTGGCAGTGCATACCGCACGGGAAGCACGTAAACCATATTGCAAGACGTATCAGCCACGTCGGTCTCCTTCATATCATCGTCTAGAGTAAGCTTGGGCTCTTTGGAAGGGGTGTCAATGTTGAACTACTTAGCCAACTGATCCACCAACGACTCCTCTGTAAGGCCTTTGACCTCACACTGCTCGCGTTCCAGTACCACAGGTGTCTGTTTGGGTGAGCCTGGCTTCGGTTCCCCTTCTGCGCTGACCTTGGGGGAGGCGACCACTACACTCTGGACCCTTTTTGGCCTCTACTGTAAGGTTTCGGTAGTATGTTCCTTGCCCCCCAGTCTCTTGAAAACCGAAGGTTTAGCTTCTGGTTCTTCGCGAAATAACCTGCGCCTAACATGAGGTCGCCTTGCCGGTGAAGTTGCAGTTCTAGTTGGCAGAAATATCCTTTCTTCAGTGATCCTGCAAAAAACACTAGGCTTATCTGCCCCTGTTGCTTGTTTCTGGAGGCTGCGGGGAGCCACTAATGGCTTGGCAGCGAGTGCCTCCATTTCCTTCTGATACTGCTCCGGCGATTTGACTAATTGCGAAGGCTTGATCAGGCCCTGATCTAGAGCCTCTAGAGCGCGCTTGACTTCCCCGAACATGCGTTGCAGTTTCCTTTTCCTGGAAGAGCTTATTTCCACTGCCTTCCCTTTTTCCCTAGTGTACCACTTTCCTTCCTTGATGGTGGCAGCTGAAGTAGGTGGGATGTAGGGTTTGGTTAGAACGCCATTTCTTTCGTTCGCGGCCTTCTCCGCTTGTTTATGATCAACCGCCGTTGCTTTCAATTTCCTAAAGAAGTTGGAGTCCTTGGGGGATGGTGGCGACTCCGCGCTCTCCTTGTCTCTTGGGCTAGAAGGCTGATAGTTCCATGATGGCGAGGCCCACTTAATGGGCTGGAGAGAACCAAAGCGAAATGTCTGCTCGACCTCTTCATGTGACACTTGGATGCCACACTCTTCTTTGCATCGTGAGCATAGGATCACTGGTGAGGCTTTCCCCACTGATTTAGCTGTCTGCTGTGCAGGGATCTCATCCTCCGTAGACTTTCCTTCGCGCCCCTTGGTATTTAAATCCAAGGTTGGTTTCCTCTGTGACTGTCTGGACCAGTCCACATAGACCATATTGATCCCGGTGTCAGGAAAAGGGTTCAAATCTACAAGCGTTGTCACCTGTACTGGAGCTTCCACCTGCAAACTACCATTATTGAGCCATACCTGGATCTGGTCTTTGAGTTTCACACAGTCTGCAGTATTGTGGTTCCACAAGTTATGGAATTTGCAGTACTTCTTCCCTTTCAGTTGGTCCGGTCTAGGAAAAGGCCCAAAATCGGTCTTCACCATCTTCGCGGCGATCATCTCATCCAAAATCTCATGTGCCTTATTGGCATCGTAAGTATATGTCGCGAACTCAGGTTTGGTGAAGGCCATGGATTTGAATTTGACAGGTTCTTTGGATATTTTCAGCTGCTTCAGGGCTGGATTCTTCCTCCCGGTCAGCTCGTAAGCAGTGACATCACTTTCCTCTTCCTCATCGTCATCTTGAACCACTTCCTCAGTGTGGTGATGGTAGTAAGGGTCATAGGTAGCTGGCTGGTAGCTCAGGGCCACTACGGTGCTATGCTTTCCTGGCACATATGTCCTTTTAGACGCATTCTTCCTGGCGTCTGTTTCTCTGAGGAAATGTTCAAAGCTGCCTACCTCTGTGATGAGTTCTCCCATTGATTGGATCATACTGCCATGTTGCTTTTTCCGTTGGCGAGGTTCCAAGCCCTTGACCGCCAGCTTGACTAACTCCTTCTCGGGCAGATGACATTCAGCTTGGCTTTCTGAATTTGGAAGCGCTGAAGATAGGCCACATCAGACTCTGTAGGCTGTTGGGCCATCTGAGTGAGAGAAGCCAAGTCAACCTCAGGCTCAATGGCTCCAAAGGTTTCTCGGAACAGCTTTTCCATGCAGGCCAATCTGCGACGGTCCCTGGCCGAAGTTTGGAAAACCACCTAAAGGCAGCTCCTGAGAGAGAAGTACCAAAGATCCTGCATTTGAGGATGTCATCGTTCTGGTACTGGCCGCATTGTACCCTAAACCTGGCTAGATGTGTTGCCGCGTTCTCTGTATCTTCTCCTGAAAAAGTAGAAAATATGATATTTTTATAACCCCTGAGAAAGGGCGCGAGCATCACATGCGGAGGGAAAGGTCCCTCGTAGACCCCATCCACCTGGGTCCTAGGATTAGCCACCCTGATCATCTCCTCTACTTCGTCGCGTCTCACATACTCCGGACCCGGGGGTGGAGGAGGAGGTGTTGCCATAGTATAGCAGGCAGCCTGTAAGGGTAGTGCCTGGTTTAAAGCCCCTACTCCTTCTCCTACATGTACCACGTGGGTTGTAGCTGGTGGCTGAAGAGTTACTGCTGGGATGGGCATTTCTTTTGCCAAGGCTGTTATCTTAACCGGGTTGCCCGTCTGGTCGATACCATAATAGCTTCCTGGTAGCTCCTGATACACATTTTCTGCCCCATCGCTATCATATTGGATAAAAGTGGTAGAACCAGATGCGGTTCCAATAACCCTCGACGTTGGATGCTTCTGTCTGGTGGTCTGTCCGTCTGCCGAGGTGACCTTTTCTTTGCTGCCACTGATAACCAGAGCTTGCTCTTTGCCTTTCTGTGGCGTAGTGCCAACGGTTGCGGCCTGTGTAGCGGTGCTGCTGCTAGCTTTCTCTCGCTGATTAGGCGGTACGTACTTGCTAGAGCCAGATGGCTGGCCAAGAGAACCGAGGAGAGCATTAGGGTCCCCTAAAGCCTTGTTCAGCACTTCTCTTGCTTGGTTCAGCTCGGCTCTCTGCATGGCCACCTCGGTTGCGAGGCTAGCGCCGTCCTTGCGAAGACCTGCCATATCTGATGCAGTCTGCTGAGTTTGGCCCGCGATGGCCGCCAGGATCTCTTTTTGGTGCTGACTATGCTCACTAGCGACACCCGTGACATGAGCCCTTACTGCACTTTCTGATTGTGCGATCTGTTGTTGGGTATCTTCTGCATGTTGGGTGATGCGTTTGTTTAACTCGAGCATGCGCTGGTTAGTCTTCGCTTGTTCCCTTTCAAAATCAGCGAGTATCTTCTTGCGGTGATTTTCAATGTTCTCCATGATGATCGCGAACCTCACCTCCGAGGTCGCTCCTTCTGGAATAGGCTTCGCGACAAAAGCCTCTCTTCCTCCACTTTTCACTGTATTAGGAACAGCGGTAGTGACAACATTGACGGCAGCGCCGGCTTGTTGAGCAGTAACATTCTGGCTCTCAGTAGTGGCCAGGTGATTCTCTTCCTGTTCAGTAGACATGTCGGATGATTGAGCAGGATGAGAGAATCGTTGAATTACTTGTTCTTCAGAAAGACCACGACAGTCCATGCGAGAGTGCGGTCTGCAACTGGAGGTCTTGTGTCTTGAGCAGTTAGCGTAAACCTTTTGGTAAGGGTTTTCGCTCGACTTCCCAATGGCTGCGTTCACGAAGAGACACTATTACAGGTCCCACTAGGCGTGCTAAAATGTTTGACGCGTAAATCCTGTAGGGGTGCAAACTGTCTCTTTTGAGCGTGTTTGCGCAGGCGTGCCAGCACCGTGGGGTGCAGTCGTCGGGGTAGTCCCTTGACCTGACTTCTTCTTCAAGCGCTGTGGACGAGGAGAGCACCAACCTCGTCACAGGGTTCTTCTCTAGCCTTCTGGGAAAGGACTTCTTGCCTTACGGATAAGGACTTTGGGTGTGATCTCTTCACGTCACCGAATTAATACTTAGTATCGTAGACTAAGTAGAGCAATCACTGGGAAGTTTGGAGAAAGCACGGGTTTTGCTAAAGCGTGACTTTAGCTTCGCTGGGTTGCGAGGGCGTTACCCTTGCTTCGCTGGTTGTATCGGTGGCAGTAGTACTAGCAGTTGGCTCGCGAGGAGACTAGGACTGGAAGCACGGTCGCCGGGTTGATCTGGTGATGCTGACAGTCGGCTCGCGAGGAGACTAGAACTGGCGTGCGGTCACCGGGTTTCAACTAGGTTGAAGGTTTGCTCCGGGGAGACTTTGTAATCGCTGGGATTAGTTGATTCGAGAGAGGTCTTTGTTATGTCCTCGAATCCTAGTACTTATACCTAGGTCTTCGACTGTTCCTTGCTGCAGAAGGATTATTGATTGAAGTTCCCTATTCAATCTCTGCTACTTGATTCCAATAAGGTTTCGTTTTCCTTATGGATTACGGAATGGGCGAAGCTGTAACCCAAACCCAAGTAGGCTTATTTTTGGGCCGCCGATATCGGCCCGCTGTGCTAAATCCACTAAAAGATCTTGCCAAAATTACTTTTGGGCTCAAACACTTATCTAGATCAACCTAGATTAAAACCTGCGTGGGACTTGTAATTTATCTAGATCAACCTATTCATTCATTACTTGTTAAACTGAACCTTTTCCCCCCGTAGATGAATCACATTCAGGAAGTCGAGGATATTATAGTCCAAACCCAAAGCTCTTTGCAAATAAAATCCGAATGACATAAATGTACATTTAGCTTAAATAACTCTATATAAAACATCGTCTTCTCTGATTTTACTGGAAGTTTATTGGGCATAGAAAACTAGAACTAGTTGGTTGACCTTAGGAGATGAAAACATGCTAATGCTACCATAACGATACTGACAAACCTTATTTATAAACTTCAAACTACTGCAAATGATCATCAGAAATTGCTACTAGATGTTAGTCTTCATATATAAATCAAGAACTCAAAATACAAAAGACAAAATACGAAAGGGTCAAATGTTGCAAATTACCGAGTGATACCGAACAACAGCAGGATGATCAAATGTGGCTAAAATGATAGACTCCCTGCACTCAAGTATGTACTTGGATGATTTATATATACAAAACACACAGAATGACAAAGTAACTAAAATTGTAGCTTAACCTTGCTACCTTAATAGGTCTCTATAGTTGCCATATTCATCAATATTGCCCCTGTTACCAATTAATATTTTCTTTATGGCATAGGTTTGGTTGTCTATCAGGTTCTTGCATCGAACGACAACGCCGAATGCGCCAGCCCCTAGAAATGTATGACAGTATAAATAAGCAAATAGTGTGAAACTATGAATAAACTTGGTGTGAGTATGAATAAATTCAGTTTTATAAGAGGTAATCCGAAAACAAAAACTTAATTCCAATTTATTACCAATACACTCTTCTGCTGCCACATCATACTCAGAGCGAAATTTGGAGTAGGTTCTCTACATCCAAAGTACCAAAAATCAAAACAAGTACAGAAAACAACAACAAAATTATGTAAATAGCAACTAAATGATTTTAATACTTTCTTACCATATCAACATTAGACACCTGGTAGGTCTGGATAGTGACTCCAGTGTCGGGACATGCAATTCTCGGCGGCACATCTAAAAAAGCATCAGCAAATACAATTACTACACTATTATTTCCTCTAGAGCCAAACCAATCGTTAGAGATTTTTTTTTTCTTTGTTTTTGAAGTTGAATCGCTAATCTCAAATGTTGCATTTCACGAAAAACCTCCAAATCTAACACACAAGTATCCAGAAGCACAGCGAATTCACTAGATCTCAAGGAAACGTAATTCAAATAAGCAGTAAACCACACTGGATAGTCTTCAGCTCAATTAGAATCCAAATCACAGAGAAACTCAGGAATCCTAAAAATCATATCAGATCATTTTATCAAGTCATCAAAGCATTTTGAAGCAGAATTTGATCGTAGGAATCGATTTACAAGGAGCAACAACAAGTAACGCAAGGAAACGAGAAATTGAGATCGGTGAACATACATGGAATTGGAATAGGATTCGCGACTTCCATTGTGGCTTGCTCCGATTCTTCCACTGAGCTCCTGAAGAAAACCTAATTCAAACCAGAGAGAGAGAGAGAGGGGGTCCGTTTTCAGAAGCTTTGGTTGGGGCACTCAGATTTTCTTAAAATTGTTCAAGTAGCATGGCAATCCTTTGAGGTATGTGGTTGTCCTACGTTTATTCTACAAAGGAAGCTTAAGCTTTTAAAACCTATTCTGAAGGAGTGGAATGTTAATGTCTTCGGTAATGTTCATACCGCTGTGGATAGTGCACGCACTGCCCTTGAAAAAATTCAACTAGCCATATCTCTTGATGGGTTTACTGAAGTGCGTCATGTTGAGGAGCTTCTAGCCTAGGATGCTTTATCAAATGCTTTATTGGTTCAGGAAAAATTCTGGGCAGAGAAGGCAAGGGTGAGATGGGTTAGGGAAGGTGACAAAAATACTGGCTATTTCCATACTTTGGCAAAAATTCGAAGAGCACGCTCCTCTATCACTTCTCTTCGCATTGGGAATGACTTGGTGGATGATGTTAATATTTTGCGTGATCATGTTGTTCAGCACAAGTGCCTTTTCAGATGATGGAAATATTGTTGATACAGGTTTGGTTGAAAATATTATTCCTTCCATAGTTTCAGACTCAGAAAATGGCTCTTTACTTGCTATTCCTTCTGCAGAAGATGTCAAAAATGTTATATTTTCCATGACTGCTGATAGTGCCCCAGGTCCGGATGGGTAGTTTGGTCATTTTTTCCAGGCTTGTTGGGATGTAGTTGGGTTGGATGTGGTCCGTGCTGTTAGATCTTTCTTTCAGTCAGGTTATATATTGCCTAATCTAAATTCCTGCTTTGTGGCGCTCATTCCAAAGGTTCAAGAAGCTAATGTTATCACTCAATTTCGGCCCATTGCTATGGCTAATTTTTCTTTTAAAATTATTACTCGCATACTGGCATACCATCTTGCTCCTATTGCTTCCAGGATTATATTGCCGAATCAATTTGCTTTTTTGAAAGGAAGACAAATCTCTGATTGCATTTTTCTGACTTCTGAGTGTGTTAACTTGTTGGATACTAAATGTCGTGGAGGGAATTGACTTGATACACATTTACGCAAGTGTACGTATCATTGTCAAGATAGGGAAATATTATGCCCAAAGTTTATCGTACCACGGGGATTAGTGGGTAACCCACAATCCTTGGGTAATCGGAAATAAAGACACTTAGCAAACAACGAAAAGAAAAAGAAAATAAATAAAAATGTTAATCTAAGGCACCAAGCCTTAGCAATGCTCGGCTTTGATTTTCACCAAAGCCTAATCAAAACTAAGAGCCTAGTGATGAATATTTACAATGAGTTGGAGTTCAATATTTTGAGAGTTGATTTTAGATTAACAAAAAGTAATGAAATGTAAAGCAACTAATAAAAATGCAAAGAAATTAATAAAAGTGTAAACAATATAAATGAGAATGTCGGGTGTTAGGGAGGTTCCTTCACCTAAATTCTATGTGTCGGAAGCTAATATAATGTAGATGCAAATCTCCTACTTTGGCTGTAGTCGTATCCAAGGCAGTTCAAGGCTCAAGGACCGAAATTCCCTTTCATGGTATTCCTACTCCGGTTCAAGGGCCGTAGGAACTCACTTGACATGAATTAGAGCCGGTTCAAGGGTCACTAATTCACATCACGAGGCGTAGAGATAGAGGAATAAGACTACTAAGCGACCCGCCTGCACAATCACGCAACGGGTGTAAATCACCATGCTTATAACCCCTCGAATACGAAATTGAAGGTTTCTAGCTTAGGAATCAGAGGGGGTCAACACTACTAGAATAATGTCATTAGACATCACCACTATTAAATCGGTCAAGATTGCACCTGATGTTAAAAATCATGTTAACATCAGTTTGTGAAGAAACCGATTTCTATTGTTATTATGGACATCAGTCACCAAAGAAACCGATGAGAAAAGTTTCGTACGAAAAATTTACAAAAACGCGGAGGGACTAAGTTTAAAAGTTTGAGAAACGCGGGGTCTAAAATTTTAATTCCCCCAACACTTAGTCACTTTATCTAAAAACTTTCGAACCCTAATCGATAGACTCTCACTCTGAGTCTCTGACTGCCTCCTTTGCGTCCCCGACCTGAGCTCATTCTCTAACCTGAGCTCATTCTCTGCGTTCAGCTCTTTCTCTCTCGCTCTTCTCTTAAACCCTAGCGCTCTCCTCCCTCTCCTGCTCTCTTTCCACGGCTACTGTCTCTCCCTCATTGAACTACTGCCTCCGTCCCCTCACCGGCGCCATCGCCTTTGCCTGTGCTTCTCTTCCAACGCCACCACATCGTTGCTCCGAGATCTGAACCCCAACTGGTCCAACCTGCCTCCAAGGAGTTTATCCTCCTTGATTGGTGCGACTTCGAGCACCAAGTGCCAGCATGGTTCTAAAGCTCGCCTTTCTCTCTCCCGCAACCCCGCTCTCCTCTCTCTCTCTCTCTCTCTCTCTCTCTGTGTCTCTCTCTGGCACGGCCGCACGACGCCTTTTTCTTCTTCGACGGTGACGCCGTGATGGACTGACGGTGCGCGGTGAGTCTGGGTTTCTGTTTCTCTTAATTTCTGCTTCTGGGTCTTCACTCTTTAATCGATTTATGGCTTCCTCTTAATTTCTGCTTCTGGGTATTCAATTTTCAATCTTCAAGTCTGGGTTTGGCTCGAACTCTACTAGGTGAGGCAGCTTCAAGTTCAATTTTCGACTCGATTTCGGAAACTTCAAGCTTGGTAAGTTGCTGCCATCTTTCTTGCTTCGATTTCTGGGTTCGAATTGCATCTGTTTCTTTTACTATACGCTATACATATGACTGATATGAGATGAAAATTAGATATGTGATCTGTTTTGTCCTTCTGGATTTCTGGGTTCGAATTGCATCAGTCACTTTTTGCCTTTCTGTTTTGACTTTGGACTTGAAAATTTGAAATTGAGTTGCATTTGTAGACTTGTATATGTTTTGGTAAAGCATTGAATTGTTTGATGTATTGGTTTTGGATCTCATATCGTAGATTTTGAAGATTGTATCTTTAGTTATGTATCTGTGTTGTATCTCTTTTGCTACTGTTGCAGTTGTAGGAAACAGTTGGAGGAAACTTCATTGGTGTTTTTAATATGGGTGAGTCTCTGTTTTTCAAGGTTGATATTTAAAAACTTCATTTGGTCTTAGATTCTCTCAACCCATTGATGGAGTAACTTATATATGGTTTAACCCATTGATGGTTAACATGTAGTAACTTATATATGTTTGGACTTTGGAAGAAGCATTAATAATTGTGTTTACTACTTGCCCATTTTGATTGATATATATTTTTTTCTTTTTCAAAATGGGTTGAGAGAGAAGGGAAGCAGGATTAGTTTAGTGGTTTACATATTGAGAATGGTTACTGTGGTATCAATACACTATGGTGCTTTGTTGGTGGAAATTGGGGTACATATGGTTTAACCCAGTTTTTAACAGAGCAGTGGTTGTTTTGGATGTTGCATGAAACCCACACCGATTATTGCTGTCGACGAGCCTTCAAAGGGATTGAAAATTCAAGGGCGGTCGGTGAAGAGACCTGGCATATCGGATGATTTTTGGAGCAGCAGCAAGTATGATTTGGACAACAGCGCTGTGCAGTCCCAGAGAAGCATCTCATCCATCAGCACCTTACACCAGACCCTCCTCCATGGCAGCGGCGCTGGTAGCACGAGCAGCCAACCTGACTTTGTAAATCAAGGCAAGTTTTGATTGCGTGTTGCTTTGGTATGGCAATGATGGTTAATTGTGTTTGCTGTGTCACTTAGTCAACTCCAGATGTAGTTGTGTTGTGTTAATCTAAACCCAAAGTCCCAGTTTTTTTTTTTTTAAATGTACATTGCCCTGCTGTGTTCTACCCATGTCTTTGTTACTACACTTAACATTCCAAAGTCAGTTTGAAGACAGTTTACTTATATATGATATGTATGTAAGTTAGTTACTAAAGACATTTCTAGTTTTTTACGTTGTTTTGTGGCATATTCAGAGAGTGTATATATACTTCCCTACTTCCTTTGTTTCTAAAATGTTTGTTTTTACTAAAATGGTAACTCAACCTAGATGCTGGACTCAGAGAGGAGCTGTCTGGGTTGAAAGAATCTGAGAACAAATGAAGTTTTTAATATGGGTGAGTCTCTGTTTTTTAAGGTTGGGTGCATAGGCATTCGTTGGAGCCGTTACTATTTGCTCCTTGATTCTAATACTTGTCTTGATTAATTAGCATCTCTGCCTTTGCAGAATAACTTTTTGGTTGTTTATTTCTCTAGTGTTCAGAACTTGTTTCGTTGACATGCTAGGAGCTAATGTAGCCTCTCTTTCAGAATGAGACACCTAGCACAGAGGGAAAGAAGGACACTTATGAACTGGAGCTAATGTTGGCAGAAGAGAGAAAGGTTTGCTGTACTTTGTTTTCTTTTACTTGGTAATTTGGTTGGTTGGAGCAATCACATGTGTACATGAAACTTTAAGATTAATTTGTATTTTTCATGATTGACTAGCTATGGATCAGTCTTATTAATTTGTGATTAAAGATTGACTTTCAAATAGGTGAAGGTTTACCTTAACTATCTGGGTTTCGGAAATTGGGAATTGAGTTTTATTTTGTAATTGGAAGATTGTATTTTTAGTCACTACTACAAAAAGTTAATCACACAACACTAATCACACAACAGAACAGAAATCATCTGTTGTGTGTTTAAGTAAGCTCGATTATACAACGGTATTAGAAATATTCTGTTGTGTGAATGTCAACAAAGTGATAACTTTTTTATCAAAACTACATTACACAACGGAATTAAGTATTGTCTGTCGTCTAAGTGTTAAAAAATTTAACCGCAAATTTTCCTCCACTTTGGAGTCTTGGTTGGCTCTCGAAACACTAAAAACTGGGCTATTAGGTACAACGGGTTTCATTATTTCCGGTGTGATTGAAAAACTAAGCACCATGATTTGAGTAAGCTTGCTTGAATGTCTTCCCCTATATAGGCCTAGTGTAAGCTTTGGTCATCAGACAACAGATTTAAATTTTTTCTGTTGTGTGAACTTAGAACTGAGCGGCAACATTTTGGCTCAAAATATTGTAGGCACCATGTTTCCCTCCATGTTTTGGCATTTTGATTTTTATGTAGTGCACTCATACGACAGTTGGTGAAGTTTCTGTTGTGTGAGCGACTTTAGAAATTCTAGTTTAATTGTGCCCTCACCCAGTCCTTGCCACATCGTGTCTGAAGAAGAAGAAAAACAAAACAAAACGAAACCTAACCCCTCTCGAGCTTTCTCAATCGCGATTCCAGGCCCTCCCTTCTCTATCTCTCTCTTCCTCGGCGAAACCCCTCTTTCCTGAAACCTCTCTCAGTCTCTCGATCTCCTTGCTTCTATTCTTTATCCCCTGAAATCCAAATCCTCTTCAATGATGGAGGAGATAGAGTGTCCCAGATCTACTTTCTCTCTCCTCCTCGTCCGAGATACAGAAGAGGTTTTAGGTCTCTGACACTTCTTCAGTCAAGGTTTATTTCAAGCGCGGTGACTCCATCGATCACCCTCACCTTTGGCCCTTCCAGGTTCATTCCAATTTCATTGAACGGGGCTCAACATTGAAATTCTAATTGAGTTTTCCTGCAGTTTTGGCAAGAGACGGATAAAGCAGCTCATCTTGTGAGACAATACTTCTTGAATAATCTACATGAGGAAGAAGAAGAAAGCAATAGAGTAGAAGAAGAAAGATGGTGAGGCACAATAGGGCCATTACAGTCTTTTCTCCTGACGACCAGCTCTTCTAGGTCGAGCACGCCCTCGAAGCCGTGCGAAAGGGTAACGCTGCCATCGGCGTCCGTGGCACGGACACCATTGTTCTCGGCGTCGAGAAGAAGTCTACCGCCAAGCTTTAGGACTCCAGGTTCCTTTTCGCCTCTCTCTTTCTCTCTCTAACGCAGATGATTGGTTTCTCTTTGCTTTGATCTAATGGATGATAAATTCAGCTTTAGGGTTGGGGTTTATGTATGGCATCGATTTCCAATATTGGTTTCCAGTTTCTGCAATTAGCTTAAACTAATTGAATGTAGGATTTTGATTGGGTTTGCACATATTGTGATTCAGGTTCAGGTTGATTTTTTTAAGAATTCAAGATGTTAATTTTATTTGGAAATTTCGGTCTAATGAGTTAACAGAGCTATATGGGTAATCCGTGAACTCATAGAATTGCCCTTAGAATTGTGGAAGTCCTGATTTAGTACAAGTACTATGGAAACACGATAGATTCTTTGCAAAAAGGCTGCATTTTTAAGGCCCCATTAGCTCTATATCTAACTTGGTTTTCGGCATTTTTAGTGTCCCCTTATTAAAAACTTATCTTGGTAGTGCACAACTGATCTATTTGTTACATTGGCCTTGCTATGAGTGGATGATGCATGTTTCAATTGTCATAATAAGGGCTTTGGAATTATTTGGAGGGGCTGTATCTATGTATATTGTGTGTGCTTCTCATTCTTATCGAAAAGAAATGGTTGGCTTTTCAGGTATCTCTTTCTCTCTCAATCCCCAGTAAGTTTAAGTTGTTTTACCATCTATTGCTCCTCTTGGCAAATTTATTATGGTGGTTGTGCAGTTACTTCTTGCTGTGAAACAGTGCCATAACAAAGGAATATGTGGTTTGTTTGTCTAATGATTGCAACTAGATTTAGGGTTTCCTGGGTCTTTACTGGTTTTGATTACTAGGTGGAGTTGTTTATCTTGCAGTATTTGATTTTCCTAAATTTTTTGATTTTATTTTACAGGAAAAGTCTCATGTATCTTCCTACTATATGTGCTGTATTGTCAGGTACATATAGTTGCTTTACTATTTTGTGCTTCGTTCTTACATGATTTGTGGTTTTAGATTTCTGCTTACTGCAATCTGCAAGTACTTTTGTAAACCGTAGTTTTCTTCAATGTAGGCACAGAGTATCCTCTACTCAATCTGAAGACTTGTCTATTACTTCTACTACTTCAAGTACCGAGGTTGGAGAATTAAAGGTATGATGACGACAAGTAAAAGTTTTAGTTCTATATGGAAGCTTCTATTTATTATAATGGGAGGTCACTACTTTATATTCCCTACATGGCACTAGAAGCTTTATATATGATAAACAAATTTTTAATTTAAATGGTCATAACTTCTGTAGATGTTAATTGATTTATACCACATAACAATCACACATTTGTAATCAGATAAGCGTAGAGGTATCCGGGGCCAAAACTCAAGCAATATTTGATGACGTCTAATATTTTGTTCAAATAACTATCCAAAAACACATTGAGGAGGAACTCTACAATTCTGCACTTGAGGTATCTGTTTAATTTCTATTGAGACAGTTATTAATATCACACTAGAGAATTGTTCAAATAACTATTTGCTAAAAAAGAAACGATAAAAAAGAAAAAAGAAAAAAAGAAGCTCAGATAGCTCTGCTTGCCTATTGCTAAAACCTACAGTGTGATTACAGGGAAATGCACTCGGGCTTGAACACCATTTACACGGTGGATGTGCATTAGCTGCTTTTAATCATTTTCTTGGTTTTAGAGTTCAAAAATTGAAATCACAAGGAAAAGGACAAATACAAGCAAATGTTCAAGCAGATTTTCAAACACTTCTTGGACCTATGACAGAAAGAGAAGAGTCTCTTCTTTCATCAGTAAGTTTTATTGTCTAGTCATTTAGTATCATACTTTTCTGTGGACAACAAACTAGTGAAGTGGATCTCTTATCAACTTGTGTACATTATCTTTTTTTGTTTTATTAAATTTCAGTTTTCCTTCAGTAGAATATATTTTTCATTTTACGGTTTTTACCTGACACGAGATATATATATATATATATATATATATATATATTAAAAACTGAAAGAGTACAAACAGTAGTGTACTGGCAGTGCCTAAAAGAAGTTAATGTTATACATTCAGTTATAATGACTTATAAGTATTATGTACACGGAAAAAAAAAAAAAAAAAAGAACAAACTAAGGTAATAGAGATGGAAAACAAGTTAAGATGGCGCTAGTGCTGTACAAACCATCTTTCAAACAGGTTTCAAAATACATGGCACAACATGTCTAATGGCTTTTTCCAGACATGACATGTACACATACTTTGTGCCTAGCATGATATGCTTGAGTGGTTCCATGAAGCATATATGAGCTGGATATAATTGATGATCCAGTTTACACCTCTGCTTCGTCATTCTATTAGAATTTGGAGAAGCTTGGGTGCATGCATATATATCTATCGTTGCTGCAAATTCCCAAATCAATGTGCATTTATTTTTTAATTAGTTTTGGCTGCGAGATAGGTAACACATCAGGTTTGTCTCTCTCCTTAAGTTGTGACTGTCTTAGCATACTGGAAATCATGCCATCATTGTGCAAAATTCTGTGGTGGTCTTTCACTAAAAGTCTGGCATTTGAGTAGTGAAATGTTAAGTTTACATTGATTGTGATTTTCATCTTGCATATCATTCAATTTGATTAACAGAGAATTATACACCATTAAGAAGCATGTTACTAAAAAAGTGATAAATGTGGATTTTCACAGCCTAGCTATGTTTGCTATACCCTTGTGTACAGGGATTTTGTCAATAAACTAGTAGCTACCTAAGATTTCCATACTTGAACATACAGTTTGATTCAAATATCACATTATATACATCAAGGCATCAAGCCTTGCTGACTGAGCTTATTTGCTACTTTTCAGCTTCCTACTAACATGCATGGAGGGAATGGAAAGGTTACGTACATTGATGCTGACCCAGCAGCAAAGGCAGCTGCTGCAACTGTCCTTGGCATCTAAGTTGGCTATGGATTCAGGCCTAAGATTCCATGTAGAAGATGAATCTAGAGCTAATGCTGCACAAGATAATGAACTTGCCCATCAAAATCCTCAAGCACAAGATGGAAATTGGATTGCTCGTATTGCAGCATTACTTGTGGGTGAGGATTGAACACAATCTTGTATAGGTTATGAAATTGGAAGGCATAGTTCAATGAAATGTTTAAATGCTTATAAAGTTGTATATGGTGAATCAATTAGAGTTTGTTTGATGTATCAAAGCTACTTTTAGCATTAATATAAAATTATTGTTCATCGGTAATAATCTCTAATAGATTTGTACAATTCACCTAGCATTGATCTCATACAACACAATGCAAAATAATATGTTGTCTGACTGTAAAAGGATTCAAAATTAAGGCTTCTCATACAACAGTTACTAGATATTAGCCAATTCGATTACAACATTCACACCACAGTTAAGACAATATAGTTGTTGTGTGAACTAACAACCAACAACAGAAAATAACAAAATTATGTTGTGTGAGGTTCATAACACACAACAGAAATAAAATTATCCCTGTTGTCTGAATCAATCAACAGACAAGAGATATAATTTCTTTGTAGTTGTCTGATACTTATCTGAGACAACAAATAAACAATATAGCTGTTGTGTGTTATGAATCTCAGACAACAAAGAAGGAGTAATATCTATTGTGTGTTATGAATCTCAGACAACAGTGAATTCCTTCTTCTGTTGTCTAAATGTGTCGACACATCCCCGCGCATGCCATGGCAGACACATGCCTGCGCAAAATTCACACAACGGAAACAGGTATTCTGTTGAGCAAAGTATTGTCACACAACGGTGAAATCACCGTTGTGTGATTTTTCAATCACACAACACTCGTTTAGACCACAGTGAGGCTGGTCATCACACAACACAAAATGTCTGTCATCTGATTAACTTATTGTAGTAGTGAGTGATATACAGTGATTGATTTTTGTTATGTTTGTTTTGTCATGAATTGATCATTGATTTTTGAATTTTGCAGTTGTGTAGATACTTTTCATGAAGAGAAGAGCAAACGTAAAAGAAGAAAAGAAAACAAAGCTTTGACTATGGAATTGTTGGCTATGGCATATTCATCCCTTGTAGCCAAAATGGAGGAGATTATATATATGTTGGTCATATGCTGGAATTTTCAGCCACACAGAAGTATTCTATTGCATCTAATTCAACTTACAATGTGGAAGAGGCTGGTGATATGTAAGGTAGAAATGGAGGAATGTATAGATTTGATAATGGAAGAATTAGAGAGAGTTTGTAAGAGTTAGTGAAAAAGTTTGTGAACCAACTTTTATGATATGTAAAACGATAGCATATTCGGCAAACATTATAAGATTGTGATTACTACTCTTATCGCCTAAACCCGCAACATCGCGCGGACGTACTTTCTAGTATGATGTCTAGATATAAAGTTGAAATCAATTTTAACCATAAAAACTGATGTCTAGTAATACAGATACATCAGTTCCAAAATGAAAATCGATGTTACTGAAATATACAGACATCGATTTTTTGTCGAAAACGATATGTTACTGAGTACCAGACATCAGTTCCAAAATGTAAATCGATGTTACTAAAATATACAGACATCGATATTTTGTCGAAAACGATATGTTACTGAGTACCAGACATCAGTTCCAAAATGGGAACCGATGTCTGTAACAGTATCAGTCATCGGTTCTTAAATCAATAACGATGTTAAAACGCAAACTTGTGTTGTGTAATCTATATTTCTTTAAGCATTAAATACAATAAAATGTGGGTTTAACAATAGTAAAACATATGAGTTTGTTATCTTTTAAACCTATTTACATCGATTTATAATTAGGAACCGATGTCTACACGAATACTAGACATCGGCTAAAAACCGATGTCTGTATTTTCCGGATCTTTCTCATCACCTACAAAGACATCGGTCGGGTTTTTGTTTCTCATCGGTTTTTGGCCGATGTCTGGGGCCATAATTCTAGTAGTGCAAGCCTCTAACTCCATCCTAGACATGCTCAAAATACACACCCTAGAGTTAACTAGGCTCCTAGACATGCATTTTAACCCAACAAAAATAGATATAAGCATCCATCATATGAAAATTGCATCATTACATTAAATTAAACATCTTTTACACAAAATTTGGGTTAGGGACACAACCCTAACCCCCAACAAGAAAATTACTCACAACCCATAATTATGAACATCAAAGATACAAAATTCAAAGAGAAAAGAGTAGTGAAGTGTAGGAGAAAACAAGAATAATCACAAATAGCTAAAAAGCTAGCATGACTAGTCTTGAATTACAACTCCCACAATTACCCCAAGTCTTGAATCTTGTAGAGATAGAGGCCTTTGATGAATCCTTGAAGCTTTGGGTGAGTAAATCCTTCAAATCTCAAAATAAAATAGAAAGAAAAGAGGAAAAATGGATGAGAAGGAGAATGAGAGCAGCCCAAAGGCTGCCCCCTGTTTTGGTGTAGTGCGGCTGCTGTTGGTAGGGATGTGGTTCTCCTCCTTCTCTCATAAATATATTGCAGATATATATCAACATCTGAGGCTGAGATCGATTGGCCAAAGTGAAGGGAGTAGGGTTGCCACGTGTTAGTATGGGAGTGGACAAGAAGAAAGGAAGAAATGGTTTGGGCACGTGATGGCGGCAGACTTCTCAATTGAAACCAAAGCTTAATTAAGTGTAAAGCTTAATTAAACTAAGGTCTACTGCTGCATGTTAATGGCTGGAGGTATTAAATAATCAAGCTAATGATCAATTAATACAAAACCTTTTCTTTATTTTCTGTAATTTTCTTCTTCTTTTCTATTTTTCTTTCTTCTCCACTTCCACAATCTCGAATATTTCCATATATATTGTCAAGGGACTAGTCGGGTTTCGCTCTCAAACTTGCATTGACCATGGTTGACCGTGTCGACAATTTCGTCTCCTCGTCGAAAACTCCAATTTGCTCCACTTTTGTACCATTTTCTCTCGTTTCCGCAACTCCGCTTATTTTCTACACAATAAATAAAAATGAATTAATTATATAATAATTGACTCGAGGATTAGCTTAATTCTAGTATTTTAGATATAATTACACGTATAAAAATGCGTGTAATCAGGAATGTTGCTATTAAGTTTGATGTAGCAAAAGGCTTTGATACTCTGAATTGGGACTTCCTTCGAAGGGTCCTTAATGCTTTTGGTTTTCATGCAAATTTTGTAGATTGGATTAGTTCTATATTGGCTTCAGCTCGGCTCTCTGTCTTATTTAATGGCTCTCCAGTGGGATTTTTTAGTTGTAGCCGTGGAGTTCGACAAGGTGATTCACTATCTCCACTTCTTTTTTGCCTTGCTGAAGAGGTTCTTAGCCATGGTATCTTGCGTCTGGTTGATATGGGGCATGTCCAAGCTATATCCTCTCCTCATGCTGTGAAAGTCTCTTCTCATGTTTTATTTGCTAATGATATAATGGTTTTTTGTAAGGGAGATAAAAGAAGCCTACTAAATCTTATGGCTTTCTTTGAGGAGTATGGACTCAACTTGGGTTAGTTGGTGAACAAAACCAAGTCTCATGTTTATTTGGGGAAGTCAGCTCTTCATCGTCGTACTCTAATATATTCTTGGTTGGGTGTTTCAGTGGGTAAATTGCCCTTCATGTACCTTGGTGTGCCAATTTTTGTTGGCCGACCAAAGCGAATTTACTTCCAAGTCTTGGCTGATCGAATTCGTAATGTTATGTCTAATTGGAGAGGGCATTCTTTTTCCATGGCAGGATGGGTAACTCTGGTAAATTATGTGGTAGTTAGTATGCTTTCCCATAGTTTCACAATTTATGCTTGGCCAAGGATTGTATTACAACAAGTTAGAAATTGGATGAGGAATTTTATTTGGACCGGCAATGTGTCTTCTAGAGCCTATTATCCAGTCTCTTGGAAAAAGTGTTGTGCTCCATTGAAGGAGGGTGGTCTTGGAATTCGTAATATTATGGCTCTTAATAAGGCTTTCCTCCTAAAAAAATTTTGGGATTTCTTAACTAAGTGTACACCAGCGGCTGCTTTTTTTTTTCTGCTCAGTTTCTTCAACGTTCAGGTCAGCCATGTTCTTACTATAAAAAATCATCTATTTGGCCTGGCATGCGCTCCTTGTTTATGGATATTTTCTACAGCTCTAAATGGTTAGTGGGCAATGGTCGATCAATTAATTTTTGGCATGGTAATTGGCTTAATGGTTCAATTGTTGATAGATTGGGTATTGTGCATCAGCTTGGCAAATTATTATGTGCCAAAGTTTCTGATTTCATCAGAGATGGCTCTTGGCATTGCTCTACAAATTTGATTGCTGATCTTGCTGCACTTTGGTCAGATATTTCAGCTGTTAGGCTTCCTTATTCAGACATGGAGGATAAGCTGGTGTGGTTGGATTCTTCTGATGGGAGTTTATCTTTATCTATAGCCTATGAGTTCAAGAGGAGTAAACAGGCAATTGTTCTTTGGGATAGATGGGTTTGGCGACAATGCTTTCGTCCTCGAAACTCTGTTACTTTATGGGAATTTCTTCATGGTGAGCTTTTAACATATGATCTCTTACTTCAGCGAGGCTTTTCTTTTACTTCTATGTGCTCTCTCTGTCATGCATCTGCTGAGACAGCCCACTACCTTTTTTTTTAGTGCTCTTTCTCTATGAAGGTCTGGTTTGCAGTTTTATCTTGGTTTAAAGTCAGTAATCCTTTCCTGGATATATAGGATTTCTTCTCTTACCCACTGCAACATGGTTTTGGTACTCAATTGCAATTGCTATGGTAGGGAATGATGGGAGTTGGCTTCTACTCTCTTTGGGAAGCTAGAAATTCTATTCGTTTTGATGAGCGTCACTTAACTACTAATTATTTGATTCACTCTATCAAGCAACAAATTTGAGAGGTTGATTTTTGGGGTTTAGGAATTATGTGTAACTCAGTAGATGAGCTTTGTATTTTCAACGCTCTTGGAATCAGCGATAGAGCCTCAAGAACCCATCAAATTTGTGACGTAATTTGGCATGCTCCTTGTGCTTTTCAGTTAAACGTTAATACAGATGGTGCTGCTCGTGGGACGCCAGGACTCAAGGGCTATGGAGGTATTTTTCGTGATCACTTGGCTAATTTTATGGGTTGTTTTGCTGGTTCCATTAGTATTGCTACTGCCCTAGAAGCAGAGCTTCAAGCCATTATTCATGCAGTTTCAATAGCATCAGGAAAAGGATGGACTTCTCTCTGGTTTGAGTGTGATTCAGCAATAACAATTCACTTTCTTGCCAATAAAAATTGCTCAGTCCCTTGGCGTCTAAGTGTTGATTAGGTCAATTGTTGTACCATTCTCTCCTCTATGCAGATTCAGTTTTCACATATTTATCGAGAAGGGAATCAAGTGGCTGATTGCTTAGCTAACTATGGGGTGGATCATGAGGGGAATTATTGGTGGGACTCTTGCCCTCCTTGTGCTTCAACTGCCTTTGTTCACAATTTGCAAGGTTTACCGAATTTTCGCATTAGCTAATTCTGAAGTGCTTGATAGATTTCATGCAAAGGTGGGTTCTGCTGCATGATTGCTCTATTCATTAGTTTGTAACTATTTTAGCTCAGTGCTCACTTTGAGTACTTTATTTCATTTTGTTTTCAGAGAGATTTTGGTTCTTGTCCCCCTCTCTTCTTGTGTTTTCTTTTCCTTTATTAATAAAATAAAATAGAGGGACGGGCGGTGGGTTCCCGGTTGTGATGTCCCCCTTTCTTTCAAGATTGTGGGTGGGCGCTCGTCACCCCAAATTGACTGTGGCAGAGGAACTAATATGTCATAATCCTCTATTTAATTAAAAATAAAAAATAAAAAAAAAGATTGAGTCTGTTTGGCTCTAGTTTTGAAAATGCGGAGGAGGTATATAAAGGCTGACGCTCGGGTCGGGTTCCTTTCTCGTTGCGGGTCCGCACGGGTCTTTAATTTATTTATTTATAATTGGTTTTGTTTATTAAAATTTGAACATTTTTCTATTTCGTCAATAATTAAACTGTCTTGTTACCTTTTTCTTTACCACACAACATGCGACGAGAAAACCCCCATTTCGTTTTACTCTTCTTCTTTTTTTATTCCTTAATCAAAAGATTCAAAACTAATAATAGGTCTTATATTTTTACACATTAATAAACTGAAGCTTCGACTGAATCATTTGTAACCAAAATAATTTTATATTAACTTAATTTTTTAATGGAACAAATCTCTCTCTAATTTGTTGGCACTGCGCTCTTTATGTGTGGCCAAACTAAGTACAATAAAACTCAAGGTTCTAAAAAACGCTAGGCGCTAGTCGGGCGGTGACCCGGGGACTAGCGCCTAGGGGCCTAGGCGGGGACTAGGCGGTTTTTAATTATTTTAATTTTTTAAACTATTTTATAGTGATTTACCGAAGTTTTGAGATTTTGGAAATTAATTAAGGAAATAGAAAATGGGTGGAGCGATCCTAGCCATCCATCGTCTCCACGTCTTGATCCTAGCCATCCATTATCAATTGGACACATCTATATGACTTGGTGAACAGTGGGAGAATACATGAAATTTCGAGAGAAAGGGGGAGAGAGAGCTCGGTGCTCTCTGACCCGAGAGGTGCTCTCTGACCCGAGACACAGCGCGACCCGACCAGAAATTCCACTTCCGGCCACCCCACGACTGCACGCGGGCACCCACTTCTTCGTCTCTGCGTCGCCTACCTCCTTGCACCCTCAGATCGTCCATGCATCGACGGTGAACAGAGAAGCAATGACTGGAAGCTCCGAAACTTCTCCGGTGAGCTCTGCAATCCCCGTCTGTTCCGGTCACCTTTTAGACTACCTGTGGTATGGAATCTCCTCCCCTCGTCTTCCTCTACATGTCTAAGTAATTAGTTTTCAGTTTGGATTAGGTTTTGATGGTTTGCGGTTCTGGGTAGCTACGGCTCTGCCTTGTTCATCATTACCGGCAACCTTTCCGGCTTCGTTCTGGCTTGGTTACACGCTCTTGATAAAGAAATCGATCAGGTCGCCAAGATTACCAGCTTGGGGCGTTACATACGGCAGTGATTCGGATGTGGAGGAGGAGAAGCGGCGGGAGTGAGAGGTTGGTGGAGAGAGATGTGGTTATGATTTGCATCAGTCCGCCTAGTTGCCGACCGCCCAACGCCAAGCCGGGGCCGCCCAACCCGCCTAGGAGCCGCCCAGCCCGCCTAGGCGGCCAATTTTCTCCCTCACGCCTAGCTCGATTGACTAGGCCATAATCGGAACGGCCTACAGCCGCCTAGTCGGCCGCCTAGGCCGATTTTTAGAACCCTGATAAAACTACTTGTTTATTTTGACATAATTGGCTCAATTGCTATAACAATTCTAAAACTATTTGCAACTTTCTGTATCTTATTCCTATTATCCTACTTTTGGATAAATTGTTGGTGTAGTACCATATTATAGTTTGTTCTACCTTAGCTCTAGTATCAAGTCGTTCATCGAAAATTCTTCATTACACGGAGGGTGGACATGCACGACGTACGTGGTGAAATTTGGGCATATGATACGTCGACTGGGCAATCAAAACATGTGCAAAACATGTGGACCCACATAGTGTAACCAATCAGAGTTGTTGCACATGGGCCGTGTACTGAAGAGTCTCTGGTCATTCATAGCTTGTGTCTGCTCCCAAACTTGCTTAGAATGTTATTTCTAAACGATTGCAACAGTGTATATAAGCTTCACAGGTACTGGCAAGCTGATTTTTTGGGACTCCCAAATTATCGTTTTTCATTTTGATAAATGGTTGCTCATTTAATGCCTGTAAGTGGCATGATGAAGGAAGTTATTATGGTTGCCGAGATGATCCTGTTGGTTTGTTATTATTGCTCACGCCTTGTCAGAGGCTTATATTTCTAGGAAGTTGTGCGCAAGGTTAGCTACATGATCAACTGCATGAAGCTGCAAGGGAAAATTTGGCATATTTTGGGTGCTAGCCTTTTAATTTCATGGCTGTTTCTTTATTTTAGAATTGTACATGAGGGGGAAGTACTTCCCCTTCTCTCCTCTTTCGTTGACTTTTTTCTTCTTTATTTGGACTTTGTATTTTTTTTCTTTTTATTATTAATAAATTGAATAGGGGGACGGGCGGTGGGTTCTCAGAGTGGGGCAGACCCTTCGCCTTCGGGTTTGAGGGTGGGACAAGTTTCCTACATCGTCTGCCTCCGAGGAGCTAATATCGTCTAATTGTTAAAGGAAAAACATATTGTGTGCCTTCGTCAAAGCAACTGATGGAGAGAGAATCAAGGAATCAGTAATTACCATCAATCAGCACAATTATGGATCAATCAGCATTTAGTATCATTAATGTAATCGATATTTCCGTTGTAATTCTATCCCTATATAAAGGGACTATGAAATGAAATGAGTAGACCAATTCCAATTGTCATTTTACTTTAACACATTATCCGCACGCTCAGAGTCAATAGCCAAAGAAAAAACCTTAGAAGAAAAAAAACTTAGTTTTCTATTTTCTTTCCGTCGAAAAAAGAAAAACAAACCCTAGAAATTTTCTTTTTTCTGCCGCCACCCAAAAAAAAAAAAAATATTCAGTCTAGATCGGGCTAGAGCCCCGCCGCTAGCCTTCACCGGTCCTCTCCCCTACACCGGCCTTCATCTTCAGATCTCGACCTCAACCCAGACCGCCCCCAGCCTTTGTCTAGCGCTGCACACCCTGCCTCAGCCTCCAGACTTGAGTCTGGCCTCCCACCTGCATCGCACGGCTCCGGCCTCGTCTCTCAGCGTCGATCATCAGCACTTCTAGCAGCCCACCAATCACCGGCGCGGCCTCGTCCGAACCGACCTCCATCACAGCTCACACCAGCCTCTCTTCCAGCAGTCCAGTGATCCCAGCAGCGCGCATCAGACCGCACCTTGACAGCAACGTTGACTCAGCTCTAAATCGAAATTCGACGACCGACTCGATCAACCGGCTTCCCAGACCACCGGCGCCGCCCTTGAGACCCACTGATCTCGACCCAGTCTCTACCACCGGCCGTAGATCCCTACGCTACCCAACCATCTGCACCATCTGTAAACCAGAAAACAAGGGAAGACAGAAACCCAGAACGGAGGAAGAAGGAGAGAGGGAAGAAACGCGACGGGAAAAAAAAAAAAAAGAGAGAGAAAAACAGGCCTCTGCGGCCCAGAAAAAAAAAAGGATAAAGAAACAGGCTTTTCGGCCCAGAGAAAAAAAAAGAGGCCCCTCGCCCCCCGGCCCAGACATAAAAAAAAAAAGAAAAAAAAAAAAGAACAAGGCCCGTGGCCTACTGCTGAAAAGAAGAGGAAACGGCCCAGTTTTCTCAAGCCCAAAAACATCGCTACGCAAGCCTGCATCAATACGCGCGTGCGCTAGGATTGTTTTATTTTCTCGCGACCAAGTATGTTCTCTTTTATTTATTTTCATACTATGGTATATTTTCATTATTTATAGTTAGAACTTTTGAGCATGTTTAGTTAGATAATTTTGATCTTTTTAAGCATGTTTTGTTATTTATGTTTTACATAATTATGTTTAAGCATGTTTTAATTATGCTATAGTTTATACTTTATTTTTGAACATGACATATATATCTTGTTATATATTATTTACGCAATTGTGAGCATGTTTTGTGAATTTTATTTACTCTTAAATAATTATTCCTACGCATGTCTTTATATTATGCTATTGTTTATATTTTATTTTACGCATGATATATTATTGCTATCATTATGTGTAGCATATATTTTGGTATATATTTGTGAAATTTGAGCATGCCATGTAATTTATTTTAATATATGCTTTGTTTTTATTATTTATTACGTGCTATAATTATTACTTGTTTAGAATGCTATAGAGCATATAAACTCCATTTTGCCATGATAATGAAAATTCATGAGCATTATACATACATACTTACCGTGATAATGCATTTTCATGTAGCATCGAAAAAAAATGTGACCATTACGAATCTTGGTCTTGAAATCTAATTCACATTTTTTTTTTTGGAAAATAATTTACGTGGATGTCTTTACAACTGCGTAATTTATATCTTCTTTCTTGTTTATGTAGATGACTGATCCAACTCGACCTGAATTTGACATCTTGGACTCAGAAGGACTTGAGTACCACCGTTGGGTTTCCAATGTAGAAACTGCCTTTGTGGCAAAAGACTACACTGCCACCATTACTAACCCCAAAGATGATGAATTATCTAATAAGGTGAAAGCAGATGCCTTAATGTTTCTGAGGTGATATATTGATCCTAGCTTACGCTGGGAGTACCTTCAGTTGAAGACACCCAAAGAATTGTGGGATACCCTTAAAGGACGTTTTGGGAACATTCATGACACTTTACTCCCAGAACTAGCTATTCAGTGGAATGGAATCCGCTTGCTTGACTATAAAAAGGTCAATGACTTCAACAAGGACATGTTGCGCTTAAAAGCACGTCTCAATTTTTGTGGAAGGGAAATCACAGAAAATGATATGATCTATAAGACTCTTACCACCTTTCCTACTTCAGCTTTTATACTAGCGAACCAGTATCAGTTGGAGTATGACAACAAAAGAATCACAACCTTCAATAAGTTGATAAGCCTTCTGCAAGTGGCTGAGAGACATAATGAGATTCTCTTAAACAACAATGCCAGGCCCACTAGGACAAAGAAAATTCCCGAGGCTAATTATGGGAAAAAGAAAGGTAGAAAGAACTCAAATGCAAAGGGGTTTAGACGTGATAATCCCTACCCACGTGGCAACCATGCACCACGTGGTAAGGGACATGGGGATCATGGAAACAAGATGCAAAAGGAAAGAGTTGACAATGAACCATGCTATAGGTGTGGATTCATTGGGCATTGGTACAAGAACTGCCAAGCAAACAACAGAGTAGCAGCCAATTACAAGAGCTATAGAGAGTCTAAAGAACAAGAGGCTCACTATATGGAAGAAGGAGGTCATGACCTAAATGTCAACCTTACAATTGCAGACTTCAATGGCAAAGAGGAACTTGCTAAGTCAATGGTTGCTCTCAATCTTGACTGATCTGCTTTATTCATTTTATTTTCCAAAGATAGTTGTGAAGGCATAATGCCTCATTTTTAATTAGACTATTATTTGGTCTTAAAGAATGGTTTGATGTATTAGATTTGTGAACAAAGACCTTGATTTGCTGATCATTGGCTTATTAATAAATTTCGAATTTTATTCTGAAGCACTGAATTTATTCAAATTTATTTTCTATACACATATTTACATGGTTCGAAATTGCAATATAAAGATGTAAAGCAATACATCTAGAGAAAAAATTATTATTAGAATGAAAAGATTATCATTCTACTAAAATAGAAATACTCTAAAGAATCTGAGATATATTTAAAGTCAAAGACGCTCTGTATGCACCAAGAGCTAATCGAACCTTGTTAAGTTTCAAAGACATTCGTGCCAACGGTTATCATGTAAAAACACACTGTGAGAATGGAACTGAATACATTTATATTACCTCTAATGAATGTGGAAGGAAACGCATTTTAGAGAAACTTATGAGTCAATCTAGTCAACTGTACCTCACTACGATTCAGATCATTGAATCCTACACTGTCACCAACAGTGAAATGTGGGACACTGACTCATACAGGCTTTGGCATGACCACCTAGGGTACCCCGGTCTTGACATGATGATCCGTATTTTAACGAACTCATAAGGACATCCCTTCTTTTGAGTGAAAAATAAAATGGGACAAAAATCCTTCACACTGCACGGTGTCGGTTCTAGTACTGCTCAAATGTAGTCATTGCCTTCTGAAGTACCAGAAGCACTACCACTCTCCCATTATGCCTCATTGACTATTTCAAAGGCACATCACTCGTTTTGCAAAGCCTGCTCTTTAGCAAAAACAGGATCGAGACCTCCCTATGCTAAAGATATAACATAAAACATTCAATTCTTACAAAGGATACAAGGACATATCTGTGGACCTATCCATCCAGAATGCGGACCATTCAAGTACTTTATGGTTCTAGTGGATGCTTCGACACACTGGTCACATGTCGCTTTATTGTCCACAAGAAATGCTGTAAAACTCCTAACACAGATTATACGTTTAAGGGCTCACCACCCTGATCACCCTATCAAGTCTATAAGGCTTGATAACATTAGAGAGTTTACATCAAAAGCATTTGATGAATATTGCATGCCTATTGGGATCGATGTAGAGCATCATGTACCCCATGTGCATACACAAAACGGTATCGCAGAAGCCACCATCAAAAGGCTACAGATGGTGGCTAGAGCATTGGTTATGCGCACCAAGCTACCTATATCTGCCTGGGGTTATGCAATATTGCATGCAGCTTTACTTATTCGTTTCAGACCCATTGCTAGCCAACCATTTTCTGCGTACCAGTTGGTAACTGGATATGAGCCTGACTTACGCATATTTGGTTGAGTAGTATATGTGCCTATTGCACCCCCACAGCGCATCAAAATGGGTCCTCAGAGACGATAAAGTATTTATGTTGGATACGAATCTCCAACGATTATCTGCTATTTGGAACCCTTGACAGGCGATCTCTTTACCGCTAGATTTGCGGATTGTCACTTTGATGAGACAGTCTTCCCGTCGTTAGGGGGAGATAGGAAAAAGGATTTTCCAAGGGAACGATAGGAATTGTCGTGGTTTGTCCCCACTCTGTCTCATTTTGATCCTCACACTTCACAAAGTGACAATGAAGTGAAAAGAATAATAGATCTTCAGAACGTATCAGATTCGATGCCTGATGCGTTTACTGATATTGCAAAAGTGACGAGATCACATATACCAGCTGCAAATGTGCCTGCAAGGTTAGAAGTCCCCAACAAGGGGCACGGTGCCATAGATAGAGGCATTGCAACCTCACTTAGTGGAGGTGTGGTTGAGGTCATGGCTCCCCAAGGAAGAGGGGGAGGTCACTTGGTTCGATTGACACTCACCCAAGGAAGAAGAGGATGAGTAAGGCACAAACCAATCATCAATGTATAGAATCCCTCTCATGAGATTGTCTCTGATTATAGTAATGTCCATGAATCAATAGTAGAGGACGCTCCGATGTTAAAAATGATTCCAGAGAACAAAGAAATCTCAGAAGATATTAGAGTGCGTTTGAGTTGATAGAAAGATCTTCCATACACATTGATGATATATACTGTTGCTCAAGGAATCATAGAGCACGATGATATCGAATCACGCCCTGTTGCAAAATGTCAACAAAGAGCAGATTGGCCTAAATGGAAAGAAGCAATCCAGGCAGAATTAGATTCTCTGACAAAGAGACAGGTATTTGGTCCGGTAGTGCTAACCCCACCAAGTGTAAAGCTTGTAGGACATAAATGGACCTTTATCAGAAAGCGTAATGAGAAGAATGAAGTCCTAAGGTACAAGGCTCGCCTTGTGGCACAAGGTTTCTCACAACACCCTGGAATTGACTACGAGGAGACATTCTCTCCCAAAATGGACATTATAACATTCCGCTACTTAGTTAGCTTAGTAGTTTCCAAAGAACTGGAAATGCAGCTTATAGATGTGGTTACTGCATATCTCTATGGGGATATAGATTCAGAGATATATATGAAAGTGCCTGATGGTCTTACATTACCCAAGTCAAGTGACTCTAAACCACGGAGTGCGTTTGCAATGAGGTTGAAACGCTCACTTTACAGATTGAAACAATCCTGGCGGATGTGGTATACCCGTCTAAGTGACTACTTGATTGGGAAGGAATATAAGAACGATGAATTATGCCCCTGCGTATTCATAAAGAAAACAAGTTCCGGATTTGCAATTGTAGCAGCATATGTCGATGATATGAACATAATAGGTACTCTTGATGAAATCAGAGAAACCGCGAGCTACTTGAAATCCGAATTTGAGATGAAGGATCTTGGGAAAACTTGATTCTGTCTAGGCCTTGAACTAGAACACCTAGTTTGTGGAATACTAATCCACCAGTCTGCATATGTCCAAAAGGCAGGCAATTTAACATGGACAAAGCGCATCCTGCTAGCACTCCCATGATCGGTCGAAGATTGGATGCAAAGAAAGATCCATTTCGTCCAAAGGAAGATGACGAAGAGGTGTTGAGAGCTGAAATTCCCTATCTAAGTGCAATAGGCGCATTATTGTACTTAGCCCAATGTACTCGACCAGACATTGCATTCTCAATGAACTTGTTAGCTAGATTTAGCTCAGCGCCACCGCAGCGTCACTAGAATGGTATCAAGAACATTTTCCGATACCTAAAAGAAACCATTGACTTGGGACTGTTCTTCTCCTACAGAGAGACAAGAGAGACCGCAAATGGAACTGCAATCCCTAAAGGAAATGTTTATGGCGAAAACGCCACTCACTACACCGAAATGCCAAATGAAGTTTTGGTTGGTTTTGCTGATGCTGGGTACCTCTTTGACCCACATAAAGGTCGTTCCCAAACTAGTTATGTATTTACCAATGGGAACAAGGCGATATCTTGGAGATCAACCAAGCAAACCATTGTGGCTACCTCCTCGAACCACTCTGAGATCATTGCTCTACATGAGGTGGTTCGTGAGTGTGTATGGTTAAGAACTATCATTACACATATTCGGAGGACTAGTGGTTTGAGTTTTACCACTGAAGAGCCTACTTGCATTTATGAACACAATGCAGCTTGCATCGAACAGATGAAGTTAGGTTATATTAAGGGTGATAACACAAAACACATATCGCCAAAGTTGTTCTATAATCAGCAACAACAGGCTCTCCTCAAGATTCAAATAAATCAAGTAAGGTCTGAGAAGAATGTGGCAAATTTGTTCACCAAATCATTGCCCAAGGCCACATTTGAGAAACATGTGAAAAACATAGGAATGCGAAGTCTTTCCAAACTCCCTTGATTAATGCAAGTATCAGGGGGAGGTGTAGACGTCAGGAGAAGTCTAACACACACATGTCAGCCTCAAATGTAGAAGGTGCGTTGTGCTCTTTTCCTTCAACCAAGGTTTATTTTTGTCCCACAGGGTTTTTATTGTTACTTGACAAGGTTTTTAGTGAGGCAACAACTCATGCACCATTTCATCTTTGACTTGGCACAAGGGGGAGTGTTAAAGGAAAAACATATTGTGTGCCTTCGTCAAAGCAACTGATGGAGAGAGAATCAAGGAATCGGTAATTACCATCAATCAGCACAATTACGGATCAATCAGCATTTAGTATCATTAATGTAATCAATATTTCCGTTGTAATTCTATCCCTATATAAAGGAACTATGAAATGAAATGAGTAGACCAATTCCAATTATCATTTTACTTTAACACTAATCCCTTATTCTTAAAAAAAATAAAAATAAAAATAAAAATCGTGACTGTGTTCGAGTTTATAATGTTGAGAAAATTGTCAAATTTGTCACTTCCCCTTTTTGATGACTAATCTAGTCCTTCCCTAACATCGCATAGAGGTAATGGTGCACAATTAATACCTTCATAATGGACTTGAAAATTGGTCAATTGGATAACAATTCTTCATTTTTTGCAGGGATACGGGAGGAATTGGACAAACAATATTGTTTAGACGCTACTGGCCCATAGGGAAGCCCCAAGATCGCCCAGAACAACAAATGAGAAACTCCTTGTTCAGAGAAGGCATCGCTTGAAGACCCAATTCTTTGATGAGCACCAAAAACTCTTGACGATTGACTCTCCAAGATGATGATGATGGGTTTCACTTTTTCCAGCTTCAGATCCGCAGCCAACCATAACCAGTCTAATAGAGGTAATTATTTTCTCCTTATTCATTAAATATATGGAATCTCAGTAAATCCCAGTTTTCATTTGCAGTGATGTTTTCTTTTTATAACCCACCCAAGCGCAAAGAAGCTGTTAGTGTTCTACTGGTTCTCCATATTCATTGCATCTGGGGCATATGGGGTTAATTGTTCCCGAATATATTAGCAAACTGGGCAGATCATAAGTCAGTAATCTCCAAAGAAAATTTGATCCTTTTTTGTCAATCTTCTTAAACTGTTTAGCTATACTGTCGAGGCTTGGACCCTAAAAGAGTCAAAAAAAATTTTATAATCCTCCAACACTTTCTAGCTTGTAGGGAAAGACTACAAGCTTCTAGATATCCCAAGTTCTCTTTAAATTGCAAATCAGAGTACTTTTTAGTTCCAAATTGCAAATTAGAATGGTGCCTCGTAGCTTAGATGAAAATAGTATCTGAAACATGTAGATAACATAGCGGTTTGCTCTGCCTTATTTTGTGGATGAAGCCAGCTTACTCTGCTGCTCAGGGATCAAGCCCAAAGAAGTCACGAACATAGGTATACTGTTAAGAGCGCTGAATGTAGCAAGAGATGAGGTCGTTGAAGCTCTTTCGGATGGTAAGTGATTTCTTCTTTCCCATTCTATTGATAAATTAGCTCCTCCACTCTACTTTGTGATAAAGAAATTTTGTCAACAAATTGAAAATTTACATTTAATAGCAATGGTATGGCTCTCTAGAGTAGGTAACCACAGACTTTCTATATTTACTTTCCATTATCCTCACAAAAAGAACTGAAATAGATTGCATGTTTTGTTGTTAGCTCAAGTTATTATGCCATATGTCATGTTAGCTTAAAGCATTTCAGAGTTCAGAATAATCAGTTGATAAAATCTGTGGTAGCACAACCTATTAGGATGCTCACATTGTATCTTAAAATGGTTAAACCACTGTTAGGGAAAGAAAAGGAGGAGACAAAACATGAGAGCGAAAAGCTTAATATGTAGTCATCATTGTTACTCGGAAAATAAGAATATAATGAGTCTTAACAGTAAAACTTCGGATTCCACATACACCATTATGTCAATAGAGTGAATATACCTATAGGATATATACCAATATTTGAAAATTAGAATAAAGGCAGTCAGAATTCAAAGCTTACATTGTAATAAACCAATATATTGTCTAACATAATTTCTTGATTCCCCTACATCAGTACATCCTCCATTTGTGACCATTATCGATTGTATTTAAAGTTCTCCAATAGAACCAAAACATAGATCTCGTCCATAGAAACCCTCGTGCATGAAACTGTTAAATCATTTGATGTTTACCCTATCAAGTACTTTGAACTTTTACCGTATGTTTTTGTTGAAGAAGAATGACAGCAACTGACAATTACAGTAGACTATGCCTTCTGTGTCTTTGAACTTTACCTTTGACATTCTTAGGCTTCCTGTGTTTGTGCTGCATACCTTCAATCTGCTTTTCGGCAGTGGCATGTACCTTCTGCTTCTTTTTCAGATGAAACTTGAGAATAGCATCCTCTATTTCTACTTTCTTCTTCATTATCCTTGATGATGAAGGTCTCTGTGATGGTTCCTTTTTTAGCATCCTCATCACCCATGTCTTTAGTAAGCCATCAGGCCAGCTGTCAGGAAGCTCTGCTTTTCCTCGTTTTGTCAGCATACGAATTACCTCAGATGCTTTATGTCCTCCAGTACTGTTAAGTAGCATCTCAACCAGCAGAATACCCAAACTAAACACATCAGCTTTTGCATTAACCAGTTCATCAGGTGCTGAGTATGGAGGTTTGGTTTTAATCTCATTTGTACCATCGCCTATTTCCTGGGCTGCAGAACAGTAAGTAGTAGAAGTGTTAATTAGGTCCCAATGATACCTGGCGTCTCTTGTTAAGTCTTGGTTCTATTCAATGTAAAACCAAAAGTGAACTCACCGAGGCCAAAATCTCCAATTTTCAGCAGGCCGTTGCTGAAGAATATATTTGCCTTCTTAATGTCTCCATGCATGATATTGTGACCATGAATGTGTTTCAGGCCTTTTGCGGTTTCCAAGAAAATGTGTGCACATTCTTCCGGCGTAAGTGCTCCAGCCTTCATCTTTTGCTCTACCGTGCTTCATTAGCACAACAACAGCAGAGTGTTAACTCCATAAATTTATGTAAATTTCAAGATAAAAGGTTACCAGTGCAGGCAATTGCACCTTCAATTGAACTATGCTATTACTCACAATAATGTGAATCTCATGCAATTTTTTTATTTGTCTAATAACTGCATTATTTTGCTTGCAGGAACAAAAGACTAAGTCAAAATCGTTTGTCTGTAGACTGAAGTAGTAAGTTATCTTGGGTGCAAAAAGGTTTTAGAAATTAGTTGCTTGAAATGAAATCATTCTCTCCCTCCCTTTATCTTAAGAGTGGTAGGGAGAAATGGAGGATAGTATGTAGTTTCATTTTCAAAGTTTTTACGATGGGGTACTCTTTTTGCCGCTCACTCGGAATTACCGAGCAATGTTCTGACAAGGCCCATTGCTATCCTATTCGTTATAAGGTGATTGAAAGTTATCAGTGGAATTCATTTTCTGATAAAACCAAAGTTACTTGTTGCTTAGATGAAAAATGTATCAATGATAAATGTGCAGAATAGATTAGTAAATGAGTGATAGATATGAATCTGTTGCTTTAACTGAGGAGTGATAATTACCAGTCACATAGCTCCTGCTGAATGTACAGGCATGGTTGGTCTGTCTCAACTGGATGCTCTTCCGTTGGTATTTGAGGATCTCCAGTTATGCCAACAAAAGTAGGTTCAATCCATACCGAATGGTATCGGACAATTGCAGGGTTATTGAACTTGGATAAAATGACAGCCTCCCTAAAAAAATTAAGCAATTTATGTAAATATCACTGAATACAAATCAGAAATTGTCATATTACAAACGAATCTTAGGCTTAAGTTTAGTACCTCATGAGTTCATCAAATGGGAAATCCTCATCAACGAATACTGAGATTTTCTTTATAGCATACGTTTTTTCATCCAACCGGTTCTTGCAGCAAACTACAACTCCATTTGCTCCACTTCCTTAAAATGAATAGAAGTGGAAATAGTAAGCCTCAGTTTAATCTTACGAAGCAATTTCAAACAAAGTTTTCGAAACCGAACTAAATTGTAATTTGATTACCAAGATATTCTTCGGTGTCCAAATCGTAGTCGGAACTGAACCTAGAGTATACATTCTGCATCCAAAATTACCAAAAGAATCCATAAAACCATTTAACAATGGACGTCATTAGCAAGTATATGATGATTAAGGAGTTAATTACCTCATCCACTGTAGACATTTGGTAGCTGTGAATTACTACATCAGACTCTAGACATTTGATTTCAGCAGGGAGATCTACGCAAAGCAGTAGCAAATTAGTGTGAAATATTCAAATTATGAACAAATGTACCAATTCACCAACATAGACCTGATAAATTCAAGTGCTTCTTCTCAGCTAAATAGAAAATCATTGATCTCAAATTATGGATTTCGTGAACCGCCCGTAAATATAAACCAGAACTATCCAGAAACACTACGAATTCACTAGATCTCAAAGCAACAAATTCCAATTAAACATGAAATCACACTATAGATTATGAAGCAAAATTGAGATCCAAAGCACACTTCAACTGTAAATTCCTCGAAATCGAACAAAAAGAAAGAAATCATAAATTGATCCAAGTTTCAAACGTTTCAATTCACAATTTGATTGAATGAACGATCTACATGCACCACAATCAAAAACAGAGGCAAAAATCATAATTTCGAAATCGAGAAAACATACTTAAAATCTGTGAATTTTCGACTTCCATTGTGAATCTTGCTTCTAGAACTGAGCTCACTGAGAAAAAAAAAAACCTAATTTCAAATCACGGCGAGAGGGAGAGAGAGGAGTGTTTTGGCTCTGGCTTTACTGTTTGGCTCAATTTTGAAAATGAGGAGGCAGGTTTATAAAGCCTCACGATCGGGTCGGGTTACTTTTTTGCTCCGGGTCCGCATCCAAATTGGGTGGCACACGTGTAGTTTTATTTTGGTAAAGTTACCATTGTTTTCTTTACCATAGATCACATTTCTTACGCATTAAATGATCTTGGACTTCAGACGTCTTTAGAATTTGAAAAACCTCTACTCAATGTTTATCCGAACAAAATGGGATTGCAAATTGCATTCATAATATATTCATGACTACATTGTAGTTTTAAATGAAAAATAAACTATACTAATCGTTTGCATAGTTACGCAACATAATCAGATGCTCGGTTTTTTACTTAGTCCATCCAAAATGTAAAGGGAAGGTCATTCATACCCAAGGTTCTAAAAAATGCTAGGCGCTAGTCGGGCGGTGACCCAGGGACTAGCGCCTAGGCGGGGACCAGGCGGTTTTTTTTATTTAATTTTTAAATTATTTTAATGACATATAATAATATAAATGATAATATTTAAAGTCTAAAAATTAATTATAAATATAAAAATAGTCAAAATATAGAATAAATTAGGGTTTATGACCGCCTAGGCTCCGCCTAGCACCGCCTAGTCCCCGCCTAGCACCGCCTAGCACCACCGCCTAGCCCGCCTAGTCCCCGCCTAGCCCGCCTAGGCGCCCAGCGCCTAAGGGAAACGCCTAGGCCAAAATCGGAGCTGTTCCTTGCCGCCTAGCGCCTAGGCGCCTCCTAGGCGGCCCTAGGCCGATTTTTTGAACATTGTTCATACCTCTAAAATTGATATTTGGATTTTTTTTTTTTTTTAAGTTATAGTTGACTCTGTCAACTCATGTCAAATTACCAACACGGACACAAAAGTTCCCCCAAAAATCATCTTACCTTCACGAACAGTAGTACATAGTCTTCAACTTGGAGAAAACCTTCTCCTCCAACGTAAACCCCTTGTGTCTTTGAATTTCAGTATTACATTTCCAAATTATACCGTAAATTTCAATGGGTTAAATACTGGTTACTACCCTGTAGTTGAGGTCTGAAATCAATTCAGTCCCTGAACTTTCAATTTCATCAAAAACACCCATGTGTTATCAAATCTCGTCTAATAAATCATTTCGTCAACCATCCGTCAATTGGAGTCGTTAACTCGTTGATGAGGCATGCCATGTCAGATCATGTGGGCCCCACCTACCAGGAAAAATTCTAAAATTGCGCCTGCCCCTATTCTAACCCAGAAACCCAATTACACCTCCCATTTCACGACATTATCCCGTAACACAATCCCAAATCAAGAAAAATTGAAACTGTCATTCAAGAACTAGTCATTGATTTGATAGAAAATAACATATTATCATTCCATCACAACAGTCCAATTATCCAGCTTAGCTCCATCACTCATCTCCGCCACTAATCACCTCAGAACACATCACCAAGCCTCTAACTCAATTTCACCACATAACTTAAAATTGGCTAATTATCACATCCTCCTTCTAATTAAATTGGATAATAAAGCCACCCAGTTTAGTGTTTAGCTTAAGCCCACACACAATTCTAAAAACAAAGATTTGAATCCTACTCTACTAGTTCTGCCATGGATTCTCAAAACCTAGAACCTACTTTGAATTCTTCTTCTTCAAGATGAAGCATTTCTTCCAATCAATCCAAGCTAGAATCCCTAAACCAGAAACACATTCTAAAACCCGACTCAAACCACAACCAGCTTTCACTATGCCAAAAAAGCTATCAGACAACAGAGTTCAGACGACAGAATAGTCATTTTCTGTCGTCTGAGTGTTTCAGACTAAACTCAGACGACACATAAATTAAATGTGTTGTCTGAATACAATGAGAAGCCATGCTTGTTTCATTTTGAAGATATGGTCAGACTCAGACGACACTTAAATGTCGTCTGAAAAAATGAAAATTTTCTTAGCAAAACGTTTAGATTTCCCTCCAACAAGAATAAGTCTTTTCCCTCCTAAATGCCCAAACCCTATCGATGACCAGTGAATGTAAAACTATTCAGACAACAGAGCTAAGAAATTCTATTGTTTGAATAAGGTGAGTTTGACTTTTTTTATTTGAAGTCTGTTTTGACATAACACAAAACCTAGCAGCTTCGTGTTTTTCAATATTCCCACAAACATTACCTCTCTGTCTAAACTCTCTTACCAACCAGAAACTCTATACCTCTCAAAAATCGGCCATCTCTCAAATCAAATCTAATTTCTGAAACCCAGTCCTCTCTCACCCAGATTTCTCTCCTAATCTCCTTGATGAATCGATGATCGACGGCGGTTGCAAGACGGGCAGCTACACATCTCTGCTCCCCCATCGCTGACCTCGCCAACTCGATTGGAGACTTGGAGTTCTCCCGACTCGGCAACTTGCAAGAGTGCAAGGCTAGAACCAGCAATCCATCTCCGGCCTCCGATCTGGGCCTCCAGCCTTTCAAGACCCACTGTGACAGGGTCCGCCCCGAATTCCACCCTGGAATCCGAAGTGGCCCTGCGGGACCTACCTTTAAAGAAGGTTTACCAAAAATTTCGGCATAACCTCCCTTAAAAATGGGCAATCCAAAACCAGTAGAATTTCAATTTCACTTCTAAACAACCCTCCCAAAACTCCTGGAGCCACCCTGCTCCCAAAACCGCACAACTCCACAATTTAGAGTATCAAATTATCCAATTAACTCAAATTACAACCAAGTCATAGGTTACAATATTAATACAAAAAAATCTCAAGGTTATCAGAGCAGTCTAGAACCAAAAAAACAACGATACACATAGTAGGTTAGCAAGTAACCTACGAGGGATAGATGACAGCGGTGGTGCTAAGCCTCAACTCCTAAAGCCGAACAGCTACACTGCGAACTGGGCATTTGAAACTGAAGGGCCCAGGGGAAAGTACATAAAAGAACGTTAGCGTGAGTGGAGAAAAATAAACAATTTCAAACAAAAGGAATTTTATACTTTCCCATATTTATTTCTTTAAAAAGTTCCCGATGCATGCAATGATTAACGAAAATAAAACAAGAGGAGTTCCGCTCATGAAAACCGACTAGCCCCGCTAGTCACAAACGATTAAAAGAAAAGGTTAAAACTCTGATACTCAAGGAAATAAAACCAGCCCCGCTGGCTAAAATAAATCGGACTAGCCCCGCTAGTCGAAAATAGTATAATGAGTAGGGGAAGACGATAGCCATACGAGTGAGCCACCCAGGCTCGGGTGATAGCCTCCCGGGCTAAAGTACTCCCATTACTCCCGCAATATATCCTTACGCCACTAAGTGTAGCGATAGGATACTGGGCTTCAGAATTACTGTCACAGAGACAGTAATCAGCACCACAAAGGCGGAGGGCTTCTGTGATCCCATCACCTGCCACAAAGGCAGAAGATCAAAGTTAGCAATGATAAGTCACCCAAAGTATGGCAAAAGAAAATCCAAAAACCTCATAAATCCATAAAACTTCCCCAACTCTCGTAAATGAATTTCCAACGACGTGTCCCACACGCCAAGATAATCTCAAGTTCAAAAATAAATAGGAGATAAATAAATATAAAGACTAACTCCATCGAAATCTCATTTCGAAAATCTCAAATCGCCGAATATAAATATAATATAAATAGTATAAATCCGGAAATCACATCGGAAATAAATAAATAAGAGAAGATAAGCATAATCCAATGACGTGACCCCGCACGCCATAAAATCTTCAAATACTCAAATAACCAAAACCATTTCTGAAAAATAACCATATGCTCGGAAAAGTAATATGATAAACAAATTATAACCTTGGAACCAATTAAATAAATGCATGCATCATTCTTTGAAAAATAAAAGTCCACTCACAGTATGCGGCTAACGTGGTACCCAAGCGTAAGGATCCTCGTCAAGCGATGGGTCAGTACCTCGTCCTGTACACAATTATATTCCGTAAACAATAATTCGATAAACAAGTACGATTCTATACTGAATCCCAAAACCCTACGAAATCCCACATCTCCATTTCTTTCCGGATTCAATCCAAACTTCACCATTAATCTATCTTCGTCGATTAAAGTATTCCATATCGGAACAAAGGAAACCCGAAGGTCGGATTCCCACAATTCGACAACCAAAACTTCCAAACTTTGGGAATTCACAAACATATCCAAACTCTTCCAAAATTCACCAAACTTCACATACAAGCTCCACAACATTTATACAATTTAAAGGGCTAAAAACTGAAATTAAAACACTGCCCACACACGCCTCCACGCGCCGCCAACAGTGGCAGCACGTGGGCCTCACGCGCCGGCGGCCACTACCTCCGATGGCCACCATATTTTGACAGTAGCACCTACTCAACACACTGATCAATTTTACCTTTAAACAGTCGAAACCGGCTGGTGAAATTTTTCCAGAAAATCCCAAGAACCCTAGGATTTGAAATCTTCGATTCGTACTCCACACTGAAAATCTTGACTCGAGGATAGGGGCGAAATGATCCTTGGCAAAAACCGATCCTTCGACGCCAGTTTGGTGGCCGGAATCGCCGGAAATCGATGAAACCTCCGTTCGGCTACCGTAATCTTCGCAGCTCAATTTCGAGCTCCTCCGGTCGAGCCGCCGCAAAACACCACCACAGGCGTGACAAGGAGGAGGAGACGAGCTTGCCGGTGCCCAGATTCCGTCGTGGGTCGGCCGGAGAAGGGAGATATCAGAGGAAGAAGAAACCGGACAGAAGGGAAGAAGGGGTCGGGGGAGAGGAGAGAGAAAGAGCCGGGTAGGTTTCCAAAAATGGAAACTTACCACAGTAACTCGGCTATTTATAGAAACTCATGAACAGTAACCGTAAACAGTAACTTTAATCTTTCGCTTATAACTTTCACATACGAACTCCCATTTTTACGCACCACATATGCACGCGCTCGGTTTAACGTCCTCTACAATTTTCATGAAGGAAGTTTCATCAAATTTTGACCAGAACGAAAAGTCAACTTTTAGGGCAACTAAAAGTATCTAAACAAGTAAAAAGTGAAAGAAATTATCGTTTCCCTTCCAAATGACTAGTAAACGGTAAAATTTAGGTCCAGGACGTTACACACTGGCCATCGCCTCCAGTCTTTCAATCCCCACCAGCAACCCATCTCCGCGGCTCCGCCTCCAGGTATCTCACCATCTTTCTCCCTCTCCGTTTTCTTCTCCTCCTCCGTGACGGCCGAAGGCTCATCCGATCCTCCTCTTGATCTGTAAATAATCGATTTCTAATCTTGTATTCTTGTAAATAATCAATTTCCAATCAGTAAATAATCGATTTCCATTTGACGGGCAGCGACACATCTCTGCTCCCCCATCACTGAACTCGCCAACTCGATTGGAGACTTGGAGTTCTCCCAACTCGGCAACCCATCTCCGGCCTCCGATCTGGGCCTCCAGCCTTTCAAGCCCCACTGGCCACCACCTCCAGTCTTTCAATCCCCACCAGCAACCCGTCTCCGCGGCTCCGCCTCCAGGTATCTCACCATCTCTCTCTCCCTCTCCGTTTTCTTCTCCTCCTCTGTGATGTCCGAAGGCTCCTCCGATCCTCCTCTTGATCTGTAAATAATCGATTTCTAATCTTGTATTCTTGTAAATAATCAATTTCCAATCAGTAAATAATCGATTTCCATTTGATCTTGTATTCTTGTTGGTTTTTAACTAAGGTAATGCCATAATGGTATAGTTGAAAAATTGAAATGGGTAATGGGTAATGGGTTCGATTTCGGATTTGCATTTGATGTTGATGGTATAATTGCAGACAATCAAAAGACTCAAAATGATATAATTGCAATTAGGATTTAATGCCGTTTGCAATTAGGATAGGATGCTTGTGTTTTGCTGTGAATCTGATAGCATAATTAGGATAGCATAATTGATACCAATCTGATAGCATGTTTGTGTTTTAGGCATCCAAATGACCAAATATAAACCCTAGTTGTTCTATTACTGAAACAGGAATTTGATAGCTTCTTTGACTCAGAAGTTGACCAAAATTCTAGATAGTTTTGGTTTTCTGGGTTTCAGAAGCAGTGAAAATGAAGCATGTTTTATATGTTTTTAGTCCAAAATCAAAATGTATGGGTCATTGAATCTGTGGTTTTGTGTTGGTGGGTTCAAATTCTTATGAGATTGGGTTACTGGGTTTTTTGCAGGTGAAGTATTCGCAAGAGCCGGACAACAATACCAAGTGTAAGTAATTTGTAGTTTAACCAATGTGTTGTTTTCGTGGGCTTATTAGTATGAGTTTGAGTGTTTTTGAAAATCTAATGGTTTTTATTGTTTTGCAATGATGAATCAGCCTGCAAAGCAAGAGGCAGCGATCTCCGCGTTCATTTTAAGGTACAAAAGAACTTGATATTCAAAACCGGTCGGTTCAAAAGAAGTTGACCAAAATTCTAGATAGTTTTTACTTCAGCTTGTGGATATTTGTAAAAAAAAAAATTATTATTATTCTTCACCATTACATTTTCTAAAATGATACCTTTTTTTTCCCCCCTCTCAAATTGATCTTTTCCTGTACATTAATCTTAAGAGGAACAAAATCACCAACCCAAAGTTTATCTTCACTTCTTTTAAGTCTTTCTTTGTAATCTTTTACTTGCATAAAGCAATCATGTAGCTGCAGATAATAAAACAACATGCATTAACTTTAGTCAATGTTCCAAAAGCACTGGCATTATATATAAATGCAGCACAGACCCTCTTATGTGCCATCTAGGCAGTAGCTTGAGAGAGCCAAAAGACAAAACATTCTTATTCTTTTGTGCATTCTTACCTCAATTCTATGAATTCAATTTGGACGCTGTCATGTGTTGTTGTTAGTTGTTACTGACCTATACTTGGAATTATTGATTCAAAGGAGTTCTTAACCTGTACTTGGAATTATTTACTCTTTAGGTTGGAGATTGTGGATTATCAAGAATCAATCACAATACTTTGGTATCTGGTGATGTGCGAGGAAAGCTTCCATGGATGACACCAGAATTGTTGAACGGTAGCAATAGCCGGGTTTCTGAAGAAGGTTAGTAGGACTTTATATATTTTTATATCCTATATTACTGCAAAAGGAAAAAGGCATCATTTGCCAATGAAATTAGCATTCTGCTACTATCTTTGACAGGTTTATATTTTTTCATTTGGAATTTCAATGTGGGAGATTTCATTTGTAATATTGTTTGGAATAACTGAATTGGTATTCTGTCATATTCTTCAATCGTGCTTCTTCTAGTCACTTTGCTATTATCATTCAATTTGGAGAACTTGCTTGTTTACTGACTTATTTCTTTAGCTTCTTTAAATCTTATATCTGTTAGAATGCCAACACATGTTAATGTGTTAGTTGTTTTGCATTGCGTCATATCTGAAATACATGTGCAATATATATGTGCCGAAACATTGAAGGTATTACACTCAATTTGTTTATATGGTGTGAAACCAAGTATTGTGAGTATGATCATAGTGTTTATTTGATTTGTTTGTGCCACTTGATTGATCTTTTCGATGTGGGTGTCAGTGTTTGGATTGAAAGACCAGTAATATTCATAGGATCAGAAATTTTGTGTGATTGTCAAGGAAAGTAATGTGACTATAACTTCAATGGGACAGAGGAAAGGTGAATGAGGAAAATGGTGAATAACAGTGCAAGAAAAGAAATTAAGCATTCCATGCTTGGTAGCTTCATATATTCAGCACAAGTAACAAGCAACAAGAAATCTCATCACTTTTGTTCTTGCTTTTTTCCATTTTTTGCTGCTACTCAGTAATCCAGGGTTTTTCCACCTATAATGATTTGAAGTGCAATTTTGTTTTCATTCAAGACCTTGGTTCACAAAAAAAAAAAAAAAAACCTTTACTTTTCTAAGATCTTTGTTATTTGTGACTATATAGATTAGATTGCAGCATAAAATAATTAGAATGCCACAAAAAGAGCTAATCAATTGATACTCCTCGAGCATAGCTTAAAGTATTGGGTGCATTTTAGTTTAGTTTTGTGTATGATCAGCATGATGCCATTGCAAGTAAGGGTACGATCACATTTGAATTGTGTGTTTGCTTTTGTAAAATTTTTGGTACTACTAGATTTGTTATTCTCTATTGCACGTAACTTTAAATTCCATTCTATAGTTGTCACTATACTGAATTGGTTTCAAAATATTATTTCTTTTATAACATATTCAGCACCTGTTTCCTCTTCCTTTTTTTTTTTTTCTTTTGCTTTCTCTAATAACTACTTACTTGCATTATTATTCATTATTGACAGGTGATACCCACAATGGCAATCATTTGAATACGAGATATCCAGCCTTTACAAACTGACCTACAAATCAAAGGGCGAGTCTGCAGGGTGTGGAGAGTGAAGAAATACAGACCTGTTCCTAGAAACAATGGTCTTCAGTTTGTTTTAGTTAATGAGAAGGTAATAGCTACCATTCCCTTCACAATCTAATTATAGCAGCAACTCATTATCATACCTCAATAATTACCATCATTCAGCTAACAGATACTTTTTATGTCCCATTTCTCTTACACAGAACGAGGCAATCCAAGGATCTTTTCTAGAAGCATACTACACCACAATAAGGACTGGTATAATAATCTGCAGTTTACTTTATCTATTCGAAATGAGATGGTACTTACTGTTTCAATCGGTTTCTAATATAAATAAAACTATATGATTAATTTCTCGCGTGATTCTCAGGTCCGATTGCAGCTGTATAAGAATATTGTCTGGGTTTTCTTTAAAGCTCTGATCTGTGGATGGAAGTTGAGGGTTTCGTGGTTGTGTGTTTTTGATTGTGTTGTTTTTTGGTCAAATTAAGTTTTGGGTATGGTTTGTTTCATGTTTGATTGTGTAGTTTTGATTCTTTAAGTGATAAATTTATTGTATGTATTTGCAGCTATAGTCAAAAGATTGAATCGGTTTTTGTCATCAGAACGAATGAACTTGGTAATTTTATTTTTTATTTTTTATTTTAATTCATGTAGAAACTGGTTGTTTAAATAGAGGTAAAAGATTGGAATGATGCGGACATCATTCATATGGTTATGGAAAGGACCGATCAAATAAATAAAGCATGTTAAACATTAGAAATCAACTATATAATCTGTAAACTGAGGTTAGATGTGGTCTACATATAAGCCATAGTTCTTTGTGTTCTTCTCTGTGTCCATTAATTTTATATATGAGAGCTTTAGGTGATATGAGTTGATGTTTCTCTATAGATAGGTGCTGCTCAATTTTTGCAAATTTCATGTTTTAATCTCTATAATGATCTGTAATTGTCATTACATTGTACTTCTTCTGTGCAAATAGAAGTCCTAAATAACACTCTTTAAATCTCAGTAAATTATAGTGACAGTATTTATTAATCTCTTCTAAAGTATCTATTTGTATTATTGTAGCTGCATTTTGGTTCAAAGAAAAAAAAGATTTACATGCTGCTTTTCTATTATGAAATCTGATTTTTGATTTGGTAAAGCTGTAATATTTTTTCTAGATATAAGCTTAAGCTATTAGGGAATGACTCAACTATATTTAACCTTACAATATCATGCCTTTTTTGTTTCAGGTATGTCAATGTTCCTCAAGAAATCAACAGGCTGAGGTGCGGGGTGAACTATCACGGTCTTAAATTTCTTCCCGAGATAGAGCAGATGGCTGATTTATTGGCATCAAGGATGAGAAACCGCAGTGGAAGTTCCAATCCTTATATGTATGTACATTCTTACATTTTAGCTTCTTAAGGAATAAGAAATCAATGTTTCGACACTGTACTTTTTCTTTTTGAAAAAGAAAAAGTAAATGATGATATATCAAAATAGTATTAGAATAGGTGAATTTGGTGTATTGGTGATATATCAGAATAGTATTAGAATGGTTCTACAAGCAAATGATTGTTAACTTTTCTTTAATTAAAGGTAATAACTTTTGCTCTTCCAAGTGATAGCTTTTCTCTGATGATTTTCATGTATAATGTGGATAATTGTTTGCTTTTCAAAGGTGTTACTCGGTTTTTAAACATTGATTTCATCTTTGCATCTTTTTTATTTGATTTTTATGTTTCCTTAATCTGAGTTTCAAGCTTTTGATTTTTTTTTTTGGTTTTTTTTTTTGCTTTTATGATCATACTAGTATGTGTTTTTCATAATGACATACATTTTTGATTCATGAACTGCTCTTTAGTATACTATAATGATGAAGTTTTAATTTTTTTTTCTTTTCATTCATAAAACATGCAGTAGAGTTTGTTATTAGGTCTCTGGTTTCAGTCTACTTCTCACCATTTAACAAATCTATTAATCCCTTTATGTTCCATTATTGTTTTCCAAAGTATCCTATAAGTCTCTCTCTGACAGGTTATGGAGGTCATGAAGATATTGGAGATTGACCTTGAAAGTGGATGGATTTTGCCCAAGTTATTTCAGGTAATTGATAATAACTTTTACTTGGTCAAATTAAAAGCATGCCTCCAGAGTTTTTGTTGTATCTTTAGGATTATTTGTGATAAATAAAGACAGCAATGTATGAAGTGCTTAAAGCTGTTGACTATGAGTGTGCATATAAACTTTGTTAATTTTCGCTTCTTTTACTTGCTACCTATTTACCAATTTCTCTCTCTCGATCTGTTGGTATCATATGCCAAAGCTATTCATGTGTTATTTGATGTGCAAATGTTTGAGTTCTGTACTTCTGTACATATGTTTTTTTTTTTGGGTCCAGGGCATAAATGAAATAAATCTAAGAGAAGATTTGCATTTGTTGCTTTAAAGCGGTTTCCCTTATCATGATCTCTCCTTCAAAAGAGAAGAACAGAGTGAAACTAATCCATATTAATAGTCTGTGAACTCTATGTAGCATGTTTCAGTGAAATGATCAATTTTGGTTAAACATTAAAACTAATATACATTAATAGTTTCTTTGAATCTGCACTACCGGTTACAAATTTAGACCGACTATTTCTGGTTACAAATTTAGACCGACTGTTTTTGTATCCAGAATTAATTAAAGTTATGGTTCATCTACTGTTTGTTCACTTTGAAGAATCAACTTTGTTTTAAAGTGACAGGCAAGCAGAAAAACATGGAACTACATCATCATCATCATCACCATTGTCAGCTGCTAAAACACAAAAACAATTGAATTGAAATAGCTATGTTATAGCTTTTACTAGACTAATCAATTTCGTGCAGATGCAACTACAACTCCAATCGGAGCAGTCACTTTTTTTAACCAACACCAGCATTTTACAAAGCTGCAACTGAAACAACCAACTGGAGTACTTTGTCTCCTTAAATACACTCCAGCAGCTCCTTTTGATAGATTAATCTATCTCTTATATCCTTTTTGTAAAGCTGCAACTAGAATAGCTAGCCTTTTTATGCAGCTAGCATGTTTGCATCATCTCCTTTCGAATAGACTGCAGCTAAAATCTAAGATGTATGAAAACTGTTTTCACTATTTGAATGAAATGTGATGATTTTCCTTTTGTATGTTATTTTTCTAATTTACTCACAAGAACAAATTCCGCAGCAAAGCGCGGGTAGTATTTCTGGTATATATATATATATATATATAAATATCAACTCCTTCCAATTCTGATTACTGTTGTGAAACACATCCATTCACATTAACTTGTATTTTTTTTGTTTAATACTTGCAGTGGGAAAGGAAAGCAAATCACTTCTACACACAAAAAGACATTGATCAGGTCCGGGCCGAGTGGGCAAAGTATGTCAGCCAATTTCAACAAAGCTAGTGTGTCGAGAAGATTCTAATTTTGGACATGCATCACTATAACCCATATTAACTAGTTATGCAGTTGGTCTAAGTATCTATTTTTGGCCTGCAAGTACAGTTTATGATCAGTAGTATGAGATATCAGTGTTTTTTGGGTTACATTTGTTGATCATGCCAATTGCTATGGGTTATTGAACTGATGTTTATTAAGTTTAGCTCCATGATGGATGGATGTATGTATATATAGCTGCAGGAACAGATTGATGATCAAATATTGATGAATGCATTGTGTTGTTCCCAGATTTACATGATTATGGCACAACAGGGATACGAGTATGACATCTGGAATAGAAAGCAACAACAAAATGATGTTGTTGGACGCGTCAAAGAACAACAGAAACAAGAAAAAATGTGTTCATATTTGGACACTCAAACAACAGATAATTGTCGTCTTCATGTCAAAACAAAGACAGAGTCGAAAATGAAACAACATTTAACTGTCGCTCAAATTAGCTTCAAGCAACAAATAATTGTCCTGTCTGTGCTCTTCAACCTTCAGCTAATTGTTGTAGAGTATAAACCACAATAATAGATAAATGTAACCTTACCAACTTTTAAACCACACTTAATTGTAATTCCAAGATATATGCCACAACAGATAACTATTACTATAAGTTAATAAAAACCACAGACAACTATTATTTATATTCCCTTTAAACGTCATTTAACTGTCATATGTGACTAAACTCAAACGGTAAATAAATGTAGTATTAACTAAGTTCAATGTACACTTATCTGTGACTATAATGCATATAAAACAACATATAAATGTTATCGTAGGTGACTAAAGACGATAGATAATTGTATTCTAAACTGAATAAGAATGACAGTTAACTGTTATTGAACTGGAATAAAACAACACTTAACTATTATTATAAGTCCATTCAGACCACAGAAATTCTAAGGAACTGTTATTTGTTTCTAGATCACACGACATTTATCTGTCGTTTGAATTCACTAGCCTCATGTCTCGATTTCATCAGACAACAGAAGACCTAACAAATTTTTGTCGTCTGATAAATAAGACGACAGAGGAAATCTGTCGTTTGATGCCCCAAGAGACGGCACTGTACTAGACAACAGAAATTTTTTTAATCAGACGACAGATCTCCTCTGTCGTTTGATAGCTTTTTTGGCATAGTGTTTGAATCCCTTTAATCCCAACCAGCTTTGAATCCCTTTAATTCTATAAATAATAGAAGGTGAGCACACACACATACAGGACCGATCAGAAGCAGACGTCCGCAACCCAGAAAAAGTGCCGACGTCGCTCCTCTGACCTCGATCAGGTGTCGATGGCGGCATTTTTTCTGCCGGATGAAGGCTCTGGACATCTCAGACGGCATAACCATCAACACGAAGGTGAAGGTGATCGGATTCTCAGCGATGCGCGGCAAGCTCGCTTGAAACAATGGAAGCACCATCAAGGTTGATTTCGTACCCTTCATCGACGAGTCCAGCAGCAAGAAGAGGGTTGACATCGTGGCTTGGCCTGTTGGTGCTGATGCAGCCAGGAGGAGCGACGTCAGCACTTTTTCTGGGTTGCTAACGTCCGCTTCTGAAAGGCTCTCTCTCTTTCTCTCTCTCTCTCTCTCTATATATATATATATATATATATATACAGCCATTCTCAGGTGTGAACGTCCGTACCTAAGAAAAAGGTACGGATTTCCATTTTTTCCCCAGTTTTCAATCATACATTTACATCTTAACCGTTTAGTTTTCAAGTCCTAATTTATAGATCATCTATGCAAAATTTCAGCTAAATTGATGATCATTAAGGAATTCAAAACGGCAATTTACAACAATGATAACGCAGAGTTTTTTTTTGTGAAATTGAAAGTTCAAGGTTTGAATTGATTTCAGATCTAAACTATAGGGTTGGAAACCAATATTTAGCTCAATTTCAATTTAGATATTCAATATCAGATACATATAGGGAGGATCAAGAGAGGAAGTCCTTAAACTCTTAAAGTGAGGACGTTTTTAGTTTTAGGATGTATTTTAATACAAAAATATATGAATCATACAAAAAATTAGCCAAATAGGAAAATTTTTAACGGTTTGATTAGCACAATTATCGTTTTAATTTTATCTAACGAACTATATTTGTTTACACAATTTTGAGTGACCAAATGATTATGGATTTGGTTGATTTTTTGTAGACATAATTCTTGCATAGGAATCTAAAGGATCAATGGTTGAAATCATTGAATTAGATCATAAACTAGTGTAAAATTGTAAAAATCCTCAAATTCTTAAAATAAGGATGTCCTCTCTTGATCCTCCCACTTTTCGATCGCATTTTGGTATCTCGACTGTTCAGTTTCTTGGTCATAATGTATAGATCATTTCTGAAAATTTTTAGCCAAATTGATGATCGTTAAGGTATTGAACTAGATTAAGTCAATGGACGAACTAAATTTGTCCAACCTTAACTGTTCATGTTTATAATTGTATATCACTATGTAAGCGCAATTTTTTGTTTTAGATCTTTTGTAGCAGGGCCCTCTTGATTAAGCGAGACTAGGCCCAAAATTGATCAAAGGTTGGACCTGAGAACAACTACGTTGTGACCAGCTAGAAAATAACATGAGTGATTGGACTAGATAATAACAGCAGCGATTGGGTTAGATGATAACAACAACGATTGGATTAGATGATAACATCAGTGATTGGAGTTAGTTGCACAGGAACAGAGCTTATAGGTGGATATGGTGTGGGAGCTAGATGCCTGGAAGTTTAGCAGAGAGAGTTCCAGCAATGGCATGGTTCTGGGTTTTGGGTAGATTGGGGGAATTGATGGTTAGGGATTCAGAGATGAAGCTTGATCTCTTGCTTGATGTTTTTGGGTTGGTATGGTCTGGTTTCCAACGGCAGCGAACTCACTTTTTATAGCAGAGATGGGCGGGGAAGATTCGTGCTAAGAACCGGGAGTTTCGAAGTGGTATTCTTAGTTTTGGTGGGATAATCCTAAAGCTCTCAACTTTTGTTTTCTCCATGAAACCAAAAGGGTGAAAGCTGATTCTGACTATGAGGGTAAAGGTCGGTGGTATAGGCATAGGGCGGTGAAGATCCCAAATTATGTGCTGCTGTGATCTTTTAGGGATTCTAATCCCTTATTTTTTGCTATTGTAAATGTGATCACAAAGTTTGAGGGCTATTGGAAATTGAAACGAGATTGCTGGGTATATGAATCAAAAAGCTTCTCCATAGATTCTGGGTTCTTACCAGAAATGGTGGAGCACTAATCCCAGTAGCAATTTTGATAGAACGACATTCTAGTTTGGGGAAGAAGATGGTTTCAACGGGCTTGGGCTACAGACTGTTGTAATGGGCTTTTGGTAAGGAGATAATTCTAATGGGCTTTGAGTTTTGCTGGGCCTACTTTCATCTCTCTACAAGCCTTTGTTAAGATTTTAACCCCTCAAGCATGAATTTTGGCCCCTAAGCCCAAAATTGTTGATGGGCCTTATCTTAACAACAGGCCTCACAAAATCCGTTACCTTCCACACCACACCCTTCCGTATAAGCCCCAAAATGTAGCTTGGGTCTACGTGCATCGCACTGTAAATAAGCGTGTCAGCTTCTTTAAAAATGCATGTTAGACATTTGAATGTTCTGGCTTGTCGTATCTCTTGCTAACTAGAGGGCCTCCTTTTGACATGAAGTGGGCTTGCTTGAAGGCCTAATTAGGTCACGAGGTTGATGACTCGTCCCCTTTGCTTGTCACTCGTTAAATTTGAACTTGTGGAAATTTGGGTATCAACATTAGCCCCCTTGATTATATGGGCCATGAAGAACTTTGTAATGGGCCATATAATCAAATTCTGAAATTGAGGCCCAATTGCTAAGTGTAAAGTATAACAGAGTTTGCTTGGCTTGTCTCGTCTTTTCTGAATTGAAACATTAGTAGCTAGTCAAAATCTCCTCTTTCTTATGTTGATATTGGAGTATGGATCAACATTGGTGCTTCAGCAGGTCTGGTTAGGATTTTCTGTGTTGTAGCTGTTGTCGCCATATCCCTTAAAATTCATTGACTGCTCGTTGTTATTTCAATGTATATTGGTTTGCTGCCGTGATTGTCTCCTGTCTTGTTAGTTGCTGTGATTGAATTTGAAGCCTCACAATCTGTAAGCCACGTGTTCTTTTCCTTACTCTCCTGATTATTTTAGCAGCACAATGCATCATGATAATCATGATAGGCATCAGCATATGCGATCTATAGTATTTTGCTTGGCGTGGTATTTGAATCTGTCAGAATTCCCAATTGTCTTCAAATTGACCGTTTCTGATGTTTGATGGTACCGATAAGTTTCTTCTGTATTTACCGCTGGGATTTGAATGTGCTCAACAATTTGAACAACTGACTGAATGTGAATGACTCTTGATATTGCATTCGGATTGCTCATCGTGAAGCTCCACCAATTTCAAACTTATATGCTCTTGTTTTTTTTTTGTTTGACAAAATAGCAGTCTTGATCTTAGCATGGTAGTAGTTGGAGTAGAGCGATACTTTTGGTATTTAAACCATTCTAGCATTGATCTTCTTGCTTGGCTTCAGTTGACGATTTTGATAGTTGTTGCTTAAGAGTGAACAAAGACTGCTTGGAAACTTTGCTTGAACGAAATAAGATATGGGAATAATTGCTGAAGCATTTGGTATTATCTACTAAGCTAATACTATGTCATAGCTTTGCTTGAACTGTTTTGCTTGATTTCCATGGCTTTGTTTTGGTATATTTTGACTTGTTTTTGTCCAAACAATTGTGGGTAAGTAACTGAGGCTTGTGCAGGAGTCCTTATAGATCAAGGGTTGTCAATTGGTAGAATGAGAAATAAAGGAAACAAGTTGTGAAAAGCTAGCTAATTAAGATCGAAATGTGTTGGGTACAAGAGCTCAAGCTAAAATCGAAAAGAATAACTAGATGCAAACAAATACCACAAGACCAAGGTTCTAAAAATCGCTAGGCATTAGTCGGGCGGTGGGCTGGGGAGGAGCGCCCAAGCACCTAGGCGGGAGTCTAGGCGGCGCTTAGGCGGTTTTGTATTTTTATATTTTTTTTATATTTTTATATCATATATATATATATATATATATATATATATGAGTGATATAGCCTAATATATGAATACTTATTATAACTTATAAATAATAAGATATTCTATAAAATTATATTCTATTCCAAGTTTCCTTGCCCACAAACAAAACCAATGAATTAAAAGAGGGAACATAGGGAAGAGGGGAAGACAATTCATTTATTATATTCTCCGTCAAAAAAAGAATACATGAAAGACAAAAGTTATCTCTGTCCCTCCAACTCTTCCTCTCTATCTCCATTCTCCATTGAATATTAATATAATTAGTATGGGAAACATGGAAGCCTTACACGCCGCCTGACATATTCAAAGTTTCAAACATATTCAATTATGCTTCTAATTATGCAGCCACTTGCACATCTATCCTCTCTCTCTCTCTCTCATTCTCTCTCTCTCGACAAAGAGCAGCCATCCCTCTCTCTCTCTCTCTCTCTCTCTCTCTCTCTCTCTCTCTCTCTCTCTCTCTCTCAGCAATGTTCATTGTCATCTTTGCTTCCTCTCTTGCGCAAAACCAGTAGCCACCACCCTCCAGTCTCATATTTCTTCTCATTGTTCAATCACCTCGTGAATAACTTCACAAAAACAAGGTTTCAATTCTCAGATTTGAAGATCTTGATTTAAAGGGAAGTTGGGGGTGGCTTGGGGGAAAGCTGTGATAGCTTGAGGGGAGCAGAGGGAGTTTGAGGCTGAGATAAAGCGGGGGAGCAGAGGCTCGGTGGAGCTGCGGTGGAGGAGTTGTGCAGAGATGTGGTGGCTTGGTGGGGAGAGCGAATACGAGTTGTGGGGATCGAATGGTTTAGGTGTTCAGCATATTAGGTCTGGTCGATTTGGGGTTTCGGTGTCGCAAAAAAAGAAAGAAAAAGAAATTGAAACTCGCCCAGCCGCACAGCTACCCAGATGGACGTCCAGGCGGCCGCCTAAATCCATTCCGCCTAGGAGCTCCATTTAGCCAATACTCGCCTCGGTCTCTCGCCGCCCAACGCGTAGGCAGCCGTTTTTTAGAACACTGCAAAAGACAATGAAGAGATTATTAGTAAAAGAATTTGGGTGATGATGAGAGATCTAAACTTGCTGTTGCTTATAATAAAATAGAGAGAAATGCTTATTTTACTTGAGGGAATGTGTTTTTACTAGATAAATTTGGTATGTTTGTTAATGCTAGTCACAGTTTGCTAGATGAGGCTCGCATTCATGTTGTAATCTACAAATTAAAATGCATGTAGCTTGGCATGTAAAGTCTTCTTTGCTTGGTTTTGATTTCTTTATTTTGCCTGCTTAGAGTTATTTAAGCATGTAGTAGCTTTGCTTGGGCATGTGCTTTGGTAGCTTGGGCATGTGCTTTGGTAGCTTGATCTTGTGGCTACCTTAAGTATTTTGAGTGATCAATTGAGAGCGATTAGATATTGAAAAGAATGAGCATAATTGCTTGGCATGACCCTCATATGTTCTGTGGGAGATGCACGACCTTAGGGAGGAGCTTGGCATGACTTTGCATGTATGTTTGATGCTTATATGCATAGTATCATGCTTGCTTGGATTTTTTTTTTTTTGCCTCGCATGAAACTTGCTTAAAGGCTTGGTATGTTCCTTTTGGTCGTGGATCTGCTTGGCTTGAGCATGAGCTTGGCATGGGCATGTACTTGGCATGATGTTTGGGTGGCATGAGCACAAGCTTGGAATTAGCATGGAGTTGGCATGAATTTGAGTTAAGAGTAGGTATAAGCCTGATATTGAAATCATAGCATGTGACGGTTCCTGAATTTATATATGCATGTATTGTCTTTGATTTGTTTTTTTTTTTTTTTGAATATCTTGATTGCATTTGTAAACTTGAGCTTTGCTTGGTCAATGAGGACCTTAATCACTATGGTATAGAAGTGAGGCTTGAAGGTATTTTGGAGTAATGATGCCTGCATTTATTGTGACTTCTTCAAATATTCTTTAAACTTTCCTATAAGAATTTTCTCTTTTTTTTGGATGAGATTGCCATGCCTTGATCTGAATATGGAGCATTTGCTGATAGCAACTTCACTTTGGCAATGAAGGAGATAGAAAACATCATATAACAACCTCAAGCACAGCAGTAACTATAGTAACCATGAGCAAGGTCTTAATCACTCAGCCCCTAAGTGTCTTTGCAAAGATTTGAGATGCCATTTTGAAATAGGGAGGTGATTATATGCATTTATATGCACGTAATTGCATTCAAAATACATGAATTAAGCTAATCCTTAAGTTAATTAACATGTAATTAATTTATTTTTATTTATTTTGTAGAAAATAAGCGGAGTTGCAGAAATCAAGTGGAAATGGTGCAAAATTGTGCAAATCGGAACTTTCAACACAAGGACGAAATTGGTGACACCGGTCAACTGCAGTCAACTGAGGCGTCTTGAGATTGTGGGACGTGAAAAAGAAAACAAACAAAAAATGAAGAAAAGAGGAAAACAAATGTTGCTTAGTTAATTAATTCATCAAATGATTAATAACTTAATTAATCAAGCTAACATTGCACTACCACCCACGTGTAGCATGCAGTTTTGTTTTCTTTGACCAATTATTCATTTATGTCCTTACTCTCTCGACACGTGCAGCTAGCCTATTCCATTTTGTTTCTCTTGCATTTATAGCCACCGATCCATTCTAATCCTCTTTTCTCAGCCTTTAGATCGCATCACCACAACCCCATATATATAGAGGACCAAGCCTATTCACTAGGGGGGAGACGAACAGTAGCCACACCAAAAACAGAGGCATCCCTTTGGGCTGCTCTCTTTCCCATCCTTCTCCTCAATTTTTCCTCTTTTCTTTCTATTTTATTTTGAGATTTGAATACCTACTCAGACAAAGCTTCAAGGATCTATCAAGGAGCTCAATCTCTACAAGATTCAAGATTTGGATATTTTGTGGGGTTGTAAATCAAGGCTAGTCATGCTAACTTCATAGCTATTTGTGAATATCTTTGTTTTCTCCTACACTTCTCTACTCTTTGCTATTTGAATTTTGTAATTTTGATGTTCGTTAATATGGGTTGTGAGTAATTACTTTTGGGAGCTAGGGTTTCTAACTCTAGCTCAATTTTGATGTAATGAACATATTTTCAAGTGGTAAATAATGTATTTTCATATGGGTGCACTATAATTACTATGTTAATTGATTCTTGATGCATAAATTTTAGGGAATTGACCATTCTCTTTGTTATGTTTTGAGATTTTTGTTGTGTGATACAATTAGTGGTTCTTTTGTTCACTAGCTTCATGTAATTAGTGTGGTGTGTCAAGTAGTTGCTTAATCGAGAATGAATGATTGCCTAAGTTTCTATTTTCTTGTGCCCTTCGCTTTTAATCCTACACATTGTGGCCATAACAAGGCATAATGATTAGGGTTAGAGAGTTCATTCTTGCCTTAGTCAGAAGAATGGATACCAAATTAGAGAAATTGACTTAGTGGCCTTAACCGGCATTAGGTAGAGAACTAAGTAATCGTTACATTTTAGGTTGTAACTATTGCATGCTTAAATCCCTAATTTCTAGAGCTCTACGCCTTAGTTCATGTTTTGGTAGCCCTGATAAGGTACTAATTCCTGAGTTAGAGAGTTCATATTTGTCCTAACCAAAAATGTGAATACACTTAAGGAAATTCGGCTTAGTGGCCTTGACCGGCATTAAGTATGGGATTTGCTTCTCATGAAGATATATTATTTGTTTGCTTGAAATGTGTTCGTTGCATTGAAATTGTTATAGAGTGATCCCTAGTACCCAAATCTATCTCTCTTTTATTTTTATTTTTTCTTTGTTTTTAATTGTTGTTGTTAATTTAGTTTTTGACTTAGTCTTTTAGAAAATTAAAATCACAATTTTGAATGACAATTTCTATCTCATTGTAAATAGCCATCACTAGGCTCTTAGTTTTGATTAGGCTTTGGTGAAAACCAAAGACGAGCATTGTTAAGGCTTGGTGCCTTAGAATAGCATTTTTATTTATTTTCTTTTTCTTTTGCTTTTGTTTGCTTAGTGACTTTAGTTCCAACCACCCGAGGATTATGGGTTAGCCACTAATCCCCGTGGTACGATAACTTTGGACATAATATTTCTCTATCTTGACAATGATATGTATGCTTGCGTAAATGTGTATCAAGTCAGGAGGCTTAGGAATAAGTTCAAATTGGTTTAGGTTCTTCAAAAATGAGGAGGGTAGTTGTAGCACTCAATTGGTGGTTGGAAAAAGCATGCTGTGATATGAGCAATAAAGTCTTGAAATTTGATAGCTGTTGCTTTGCATGTTGCTTGGCTTTATTGCTTATTATATACATGATTTTTCTACTATAATTCTATAAGCTAGTTTCATATTTGGCAGAAAAATGTCTTGAGAGAGGAACTCTCCTAAAAGAGCATGAATAGATTGATTAGCTCTTGGTACATGATTTTAGGCTTAATGGAAAATCTTAGTGTTATAATATTGAATAACTGATAATAGTTTAGGAAAAGTTTACAGCAGCTCATAACTCTACAAGTTGGTTGATATTTGGAGTTGGCTTGGCTTGAGACAGTATACCTTGGGAAAGAGCATGAATAAAAGCTTAAGTGCTAAACTAACTCTTGGTACTTATTTTCAGGCTTGAATGGAGGACCTTGGTGCCATGTATAGTACTAAATTACTAGCAGTAACTAAGGGAATGTTAACAGCAGCTCAAATTTTGGCTATGAAATCTACTAGTTTGAAAGAATTCATGGTGGTGCAATAACATGGCTAGGAGATCAAGTGTTAGCTAGAGTAGGTTTACTAAGATTTGTGTGTTTGACTATGGTTTTGGGTTTAAAGAAAGTTCACAGTAGCTCATATTTTTGTAAGCTAGCTTGATATTTGGCATAGGCATGGCTTGAGACAGCATTTCTTAGGAAAGAGCATGAATAGATGACTCAGGAGTTTCATTAGCTCTTGGTAACTCTTTTTTGTGTGTCTACCGATGACCCCTTTATTTTCTTGGCTTTGGCATGATTGAATATTCTTTGCATACCCTTATGATTCTTTTGAAGTTTGATCCAATATTCGGCATGGGTCTTAACTAACTTGGCTTGGCTTCACTTTGAAGAAGTACCTTTAATTTCACATCTTGATCACTTTGTTTTTATAGCGGCTAAGTTGTTGATTAAATGACCATGGCACACTTCTTTTGGTTTTCTTTTATAGGAGCATCAATAATTGAAAACTGGAAAACAAAGCTTCATTCTGGCAATAAATTCCAGCAACTCAGCCCCCAGGTAAGAATGTATAGTACAGATGCTAACTTTCTTTGATTCGCATTAATCCCCCTAAAAGAAGCTCGCTTGCTTTGTCATTATCAAGTCATTCGAATTGGCATGAGAATGATATAATTGTTAACCTGGAGAATTTGAGAATCTTCAGCCTTGGATATGTGATTTGGTAATGACAGCTCTTTTAAATATTCTTAAGCATGACTACTGATTTAAATGGAACACAACCACCTTTAACAATGGCATAAGGCTTTGCTTGTTGGCTTGTTAGCTTGCTCGAAAAGGATACTTCTAATTATGATCTTTTAGTTGATTTAGGAAAACGGTGATAATAAAGATGAAACTTAGTTCTAACTCATCGGTGAAATAATGCCTAGTTAAGGGTATGGCATTAAAAAGTGAATTTATATGGAATGAGGACTTAGTTTCGGATGATATATTTTCCTTGCATGTTGGTTTGTTGCTGTGCTTGTTTTACTCTGTGCTCAATGTGTAGCCTTAATATATACACAATAATAAAAGATTCTAATACTAAGGCTGGCAAGATCTCAGTAGTGGTTATCAGGATGTCTAGCATATGGACCTTGAATGCTAATAAGAAGAAAAGATAAGCATGGGTAGGTAAAAATGGGTATGACTATGTCAGCATGATTATTGAGGAGCTTTTATGTTAACGCTGACTATATAACAAATGAGGGTAAATGGTTCCTAATGATGGAAATTTTGGAATTTGGTTTTGTGCATTTTGGTTTTTATACTGAGAAGCTTTTTACTTAATGAAGCTAATGGTGTTGAGTGCTTGATTACAAAAAAGGCATGCAACCTACTTGTGTTGTAACAATGATGGCTTGAAGATTGATCTTAGGAATGTGCCTGTTTGCTTGAGTAATTAAACTACAGCATCTGAAGGCTTGGGGCATACTTGAATAATTATTTGTCAATATATATATATATATTACTGCATCATGAATGTCTTTTCCAGCTTTTCAGAATCTCCTTTGTAACTGGTTCATGATCTTACCTCAGATTGGATCAGTATTCCATTGAAGATGAAATGTCAACTTCATTAGTGGATACAAGTTACTGTAAGGCCCCATACCTTAAAATTTTTACTAGTTACATTTTTACCATTATTGATTGAGGAGTGAATTTTTCTTGAGTTCGGTAAATTAGGGAATTTCTTTGTGAATGCCGTAGTATACAAAAAATCGAGTTTGTGGACACGTAGTTTGTTTAAATCGAAGTTTTATCGGGAAAGTTGTGACAAAAAAGGAAAGTTACTATTCATAGTGGTTTTTTTTTAAAGAATTCCATTTTGGGATTGAGGAGAGAGAAGTCAAGCTGCCAAATCGGGACAGACCCGACCTCCCCCTCCTCTTTTCTTCTCCTTTTTGCCGTTTTTGGTTTTCCGGTGATTTCGTGGCCGTCCAGCCACCCCAGGACGAACCGTTTGGCATGGCGTGATCCTCTCCTCCTTCTCTACCTAGTCATGTAAGTTTTTCATTTTGGGTACCATGGATTTTTGAGTTTGAAGAGGAATTTCCAGAAATGGGAAAAATTGGATTTTTGCTTTGATCTCTGGTTTCCGGCGATTTCTGGCCGGAATCTTTGGGGTTTTGGTTGTTGGGGAAGTGCTGAACGTGTTCCTAACCTTGTTGCTGCTCGTTTTGATCGGTGGAGGAAGATTTGAAGGTGTTTGAGACTGTGAACAGTAACTGTCGCATTCATGGGTTCTTGTTTGATTTTTCCGGACATTTCTACTTGAATTTGGTTGTTGTTGCAGGTATAGAAACTGTTAGATTTAATCTATGAATTTTGTGTTAGATTTAAGGTTGTTTGGATAGTGAGTTTCCTTGGAGTTTTGATGTTGGGTGTGGTTCTAAGGGTGTTAAGATTTTAATCTTGGGTTGAGAACTTGTTGTCATATTTTTAGTGATGAGTTGAGATTGTTGAGAGGTTGGAGAAGTAAAATGGGTTTCAAATGTCAAAAGAGAAATTGGGAATTTGGAAGAAAATGTTTTGTTGTAACCTTGTTGGCTAATTGTTGGTGGAGAAATTGGAGAAAGAATTTGGAAATTTTGAAAAGGGAATAATTTTATAATTTGGTGGTTAAGTATAGTTAAGGAGTTGGAATTAAATTCACTAGTTACCAAATCAATCCTTGTGAAGGTTAAAGTTTCATTGAGGAAGTGGAAATCATTAAGAAAATTCTGACATAGAGAATTGAATCCTAAATTGGAGAATTTGGTCGTTAGAAGAATTATGTGTAATGAGTATTAATTTCCGAAGGATTAAGCATTGTTTCTCAGATTAATTCCTTATTGAGGTTAACTATATTCTGTCCATTTGCTACAAGACGTACTGATCCCTCGAGCGAAGAGGACACAGGCAGGCAGCAGGGTTAGTTGCAAGACTCACCAGTGAGTGGACTTTTGTTCTATTTAAATAATGCATGCAGCACAGTATTAAATTTAAAATGGATTATTATTTGAGTAAATGTGATTTTTGTGAAAAGAAAAGAATTTAAAGAAAAGAGTTGGCAAGGAGGCTAGTTTTGGCGCATGCGTACAATACCTAGTTGGCAGTCCCCTCTAGGTAATAGTCTGGTTGGCAGTCCCCTCCAGACTATATCCCGGTCGGCAGTCCCCTCCGGTGAGTCATCTGGTCAGCAGTCCCCTCCAGATGATATGAGGTAGTTAGTCGGCAGTCCCCTCTAACTACCTGTGGTTAGTCAGCAGTCCCCTCTAACCACCACCTCCTAAATCCGGTCGGCAGTCCCCTCCGTTGCGTCATCTAGGCGGCAGTCCCCTCCAGATGGCATGAGATGACTAGACAGCAGTCCTCTCTAGTCATCGAATGATGTTTCTTGAAAGCATGGTTTTCAAAGGAATGAGTTGGAATTGTTTTATAAATCTCGCTGCATGTTCGTTTTTGTTAACGAGAAAATGGGAACGCATTCAAGCATTAATTTCATAATTTATTTTAGTTTCGTCCACTCACTCTAACATATTTTAAATGTTTTCCCCTGGGCCCTTTATTTTTCAAATGCCCAGATTTCAGATTTACCGAGTTCGCGTCCGGGAACTTGAGGCATAGGAATTAGCGCTTCTGTTTTGTCCGTAGGTTATTACTTAACCTACCTTGTATGATATCGGCTTAGCTGTGTATGTTTGCTCTGATAACCAGTTTACTTTGGAGAATGTAAATGTTTGAGAATCTATTATCGTAGTGAAGTTAAGGTGACACTTGTGCTATCGGAATGTAACATTTTCACTTGGAATGTAAATATTGGAATGTATCTAAGAGTGTGAGTTTAGTTTTTAGCATGTCCAGGTTTTGTAAAATTTTGGGTAGCCCATTTTAGGGGAGGTTCTGTTGATTTTTCAGTAGAATTTCACTTAAAGTGGGTCCCACAGGCTCTTATCCGGGTTTCGGGGTGAAACTTGGGTCGGGTTCTGTCAGTTGGTATCAGAGCACTAGGTTATTGGATTCTGTGGCCGATATCTTGTTATAGTTTCTTACATACTTGATTGTATTCAATACCTCCCGAGTGATGGCCCGACTGCAGCGGTTCCCCATCATATACTCTTCGCTGCTGATGTACATATGAAGTGTGTAAGATGATTGTTATTGGTGTAAATACCTTTGGTGCAATTAAATCGTGGATAATTTCAGGTGGAATGAGATGTGGACGTAGATCTCGTGCTGGTAGGGACCCTTCACCTGCTGGTGAGGGTGATGATGAGCAGGTCCCTCATGGATTGATACGGACCGTGGAGCGGTTTTTTGAGCATTTTACAACGGCACTCCCTAATCCTAGTACTGACTATACAGTGGAGCGTGCCAGACGCCATAGGGCGTATACTTTTTCCAATGCTCGTACGAAGTCTGTAGAAGGAGATTGGATTACTCGGATGGAGAGAGTATTCGAGTCCTTGGGTTGTCCAGCTGTTAGGAGGGTTCCTTTGGCTATTGATCTCTTAGACAGGGATGCATGGATGTGGTAGCAGGGTACCAAGAATATGGGTTTTGACCCAACTGCCATGACTTGGGAAGAGTTCAAGGTGGAGTTCTCGAATCGATATTATAATCAGGCATCCCAGCATCATCTACGACTTAGTTTCATGCAGTTAAAGCAGACTAAAGAGATGACCATGCTTCAGTATCAGGAGCATTTCATTGCTTTATCTCGGTATGCACCTGAGTTAGTGGAGACAGAAAAGTTGAAGGTTGAGCAGTTTATTAATGGTCTCCTACCTATTTATCGAGATTGGTTGGCGCCTCACGATTTCCTGACTTTTAAACTAGCTGTGGAGGCTGCTATGAGATGTGAGGCCAGATACCTAGACAGTTCCTGACCTTTGGAGAGTGGCGGTCCCAGCCAGGGGCCATCCAAGAGAATTGCATCTAGTTTGGGTTCTACATCGTCATCAGGCAGTAGATTGAGCAGTAGACTGAATAGTTCATACTCTAGCTCTTGACAGCAATTCAGGGGACGCTTTAGGAGGCCTGGACAGTTTGGTAGAAGGCAGTCTAGGGGTGGCACTGCTGGTCCCAGTGGAGTTTCTAGTAGACAGCCGATTCTGAGAGACTATCCCCAGTGTGCCACTTGTGGTAGGTACCATATGGGCCAGTGTCAGTCAGGTGTGGGAACTTGTTACCAGTGTGGCCAGTGGGGCCACTAAAGGAGGGATTGCCCTCAGTTAACCCAGGGAGTCCTCACTACATCTGATCAGACTGTGGGTCAGACCACTGTGGGTGCTGCTAGTACAGGTTCTAGTGGCAGTTTGTCAAGCAGGAGCAGCACACAGCCGGGTCGAGGACAGAGAGGGCGTCCAGTGACCCGTGGTCGTCTTCATGCTATGACCCAACAGGAGGGTCGCACTGCACTGAACGTCATTATGGGTACGTAAATTATTTTTGGCCAACCGGCTTTCATTTTGATTGACCCTGGAGCCTCTCATTCTTTTATGTCTAGGAGGTTTGCTTTCTTTGCTAATGTGCCCTCATCTCTTCTTCTTGAAGAATGGCATGTTGTTTTACCATCAGGAGAAATTCATAGAATTGAATGGGAATATCGTTTTTGTGGAGTGTTTGTAGGAGTTTCCTTAGAGGCGGATTTGATTCCATTTGAGTTAGTGGAGTTCGACGTAATCCTGGGGATGGATTTCCTTCGGATGCATCACGCCTTAGTGGATTGTTTTTGTAGTACGGTGTTGTTTCGGAGTCTGGATAAGCCAATTGTCACCTTTTATGGTGAACAGGAGGTTCTCCCATCTTGCATAATCTCAGCTTTAACTGCTACGAAGATGTTGAGTAAGGGTTGCCAAGCTTATTTGGCACATTTGGTGAATACAGATGCACAAGTTATGGATCTTAGCCAAATTCCGATTGTTGGTGACTATCCAGATGTATTTCCAGATGAATTGTCTGGTTTGCCCCCGGTGCGAGAGATAGACTTTACCATTGATTTACTTCCAGGTACAACACCCATCTCTCAAGCACCTTATAGAATGGCACCGGCGGAACTGAAGGAGTTGTACATACAGTTACAGGAGTTAACTAATAAAGGGTTTATACGGGTATCACCCTGGGGTGCACCTGTGTTGTTTGTGAAGAAAAAAGATGGTACATTAAGGCTTTGTATTGATTATCGGAAACTAAACAGGGTGACTATAAGGAATAAATATCCCTTGCCCTGCGTTGATGATTTGTTTGACCAGTTGAGGCATGCTAAAGTATTCTCAAAGATTGATTTGAGGTCTGGATATCATCAGTTACGAATTAAGGAGGAGGATGTAGCCAAAACTGCTTTTCAATCACGTAATGGTCATTATGAGTTCCTTGTTATGCCTTTTGGGTTGACAAATGCACCTGCTGCTTTTATGGATCTTATGAACAGGGTGTTTCACCCGTACCTTGATCGCTTTGTGATAGTGTTTATTGATGACATTTTGGTTTACTCTAAGATTGAGGAGTTACATGCTGAGCATTTGAGTATTGTGTTAGAGACTCTGAGGATACACCAATTGTATGCTAAATTTAGTAAGTGTGAGTTTTGGCTCGACCATGTGACATTCTTGGGTTATGTTATTTCAGCTGCAGGTATTAGCGTTGATCCACAAAAAGTTAAGGTGGTGTTGAATTGGGAATGACCTACCAGTGTGACGGAAATTTGTAGTTTCTTGGGTCTTGCTGGTTATTATCGACGTTTTGTGCAAAATTTTTCTAGAATCGCCGCTCCTCTTACCAAGTTAACTAGAAAGGGAGTCAGATTTATTTGGTCTGAAAATTGTGAGTGGAGCTTTCAAGAACTCAAGACTCGTTTGACTAGTGCTCCAATTCTAGCCTTGCCTGATGATTGTGGGGAGTATGTAATTTACAGTGATGCCTCTAGACAAGGTTTGGGATGTGTCTTAATGCAGCATGGTAACGTAATTACTTATGCTTCTAGGCAATTGAAGCCGCATGAGTTGAATTACCCAATCCATGATTTAGAGTTGGCAGCTATTGTGTTTGCTCTTAAGTTGTGGAGGCATTATCTGTATGGAGCCAGATGTCAGATTTTCACAGACCATAAAAGCCTCAAATATGTGTTTGCACAACCAAATTTAAATTTAAGACAACGAAGATGGATGGAATTGATTGAAGACTATGATTGTACCATCGAGTATCATCCCGGTAAGGCGGATGCAGTCAGTAGAAACCTCTCTGTGACTTTGTCATTTTAAGGGCCACTCGAGTACCCCTATTGTCAGAGTTGAGGTCTACTGGGGTTGTGTTATCGGTTGATGAGGTTGGTACTCTGGTGGCTAGTTTTCATGTGAAACCAGTATTCATTGATAAAATACGGGAAGCACAGTCTCTTGACCCAAGAATTGAGGGAATCAAAGAAGGTGTTCGTGGCGGTTGGCAGCCTGATTTCTCTATTCGAAGAGATGGGACTTTAATGTATGGAAAAAGACTCTGTGTTCCTAATGTTGAACCGCTTAAACAAGAAATACTTAATGAAGCTCATAATTCCGCATATGCTCTACATCCTGGTGGTACAAAAATGTACCGAACTCTCAAGGAATATTATTGGTGGCCAAACATGAAAAGAGAAATTGCAGCCTTTGTGAGTAAATGCTTAGTGTGTCAACAAGTGAAGGCGGAAAGGCAGAAGCCGTCGGGTTTGTTACAACCTTTGCCAATTCTGGAATGGAAAAGGGAACATCTCACAATGGACTTCATTTATAAGTTACCTCGTACTCAGGATGGAAATGATGGTATTTGGGTGATTGTGGATCGACTCACCAAATCCGCGCATTTTCTGGCGGTTAAGGAAACCTTTAGTATGGACAAATTAGCAAAGCTGTATGTGGATGAGATTATAAAGCTTCACGGTGTGCCCGAGTCCATTGTTTTCGATCGCGATGCTCGCTTCACATCAAAGTTTTGGAGGAAGGTTCACAAACTTTTGGGGACAAAACTACAATTTAGCACCGCTTTCCACCCTCAAACTTATGGGCAATCTGAGTGAACTATACAGACTTTGGAAGACATGTTGAGGGCTTGTGCTCTACAATTTAAAGGAAGTTGGGATAAGCACCTGGCTTTGATGAAGTTTGCGTATAACAACAGTTACCACTCGAGCATTGGTATGGCTCCCTATGAAGCTTTATATGGGAAACAGTGTAGGACCTCCTTGTGTTGGGATGAAGTGGGAGAAAGACAACTTATTGGTCCTGAAATTATTAAAATCACAACAGATAAAATTAAGGTGATTAGAGAGAGGCTCAAGATGGCTCAAAGTAGACAAAATAACTATGCTGATAACCGCAGGAAGATTCTTGAATTCCAAGTTGGTGATTGGGTATTTTTGAAGTTATCTCCTTGGAAGGGTGTGGTAAGGTTTGGTAAACGTGGGAAACTAAGTCTAAGGTATATTGGTCCCTATGAAATTGAGGAACGAGTTGGTCTTGTTGCTTATCGCTTGGCCTTACCCCCACAACTATCTAGATTACATGATGTCTTCCATGTATCCATGCTCCGCAAGTACATAGCTGATCCTTCACATGTGTTACCAACTCAACCCATTACACTTAGAGAAGATCTATCATATGAAGAAGAACTAGTGCAGATCCTTGATCGTCGTGAGCAGGTACTCCGAAGTAAGGTTATACCTTTGGTTAAGGTATTGTGGAGGAATCATCTTATTGAAGAAGCTACTTGGGAACCAGAGGAGCAAATGAGGAAGCAGTACCCACATCTTTTTCCATGACAGGTACAATTTCGAGGACGAAATTTTATAAGGAGGGGAGATTGTAATGCTCTGTACCTTAAAATTTTTACTAGTTACATTTTTACCATTATTGACCGAGGAGTGACTTTTTCTTGAGTTCGGTAAATTAGGGAATTTCTTTGTGAATGCCGTAGTATACGAAAAATCGAGTTTGTGCGCACGTAGTTTGTTTAAATCGGAGTTTTATCGGGAAAGTTGTGACCAAAAAGGGAAGTTACTATTCATAGTGGTTTTTTTTTAAAGAATTCCATTTTGGGATTGAGGAGAGAGAAGTCAAGCTGCCAAATCGGGACAGACCTGACCTCCCCCTCCTCCTTTCTTCTCCTTTTCGCCGTTTTTGGTTTTCCGGCGATTTCGTCGCCGTCTGGCCACCCCAGGACGAACCGTTTGGCATGGCGTGATCCTCTCCTCCTTCTCTACCTAGTCATGTAAGTTTTTCCTTTTGGGTACCATGGATTTTTGAGTTTGAAGAGGAATTTCCAGAAATGGGAAAAATTGGATTTTTGCTTTGATCTCTGGTTTCCTGCGATTTCCGGCCGGATTCTTTGGGGTTTTGGTTGTTGGGGAAGTGCTGAACATGTTCCTAACCTTGTTGCTGCTCGTTTTGATCGGTGGAGGAAGATTTGAAGGTGTTTGAGACTGTGAACAGTAACTGTCGCATTCATGGGTTCTTGTTTGATTTTTCCGGACATTTCTACTTGAATTTGGTTGTTGTTGCAGGTATAGAAACTGTTAGATTTAATCTATGAATTTTGTGTTAGATTTAAGGTTATTTGGATAGTGAGTTTCCTTGGAGTTTTGATGTTGGGAGTGGTTCTAAGGGTGTTAAGATTTTAATCTTGGGTTGAAAACTTGTTGTCATATTTTTAGTGATGAGTTGAGATTGTTGAGAGGTTGGAGAAGTAAAATGGGTTTCAAATGTCAAAAGAGAAATTGGGAATTTGGAAGAAAATGTTTTGTTGTAACCTTGTTGGCTAATTGTTGGTGGAGAAATTGGAGAATTTGGAATTAAATTGACTAGTTACCGAATCGATCCTTGTGAAGGTTAAAGTTTCATTGAGGACGTGGAAATCATTAAGAAAATTCTGAAATTGAGAATTGAATCCTAAATTGGAGAATTTGGTCGTTAGAAGAATTATATGTAATGAGTATTAATTTCCGAAGGATTAAGCATTGTTTCTCAGATTAATTCCTTATTGAGGTTAACTATATCCTGTCCATTTGCTAAGGAGGTACTGATCCCTCGAGCGAAGAGGACACAGGCAGGCAGCAGGGTTAGCTGCGAGACTCACCAGTGAGTGGACTTTTGTTCTATTTAAATAATGCATGCAGCACAGTATTAAATTTATAATGGATTATTATTTGAGTAAATGTGATTTTTGTGAAAAGAAAAGAATTTAAAGAAAGGAGTTGGCAAGGAGACTAGTTTCGGCACATGCGTACAGTACCTAGTCGGCAGTCCCCTCTAGGTAATAGTTTAGTCGGCAGTCCCCTCCAGACTATATCCTGGTCGGCAGTCCCCTCCGATGAGTCATCTGGTCGGCAGTCCCCTCCAGATGATATGAGGTAGTTAGTTGGCAGTCCCCTCTAACTACCTGTGGTTAGTCGGGAGTCCCCTGTTGAAAAAAAAAAAAAAAAGGCAAACACAACGCATGAGAGTGACGTCCAAGTTTGGGAGAGCTGGATTTACTCCACATTTCTTGTGATGATATTATCACGCTATCTTGGGAATTCAAATGGTACTTGCAGTTGATGGAGTTTATTGCAAACAAAATTTAAAATTTTTTTTTTTTAAAAAAAAGGGATGATGATCAGCAGTTTGTAGCTCACGTGTTGAGCAGAAGCACGAAGCTTTTAAAACAAAAGTGTTCAACTCTTCTTATCTGAAGAGTTTTAACTCCTAGTGGGTTCATCATAAATGGACTCTAGTTTTGTTAGACATTCCAAGGAAATAATCGCTAAGGGATAAGCATGGAATCAACCCCACGTTGGAAAGAAAGAGGATGGTGTTTCAAAAGCAAGTCTGGTCATGCAAAATCAGATTGACTTATCCACAAAATGGGATTGACTGCACCGCTTGGAGATTCAAATGCAATTATGGCAGCTCACAAATTAGCCACGTTGAAATGAAAGAAACTAACAACCTCAACGGAGCTCAGGATAGCATATTTGAAATTCAAAGTTTATGGAATCCATTCGAATTCAAAGTTTGGATATGCTCGAAGCTTATCTCTAGCTGATCCCAAGTCCCTATAAAATGGGGGACTAGAGAGCAGAAAAACAAAAAGAGAGGGCAGAGAGGCAACGAAAGAAGAAAAAAGAGAGAGAGAGAGAGAGCAGAGGGGAAAAACGCAGGAGCAGAGAAAGAAGAGGAAGGGAAGAAGAGAAGAATAAGTCAAAGCTAAGAATAGACCACGAGAAGCTATAAACATAGAGCAGTGGGTATAATTTTTTCTATATGCTGTCAATTATCATTTTCACTCAAGTGTTCTCTTTGTTCTACATTATATGATTACAGAAAGCTAAATAGATGATCATGTAAGACTATGAGCACTCCAAACAAGAAGTTGATGGTCTATCCTCTCTCTAAGAGTCCCTCGTTGCTGTCACCCTCACAAATCTCAGCAACAGCTTCCGGGCAAGACACAAAGTCGACATCAAGCCCTCATTCACAGCCGTGGTGTCACTCCATGCTGCACTTGCTTTCGATGCCTATACTGCGGTGCGTCCTGCGTATAGGTGGCGGAAGCAAGCTTCAAGTTCAAAGGGGTTCACCATACTTGTTTTTGATGCCTGTATCGCGGTGCGTCCTGCATATGGGTGGCAAAAATGAGTATGTCAGGTGAATGCTTGGTGGCTGCCAGTTCACGTCAAGTACGGTCCTGCAAAGTTCCTGAGTTCACAACAGTGGGGAAGCTGCTCCAAAGTGATCCCTGTGCAGGGCTTCAACGCCAAGCTACGGCTCCACCTGCATCAAATTCATTCCTAAATCACACAAATAAAGTCCAAACCAAATTCAAGGGCTTTAAACCCTTCCCCAAACACAAATTCAAGATAAATGGGTCATCTACCCATTTAAATCTCAAAAGCCGGAACTACATGTGGTTTGATCCCGCAAAGGGTATGTAGGCAATCTAGAAACAAACTAATCTAGATACAACCGCGAGCTAAACACAAAATCGAATCCCTGGTCCACTTAAACCAAATTCGTCCCAAACACTACTCTAATTCCAAAATCAAAGCCCTCTAATGAGTCATCCACTCATCGGAACTATTGAACTACAGTGGTTTGATCCCTTCATAGGGTATGTAGGCATTCTAGTGACCCACTAGATGCAACCGCAACTCCAAACAAAATCCCTGACTCCACCAGTCAAATTCAACTAATCCCAAATGAATCACTGACTCCAGTCAAATTCTCCCAACACCACAAAAATCAAATCCATGCCAAATCACACAAATAAAGTCCAAACCAAATTCAAGGGCTTTAAACCCTTCCCCAAACACAAATTCAAGATAAATGGGTCATCTACCCATTTAAATCTCAAAAGCCGGAACTACATGTGGTTTGATCCCGCAAAGGGTATGTAGGCAATCTAGAAACAAACTAATCTAGATACAACCGCGAGCTAAACACAAAATCGAATACCTGGTCCACTTAAACCAAATTCGTCCCAAACACTATTCTAATTCCAAAATCAAAGCCCTCTAATGAGTCATCCACTCATCGGAACTCTTGAACTACGAGTGGCTTGATCCCTCTCCAAGGGTACGTAGGCAACCCATTCAAATATCCGGGTGCAGCCGCAAAAACAAACAAACACATATTGGTTTCTTCATAAATGGAATCAAAGGGTGTTTCCCTGTAACAAGGGATTGTAATTAAGAGACACATTCTGTTTTGAATGGGTCGAACCCAAAATAATAAAAACTCTATTCACTAAATGAATACGAGTGAAATTATGTTGGGTGACATTTACGCTCACAGTGTGCAATTTTTCCTCAACATCCCCTCTAACCACCGCCTCCTAAATCCGGTCGGCAGTCCCCTTTGTTGCGTCATCTGGGCGGCAGTCCCCTCCAGATGGCATGAGATGACTAGATAGCAGTCCTTTCTAGTCATCGAACGATGTTTCCTGAAAGGATGGTTTTCAAAGGAATGAGTTGGAATTGTTTTATAAATCTCGCTGCATGTTCGTTTTTGTTAACGAGAAAATGGGAACGCATTCAAGCATTAATTTCATAATTTATTTTAGTTTCGTCCACTCACTCTAACATATTTTAAATGTTTTCCCCTGGGCCCTTCGTTTTTCAAATGCCTAGATTTCAGATTTACTGAGATCGCGTCCAGGAACTTGAGGCATAGGAATTAGCGCTTCCGTTTTGTCCGTAGGTTATTACTTAACCTACCTTGTATGATATCGGCTTAGTTGTGTATGTCTGTTCTGATAACCAGTTTACTTTGGAGAATGTTAATGTTTGAGAATCTATTATCGTAGTGATGTTAAGGTGACACTTGTACTATCGGAATGTAACATTTTCACTTGGAATGTAAATATTGGAATGTATCTAGGAGTGTGAGTTTAGTTTTAAGCATGTCCAGGTTTTGTAAAATTTTGGGTAGCCCATTTTAGGGGAGGTTCTGTTGATTTTTCGGTAGGATTTCACTTAAAGTGGGCCCCACAGGCTCTTATCCTGGTTTCGGGGTGAAACTTGGGTCGGGTTCTGTCAGTTACATCAGCAACTATCTGCCCCATGCATATTGACATGCATGGCATCTTAGCATGATTGGATGTTCTCTCCGTTTGACACCAAGAGGACTGTGCTTGTCTTTTGTGTATATTTTAAATAGAAGTTTTGCTTCTTAATCAAAGTCACAGCTTCTGAATATTGTGACTTTGATAGGGACGTTGCAATTGGAAGACGGAGTTTGCATGAGTCACAGCCTAGTTCCATAGAAGGAACATGAAAAGATGTGATTTTTTTTTCAATACCCAAATCTTAGCTCTTGGAGAAAATAAACCACTCTTGTACTAATATATTTTTCTAGTGTATATCAGAGCTCATAAGAGGGTAAAAGAGCGGAAAAAATGAATCCAAGTTTTTTAAAGTGAGAATAAAATAAAGTATTTCCTGACTAAGCTTGTTTGCATCATTTTTAACTAAATTGATATTCTGCTTGGTGTATAGCTGGCAGTGTTGTGACATCAAAAGCTTGGATGTTTGAAGCAAACTCTCATCTTATCATGGAACAACAGCATGAATTTTTTGTTTGTTTGTATCATGGTACATTGCTGTGAAATTGAGGAAGCCGTGGTAAAATCACAGCATGTTTTTTTAACTTCATTAAGCAAAACCCCCAAGTTTGCATGATGCTTGAATGTATGCTCTTTTATTCTAGGCTTCCAATTACTTTCACAGTGGAGGATGGTGTACATACCTCTACTAGTGACACTAGTTTGCTATCTCACCAAGCATAAGTAACACCCTCTTTGGGACATCCACAAGCCATGGTGAGGCCCAAACGAGACATGCATCTTGTAGCCCTATGTTCAAGCTACTCTACGGTATCCGGAAGTCGCAAATGCTTCTACAATATGCTTCTCTAGACTAGAATAGTAACTTTGAGTCCCACATCTAAGAAAATGTAAATGAGGGAGCCTCCTTCCCCTATAAAAGGAGACTCCTCCCACAACTCAACACATCCCATTACATCTTTTGTAATCCCCTTGGGCCGCAAGGCTCAACACACTAGTGTGACATTCAAGTGGACGTAATTTCTCGCTAAGGCGGGAAATAAACCACTATACATCTCTTGTCACTCTATCTCTCTCTCTCTAAAGCTAACTAGAGATCCCACGGATCACTAACGTTAACATTGGCGCCGTCTGTGGGAAGCCAACACAAAGGCTTCGTCACTTACCATTGAGTTAAGTCATCTTAACGAAGCTCAAAAGAGTTCTTTCTTCTCTTCTTTGAGTTATCAAAATTGCTCACTGCCATTTTCTTTTTTTTCCCCTTTGAATTATTATATAAACTGCTGGCAAGCATTGCACCCAGCCCCATCCTTGGCGGTAACAAAATTTTTTCAACATAAATTTGTTCCCAGTGCAACGTTTCAAGTTAAAGAAAAGTCAACACTACACCCACTCATAACTTGAGCCGGTCTACGCCCTTCAGGGCTGAACAAGTTCGGTCAACGTCGAACAAACGTGGTCAACAACAATCAACGCTGAACTCAAAAAAAAAAAAAAACTTGGATGTCAAGCCCCTATGCCAAGATCAGCGGCACACTGCCCCAGTGGCAAATATTACCCATCTTCGGCGGTAATTTAAAAAAAAATATATATATTTGAGGTCAAATCATCTCTGGACACCCAGAGATTTGCTTTGGACACCTAGCCTCCATTTTTGGTCATGTCTAGCGGCCTTGCAGCCACACCAGCCTCGCTTCAATCAGCGGCGCCGCCGAACTTCAAGAAAACACAGCCAACCAAGGCTTTTGCTGCTGGGTGTCATCGGCGGCAACTGCTAAAACAAAGCTCCACCACGAACAAAGTTCAACAAACATCTCTAGCCAATCATTACCGCTGGCCAAGAGCTCCGCCGTCCATGATCCGCTGATGTCCACCGCTAGGAGCAACTGCTAGCTAAGGAGCCACCACCGAGAGTTCTCTACCGAAGAACCATCTCTGCCAAAGCCCTGCTGACCACAGCCAGCGGCTAATCCTCCGCCGGCCAAAAGTTCCGCTTAACCACTGATGAATAGCTCCGTTGGCCAAACGCTTCGCTCCGCCGCTGGCTAAAAAACACCGCCAGCCAGGCCTCACCGCCAACCACAACCAGCGGCAAAACCTCTGCTAGGCACCTCCAGCGAGCCTCTCAGCCGGACAACCCACTAGCTCCATCAACGAGCTCTACCGTTCATGCTCCGTTGATGATCCAAAGCTCCAACTCCTCCGCTGGGCATCACTGCTCCTCTGCTGGCCAAGAGAACCGTTGACAAGCTCCACCGCTTGACAAAACTGCTCCAGCTGACTAAAGGCACCACCAGCCACAACACCACTACGAGCTCCGCTAGCTGAGTTCCGCCGGTCTTCTTCCTCCGCTGACCAGCGAAAAACCTCCGCTGAGCTCAAGCACCACCGAACTCCGGGCCTGCTGCGAAGTTCCGCCGGCCTTCTTCCTCCGTTGAGCTCAAGCACCGCCGAACCCGAGCTCCGCCGAACTCCGGGCCTACTGGACGAGCTTCCTCCGCTGGCCTTCCACCTCCGATGTGAGCAAAGCTCTACTCCTCCGGTCAACCCCAGGGCCATCTCTCATTAGCACCGGCCTTCTCATCGGAGAGATCAAATTCGATCTTGCTTCGTCGACTGCCCACAGACGGCAGCAGCTCATGATAAAAGAAAAATGCTAAGTTTTTCTGCGTCATACACCCACAAGCACCACATGCTTCTGTTATATCCCTATTTGTGCACACATACACTTACCACATGGGACACCTGTCCACACACACACCTCACATATATTTATGTTTATATGATTGCACACATGTGCCATTTCCATCAGCTATGGATACATACACATCAAGTGAATAGTTGTGTGTCAGAACTTTTATACCAAACATGCATATGGCAGAAGCACATAAATTATACATATATGCCTGTGTTAGCGGTGCGGTATGGCATTCATACATGTCTCTGGACATTTATATATATATATATATGTCCAAGCTATCAGAAGGGAGTACTCACCATGCCTCTGGATATCCATGCATGTGTCTGCATGCATCATTAACAAAAAAGCATAATTGACTTCTCATGCACACTCTCTTAGTCTGTCAAGTCTTTTCACCCCATGTGCCCACTGACAGAATGAATACTCTTTACTAAAGGCATCAGCTACTCTCTCAGTAACTATTATGTGCATACACCCGTGCACATTGCAAGTAACGACATATATTTTCCGGGCATTATAAAACTTCAATATCATGAGGTTAACGTGTTTAGCTTGCTATACTCTGATGCACAGATCACGCCATATATTTTTTTATTTTTTGCTTTCAAATTAAGCACAAAGCATCAGTGGCCACTCTTTTGTCCTCTTCTAGCGAATAGCTGTTGTGCATGCATCAAAGATTAGCTCATTATTCATGCTTCAACTAGCATTAAACATCTAAAGTATGTGCCTGCTTCTCATTTGTGCTCTTTTACACCTTCCAGCATGGTACGATACTAAATAACATCACACACTTACAAGCTTTGTGTGCATGATCTGCCATTTTAGCCAAGACTTGCCGCCATATTTTATTGACCTCATGGACATGGCCTTACTTACAAAACTTGCACATGGCCATGCTTATGACATTCAAAGCGTGTAACTGTAAATTAACGTTGTGCGTATATGTGAGATAGCAATTAGAGTTGCAGCATTTTTAACATCGTAACATGAGGCTACATATACACATGTTTAATCAATTAAATTACACGGATTGATTACTAATCATTTCTCTTATGTTAAGGAGGCACAAGCACCATTTCAGTCAGCGAAATCATTAGCCTTCTACTATGATGTTTCGTCGGAACAATGGACCGTCACGCTCGGCCAACTCCGCTAGCCTCCAAATCGGCATAAGATAAGTAACTCTATCTTATCTTTTACGCTCTTGCAATTAGAGCCATGGCTATGCTTTTATTACTTTTAAAAGCATGCCTACAACATTTCTTACATTTGGCAACACTTTCTAGGCCTTACATGCTAGATATGCCATGCTTCAAATATCGATCTTAATGATCTCTAAAGCATGTTTACAACAAATATAAAATGTTATTAGCAACTTTACTACAAGTACATGCTATACACATGTGCCATGCTTCTATTTTAATTGCAACTCAATTAAATAAGTATGGGTCACTCAAACAAAATTTTATTACTTGCTCTATTTGTTTGTCATGTTTCATACAAGTACAAACTTTACGAGTCTGTGGTCACCGCCAGGCGGTAAGGCAATGACTCATAATGACAATGACCGCTACGCAGCATTGCAGTCAAGTTTCTCCTCTGAGAAATAGTAATGGGACTAGTTAACACAGCCCACGGCAGCCATTGATCCGGCAGTTAACCCCTACACTTGGGTACCAAAGATTGGGCTTGCTACCCAACACCCTCTGCTCCGTGCAGCTCCCCCTCAACAAACAATTTACTGACCATCCGGAGGTCCGTCGTGGCTGGGGAGTGGGGGACTCCCTGGCGGGCCTAGCAGGGGCCCACCCGAAAGGGCAAAAGCGTTCGCTCCAACCAATTCTAGATGGACGACGCACTCGCACTAATTATGCTTGATATATGGCACAAAGCTACGCTTTGGTATCAACCCGCAAGAACACCCTCCTTGACTGGGGACTTCGGGGACTTGTACATACAGCCCAGCATAATTAGCAACGGTCACGCTCATGCCTCAGGGCATCACATTCGAGCTACCCGTTAAAGCCTCAGCGGCATCCTCAAGCTCTCACGCTCTCGCCGCAGCGGTACCGCCGATCTGTCGTACTCTAGCCTCAGTGGCATCCTTGAGATCTCACGCTCTCACCTCAGCGGCATCCTCGAGCTCTCACACTCTCGCTGCAGCGGTACCGCCAAGCTGTCGTACTCTCGGATCAGCAGCATCCTCGAGCTCTCACGCTCTCGCCACAGCGGTACCGCTGAGCTATCGTGCTCTCGACTCAACGGCATCCACGAGCTCTCACGCTCTCGCTGCAGCGGTACCGCCGAGCTGTCGTGCTCTCACCTCAATGGCATCCTCGAGCTCTCACGCTCTCACCTCAGCAGCATCCTCGAGCTCTCACGCTCTCACCTCAGCGGTACCGCCGAGCTGTCGTACCCTCGGTTCAGCGGCATCCTCGAGCTCTCACGCTCTCGCCGCAGCGGTACCGCCGAGCTATCGTGCTCTCGGCTCAGCGGCATCCACGAGCTCTCACGCTCTCGCCGCAGCGGTGGCCGAGCTATCGTGCTCTCGGCTCAGCGGCATCCACGAGCTCTCACGCTCTCGCCGCAGCGGTACCACCGAGCTGTCTTGCTCTCGCCTCAGCGGCATCCTCGAGCTCTCACCTCAGCTGCATCCACTAGCTGTCCTGCTCTCGCCCCAGCGGCATCCCCGAGCTTCCGCTCTCATGCCTTCCCGGCACCACAAGCTACCGCTCATGCCTTCGCGGCACCCTTGAGCTTCACGCTCACGAGCTTCCGCTCATGCCTTCCCGGCAACCCCCGAGCTTCCGCTCACAAGCTTACCGCTCATACCTTCGCGGCACCCTTGAGCTTCAAGCTCACGACCTTCCGCTCATGCCTTCCTGGCACCATGAGCTTCCGCTCACGAGCTTACCTCTCATGCCTTCGCGGCACCCTTGAGTTTCCGCTCATGCCTTCCCGGCACCCCTGAGCTTACTGCTCATGCCTTCCCGGCAACCCCGAGCTTCCGCTCATGCCTTCCCGGCAACCCCGAGCTTCCGCTCATGCCTTCCCGGCACCCTCGAGCTTCCGCTCATGCCTTCCCGGCACCCCCGAGCTTCCGCTCAAGCCTTCCCGGCACCCTCGAGCTTACCGCTCCTGCCTTCCCGGCAACCAACGAGCTTTCGCTCATGCCTTCCCGGGAACCCCGAGCTTCCGCTCATGCCTTCCCGGCACCCTCGAGCTTACCGCTCATGCCTTCCCGTCAACCAACGAGCTTTCGCTCATGCCTTCCCGGCACCCCCGAGCTTCCGCTCATGCCTTCCCGGTACCCCCGAGCTTACCTCTTATGCCTTCCCGGCAACCCCGAGCTTCCGCTCATGCCTTCCCGGAACCCCCGAGTTACCGCTCATGCCTTCCCGGCACCCCTGAGCTTCCGCTCATGCCTTCCCGGCACCCCCGAGCTTCCGCTCATGCCTTCCCGGTACCCTCGAGCTTACCGCTCATGCCTTCCCGGCAACTATCGATCTCCCGCTCATGCCTTCCCGGCACCCCCGAGCTCGCCGCTCATGCCTTCCCGGCACCCCCGAGCTCGCCGCTCATGCCTTCCCGACAATCCTCGAGCTTTACACATGCCTACTCGACACACCACACGTTAATGGAACATTGAATTCTTCTACCATTTGTCGCTTGCGACAAATTGAATTCTTTTCGCTTTCCATTAATGCGAGCGACAACCAAACAAACACAAGCGTTCACGTATTCATCATTCACGAATTACAAACGTTTACCTTCGCAGCGCTCATGCAACTTACATTTATCATATGAAATCCATATGCTCACACGACCATACGCGTTCTCGAGTTTGTACGTCATAATCGATCGTACTCGGCACCATTCGCGTGTATACATCAACATGTATCACAGACCCTATACGTTCATATATGACAACGCATATCAATGCAACTCACATTTGTTGCCTAATGCAACGAGCATTCTACATATGCCTGTGTTTTTTTGTCTTTCTTGTGCAGGTTAACGAGTCCCTTCTTGCTTACAGAGTTTGGGGACTTGTAAGGGCTCCGTGCCGCCCGGTTACTTATGCTTGATGACTTCATGATTATAACTCCCCAACCAAAAAGCTCCTCTTACTTGGGGACTTCGGGGACTTGTACATACCTCTACTAGTGACACTAGTTTGCTATCTCACCAAGCATAAGTAACACCCTCTTTGGGACACCCACAAGCCATGGTGAGGCCCAACCGAGACATGTATCTTGTAGCCCTATGTTCAAGCTACGCTACGGTATCCGGAAGTGGCAAATCCGTCGCTGGGAAGCCACCTTCCCGGCCTTGCCAAGTTGCCTCCACAATATGCTTCTCTAGACTAGAATAGTAACTTTGAGTCCCACATCTAAGAAAATGTAAATGAGGAGCCTCCTTCCCCTATAAAAGGAGACTCCTCCCACAACTCAACACATCCCATTGCATCTTTTGTAATCCCCTTGGGCGCAAGGCTCAACACACTAGTGTGACATTCAAGTGGACGTAGTTTCCCGCTAAGGCGGGAGATGAACCACTATACATCTCGTGTCACTCTCTCTCTCTCTCTAAAGCTAACTTGAGATCCCACGGATCACTAACATTAACAGATGGCTTAAGAATGAGTATGCTGAGCTAACTTAAGCCTTTATTTAAAAAGTAAATGTGTTTGTAGTGATGAGAAGCTGCAAAAGGTAAATGATTTCTAGAATGTAAGATATATTGCGAGTGTTAGCAAATAAAGATTGAGATTTTTCCATGTTGCTGGTAAGGTTTACTAAAGGAGTAGGTTTTGTAAACAAGCTTGACAAGGGTGATATGGTAAAGAATTAGGTTAGAATGTGTAATGCATTGATGTTTGCAATGACTGGGGGGTGTGTGTTTGCAAAATTATTTTCCGCAATGGTTCTTGATCCCATGAACAGAGCCTTAGGGATAGATTGGGATCTACTGCTGTTAAAATATTGTAGCTTGAGATACGTTGCAGTGAGGAAGAAACCACCAGCTAGAGTCACAGCCTAGTCCCCAGCGGAGTCGCCAAAATGTGAGGGCAATTTTGTGTTTTGGATCTTTTGCAGCAGGGCCCTCTTGATTAAGCTTGACGAGGCCCAAAATTGATTAAAGGTTGGACCTGAGAACAACTTCGTTGTGACCAGCTAGAAAATAACAGCAGCGATTGGACTAGATAATAACAGCAGCGATTGGATTAGATGATAACAACAACAATTCAATTAGATGATAACAACATCGATTGGAGTTAGTTTCATAGGAACAGAGCTTATAGGTGGATATGTTGTGGGAGCTAGATGCCTGAGAGTTTAGCAGAGAGAGTTCCAACAATGGCATGGTTCTAGGTTTTGGGTAGATTGGGCGAATTGATGGTTAGGGATTCAGAGATGAAGCTTGATCTCTTGCTTGATGTTTTTGGGTTGGTATGGTCTGGTTTCCAACGGCAGTGAACTCGCTTTTTATAGCGGAGATAGGCGGGGAAGATTCATGCTAAGAACCGAGGGTTTTGAAGTGGTATTCTTAGTTTTGGTGGGATAATCCTAAAGCTCTCAAATTTTGTTTTCTCCATGAAACCAAAAGGGTGACTATGAGGGTGAAGGTCGGTGGTATAGGCATAGGGTGGTGAAGATCCTAGATTATGCACTGCTGTGATCTTTGAGGGATTCTAATCCCTTATTTTATGCTATTGTAAACTATGATCACAAAATTTGAAGGCTATTGGAAATTGAAACGGGATTGCTGGGTATATGAATCAGAAAGCTTCTCCATAGATTCTAGGTTCTTGCCAGAAATGGTGAAGCACTAATCCCAGCAATAATTTTGATAGAACGACATTCTAGTTTGGGGAAGAAGATGGTTTCAACGGGCTCGGGCTAGAGACCGTTGTAATGGGCTTTCGGTAAGGAGATAATTCTAATGGGCTTTGTATTTTACTGGGCCTGCTTTCATCTCTCTACTAGCCTTTGTTAAGATTTGAACCCCTCAAGCATGAATTTTTGGCCCCCAAGCCCAAAATTGTTGATGGTCCTTATCTTAACAACAGGCCTCACAGAATCTGTTACCTTCCACACCACACCCTTCCGTACGTATAAGCCCCAAAACGTAGCTTGGGTCTACGTGCATCGTATGGTAAATAAGCGTGTAAGCTTCTTTAAAAATGCATGTTAGTCATTTGAATGTTCTGGCTTGTCGTATCTCTTGCTAACTAGAGGGCCTCCTTTTGACATGAAGTGGGCTTGCTTGAAGGCCTAATTAGGTCACGAGGTTGATCACTCATCCCCTTTGCTTGTCACTCCTTAAATTTGAACTTGTGGAAATTTGGGTATCAACACACTGTTATGAATGTCTTAACGATTATCAATTTGGCTGAAAATTTACAGAGGTGATCTACTCATGTAGGCCTAAAGATTGAATGATAGAGATGTCGATGCGTAGCCGAAAAATGGGTCTAATAAGCTATATATATATATATATATATATGTATACACACACACACACACACACACATACAAGCCCTTCTGGTGAGTGATCCATTTTTTTGGCCATTTTAAGGGATCGCTTATCACTTTTAGATCATATATTGGGATCTCGACCGTTTAGTTCTTACCTGTATATGAGTAGATCACTTCTACAAGTTTTCAGCCAAATTGATAGCCATTAAAATATAGAATTATATCAAATTAATGGACGAACCAAATTTGTCAAACTGAACCGTTCATGTTTAGAATTGTAAATTGCAATTATAAATGCCTTAATGATCATCGATTCGGCTGAAACTTTGCATAAGTGATCTATTCATGAAGTCTTAAGAAGTGGACGGTTGAGATGCCGATATATAATTGAAAAATGGATCCCACAAGGGATCCCTTAAAATGGCCAAAGAAAGTGATCCCTTAGTGGAAGGGCCCTTTACACACACACATAAAAACAACATGGAGAGAGATGACTACCCTGGAGACTTTTTTTATGTATTCTACGTCCCATCTATTCTTGTTGTGAATGTTCAGGTGCTTATTCTTTAACACTTTTTCTCCCAAGCTTCTACCTTTTATATTGTGTATATGTAGTTTCTTTCATCTTGTCTGGAAGTTTAAAGATGCTGCAAACAATAACGATTATTGTTTGTTCTGGTAATCTGATTATATTGTCTGACCATAGTCTTTGTGCGTCATTTGAAATGTATGATCATAATGCTCATAGCCTCCTGTGCTCCTCTTTTCTCAAGCTTTCTATCTCTTATATTGTTTCCCTATATAATTCTTGTTTTTCATTTTGTCTGGAAATTGAAGGTGATGCAGATTATGTTGAGTACTGTTTGTTTTGATAATCTAACTATAATGCCTAATCATAGGCTTTGTGCAGCATTTGAAATGTATGATCGTAATGTTCATAAATCTCCTGTAGCCTTCTATTCCCAAGTTTTCTAACTCTTACTTTGTTTCTCTATTTCAATTATTCTTTTTTTTCTTTTTCTTTTTCTGGAAGTTGAAAGATACTGCACTATGTTCAAGAATTGAAGGAGGTCCAACTACCAATGTTGGAGCTATGAATAAAACCTCCTAAAAAAGGCATTCATTGATTTTATTAGACGATGGGCAACTTGGGAAAATTAGAGAGGTGTAGATAACATGATAACAAATTGGAGGTCTATGAAGTCCGGATGTAATGGTGAGTTGAAAAAATAGTATAATATTTAAAAAAAAAAATACATGAAAAACCATGATTTTCATTCGAAAAGTTTTATATACTGCACACCTCTTATATTTTTTTTGTCATCAAACTTTCATCTATATCCCTCATTAATAAATAAATAAAAGTAAAAATAAAGAAGATTTTACAAAAATAAAATAAGAATTAAATGCTTTCTATATGAAATTGTTAATTAAATATTCTTATAGGTTAAATTTCTCTTCACCTCAAGATACAATCGACCTCTCTTCAATATCATATGTGAACGTCAATGACAGATGAAATAATTGTAGTCCACCTGAAGAATTAGCAAGCAACCAAATTGGTTAAAGCATATCGAAAGAGGTTATAAAACCATCAAATATATCTTGGATACATGAATACATCATCATCATTCTCTTCGTGCGTGTGCAAAACAACAACCATGGCTCATTATTATTTACTGATTTTAATATTGGCTATGACTATATAGATCATGAAGATATTGTTGTAAACACGAAAATCTGAAAGCAAACAAGATACAGACACGTGTACAAAAATAATATATTTTATTAATTCAAGTGCGGGTTACAATCTTTGGTAATCCTCTGATTCGATCTCCGATGGTAATCCTCTGATTCGATCTCCGACGATGAATTTCACTCAAGGGCTTGACGCTTGATCTTGAGTTGGAAGATGGTCACGAGAGTCGACACGTGACGAGTGCTTTGGCTTGAGGTTGGTGATGAACCGGCTATTTGGCAGCTTGAGGGTTCTTCACACGAGCTTGGGAGGCTTCAGGAATTTTGAGAGTATTTTCTTCTCTTTTCTGGCTGAAGTCCTTCTCTTGATTTGAGAAGGGGTATTTATAGTGTCGGCGTCTCTTCCAATTTGGAATGACATGATGACACGTAATTAATTGTATTTTCCTTAATTACGTAATCAAATTAATCAACGTCAATTAACTAATTTAATCACGATCATTAAGGAATTAGCCAACCAATTTAATGACTGATTTTAATCACATTTTCCTTAATAACATAATCAAACCAATCAGCGTTAATTAGCTGGTTTAATCACGACTATTTAAGGAATCAGCCAATTAATTTGATGACTGATTGTCGTCCTGATTACAAATTGATATCTAATCAGCAGACAAGATTTAATACTTGATTTGACTTGGAATCAATTTATTTAATTTGATTGATCCGTTTTAATATCAATTGATTTAGCCGGAGCAAATTCATTTATTGCCGTCGGGCCTTTCATGTGTCGCCAAGTGTCATTCTCTGAGTCTGTGTGATTTTGCTGACTCACAAGCCACGTGGACATTTTGTGGGACCCACATGCCGACTAAATTTGTTCAGTCATAATTTTGAGTGTTGACCGAATTATTTAATGAATTTATTTTCATTAAATTTTTGGTGTCTACAAATGCCCCCACTTCAAGGTGCGCTGTAAACATGTGGTTGTCACGTGTTGGAAGTGTGACTTGAAGTTTGAATTTTGACTTTTTTTTTTTTTTTTTTTTTTTTTTTTGTCACCTTGACTTTGACGGCTTTTCCATTTTAGCTTGTCGCAATGCTTTGCTTTAATGGAGCTGGCTTGTAGAACTCCAAAGTTGTAGAGATTCCTTTGGAATCTCGATTTAATTTCTTAGAGATTCTCTCGAAATTTTTTTTTTGTAGGGATTCTCTCGCAATCAGGATTTAATTTTGTAAATATGGCAAGGACTTCAAATGGGCATGTGACAAATCCCATAATATAAGAATATTTACTGAATAAATCTTTGATTTTTTCAGAATAAAATATTTACTCACAAAATTTCTGCACTCAAAACATTATTGCCATATATAACAGAAAATTTAGGATTTCTGCCATATTTTTCTAGTCTCAACTAGGAAATTAATGAAGTGAAAAACCCTAGACTTTCAACATAAAAGGACGGCCTCCTCACACCTACTTTTCTAACCCGTCTTCTTCAGCAACAGCAACTCTTGGAATCGACTATCAATTCTCACGTTCCTTGCTTTCTTGCTTTTTGTCTTTGGTGTTGCAGAAGATCATCGAGCAATTAAGGTGATTTGTCTTCACTCAATTTTTTTTGTTAATAACCGAGTTAATCGATACAGTCTGTGCTAACTTTTTTTCTTTTCTCTGTTTTTTTTTTTTTCCTGACAGGAACTTGCTGCTACTGACGTGCTGCTTCTCAACCTCGAACCTTGAGTTTGCGCGACTTATTGGTAGTGGGAAAGGTAACTAGTTGTACGTCCATTGCTCGCCTCTTTTAATCAATATTTTGATTATCGTCTTGTCATACATGCCCTGACGTCATTCAATTATCCATGTTCCTCCTTGTATGGTCTGAACATACAAACAAGATATGTGCAAACCATGATGCCATGACTCATTCCTACTCTTAATCATTCTTTATCACCTGCCCCCACATATTTTCTCATGATATCAACCCTTTTTTTTTTTTTTTTTTTTTTTTTTTTCCGGCACCGTACATGCATATATACTGCCAGATTCATAATATCATGATTCCATGTTTCCTTCTTTCTGACATGAACATATATAATTGGAAGCTTGCACGTGCAGACTCATATTTATGCACTTGATCACACACTCATATTTATGCATGTGCAACACTGCAGCCCCTGGAATTTCTCTTCACATCACACATGTAAACTTGCAGTGGCATGATTAATTGCTCATTCATGTTCACAGAAGGAATTTTTTTTTTACCTCGCACAGTATATGTGTACTCTAACAATTACTTAAATTTTTTTTCAGAATTGTGGTGACAATTGTAGAACGCCAACTTGCTTCTTTATTTGCTGCTTCTTGTTGCTAATTTCTTGCCTTCAGTTCCGCAAGTCATCAAGCTGAGGTCTGGCCTTATGTCCCTTTTTTATTATTGTCATAACCTGCCTTGACCTAATCAAAATATAATTCCATGACATATTCTTTTCTTCTTCTTGCATGATTATATATATATATATATATATATGTATATATATATTTTTTTCCTTTTTCATGGCATCACCCCTTTTAATGTCGCAAAGCTTCATATGTATGTCAATATATATATTGCTTCTTTTTTGTAGGGTTTTGGCGATCATTGAAGAACGCAGACGACCTAAGCGCTTGGATTCCTCCACTCTTGTGCGTGGCAGGGTCCGCCAAAAGCAATTAGGCTTTGCGTGTTTATCGACATCAAGGAGAAGAACGTGGACGTCCTAAACGCTTGGATCCCTCCACCTTTGTGCGTGGTAGGGTCCACCAAAAGCGGTTAGGCTTCGCGTATTTGGCGGCTCACAGAGAGAAGAACGCGGACGTCTATCGACATCAAGGAGAAGAACGTGGACGTCCTAAACGCTTGGATTCCTCCACCTTTGTGCGTGGTAGGATCCACCAAAAGCGGTTAGGCTTCGCGTACATCGTCAGACACTTGCGATCGCGATTTCTGTCCTTTCGTGGCCATGGCTTTCTTCAAGTGCTTCAAGAAAGGGACAATCACCATCCTCGAGGATCCGGAGGATGCTCAAAATGATGGAACTACTCTGCAAGTGCACCCATCGTTGACTGGGCCTCAAGCGATCGATGTCCCTCCTTATGACCCTTCAGCTCACATCATCCAGTGGACTCATGTAGTGCCTCGCCAGCTGGCTATGTTCCGACAACCGAGATCTGGAAGAGACCAACAAAACTCGCATGTACTGTTGCTGAAGTCTTCGCATCATGATCAGAACACTCCTCAGACCCCATTCAAGCTTCTCAGCGATCGTGTACGCAACGGTTCAGTGAAGTGGAGCAATGCATTTCGCGCAAATGGAGGCTTCTCTTACACAGAGTTCTACTGGGAATGGGTAGAAGATATCTTAAGCAGGAATGGCAAGCTTACCCGGGAGACTGGCCTCTATCGAGCTATATTCGCCTCACTATTCAGCTATGACCGTGTTGCAGCTGTCATACGAGCCTTCTGCGAGTACTGGTGTCCCGTGACGAATACCCTCCACACTTCTAACGGGGAAATGTCTATCTCCCTCTGGGATTTGGACCAACTTGGAGGTTTACCCATTGCCGGACGATTCTATGATGAGGTTGTCCCAGCTGCTGAAGAGCTTTCTGCAACGAGCAAAGGGAGTCAACAGAGCTGCCGTTATTTGTTTCTCGCCTACCATAAGCTCTGCAAAGAAAGCCAAGGGCAGAAGGTGAAAATAACTTCCTGGATACGATATTGGTATAGAGGAGCTTTGCGCTACAAGAGGCCTCCAAACAAAAGCACCAGGAACAAAAGAGATCCGCCCCCGAATGTATTTAATCCATCTGGCAGGATCCATGAAATCCGACAACGTACTTCTGCAGACCTCGCAGTCTTTGAGGACTTAGGCGTAGAAGGTGAAGATATAGAGTCCACCTACTTGGCCGCTTTTCTTGCTTGTTGGTTGTGCCTGTTTGTTTTACCTGGAGACAACACCGGCTTGATTCGTCCAGGAGTATTCAAAGTCGCCAGCAAAATGTCACAGGGTGTACAGTTTTGCCTAGCGGTACCAGTGCTGGCCAGCATCTATCAGGGTTTGAACGAGCTTTCTGTTTCCAGCGATCCAGGTAATTGCTCGGCTGCTCTTCCTTTTCATTATATTTATGCATGGCTAGCAGAGTACTTCGGCACCCACTTTCAGTCTCCACTTCCCAACGACCTAAGGCCCCGTATGGTTCGCTTCTCCGGAGAACTTTCAGCTAGGCATTTTGGAGACTCACAGGCTCTTTCTTTGTTCGACACATGTGATAATGTGAAGATGGGTGTATTTGCCAGGGTATTTTCAGAGAGCAGAGTGATTATCAACCGCAGTAACATCTCCCATTTAGACTTGATATATCTTATCAGCCTTCGATCCGGGTACCTTTCTCTAAGGCAGGATAACCGACGAGTCGTTCAGCCATACAGTCCACATCGGTTTAGTCGACAGTTTGGTTATGTCCAAGACATTCCTGGCAGCCTTAAGAATGACATTCGCACCAGCGTACTAGCTTTGATTTATTTGCATTGGGATTCTTGCACTAGAATGGACACTAACTGTGAGGTAACGTTGCCGATCCAGAGTGCTATCACGGAGTATATGGTTACCCGAGACTATGTTGATTGGTGGTCTAAAGTGTATCATTCTACACCAGTGAAGATGACGAGAGTAGCGCCTACTAGTAGAGCCCTGCACAAGCCTCTGAAAGCAAAAGAAGACAAGGACGTCAACCGCGCTGCGCCTCGTCGCCAGAATGTGATTGCTTGTGAAGTCGAATGTAGCACCAATGTCCCTGCGCTTCCTGATAGGGCTTCGCTCCCAGATAAGGACCGTCAGGCTCATCCAGTCGACATTCTAGAGGATGATGGAGACTCTTTAGATTCTCACGTCGCTTTCATCCGTCCACTTAAGCTGAAAAAACCTGTCATCAAAGAAAGAAGGCGTAGTGGAAGCAGCGGTAGCAATGATAGTGAAGTGCACTTTAAGCGTCGAAAAACTGACACCAGCCTCGGCCCTACTTATTGTGATCCCAATGCTGAGTTCACTCTGAATACTGACTTTCTTGGTGACATCTCAACTTCTTCGCAACCGATGCTGCAGCGAAATGAGGTAACTTTTTTAGACTTGCGTCAGAGAGATTTTTTTTCCTTTTTTTTTTTTTTTTTTTTTTGGTTTTCTTGGAACTTGAATTGTTCTTTTCCCATCTTTTTAGGGTGCAGAGATTGATGGTCATTCACTTTGGGGAAACGATGACGCCTCTTTAGACCCTATACGTGTTCCTTCTGCAGCGGAACTTGAGGCTTACGCTTTACCCACGAAAGGAAAATCCAATGCAAAGAATGACTCACAGCAAATTGACCCTACAGGTACAATTCTTAACTCTTGTGTATTTTCATTGCACTTTAAGCCTCTTTTTTTTTTTTTTTTTTTTTTTTTTTTAACTAATGATATATGTACAGGTCCACTTACCATGGTGCGTCCTCCTAAGCCTCTGAACACCATAGCCTTTTCTGAGGCCTCTCTTGGTGGAGCTGCTATTATAGATGCCAGCCAAAGACTTCGTGATATTCGTCAACAAGCTGCTACTGCAGTTTGTGAACAAATTGAAGATATGATAATGAAGCACTCCTCCAAGACCATTCTTTCCAGCAAGGGGGAGCTTGACAAGCTGATAGCTGAGCTTAGCCATTATGGGATTGATCCTTCATCCGTAAGGGGAAAAGTTGAAGGATTGTTGAGTAGTGCTGACCAATACAACTTGGCACGACTTTCTTGTTCACGCAAGGCTACTCCAGGCACACGTATTCAACGTCTGGCTGACACAAAGTCAGAAATTGCGAAGGTCACTTCAATTCGTCAAGCTGACTCTGATCATCGTCAATCTACACTCAAGTCTTTGGAGAAATTAAAGGAGGAGCAACGAAAATTGGAGCAAACAGTGACTTTACTAGACGAGAGACTTCTACTACAGGAGAAGAAGCTTGTCGACCTAAAAAATGAGGAGACTCAAATCCAAGAGACCCCCGAGGTGACCACTGCAGAGCTTGAGACGACAAAATCATTGCGAGATACTTTTGAGAACCACCGCAATAGCTTCAAGGGTTTGACTTGGGTGTGAAGAGCTGTTCTCCATTTGTAACTTCTGATGATTTTTTTTTTCATTTTCCTTTATCATTTGTAATAAGTCAAACTTTGACAGTCATAACTTATTATAAAAAATAAGTACTTTTCTACTTATTTACTTCTTGAATAGTAAACAAACCCTTTATTTTTATTTGATTTGACTGAACTCGAGATTGTTATTCCCAAGCTGCCTACGTATCCTTCCAATGAAGGAATCAAGTCATCACGTAGTTCAAGGGTTTATGGATGCTGTAAATTTTTTTATTTTTTTTATTTATTTTTTTTTTTGTGTGTGCCATGTGCAGTTTAGGCTCATGCTGGCTAGGAGCGGCTTCTTGCTTTCTTCAAGCGTAGTACCTCTTCAGGAACTTTCCATTTATGGGGCCAATCCTCAGGCCATCTTCAGCCACAATTTTGTAGGCTCCATTGGTGTAGACTTCGCGGACTACATAAGGTCCATCCCACTTTGACTGAAACTTTGGACCAGTCTTGTGTGTCATAATGATAGGTCTGCGCACGGCAAGCACTAGATCACCAACTTGAAAGGATCTGGGTCGAACCCCTTTGTTGAAAGCTCGTGACATTCGAGCTTGATAGCATTCCAAGTGCTGTTGCGCGTCAAGTCTTTTTTCATCTAAGGCTTCCAACTCCTGAAGGCGTAACTTGACGTTCTCTTCATCAGTCAGTCCCTCTTGCAAAGCAATCCTCAGAGATGGAATCTGTTTCTCCAAGGGTAAGACAGCTTCAACACCATATACAAGGGAGTAAGGTGTAGCTTTCGTGGGAGTTCGATATGTCGTTCTATAGGCCCAGAGCGCCTCGCCCATTCTCTCATGCCAATCCCTTTTTGTTTTGCTGACAACTTTCTTCAAAATGTTGCACAATGTCTTGTTGAATGCTTCAGCCAACCCATTTGCCGGGGCGTTGTACATAGAAGAAAAGTGTAACTTGAAGTGAAATTTCTCACAGAGTTTCTCCATGGCACTATTGGAAAAGTACTTGGCATTGTCTGTGATGATGCAGCGAGGAACACCATATCGTTGAATGATATTCCCTTTGATGAAGTCTACAACATTTTCTTTCTTTATTTCTTTAAGCGGTACCGCCTCTGCCCATTTTGAAAAGGAATCCGTAGCCGCTAGAATGTATGAGTGACTGGCGGAGGATTTCGGAGTTATGGGCCCAACAGCATCAAGTCCCCACACATCGAAGGGGTAGGAAGCAATCGTTGGATGCAGTGGCTCTGGTGGTTGATGGATGAAGTTTGCATGAAACTGGCAAGCCTGACACCTTTGTGCATACTCCATGCAATCTTTAACCATAGTGGGCCAATAGTAACCCATCCTCTTCACTTGAAAATGGAGTTTAGGACCTGACTGGTGAGCTCCGCATACTCCTGAATGAGCTTCCTCCATAGCCTTAGCAGCTTCTTCTTTCCCCAGACATCTAAGAAGCAATCCATCGAATGATCGTCGATAAAGAGTCTCCTTATAGTAGAAGAAGCGTGATACTCTTCGTCTTATGTCCAAGCGTTGCTTTGGGTCATCAGACAACTTATTTCGCTCAAGGTAATCAATCAACGGGTACCTCCAGTCATCCGCATCAATCACGTAAACAGAGATAACATTGGAGTATTCATGCCAAAACTCAGAGATTGTAGGTACAACCCACCGTTGGCAGATTGGAAGGTGTATGATTTCATCCTCTGATAATGCCAAAGTTGCTGCTAAGTTGGCCAAAGCGTCTGCCACTTGATTTTCTTTCCTTGGCACATGCGTTAGTGTAACAACATCAAAACCCTTTAAGAGTTGTGTGGCGAGCCGAAAATAAGGAACTAAATCCTCTTTCTTCACTTCATAGACAGTTAATAATTGATCAACTACTAACTTCGAGTCTCCATATACCTCTAGATTTGAGATTTTCATTTCAGCTGCGGTTTGTAGTCCCATAATTAGCGCTTGGTACTCAGCAACATTATTGGAACATAACTCACCAAGAGTAAAGGCATAAGGCAATATCTGCCTCTGCGGAGAAATGAAGACCACACCAGCTCCTGCTCCATCTGCTCGTGAAGACCCATCGAAGAACATTTGCCAAGCAGGGAGGACCTCTGTATTAAAGACTTCTTCATCTGGCAACTCATCTGAAATCTCCCAATCCGCAGGAATAGGATGATCCGCTAGGAAGTCAGCCAATGCTTGTCCTTTAACCGCTTTGGCCGGTATGTAGATGATCTCATACTGATTGAGGAGTAGTGCCCATTTTGCCATTCGCCCTGTCAAGACGGGTTGTGACATAACAAACTTGACTGGGTCAGCTCGCGCCACTAGATGCACTGTGTAAGCTTGCATGTAATGTCTTAACTTTTGTATGGCGAAGACGAGTGCGAGACAGATTTTCTCTATCGGTGGATAGTTCAGTTCCGGTCCTGTGAGAGTTCGACTCAAGTAATACAAAGCCCTCTCCTTCTTTGCTTCATTTTCTTGAGCTAGAAGTGCCCCGAGTGATCGCTCTTGAGCAGCAATGTAGAGTATAAGCGGCTTCCCAGGAATGGGTGCACCTAACACTGGAGGGTTTGCCAAGTACTTCTTTATGCTTTCAAAGGCGTTATGGCAAGCTTCATCCCATACAAAAGGCACATCCTTCTTCAGAAGTCGACTAAATGGCTGACACCGGCCTGCAAGGTTTGATATAAACCGTCTAATAAAAGCAAGCCGACCTTGGAGACTTTTTAACTCGCGTAGATTTCTTGGCTCAGGCATGTCTTGTATGGCCTTAATCTTTGACTGGTCCACTTCAATGCCACGATGTTTCACAATGAATCCAAGAAACTTGCCTGAACTAACTCCAAAAGCACATTTGAGGGGGTTCATCTTGAGCTGGTACTTGCGTAGTCTGTCAAACACCCTTCTTAGGTCTTGGAAGTGATCCGTCCTCCTTTTTGACTTGACCACTAAATCGTCGACATAACATTCCACGTACTTGTGAAGCATGTCTCCGAAGATGTTCTGCATAGCACGTTGATATGTTGCACCAGCATTTTTCAACCCGAATGGCATGACTTTGTAGCAATAAATGCCTTTGGGAGTACGGAACGCAGTAAGCTCTTCATCTTCTAAGGCCATCCTGATTTGATTGTACCCAGATGACCCATCCATGAAGGAAAAAGCTTCATGCCCTGTTGTTGCATCCACCATGAGTTCAATGATGGGCAAAGGGAAGTCATCTTTTGGACACGCATCATTTAAGTCGCGGAAGTCCACGCACACACGGAGTTGTCCGTTCTTCTTCTTGACAGGAACAATGTTTGCAATCCACTTAGGATATTGAACCTCTCTAATGAAACCTGCAGCAATCAACTTATCAACTTCAGCTTCAATTTGAGGCAGGAGTTCTGTCCGAAAGCGTCGTTGCGTTTGCTTGATCGGTCGAGCCTCAGGCTTAACTGCGAGACGATGAACCGCTACCTTTGGGTCAAGACCAGGCATTTCTTTGTACGTCCATGCAAAGACGTCTTTATATTCAAGCAGCAGATCATAGTATTTCTTTTCTTCTTCGGGACTCAGCGAAGCACTCACGAAGACAGGTCTTGGATCTTCCTTAGTTCCCAAATTGAGCTCTTTAAGCTCGTCGACAGTAGCTTGCCCCCGTCTTCAAGTTCTGGAGGAGCTTCATCTACTTCATCCTCAGAATGATCATAGTCATCTTCTTCAAAAGCCTCTGCTTCTGCTACCGTGATATGATAGGCAGATTGTACAATCTCATCTTCGCTATTGCCATCAACTTGGCCAGTGAGTATGATGGTGTGCTCCTTCACTTTGAGTTGTTCACTTGAGCTCACCTCTAACACAGAGCGTCGCTTCATGCGTGACGGAATGAGACTTCGGATCTCTTTGTTGTTTCCTTGGTCGTCGATCATCTTTCTCTTTTGCTTTTGTTGCTCTTTGGGTGCTTGTATCCTCTCAAGTGCCGACTTTCGAGGGGCTGACTCAGATTTCTTATTTCCTTCATCGGAAGATGACAACCTATTGAACACGGAAGCTCGAGTGGTCGTTTGGGTGATGCGGTTGAAAACTGAGACTCGGCTTGTTGAAGTATCGACACGATCAAATACAGAGACTCGATGTGCCAGCTCATCAACTTGTTCAGGCATCGCAACTTGAGAATTTGGACGAATGCGATCAAGTGCAGAAACGCGAGGGGCAGTTTCAGATCCTTGAGTCTCTTCTTCTACTATCTCAACACTAATGTGTTGCGTGCTTGCCTTTGCAACTTTTCTTCTTCCTGAAATTTTAATTGGTTTGCCTGGTACAAAACCAAGACCTGCTTTAGCAGGGTCAACTATGCGTCCTTGCTCTCTTAACCTCCTTTGAGATTCATTAAGCTCATGCACCTTTTTACCAGGGATGACTTGGCCACCTTCCTTGCTTGACGAACCGAAGTCATATCCAGCCTTTGCTAGCAGCTTGTAAGCGTTAGGGTCAAATCCTTCCTTTGTCCTTTTGCCAGGAAGGGTACCATGTTCTGTCTTGCCTTGAATCGGTTTGACAAATCCCTTTAGCGGCTGCTTGGTAGGTGTATCGTTGCTCAACTTCGTCAACGGTATGGTTGATGTTTCTTTTAGCAATTCTACGTCCTTCTCATCTAGCTTTCGAGGACGTTCTTGCTCATTTGCCTCTACAAAAGGAGATTCCCCTTCTTTTCGCCTAGACCTTGGCACGTAACGAAGAACTGGAGCAGAGGAGCTGATTTTGTTTTTTGAAGCTGTCACTTTAGTTTCGGACGAAACTTTATGTGGCTCCTCAGTGGAATTTCTTGCCATGTTGGATTCCACTTCCTTATTACGCACCTCTGCAGTCTTCCCTGTAGAGGGTACTCCAACTGGGAGAACTTCCTTTACTGTTTCATCATCCATGTAGAACTTAGAATCCGCAAAGTAAGATTCAGCTTCAGTGAATGGCTTAGTATCACCTGCTACCGTTTTTACTCCGCCATCATACCACTTGAAGCATTGATGAAGAGTGGAGGGGACGACACCATTTTCGTGAACCCACGGTCGTCCTAACAACAAATTGTAGGAGGTCTTCGCTTCGATCACATGGAACAAAGTGTTCGACTTCATTTCTCCAATTGTCATGTCTACTCTGATCATGCCTATGGCTCTTTGCCCCCCTTGGTTGAAGCCTTGAATCATGAGACGACTTCGAGATAACTCTTCTACATTGATGCCAAGCTGCTTCATGATCGACCCAGGCATAATGTTTACAGCAGACCCTCCGTCTACAAGCATGCGGTTTATCTTTTGATCTCGCACATACCCTGACACGAAGAGAGGTCTATTATGCGGCTTAGAGCCTAACTGAAGGTCTTCATCCGTAAAGTGGATGGCATCACAATCTGCAACACACGTGACACATTCCTTCAGTTTCACCTTGTTAATGTCTGTGGAGTTCTTGCCCATGTCAATCAACACTTGTACCAAAGCACCTCTCGTCGATTTTGGTAGTTGTAGTAGATCAGGGATGCTAAAGTGAAATGGTAGGTCTTCTAGCTGCTTCAACACCTCATTCTCCTTTGACGTTTGGTTAGTATTGACTGTGCTTGACTCAGCCTTGGCAGAATCCTTCGAACCAGATTCGTAGCTTGTGGTCATGTGGGCAGTTCTCACTTCTTCTTGTTTGTTGCCTTTCTTGGGAAAGGCTTTTGTTGACGAAGCCAGACCATGAGGTCTTCGAACAAAAGGATTGCCCATTTCTTTGACAAATCTTGTCTTATCTTTCTCGAGACACTGACGATTTTCTTGTGACTGCTTATATTTTGCTTGAGTGATAGGTACACATGGCGATGGGCTCTTGCGTGCCTTCTTTCGAGTGACAAGTATCCATCCCTCGTCATCAACAACTGAGTCGAGTTTAGGGGTTGCAACAGGTGCGAGGCTCGCTTGCTGGGTTGGCCTGACTTCCTCCAACTTTGACTTCATGCATGGCTTTCTCGAAAGCTGATATGGTGCTTTCATTGGAAGACGAGGCAACGGGGCAGGCTCGAATGACCCAAACACGATGGTAGTGCAGTTTACCTCAGCAACATCGTCGACATCCAACTCGATCCTTCCTTGCTTGGCGAGATTCATTATTAAATCTTTCAGAACAAAGCATTTCTCCACTGGGTGACTAACGAGCCGATGATACTTGCAATATTTCGGGTCCTTGACACGATGCATTTCCTCGGGCCGCTTGCATTCTGGGAGCTCTATCACCTTTTTCTCAAGTAAATCTTCCAACATGCCTGCCACGTCGGAATCTGGGAAAGGATATGTCTTTTGTTGCCATTCCTTCAACGAACGCTTTGTTCTGTCGTAGGTGCGAGTTGGCTCTGCTTTCATAACCTCCTTATCTCGTGTAGAGATTTTGACTGGGGCAATGTTGACAGCCATTGATTCTTTTGTAGGTTTCTTCGGTGCCTTATCAAACTTGCTTCCGAAGACCTTGTCTTTTCTTTGGTCAACAATTGACTCCTTCTTCCCTTTATGGCTAGCTATACTCAACTCCATGTCGTGTGCTCGCGTAGCCAGCTCTTCAAACGTACGGGGCTTGATTCCCTGTAAAATATATAGCAAATCAAAGTGCATACCTTGGATGCACATTTCCACCGCAGATACTTCTGACAGTCGATCTTTGCAATCAAGACTCAACGAACGCCACCTGTTGATGTAATCAATTGCGCGTTCATCCTTCCATTGCTTGGCGCTAGTAAGTTCCATCATGCTCACTGTACGTCTAGTGCTATAGAAACGATTCAGGAACTCACGCTCCATCTGATCCCAACTGTCGATTGATTCAGGTTCCAAATCAGTGTACCATTCGAAGGCATTGCCTTTTAATGAACGTACAAACTGCTTAACAAGATGATCTCCCTCCGTTCCTGCATTGTTGCAAGTCTCGACGAAATGAGCAATATGTTGTTTTGGATTGCCCTTCCCCTCGAATTGCTGAAACTTGGGCGGCTGGTACCCATAGGGCATCCTCAGGCTATCCACCCTTTTTGTGTATGGCTTGGAATATGTGAGGGAATCACGAGAGGTACCTCCATACTGAGCTCTAATGGAGTTGTTGATCATGTCTTGCAGCTGCTGGATGGACAAAGAACCAAGTTGACCATCACCGTCCTTGTCATTTGCCTTTGACGTTTCTTCTTGTTTGTCTTTGTCATCCTTGTACGGAATCCTAGCAGAATCCTCATCATTTTGTTTCTCAAGCCTACTCCAAAGTTGAGCAATCTGCATATCCTTTTCTTCGACGGTATTGGTGAGCTTTTGAACCGCCTCCATCAGGTTAGCTACTTGCTCCTCGAGCGTGGTTGCCCCAGTCATCATGACTTGCATTGCTAAGGGGTGAGACGCACCTTCTGACTGCATCTCAGAAGTGTTCTTTTCTTCAGCATTAGGACTTCCATGGTATGATCCAGTGCTTGAGTGATCATCCGAGGCAGGTGAGAATGATCGTTCCCTTGGTTTTGTGTTTGGAGCTTGTCTCTCTTCACTTCGAGGGACATGCTTCCCTGCCCCTAGACTTTCTAGGGTGATGATTGGTTGGCGAGGCTTAGATGGCAAAGCCACAAATGTTGTAGGCTGAATCTTCGCCATGCTTCGAGTGACGTGACCAGATGAGCTGCTGCTCGATTTCGAGGTCGTTGTCTTGGATTTGTTCTTCGGGATGACTTGAATGTTCTTGGAAGCCATTGCTCGAACGGATTTGTTTGGAATCGTCTTATGGAGAAGGAGATGAGAGGCAAAGAGGTCCCACTGGGCGTGCCAATTTGTAAACACGAAAATCTGAAAGCAAACAAGATACAGACACGTGTACAAAAATAATATATTTTATTAATTCAAGTGCGGGTTACAATCTTTGGTAATCCTCTGATTCGATCTCCGATGGTAATCCTCTGATTCGATCTCCGACGATGAATTTCACTCAAGGGCTTGACGCTTGATCTTGAGTTGGAAGATGGTCACGAGAGTCGACACGTGACGAGTGCTTTGGCTTGAGGTTGGTGATGAACCGGCTATTTGGCAGCTTGAGGGTTCTTCACACGAGCTTGGGAGGCTTCAGGAATTTTGAGAGTATTTTCTTCTCTTTTCTGGCTGAAGTCCTTCTCTTGATTTGAGAAGGGGTATTTATAGTGTCGGCGTCTCTTCCAATTTGGAATGACATGATGACACGTAATTAATTGTATTTTCCTTAATTACGTAATCAAATTAATCAACGTCAATTAACTAATTTAATCACGATCATTAAGGAATTAGCCAACCAATTTAATGACTGATTTTAATCACATTTTCCTTAATAACATAATCAAACCAATCAGCGTTAATTAGCTGGTTTAATCACGACTATTTAAGGAATCAGCCAATTAATTTGATGACTGATTGTCGTCCTGATTACAAATTGATATCTAATCAGCAGACAAGATTTAATACTTGATTTGACTTGGAATCAATTTATTTAATTTGATTGATCCGTTTTAATATCAATTGATTTAGCCGGAGCAAATTCATTTATTGCCGTCGGGCCTTTCATGTGTCGCCAAGTGTCATTCTCTGAGTCTGTGTGATTTTGCTGACTCACAAGCCACGTGGACATTTTGTGGGACCCACATGCCGACTAAATTTGTTCAGTCATAATTTTGAGTGTTGACCGAATTATTTAATGAATTTATTTTCATTAAATTTTTGGTGTCTACAATTGTCATATATTGAATCTTTCAAAATCTTAAATGCATCAAGTTTTTCAACTTGAAGAACAACCAAGATAAGAAAGTTAAGTTATTCAATCTTTCAGCGATATATATACCAACTTCATTGATGTAAAAAAGAAGAAAAATAATCAATAACTACCATATTGATAGGTCCCCAAATTAATTACTAATTAATTCCACACTAAATCAATTGTAGTAAAAGAATGTAATTAAATAAAAATTTATGATACATAGCCGACCTAATTTTAAAAAAAAAGTTTTTTCTCATTTACTTATTTAATGAGGAGTTAGGGGCATAGATGGAAGTTTGATGAAAAAATGAGACAAAAAATATAAGGGATGTGCATTGAGCAATTGAGGGTGTTTATTTAAAATTTCTCTTTTCATTCACTTCTACACTAGGAGGAAAAAGAAAAAAGTAATTGCGAGTTTAAGTTCCACAGCCATGCACGGGTTAAGAAGGAGCAATGGATAATCTTGTCAACAAACAAAAACCCCAAATTGCAAGAAATGGGAGCTCCACCCCCGAATCGTAAACGGACCACCAGAATTTGACAAGGGATGGAATCTCAGAGCATCATAAGGGGCCGGCCAATTGATCAGAAATGCATACCATCTCCATGTTCGAGCTGAACGAAGATGTCTTCATCAAGGTACGTACGTAGGTGCAAATAAAATTCTGTTCATCAATCCAACAATTCTACAAGAATATATATTAATTTCAAATTGACATTCTGAGCGGACATAGCTAGTTGGCACACAGTCCCAAGTATGTTCTGGTTAAAAAGTAGAAACACCTCCACAACTAATGTACTCGATCATAAAGCATTTCATTCTTCATCGGAACTTGAAGTCTCCGGATGACTAAACTCCACATGCATTTCAGTAATTTCACTAGGATAAATCAACAGCGGCAATGGCTCTTCATGACGATCACATAAATTAACGTTTATCACTTCAACATATTCATCATCTTTCATTTCTTCGCATACTGTTTCCGCAGTCAAAATCTCTATGTCATCTGAAACCATTGGTCTGTTTCATAGGAAAAATATGAACAAAGGTCAAGAGTGCAAATTACAACATGTTAGTTTCAGTTTTTCAATTAATTCCAGAGAACTTATATATACATGTTAGTCATTTGGGGAGTCCCTTATCTAAATGACCAGTTTCTTATGGATCTAAGTTACAATCGATTGGTATGTTTAATCTTTTAAAACTTGTAACCAATGAGGGTTAATTAATTAAGTTGCAAAACTCAAGGCAGGCTTAATTTGGTAGAAAAGTAAAAGAACCAAAGACCATATTGTTGAGTTTTTGATGAAGATGCTGAAACTAGGAAGATGAAGAGAAAACAGAGGAAGCAAAGAAATATCTGAGTTACTTAATTTTTACAAAAGAACCTAATTGCTTACGGTAAAGGATGAGAATCAGTAGAGGAAAAGAATCCCTATTTATACTTTGACTATTATCTCTGTTGACTTTGACCATCTCTTAACACATATAACAGGTTTACGGAAAAAATAACAATAAAAGAGCCAGAAAGAGAGAGGGATATTTGAACTTACAAGACAGTAGAACCGCTATTTCTCTTTCGGAACTGGAAGAAAGGTACGAAGAAACGCAATATCCAGAAATTACCGGGTGTATCTATTGTACAGCAATCTGCATGACACACGAATTTGATCTTTTCGCTTTTGAGATGGTAGCAACAAATCAAATTGGAAGTGCCAAAGAACAAGACATCAGAACTTGAACTTATAGCATAAGGCTCCACGGTATCATCATACTTAAACCCTTGATACTTAATTGCACATCCCAACAAGCAGCAAGAAACACTATATCTGAGAATCCATTCACCAGATTCACAACGATCATCGTAGTACCAAACTACCAGATCGTGCAGATCATCAGAAGTATCATGCATACACTTTATATAGCATAGAAGGTCCATCGACACACCGAGACATCCCATTGCTCCGGTCTTATCGGCATCATGAAGAGGAAGTTCAAGGGTCGAAGCTTCAATAGTTTTGAGGTCAATGCCTAAAAGCTTCCATGACATGGCTATGCTGTATTACTTGCCCCGCATGTAAACAAATTGCCTGCACAACTTCACCTTCTCAAACCCCTCAGTAAAATCTGGGTCAAGCTGCAACCTATGTCTAACCCACTGTCCTTATTCAGACCAAAAGATATCAAGCAGGGATGAGTTTGAGTTTGATGAGACGGATTCAGAGTAATCAATCCTCACAACTCTATAGTGATGAGGAGATTCCGAAGGGTCAAAAGCCAAGGCAGTACAAAAATGCTCATGGTTTTGGTGGACCGAGGCTTTAGGTACGGGGACTTGTTGTGTGGTGATGGGGTTGCACACGTAGAACTGATAATTAAGTTCCCGACTTCAGTAACAGAAGTAATCCATTGCAACAATCTAGATACTCATCAAGATCATCTTCATCATCATCCCGTTCATAATATCTATATATCTGCCACTTTCTCTTTGATCTCCTAAAAGCGCCAGTTGAATCATTAAAGAAAGTAGAGACATCAGTGCGTGTGCTTTCAAGGTTATCTCCCATGACATGATAATTATATAGAGAGATATAATTCATGCGAGGCAAATAATATTGAAGGAAAGAATCACAACTGATTGATGACATTCTGTAATTGCTGTCATTGAAACAACTTACCTAGAATAGGTCCTAGAATAGTGGATCGTATCATATGTAAACTGTATATATGTTGTAAGACTTGGCACCATGTAAAACTGATTGAAGTTAATTACTATTACAAATATCTTTATGGTATCAGAGCAATTGCTTTTGAGGACCTAGAACTTCATACAAACAAATACCTCATGGCTGGTGATGACGAAGAGCAGAGACTCATTGAACCCGGCAAGGGCTCGAACTCTTCCAAGACCTCAGAACCATGGGAGAATTCCAATCATCCTCTTTTCCTCCATCATTCGGACCAACCAGGTGTTGTCCTTGTTTCACAACCACTGATGGAAGACAATTATACAACGTAATGACCATGGCACTCACCATCAAAAACAAGAAGGGTTTTATTGATGGAACCCTAAAAAGGCGGACTCACAATCCTAATGAACAACTGCAATGGGACCGATGCAACGTCCTTGTCAAAACTTGGTTGCTAGGAGCTATGTCAAAAGACATCTCGAGCAGTGTCATCCATTGCAAGGATGCAAGAGGTATGTGGTTAGAGTTGCAAGAGAGATTCTTCCACACTAATACGGTTTTATTGTTCCATATAGAGAACGCCATACATGAATGTGAGCAGGGCACAAACTCAGTCACTTCCTTCTTCACAAAACTCAAAAGCCTATGGGATGAAAAGGATGTTCTCTGTTCCTTTCCTACTTGTACGTGTGAAGTAGCGACTGAAGTTAAGAATTTCATGGAAACGCAAACACTACAAGAGAAATTGTTATCGGTGACAACCCAAAGTTGTCGTAAAAAGTCTAAATTTCTCGCTGAATTAAAAATGCAACGACTTTGGGTTGTCGCAACCAGTTGTCGCCTTATGTGTTTTACTGATTATCAAAAGTGACGAAATTACACAGTTGTCGCTTTTTCAATATGCGACGCAATTGGTTCTTCACATATCACAAATTATGAGACACACAAGTGTGTTACCAAAAACTATATGCAAGACTTTATATTTGTTACTATTTTTAATATACAAGACTTCGTTTACCTCGCATATTCCATATGCGGGGCTTGTATGTTTGTCGCATTTTCAATAAGCGATGCAATTCATTCATCACATAAGACATCTTGCGAGACACATAAGTGTGTTATAGAATGTTATATGCGAGACTTCATGTTTGTTACAATTTCTAATATACGAGGCTTCGTTTACATTGCATATTCCGTCTGCAAGACTTGTATGTTTGACCAAAAATTTATATGCAAGATTTATTTTTGTTGCAAAAAATAACTGTGAGGTTTCATTTTTGTTGCATATATCAATATGTGACACATATGCATTTGTTATAGAAGATTATATGTGAGACTTCTTGTTTGTCTCATATAATTTCATCAAGGAACCAATTGTGTCGCATATTGAAAAAGTGACAACTGTGTAATTTCATCGTTTTTGACAATCTGTAAAACACATTGAGCGACAACTGATTGCAACAACTCAAAGTCGTCACATTTTCAATTATGCGAGAAATTTAAATTTTTTACGACAACTTTGGATTGACAAATGATATCGGCGACAACCTAAAGTTAAAATTGATATCTATTAGCTAATATGGATACGAAATTGAATAGAAACTTGAAGCACAAAAAATATGCTTTACACTATAAAATGCATAAGAGGTTCAAAAACTATATGCATGGCGGGTCTTATACATATAATTTCTTATACAAAAGAGTAACTATCTAAATGGTTCTTGAAACATACTGCTACTAGCCACTACATCTACCATATCATTCATCTTCTTCCTGCTTCTAATCTTCCTCCATGACTAGACTGCTCCACTATGATTAGGATCCCATTGTCCACTGTGCCTCTAGATTAGACTTACCTTGAGTCCTCCATCTTATTCGACTTGTCCTTTAGGTGGGGATAAAACAAGAGATAGAATGTCATTGATAATATAGAAACCTCCAAAATTCAATCAGCACGTAAAGAAAGAATATAACAGAGATTGTAAAGAAAGAGAGCAGGAGAAAACTAGTCCTTCATTATCAGTCAATATGCCCAAATTACAAGAATCCACAACAAAATCAGGACACACTAACAAACAGAAACCAAGAGATAGAATGTCATTGATAAGACTGGCGGTTTGAGGCCAAGAGAACACAAAAAGTAGCAGTAATTCACCAAGCGTCAATCTCATCAGCAAAAATATGGCATTTGTACACCATAACCAAGGCAGTATCAAAATTGCACCATGGAAATTTGTTTTCAAAAATACCACAACAGTAGAGCTAGTGATAACATGCAACTTACAGTGTCCCAAATCTGAAGCTTGATTGGTCGACCCTCGATGATGAAAATAGTGAGATTATGCACAACTTGAACCTCTCTGTGAATTGCAAGAGCAGGCATAATTTTCCTACACCTGCTTCCACATCGAAACTCCAATTTTGTTCATAACCAAAACATCACATAAAGGAACCAAGTTCATAACTCCATAGCTAGCTCATTTGTTCCACAAAGACAGATTAGAGTAGATTTTTTCATCATCTAATCTAAACAAAATTGTAGTTCAATCCCAAATGCCCCAACAAGTAATTACAAAATATGGAAAGGAGTCAAATTGGTATTGTAAATTCTCAATTAGATTAGTGGTTCTTTAGATTACCTTGGAAATGGCTAGAGCATCAAGATTTTCAAGGAGGTCATTCAATGTGGTCTTTGGGTACGGGTGGTAGGTCGGAGAGATGCAAAAAGACACACCAGAATGATAGTTTGCATTGCATCTACCAAACCTAGGATTCACCAGAATCCATTGCAGCTCGGATAGCTTCTGCATCATGCCTGCATAGTATCACAACAGCAAGTAGGCAAGTTGCTCAGTCTAATCCCAAATCCCAACTTATCCCATTAACTGAGTTTTCTATCCAAAATTGAAAAACTATTGATTAACTAAATAGAAAACAGACCAAATTACATGGTGAATAGGCCAAGAAACAATCACCTCGGTTGCGGTGCCAGCCAAAGCACTGATAGTAAACTGTTCTGCATCAAAAAGCTTCAAATCAATAGTTACTTCTACTTCACCAACTAATTTATCTTGTGGGGTTAACTTGGCATTAAGCATCAAGCATATATCTGTCTTTGATCAATGTTAGTTACAGAAAAGAAAACTCTAATAGATGAAAAGAAATCTTACAGTAGTAACTTTGAGTTGGAGTACAATAACACGAGGGAAAGTTAGTTCAACAATCGGCAATGTTAAACATGCTACTTCAATAAGAATTCCTCCAGCCACATTAGCTCTTCATTTCTCTAAAATGCAATCAGCACCAAAACAAAATTAAACCTCAATCATTAGTGCGAAGAAAGCAAAATTCTTTAGGATTTGATTGCCAAAAGAAAACTCAAAATACAAATAAAAGCTTAGTGATCATGATTACTTGCTACTGGTTTTCCTTTGCCTAGAAGGCAGTAGAAGTAACAGCTAGCAAGATTACTACTACTAGGGCTATTAAAAATCAGGCCAAAGTCGAACAGATGAAACAGATGTGAGATGTCAATGAAGAGTATAATTAAACAATATAAAGCTAAATTAAACCCGAAGCAAGGCATTCACCATTGTTTTTCTCCGGTCCGGTAGTTGCCGCGGAGCACAGCAGCGACGAAGGCGAAGACTTTCGGCCCCCCATTTCAGAGCGTGACGGCGGCAACTATCAGACTGAGTTTGGTGCGATCCCCTCCGCTGTCTCGGCATTCATCGCCATCTACTCATGACGAGAGATTGAGGGTGGAGGTTAGGTTGGTGATGACGAGAGAGAAGTTGCCTTGGGAGGTAGAGTAGAGAAGAATATGGCCGCCAGCCCCTTTCTCTCTAGATTTGGAGTGTAGAGTCGTAATTAACTAGGTTTTTAACTTTTTATCCTATGATTTCTATGTATTTATTATTTTTATTTTTTGATAAAAATCGGGTCTTTTGATGGACTGCGCCTTTTTTTTCAATCAGATGGCGCCATTTTAAAAATAATTTTCATTTAAAATCTCTATATTTTGTATTATTTAGGGTTTAAAATTTACAATTTTAGACTTTGGAAGATACCACCGCCACCGGATATTATTTAAAAAAATTCATATGAGAGCGAGTTTGTGAGATATAGATTGTAGTATGGTAGTTTAAGCAAGGGTGTCTTCCTAGTAAAAGTCTTATTTTATAAATCTTACTCTGTTAAAAAAAAAGGGATAACTATTAAGACACTGGTTTGGTATCCTATATAAGGCTCCAATTTCTAAGTTAATTCAAAAGTAGAAATTTATAGGATAACAAGATAGTTAGAACCCTTTATTTTATAAATCCAATCGCTCTTTTGATAAATAACTTGACCTCTATCACCTATTGGTAATTTTAGACAAGTTTCCTTTGAAGTGGATACCTGAATGCCAAGTATGGCTCGTAATAATCTATCTTCCGGAGCATATGACTATTCTTTCGCCATCTACGGCATTAATTTACCTACTAAAATATCACCCGTCTTTACCCATGATCCCAGCCTCACAATTCCATTTTTGTCTAAATTGCGGTAGGAATTTATAGTTGTACCTCATGAAAAAAAGACTTCTTTTATGGAATTAACCGGTTAATGGTACCATTCCTTTTTGTTTAGAAAGAGAAGAAATTTATGTCCAAATAAGCAAGTATGTCTGTCATGGTTGCAGGAGTCTATCCATCGCATATAGGCTTTAGAGATATTGTGACATAACCGTCGAGGAGAAGTAAGGACCTAAAAGATCAAATAGAACGATACATAGACAAGTAAATCTCATATGAATTTTACTTGTATATTATCTAAAAGCTTAAAATAAAGTTATATGGAGATTTTACCCTTAAAAGATGTGATATAATAGACCTATTTTCTTTTGTTCTTTAATTTCCACAAGCTTGTTAATTACACTATCCAATTAATTCTCTACTAATCTGCTATGTTGTGCTCAACCACCATTGCTAGGAGAATTCACAAAAGCAACACTTTACCTCTCTCTGTTTGATCAACCAGGAGCTAGTCTCTCTGTTTGTCTTGGTATTACATATTCTTTGTTTTTTGGTACAAGGATGTCTTAAACATTAACATTTACCGACAACTCGTAGAAGTATGGTATTACATATTCTTTCTTTTGATGGATTTCTCCTTCGCTGGATTTCTCTCAAGAGGATTACTCCTTACTCAGATTCGTCTTGAGGAGATTTCTCCTTACTTGGATTCCTCTTAAGGGGATTTCTCTTCACCTAGATTCGTCTTGAGGCTATTTCTCCTCACACGGATTCACTTTAAGGGAATTTCAACTCTCCCAAATCCGCATTGAGAGATTTCACTTCATCTAGATTCACCTTGAGGGGATTTCACCTCGCCCAGATCAGCTATAAGAGATTTCACCTTGAGATTTTTTCACAAACATATTGATCTGCCTCTCTATTAGGCCTTTTCCTGCCTCTCTATAAGGGGATTTACCTTGGAGATATATTAGATATTTGGGTTATATGATATATCTAATATTTTTTCTCTTCGCACAGATATTTGATGATGTTAGAGAAATTTTGCAGAAATGGTGGAAAATAAGATATTTTCCTCTATCGATATATCAGTAGGTTGTGAGAAAGTTCAAGTTATCACATAATCTTTAAGCGACAACCAGTAAAAGTTGTCGCTTAATTGGTCTTTTGTGAGAAAATTAAAGTTGTCACATAAACATTAACCGATAACTCGTACAAATCGTTGTCTAACTGGTTTTTAGCGAGAGAGTTCAAGTTGTCACACAAACATTAAGTGACAACATGTAGAAGTCGTCACCTAATTCGTCTTTTACAAGAAAATTGTAGTTGTCACATGAACTTCAACCGACAACTAATAGAAGTCGTCGCCTAATTGGTTTTTAGCGAGAAATTTCAAGTTGTCACATAAACATTAAGTGACAACCCGTTGAGGTCGTTGCCTAATTATTTTTTTACGAGAAAATTAAAGTTGTCACATAAGCATTAACCGACAACTCGTAGAAGTCGTCGCCTAATTGATTTTCAGTGAGAAAGTTCAAGTTGTCACATAAATCGTCAAGCGACTACATGTAAAAGTCGTTGCCTATTTGGTCTTTTGCCAGAACATTAAAGTTGTCACATAAACATTAACCGACAACTAGTAAAAGTCGTCGCCTAATTAGTTTTTAGTGATGAAGTTTAAGTTGTCACATAAACATTAAGCGACAACCCGTTAAAGTTGTCGCCCAATTAATTTTCAGCGAGAAAGTTAAGGTTGCGACATAAACATTAACCGACAACTCACAGAAGTTGTCGCTAAATCATTCTTTAGCGACAAAAATTTAATTGTCACATAAACACTAACCGACAATTGGCAGAAGTCGTCGCCTAATTAATCTTTTGCAAGGAAGTTAAAGTTGTCACCCAAACATTCACTGACAGTTGGTAGAAATTGTCGCCTAATTGACATTTTGTGAGGAATTGGGTCTCGCATAATGTCAAATGGGCGACAACTGTTAATTTGTTGCAAATACTTACTTTATGCGACAAATTGGTTGTCGCCGATGGGATCATGTGCGACAACTGAAATTTCCTTGTATTTACTAAGTTTTTGCGACAAATTTTGGGTTGTCACAATGAAATTCCTCGCTTTTGCTATTTTCTCTTGTAGTGAAAAGACCATGAAATTCCTTATGGGACTTAATGAGAATTTTGCACAGACCCGCAACAACATCATAGGGTTGGATCCACTTCCGAACCTGAACAAAACCTATGCGATGGTACTACGCCAAGAGAAGCAGGCAGAGACTACTGCTGGCAAGTCCACTGCACCACCAGAATCCTCTGCTTTTTCAGTGAAGAAAGTGACTCGTGATTTCAAGTCTGTAGAAGGATAGGCCAAATTTTGTGACAAATGCAACATGACCAACCACAACACAAAGAACTGCAGAGCTCATCTCAAATGCACATACTGCAATGGGAAGGGACATACCTATGACTACTGCCGAAGGACGAAGAATGCTACTGAAAGTGGCCAAGCAAAATCAAAAGCAAATCATGTAGCTCTTCAAGATGATCAAAAGGAAGCCGCGACTGATTTCCCATTTTCACGCGAAGAGTGTCATCAACTTCTCAATCAGCTCCTAACCAAAACGAAGGCTGCCTCAGCCAATTTGGTCGGTAACATTCCCAATTATGAAGAGCTTTCAGGTAAACTTCTCTCCCTTGCACAGAATAGTAGAGAGCCCATATGGATATTAGATAGTGGTGCAAGCGATCATATTGTTTGTAATCCCAGCTTGCTTACCTCATCCAAATCAGTCTCTAATCGTTGGGTCAAGCTTCTTGACGGTACCACAGCACGTGTTACTCATGTTGGCACCGTAGCCTTCTCTCCACATTTTGTTCTTCACAATGTCCTCTGTGTCCCTTTGGTTTACCTTAACTTGATCTCTGTGAGCAAACTAGCATTTGACTCTTTTCATATGACCATCTTTCTAAGACAAATTTGTGTCATACAGGACCTACAATCGGGGAAGATGATTAGGACCGGAACTGAGAAGGAGGGGCTCTACCGACTCAATCTACCACAGAAAGGAACATGCAATGCGGTACACACCAACTCAGAATCGGACAGTTTATGGAACCAACAACTTGGTCATCCTTCAAATAAAGAATCTTCATTGTTTTCATTCCTTGCAAATAAAGCTTGTTATTCAAGCTCTTGTTCTATTTTTCCTTTAGCCAAACTTACTAGACAACCATTTCCGTTGAGTACTACTCGTAGTGCATCATGTTTTGATTTAATTCGATCACATTGATATTTGGGGAGGTTATCATGTTCCAACTTTTTCTGGTGCACAATATTTTCTAACAATTGTTGATGACCATTCACGAAGCACTTGGGTGTATTTGATGAAACACAAGTCTGAAGCACGCACCCTCCTCATCCATTTTATTCATTTGGCTGCAAATCAGTTTGGTAAAAATGTTAAGGTCGTTAGGAGTGACAATGGTCCAGAGTTTAAGATCCCCAGTTTTATTCTTCTAAGGGCATTATCCACCAAACTAGCTGCGTTAACACACCACAACAAAATGGTGTTGCTAAACGCAAACATCGCCACTTGCTCAACATGGCCAGGGCTCTTCTTTTCCAAGCTAATTTGCCAAAATCTTTTTGGGGGGGTGCCATACTCATAGCAGCTTACTTGATTAATCGAACACCAACTCCAATTCTTCAGGGAAAATCACCTTTTGAAAAACTTTTCCATAAGGAACCTAGCCATTCTCATTTAAGAGTCTTTGGCTGTCAATGCTTTGTATCCACACATCCAACTCGTCCTAGTAAGTTTGATCCTCGATCAATAGAGTGCGTTTTCCTTGGCTATCCACACGGCCAAAAGGGGTATAAAGTTTATAACTTGACAACTAAGAAATCCCTAGTTTCAAGGGATGTGATTTTCTTTGAGAATGTCTTTCCTTTCCCTAAAAATTTGGAGTCTTTTCCATCTCAAAATACCGATTTGTTTCCTTCAATAACTCGTTTGGCCCATTATGATAATCCTTCAATTCCTACAATTCCTCCTTCGAGTCCCACACATAACTCTCCACCTATGATCTCTCCAAATCCCCAGTCTTCCGCTGAGCAATATCTTACTTCTCCTTCCAAATCTCTTTCATCTACAGAACCCGTATCTTCTGATATCACTCTTCCTAACTTGAACACAATCTCCTTTGATCACATTCCATCACTCTCGCCTCCAGAACAAACTTCACCACGACCACGCAAGTCTAATCGCGCTACCAAGCTCCCTACCGCATTGCAGGACTTTCACATTGATGCGGCCCTCCCCTCACGTCTCGATCCGTCGTCTTCTTCGAACGAGGTCACAACTCCTGGTACGGCTCATAGTCTCTCACATGTTCTTTCTTATGCCAATCTTTCTTCTCCTCATAGAACCTTTACTGCTAATATTACCCTGCAAAGAGAACCCACATCTTTTTCTCAGGCAGTTCAAGATCCAAAATGGAGAGAAGCTATGCGGCTAGAGGTTCAAGCGATGCAAGATAACAAAACATGGAGCCTAGTTCCACCACTGGCTCACAAACGATTTATCGGTTGTCAATGGGTGTACAAAATTAAGCACAATCCCGATGGAACCATTGAACATTATAAGGCCAGGTTAGTGGCCAAGGGTTACAGCCAAGTGGAAGGCCTTGATTATAAGGAGACATTTGCACCAGTTGCCAAGCTCACCGCAGTCCGAGTCTTGCTTAGTCTCGCAGCCCAACAAAATTGGCATCTCCACCAACTGGATGTGAATAATGCGTTCCTCAATGGAGATCTCCATGAAGATGTATACATGCACCTTCCTCCTGGCTTTGAACGAAAGGGGGAGCATAAGGTCTGTAAACTACACAAATCATTATACGGCTTGAAGCAAGCCTCCAGGAAATGGTTTTTGAAACTCTCCTCAGCCCTCAAATCAGCCGGTTTCAAGCAATCATGGTCTGATTATTCCATGTTCGTCCGAAGCCATCAAGGTACCTTTACAGCTTTGTTGGTTTATGTGGACGATGTAATTCTTGCAGGCAACAATTTAGATGATATTATAAGGACCAAAAGCTTTCTATCAAGCCATTTCAAACTGAAGGATATGGGACAGTTGAAATATTTTCTTGGATTGGAAGTAGCAAGGTCCAAGCATGGCATTGCATTAAGTCAAAGAAAGTATGCATTGGAAATACTTGAAGACACAGGATTGCTTGGTGCAAAACCTTCACGTTTTCCACTTGAGCAAAATATAATCCTCACATAAGAAGATGGAAGATTGTTAGAAAACGCATCTCAATATCGAAGGCTTTTTGGACGCCTCATTTATCTGACAATCACAAGACCGGACCTCGTGTATGCAGTTCATATACTTAGTCAATTCATGGATAAACCAAGACAACCTCACTTAGATGCAGCTCACAAGGTGTTGAGATACCTCAAGCAGACACCAGGTCAGGGTATTTTCCTACCTGCAAAAGGGCCATTGGAATTAAGTGCATATTGTGATGCAGATTGGGTGCGCTGCAAAGACACTAGAAGGTCAACAACGGGTTATTGCATCTTCCTCGGACATGCTCCCATTTCATGGAAAACAAAGAAACAAAGTACTGTCTCACGTTCGAGTGCAGAAGCCGAGTATCGCTCTATGGCCACTACTTGTTGTGAGATAACATGGTTGCAATACATTTTGAAAGACTTGAATATTCAACATTTGCAGCCAGTCAAGTTTTTCTGCGATAACAAGGCTGCAATACACATAGCGTCCAATCCTGTATTCCACGAAAGGACCAAGCATATAGAAATAGACTGTCATGTCGTAAGAGAGAAAGTGTAAAGAGGATTGATTCAAACAGAACATATAAGAACCAAGGAGCAACCAGCCGACATTTTCACGAAGCCCCTGAGTTCAGAACAGTTTTCATTGTTGGGAAAGTTAGGAGTGATCAATATCCACTCTAACTTAAGGGGGAGTATTGAAGGAAAGAATCACAACTGATTGACGACATTCTGTAATTGCTGTCATTGAAACAACTTACCTAGAATAGGTCCTAGAATAGGTCCTAGAATAGTGGATCGTATCATATGTAAACTGTATATATGTTGCAAGACTTGGCACAATGTAAAACTGATTGAAGTTAATTACTATTACAAATATCTTTAAATAAGATGGCTCCTTGTCCGTGGGGCTACGCATGTCAGGACTCAACGGAGTCTGGATGGTGCGGAAGTATAGACCCAAAGGAGCCGATTGCGCCCAAAATCTCCGCGCCCAAACATCAGATCATATTCGGTGCCATGACTTCGACACCTTCATGCATGTCACCAAGTCTTTCTCCGTTGATAATCTACTAAAAATCTCCGCCCACAATTCCTCATATAAATTCCCCATTCCCAATTCAGTTTGTGATGCTAATTAAAAAATCAGTAATTTACAACACAATTGACAAAAGGGTCACCACAGAGAGAGAGAGAGAGAGAGAGAGAGAGAGAGACAGGGTGCCTAAATGTATAGAGGTAAAACTTGGAAATCTCCCAAGTGCTAAAAATCAAGGTTATGATGATGAAAGCTTGAAGGTAAAGCAACAATGGTGAACGAAACCCTAAGCTAGAGGAAGAAGACGAAGAACAGAGAGATAAAAGAGAGGCTACTGGTATTGTGGTATTTTTCCTCTATAATTGTACAATTGCTAACTTGTATCAAATGAAGAAACCAAGGCTTTTATACTAAACAGCTACTGCAACAGATTTCACCAAGTCTCCGGATGCTTGACACGTAGGTGGTCTTCATCTTAACATCCCCCCTCAAACTAGTGCTTGGGGAACCAAGAACTAGGTTGCAGCAGAGAGTCCTTTGGTAAAAATGCAGAAATCGATTAGGCAAGAAACCAGTTGCAGTCAATAGAAGCTAGTACTAGAAACTTGTCTCAATCAGGAGGAATCTCAATCTCAGCTCTTTTGTCATCCAGCTCTTCCCACTCTTTCTCAAAAGACTCCTTTTGCTGCACCAAATTTTCCTGCACTTCAAGGTCAACACTAGTAGATGCACATGATATATGTACTGTATATTGTACTGAAGCATTATCCTTCTCAACAACAAAAACGTCTTTGGATGGAAAATGTCCCAAGTTCCCCAATGGGAGGCCTTCAATAGCACCAACAAACGAAGTCTGACCAGAGACCTCAGACAAAGGAATTTTAGAGTTGAAAGGATCCACATAATATGGATCACAATCATCCCCAACAGTGACATTGTGCTTCGTAGAGGAAAGTTTAAGATTACTACAGTTCATGCTTTCATTTTCTACACACACATTTGTGTCATCATTTGACTTAGAGGTGTACTCCACGCTGTCTCTGTATCCAATCTCAGTCGCATCAGAGTTAACCTTTTCAGAATGGGAAACAAGAGGCTGTGCAACACCAGGTACTACTTCTCTAGCACAAATTTGAGCCTTTGCACTAGCTCCAGTATGTGTAGGAATCAAAATATTATTTTCAGCTATACAATTTGACTTTGGCTTCACAGATGCACAACCCCAAAAATTTTCCAACGAACCTCCAAAAGCAAAAGAGCTTTTATCATGCTGGACCTTCTTTTTGTTAGCAGGAAGAGGAGCAACTTTTTCTTTTTGTTTTGGTGCAGTATTCTCATAGCGAGCAACCATTGCAATATATCCATTCCCTTGAGTAGAATTTGCTTGTGGTTTTCTGTATTGATGGCTTGTGACCGAATGGCCCTGCTTCTTGCAAATTTGACACTCCATGTATGTGCTTGATGCTAGATTCTGAGGTAGTGAATTTCTATAATGGCACTTGGAAGCAGAATGCCCAGGTTTATCACAGATTTGGCACACAATATACCTATTAAAGACTTGATTCCGATTGTTGTTGTAGCATGATCTAGGTCTGTGATTGAAGCTTCTGTCATTGTTGCCATTGTTCACAGTATAGGGAGCATTTGGTGTAGGTATTAGACCATATCCAGTAGCAACACTTGTACCATTGGAGTATGCAGGTTGGTAGCTTGTATGTGTAGCTTTTGAGAAATCAGTGCTATTGGTCATAGTATTTGAAGGAGGCACAAATCCAAATTGAGTAGTTGCAGCAATAGGAGTGGCATTGAAGTGATTCATGGTTGTCACATTAGGCAATACAACAGATGAATGAGACATACCATTCATACTAGGCAACATAATAGATGGCACAGGACAACCATTCACATAAGGGTACAAGCTTTGATTCTGAGCAACTGTATTCATTCCAAACTGAAAATTCTGTGGTGTGTGATTAACCAAACCATTATGTGCAATCATAGCAGTCAAAGATGACAGTGATAATGCCTTGTTCTCTGATTCAATTTCAGCTTCAGCAGACAGTAATAAAGACCTCACTTCTTCCATATCTATATATGACCATTTCCCCTTATAATTTTCCTAGTATGTCCATACTCACAAGGGAGACCAGCAAGAACAAGAATTTTAACCTCTTGATCTAACATTTGAACTCCTGCAACTGCTAACTGATTTCTTATTGATTTGAAGCGTAACAAATACTTTTCTATAGAATCAGATCCCTTTTGAATGTTGTGTAAGTTGGACTTCAATTTCATAATATGAAAATCAGAAATTGGTGTGTATCTTTGTCTAAGAGTAGTCCATACCTCCATTGAAGTCTGGCATCCAATCACTAGAGTAAGTGCATCAACAGAAAGTGTAGTTGTGATCATAGAAATCACAGAGTTGTCTTGCTCCAACCAACGCTTATAAAGCCCAGAATTATCTGAAGATAAAGTGCCAACGTCTTCAATGCGAAACTGAGAAGGGCAAGGATAAGAACCATCAACGAATTTGAGCAAACCATGGCCTCGAAGATGATGTTGCATCAGATATAACCAAGTTGGGTAATTGGTATCATCGAGACAAACAGAGACTGCATTACAGTATTGTGATGAAGACGCCATTGTAGATCTTGATGAAAATAGGTACAAGATTGAATCTTGAGACAGTATCGACTTGAATCTTCGAACGAGCTTCGTGAAAAGTAAGGAACTGAGAAATTGAGAATGAACAGCTACAAATCTACTAGAACCTTGAGATTTCTTCACTGGTAATTATACAAATCTTGCTTTGTTTGTGATTTTGCTTCGCAATTGTACAGGAATTTGGTATTTGATTTGGTAATTGTACAAATCTGAATCAATCTAGGGTTTTAATGGATGAAATTGCAGCGGAAGAGGATAGAGTGAGCAATGGTCAGGCCGCCATGAGCTTTGATACCATGCTAAAGTAATATGGGGTTCACATCCAAAACCAATTGGCAATGGATGGAGTGGCCCAAACCCTTATAAACCCATAGGCAAGGTCTCATTTTTCCCATGTGGGATGTATATATTCTCAACACCAAGAAACCCTTTTCTAGTAGACTAGGGTTCAGGCATGATTCCTAATTATAATTGGTTCATGGTAGGGTCAATCTTCTAGACTTACCCTTTTATTTATTATTAATTATTATTATTATTATTATTATTATTATTATTTACTCGTCTTATAATGTCAAACTATGAGTTGTAGTAGGTCAAATTCAATTAAGGTTTATTTAGTTTCAGTTTTTTTTTTTTTTTTTTTTAAAAGGTTTTCTCATCACCTTTTTCTCACATATTCAATAATCGAGAGTGATTTAAGGCATTCCGGAATAAAATGCTAATTTGAAATTGGACATCGATTCTTGAATTTTACAATCAGTTAATCGATAACAAATTTGGATATCAATGTCTACACACACGCACACGCACATGAAGGTTCAGATCTTACAACTGGATCATAAGAAATTCATAGAAGGTAAAGTATCAACCATAGCTGTTTACAGGAAAAGGAAGTAGTCTACTATTCAAATTGTTGGATGTATAGAAAGGGAAAGAACAACCAGTAGGTATGCCAAAGATCGAGCAAGACCTGAGGCAGCTCCAGACTTATTGCACATCATTCAAACAACCTCACAGGCTTTAAAACTAGAAATCTCAAGCAATTTAGGTTCCAAGTATGCCGTAGGTTATGGAGCTGATCATTAGGATTACAGAGAAGGTTCAAAGCTTCAAATCATGATCATAACGCTTAGCGCTTATCCAATGCTTGTGGCGCTTCATATAACGAAGAGTCAGAGACGGTTTAATGACACCCCAAGACATCCCATCTCACCAGTCCTTTCATCCTCCTGGTCCTGGACAGGGAGTCCAACATCACCAATATTCAGGTCAATATGCACAATAAGTTTCCGTGAACATGAAGGATATGCTAAATAACCTGTCACGCAAGTAAACAAAACATTGACCAATTTCAAACTTTTTAATCCCTCAGCAAATAGCGGATCGGAGTTGCACACCCAATGTTGAACTCACTTTTTAAATTGTGATATGTCCATCAGTTTGAGGTTCGTTGAGGAGGGAGTTCGGAATAATCAATTTGAACAATTTGCAAAGTTATTTACAAATTAATCTACCTAAACTTGAATACAACTAATTAAGCTCGATCAAAATCAAACCAAACCAAACCAAATCGCCCCAATACTCGGCTTGATTTGGCTCATTTACTCCACTAATTCATATTTACATTATCTTTTATTGCATGATTAATCTTAATCAATTAATCATATGTCTATGATCTCTCCAAGGTGCCCAAGATCGGTCGGGATGAGGAGGCACTTTACATCGTATAAAAATGACAGCTTGATTTTGTAGGTCGTTTGAGACCGACCGATACTAAAACTACGTATTACTCCTCTATTAATCCATCTTATAATACTTCATGATCTGAATGATCAATTGTAATTTTTCTTCGTTTTTATATCATACCTTGGGACGAAGATGATGATGATGACGACGACCATGATCGACTGTTATTATCACCCTAGGAGTTCAGCCATAGGCAGCACTCCAACGCACCCGCAGCAACAAGTACCCTTGGCTGGGCGGCTGGGTTGATATGACAGTATTAGCCTCTTAGGTCTTAGAGAACACAAGTTTGATTAATAAGCAGAAGCTAGCTAGCTAGTATTTTTGTTCATCTCTTCTATTTCATTTCGATCATTAGTACTCCACCTCCGTCATAGCAGGGGGAAAATAGATTAATCCATCTCTGGGAATCACAAGAGTACATTTGGTTCGGTGGCTGCTGGAAAGTCAAAGAAGCCGCCGGCCGGAATATCAATGGCTTGGGGAAATTGTTTGCAATTAACTAAGCAAGTTTTTATGGTGATTCACTGATCGTGAATTTTTTATTGTCTAATATATTAGACAACGGTCACAAATCATTGGATTTGCATGGAAAGATATCTATTGTTTTTAAGCGCTGGACATGTTCTCCTGGTTTGTGTCCTTTCTTCTCATCTGTAGTATTGCTGTCTAGATTCGCATGCACTAGAACAGTAGAACAGATAGCTACTTATATGTATTGTTAAAAACAAATGGAAAGCTATATTATACACCATTTTTCTTTTTGGAATGATATATTATACACCATTGATAGTAGACTTTTTTCGTGCATAAGGATAAGTTCGTCTGGCTGTGGGCATTTCCAGGATTGGTCATTCATTTTTTCTGTTCTTTAGGTAAATACATGGTTCAGTGCATTGAATAATTTCCAACCATGTATGGGGGTTAGAAATTATTTTATGCACCGACGGTGCAAATGACTTAACACATATAAGATGATCTCAACCCTTCATATTTATAATTAATATTTTTATTAATAACCTAAGAGTGTATTTAATATAATCTAACCATCCATTTATGTCGGTGCACTGATGCTCTCCCATGCATGGTTAACCACTAAGAAAATGAATTGTCAAAGGAGAAAACAAATCTAGTTGCATACTTGCATGCATGATTTCAGCATCTGAAAAAGAGTTACATGACTCTTCGTTCCCCCCCCCCGGCGAGGGTTCCATAGCTTATTCTCGTCATTGAAACCATGGATACATGTAAAAAAAAAAAAAAATTTGGGGGTGGGGGGGGTGTTGTGGGGAATTGAAAATCTAAGTAATAGATTTTAGCCAATGATCTATTAACATTGAGAAGTTTGCTGGCTGATGAGAATTGAATGGAAGATGGTCTTTCATTATTCGTATGGCCCTTAATTTGTATTATTTTATGAGTTATCAAAAAAAAATTTGTATTATTTTATGAGAACATAATTTGTCTTTCTTTAGTATAAAAATTGTGACGAGATTCACCCCGTTATTCAAAACCACCGGTCCCAAAAAGCACAAAACTCTTTTTGTCCCATTTCATCTTGTTCACATCAATTTTAAGTTTTGAAATCTAAACCATAGACCAGAACGTGCACGTACTCATTGTTTATGTACAGCAGCCCAAATCTATATAAAACCTACCTGCGTCTCACAACACATGCGCGCTGAGCTAGCTAGCTATAAGCTTTGTCGCTCACAATAATATCTCTCTTCGATTTCTCCTTTGTCCCTTACCTCTATTTCCATGGAGATCACAAACTAGCATGCAGCATTACTCTGCAGCCCAGGTATGGGCCATCTCGTCCCTGTCCTTGAGCTCGGGAAACGACTCGTCACCCACCAAAACTTCACTGTCACAATCTCCGTCGTCCCATTGCACACTTCCAAGGCCGAATCTGAACTCCTCGACGCATCTGCCTTCCCACGTAGTCTGGACATCATCGAGCTCCCATCACCGGATGTTTCTGGCCTTATCGACCCCGATGCTGTCATCGTCACACGCTTCGCAGAAATGGCGACAAGTATGACCTGCGTTTCGTGCCGCCTTACACGACATGATCAACTTTCGTCATCGTCGCCCCACCATGCTCATCGTGGACCTATTCGGCATCGAATCTTTGCCCATTGCCGAGGAGTTTGGGATTCCAAAGTATGTGTACATTGCTTCCAATGCATGGTTCCTTTCTGTAATGATTTATTCTCCAACACTAGATGAGCAAGTCAAGGGTAAATTTGTTGACCTCGAAGATCCACTAGAAATTCCTGGATGTTGACAATTATTCCCAGAACTTGATATCGTTGACGCTTTGCTGGACCGGAGTAATCAGCAGTACGACTAGAACATGCTGATGGGAAAAGGAATCCCAAAGATTGATGGGATTTTGATAAACATATGGGAGGAACTAGAGCCCAAGTCCCTCGCAGCACTAAGAGATGAGAAATTCTTGGGCCGATTTGCGAATGTGCCTGTCTTTCCAATTGGGCCGTTGATGAGGCCCAACATGTATTCCAGCTTGAGGGGTGATGTGTTTGATTGGCTAGATGAGCAGCCCAATGAATCTGTGATTTACGTGTCCTTTGGAAGCGGTGGGGCCCTGTCATATGAACAAATGGTCGAGCTAGCTTGGGGTTTGGAGATGAGTCAACAGAGGTTCGTTTGGGTCATTCGGCCGCCTATCATATTATCTGTCAACGAAACATTTTTCACGGCAGGGAATCACAATGGTGAGAACGACAATCTAACTAAATACTTGCCCAAGGGGTTTTTGGGCCAAACCAAGGACATTGGATTTGTCATCCCTTTGTGGGCTCCACAAGTGGATATCTTGGCCCATCCACCAGTCAGAGGATTTTTGACACATTGCGGGTGGAACTCAACCCTTGAAAGCATCACCAACGGAGTACCAATGATAGCTTGGCCGCTCTACGCTAAGCAGAGGTTGAATGCTACGTTGTTGAAGGAGGAGTTAGGGGTGGCAATTCGGTCAAAGATACCCCTATGGAAGAACGTGGTGGAGAGAGAAGAGATAGAGGAAATGGTGAGGAAAATTATGGAGGACAAAGAAGGTTTTGCATTGAGAGATAGAGCTAAGAATCTTAAATTCAGTGGTGCAAACACTTTGGAACAAGGTGGTTCGTCTTATGATGCTCTTTCTCAGTTCACTAAACATGCTTAAATGTTCGTACAATTTGCAAATGGTGTTGATCATCCTTCCCAAGTTCCGTGAGAAGTGTATACATGCATTTGTTTTGTTTTTGAATCTATTTAATTTGTTATTCTTAGCATAAATCATTGTGCTACAATTTAGAATTACTAGTCTTAATGATTTAATTGTTGTTTCAATGAACTGCGTTTGTATGTAATGAAATGTTCACATATATATACCATAAATTTATTTTTTCTTTGCAACGTAATACTTACCATATTGTTCTTTAGTGTCTATTCTCTAGTCCTTACAATGTGTGGTACCAAGAATATCATAGGGTTTCTAGCTGATCAATAGTACATAATCTTCTTAACAAAAACAAAAAAAGAAAAGAGTGTATAGTGTTCAAGTAAATCTCTATTGTGTGTCTAGCCCAAACTCTAGGTTACTTGATCTAGTGGTAATAAGGTTTCGATTAGAGATAATCTCAGAGAATCTTAGAGATATCCATTCAATGTATAATTACCTTTCCTTGTACAATTCTGATTCTATATATTGTAATCCTCTATATAAAGAGGCCCCTATTATCAATGATAATACACAACAATTTTCTCTCAATTACCGTTTCTCTAAAACATGTTATCAGCACGAAGCTCTAACCCTGAAACCCTAATTCTGTAGCTCTGAAATCCCAGCATTCACCGCCCCACATATTGAAGCCCTAGTCTCCAGGAGCCCAGAACGGGCGACGGAACCACCAGAACCTAGGGCTGGCTCAAATTGCAGAACCTACCACAACAGACCGGAAACCGGCCGAATCGGAGGTGTTGGTGCCGACAAATACGGTTACCAGTCGATCGGTACCGGTAGTACCGTACCGGAGGTAGGTGCTCAGCTTTGCAGTAGTACAGCATATTATATAGGTTCGGTATTACCGAACCAGTTGACATAAAAGTTTTTGGTTTAATTCCAAAAATTCCTACTCTTTTAGGTCTACCAAGCATCGAACCCTTGTAGCCTCAATGCGAACTCAAGCCATTAACCACTGGACTACAAGCTCACTTCTAGTAACTTACGCAAAAGACATATATATATATATATATATATATATATATATATATATATACTTAATTGAAATTCATGAACAATTAAAAAGGTTCTCACCTTCCATTTCTTCCAGAAACGTTTCCAGTGTCTCTCTTTTCTCTCTTATTCGCTATTCCTTATTCTTCTAGAAATGACTCGCTCTCTCGTGTTCTTCGTTCTCTGTTTTATGCTCTCTCTCTCTCTTCATTTTTGACTTCTATTCTTCTTCCATTCTATTGCTTCTTCCTCCATTTTCTTATCATTTTCCTTATTCATTCTTCCATTTCTTCCTTCTCAGACTTGAAACAAAATCAAATCTACAGCTAAATCTCTTGATCTCAAATGAGGAAGGCCATCGTGCTGCCGTTTTAGCCACCGTTCTTGCTCGCTGCCGCTGCTGCTGAGATAGTCGGTCGACAAACCGAAACCGACTGCAACATCGGCATACCGATTCATCGGTAACCGATTTATTGATATCGGCGGCGGTTGTAAGAAAGGCAAACCGATGAGTTTCGGTTTGGTAACGGTGTTGGCAAAAAAATGTCAGTTACCGGTACCGAGCCAACCCTACCAGAACCTGCTGGAATCCCCTGAACCTAGGCCTGGCAATTCAGCCCATGACCCGTTAACCGCCCATTAACCGCCCGCTAAAAACCCATTTATTTCCGCCCGATAACTTAACGTGTTAATGGGCTGCCAACCCGTTAACGGGCGGAAACGGGTTGCCCGACGGAACCCATCGAACCCGGTTAGAAGAGAAAAAAAAAAGTTTTTTTTTTTTTTTTTTTTTTTTTTTAAGAATTGTGAGCCCAATATATATATTAACTTTTGATATTTCAATTTAATGAAAATCAACAATGAAAAAGAGTTTTAATGGGTAATGGGTTGGAAAAGGGTTTAAAAAAAATAAAATTTTTTTTTGAGAAGTTTAATAGATAATGGGTGTGAAAAAGAGTTTTAAAAAAATGTAAAAAAATAAAAAAATAAATTCATTTTTATGTTAACGGGTCTTAACGGGTTTCAATGGTCAATTTATTGTTAACAGGTATTAACGGGTTTTAGTGGGTAATTGATTAGAAAAGATTTTTTTTTTTTTTTTTTTTTTTAAAACCCTTAGCGGTCTTAACGGGTTCCAACGGGTAACCCGCGAACCCATCGGGCTCAACCCGTTATAACCCGTTAAGTCCGCCCATAACCCGCCCGTGACCGCACTGTTGCCAGGCCTACCTGAACCTGCCATGGAAAAATCCTGACTGGCCCCTACCCTCTGCGTGCCTGCCGACAGATCTGCCTGCCCCTACCGAGAAGCCTGCTCGCACCTGCAGACAGCCCCGCAACGCCTGCGCGACACCTGCTTAGAGCTGTCAAGAGCCCTCCACGCACCTGCCGAGAGCCCTGCGCAAACCTGCTTAGATCTGCCGAGTAGCTGTCGAGTGCCTGCAGACCCCCTACCGAGATCTACCGACAGCCTGCGCACCAGCCCCGCAAGCCCCCTACACAACCCTGCCAGCTTCGCCTGCAGCCATCGCTAGCCCTACTCTAAACATAGCTGATCGTCGCCGTCCACTAGTTTCCAGCCACTTTTCTGGCGACACCTTCAGTAACTTTTTTCGGTCAATTTTTCCGGCGACCTATTTCGAGGTAATTTTTCTAAAAGTTCCCGTTTTTGAAGTTTTTTATTCTTCTCTTCTTTTTCTCAAGGACTTGCAACCTCCCTTGTTCTACCCCCCTTTCTTCTTCATAGGGGAGACCAAAAGTCGAACTGTGGGGGTTCGTGCTCACTCCAAACTTGGAGCTTGTAGAGTCCTCCAAACTTAGAGTTTGTTGAAAAGAAATGATTGACCACAAACATCGTTGTTTCGATCTAATCCAAACCCCTCTTGGAATTGGATTTCTTGGAAGTGACTACGCTCAAAATTAAATCCCTAATTTCTTGGAAGCGACTACGCTCAAAAATTTTGTAGTTTTTCGTGGTAGCCTTTTTCGCTCCGAAACTAACCCTAATCTTTTGTTGTTTTTCAGGATGAGTAACCTGAACAAGTTGAACTTTGTTCCACTGGAGACAACAGGCGCAGGATACCACAGGTGGGTCCGTGATGTGCGCTAACATCTTAGGGCTGATGGAATTCTTGAAACCATCCAAGAGGCAAGTCAGAACGTGCTCACTGTTGAGCAAGCTTCCGCTTTTGAAGTGAACCAAGCTAAAGCCATAATTCTCATGACAAGGCACATGAATGACGCGCTCCAAAGTGAATACCTCAATGAAGAGGACCCTAGAAAACTATGGTTGGAACTTGAGCAGCAATTTGGCAACGTTCGTGACTCCCTGCTTCCTGATTTAGAAGTGAGATGGCATAGCCTCCGCTTCTGTGATTTCAAGCCTGTGCTTAACTATAACTCAGAAGCCCTTCATATCAAGTCTTTGATGGAGTTCTGTGGAAAGAACATCACTGATACGATGTTGATCAAGAAGACTCTCTCTACCTTCCCCATCTCTGCACTGATGATTGCTAAGAATTATCGGATTGATGTGAATGCAAGATGTATCACAAGGTTTCATGAGCTTATTGGTGCCATGAACGTAGCTGAAAAGCACGACAATATCCTTGTGATGAACTATAACTCTAGACCCATGGGAACCAAGTCTATTCCGGAATCTAACTATAGTCGCGCCCCAAAGGGAGGAAGTAAGGAGCGAAACCCTAAGAATAGGGATAATTCTAGACGTTCTGGTCCATATACTCGCCCTAAAGAGGAAGGAAACCGCCAAGAAAAGGCATGCACGGAACCGTGGTGGTCAACGTATGAAGAGAGAGAGAGAGGCAGAGCCTCCGGCCATGGTGGTGACGCCACCAAGGACAATGGCCATCCTAATTGCGCCTCAAAGGCGCCTCGATCAAGGGAGCCTGACCATAATGATGTTTGTCTTCGGTGTGGATCATCCGGACATTTGGCCAAAGCATGTAGAGTATCCCAGAATGTTGTAGACGCATACAAGGTGTATCATGAAGCAAGGGAAGCACATTACATGGATCAAGATGACGATCTCGCTCTTAGGGTGGACTACTTCAAGGGCCATGAAATTGACAATTTTGATTAAGTCCTTTTTATTTTCCAAGAGATTGCCATATTATTTTTGTAGTAGATGCCAATGGTTTAGTTTTTCTTCAAAGTAGGCTCACCCAAAGTAAATGTGATGTCTAGGAAGGTTTGAGATTAGTGGTACTTAAGCGAGCCTTGCTCCACCGACATCTCTATACTCACCTGGTCACATTTGCGTTGGAGTTACCGAAAGAAATTAGACGACTGCCATTGTTTTGCATTAGCTAGTTTATTGGATTAGATCTTCTTTGGTTGAAGAAACAATGATCTAATTTCGTTTGGCTTATTAATAAAAGTTGAGTTCTTTTCTTTATGACTCATTTTTAATTACGAGCTTTTGTTTTAGGAATGGATTCTGGAGAATTACAATGTCTTGAGGATAGTGCGACTACGCACATCATTCTACGCCATAGGCAATTATTCTTAGAGATTTTGCCTACATATTCCTCTGTGACTACGATGGCTGGGCCATCAGGTTTAGTTCAAGGACATGGAATGGCCTAATTCCTATAGCTAAATAACACCTTGATTAATGTCGCAGAAGCTCTCTAAGCTACTAAGGAAAATTGAACCTTATTGAGCTTTAAAGATATAAGAGCCAACGGATTCCATCTGGAAACTCATACTGAGAATGGAAAGAGTTCCTTTCATTACCTCTAATGATTGTGGATGGAAGCGCATTTTAGAGAAGCTTATGTATCAATCTAGTGGACTTTACGTCACTACAATTCGACCAATTGAATCCAATAATGTGACAAGAAAAGATCTCTTAGATTCTGACACATATTGGATTTGACATGACCGACTAGGACATCCCGATTGTGATATGATGATCCATATACTAAATACTTCACACGAACATCCATTCTTTAAAGCGAGACGAAGTAAGAATCAAAGATTGATCTCCGGACTTAGTGTGACCGCCGCCGCCGCCGCATCTTGCGCTGCCGCCATCCATCATCGCCTTAGGGCGGTGAATGTCCCTTGTGACAACACCATAAATGGCGCCAACCATGGCCATGACGCCATGGATGTTCATCCCCATGGCCAAGACACATGGATCCACTTTCCATGGTTCAAACACCATGATGGGTGATGTAGTCACACATTTTGCTTCTAATAGCACTACAGACGCTCAGGCCCAACCAAAATCCTCATTAGTTTCTTCTAAGGCCCCTCGCTCATTTTGCAAAGCATGTTCCTTAGGGAAATTAGGACTGAGACAGTCCTACACAAGGGATCCCAAAATACTCATTCCGTTCTTATAGAGAATCCATAGGGATATCTGTGGACCAATTCAACCATCATGCGGACCCTTTAAATATTTTATGTTATTGGTTGATGCGTTGACACGCTTGTCACTTATCGCGCTGTTGTCTATTTGAAATGCTGCTTGTGCTAAACTCCTCGCCCAGATTATCTGTCTACGGGCTCACTACCCTGACCATCCAATGAAGTCAATTCGACTTGATAATGCTGGGGAGTTTACATCGAAAACGTTCGATGACGTACTATTGCATGTCACTGGGAATTGATGTAGAACATCAAGTTCCCCATGTTCATACCCAAAATGGTCTCGCGGAAGCCGCTATCAAACGACTACAGATGATAACACAGACATTGATTATTCGCACCAATCTCCCTGTTTCCGCTTGGGGATATGTAACGACGCTAATTCGACTACGACCCACTGCCACCCAACCTTATTCTGCATTACAGCTAGTGATTGGGTACGAGCCTGATATCTTGCACTTATGTATTTTTGGGTGTGTCATTTATGTGCCTATTACGTCGCCATAGCATACTAAGATGGGTCCACAACGACGAATGGGCATCTATGTTGGATATGAATCTCCAACTATTGTCTGCTACTTTGAACCCTTGACAGGCAATCTCTTTACCGCTAGATTTGCGGATTGTCACTTTGATGAGACAATCTTCCAATCGTTAGGGGGAGATAAGAATACAGATGTTCAATAGGAACGACAAGAATTGTCGTGGTCTGTCCCCACTACGTCTCATCTCGATCTCCATACCGAACAGTCTGAACTTGAAGTGCGACGAATTATCGAGCTCCAGAACGTAGCAAACACTTTACCTGATGCATTTTCTGATATTGCCAAAGTGACGAGATCACACATACCTGCTGCGAAGGTGCCTGCAAGGATTGACGTCCCAAATACTGGACGTAACGTCGCTCCTGAGGTACGGGGAGATGGCGCCACTGCCCATGTTGGCAGTCATGTGGTGTCTATGGCAGTAGGTCCCACGAGGAAGCACGGTAGACCAATTGGTTCGAAGGATACTCTCCCTAGAAAGAGAGCAAATGAGGCACAAACAAGTCCTTTGATCATCGATACTCAAAATTCGTCACATGAGAATGTTCCGGATTATGGTTAGGTCTAAGAGACATCATTGGGGGACGCCTTAGTTTTAGAATCTATCCCTGAGAACGTAGAGATCTCTGTAAATTACACTAGTGTACATGGGACATGGGAAAGAAACTCCATCATCATTGATGATGTATTCGCGTATTCAGTAGCACGTGAGATTATTGAGAACGATGATATCGAACCACTCTCCGTTGATGAATGCCAATGTAGAGCTAATTGGCCAAAATGGAAAGATGCGATCCAGGCAGAACTTGATTCTCTAGCGAAAAGAAAGGTATTTGGAAAGGTTGTGCCAATATCACCCAACACCAAACTAGTTGGTCATAAATGGGTATTCATTAGAAAGTGTAATGAGAGAAACGAGATTGTAACGTACAAAGCTTGCCTTGTGGTGCAAGACTTCTCACAACTCCCTGGAATTGACTACAAGGAGACCTATTCTCCCGTAATGGACGTCATTACGTTTTGCTACCTTGTTAGTTTAGTAGTTTACGAAAAACTGAACATGCAGCTTATGGATGTGGTTACTGCGTATCTATATGGGGATCTAGATACAGAGATATACATGAAGGTTCCAGATGGACTTCAATTACCCAAATCGAGTGGCTCTAAACCACGGAGAGCGTTTGCCATAAGGTCGAAAAGCTCATTATAGGGATTGAAACAATCCGGACGAATGTGGTATAACCGTCTAAGTGACTACTTGATTGATAAGGGATATGTCAACAATGAACTATGCCCATGTGTGTTCATAAAAAGAAAAAGTTCCGGATTTGCAATAGTAGTGGTTTATCTCGATGACATGAACATAATTGGCACCCTTAAAGAGTTGAGGGAAACCGCTGAACACTTGAAATCCGAGTTTGAGATGAAAGATCTTCAGAAAACACGATTTTGCCTTTGTTTGGAACTTGAGCACCGTGAAGATGGTATCCTAATTCATTAATCAGCTTATACCCAAAAGATGCTGAGGCGTTTCAATACTGATAAAATTAAGCCTTCAAGCACCCCAATGGTCGTCTGTAGTCTTGATCCAAAGAATGATCAATTCCTTCCAAAAGAAGACGACGAAGAAGTGCTAGAGGCAGAAGTGCCCTACCTAAGTGCAATAAGTGCATTATTGTACTTAGCACAATGCATAAGACCAGACATCTCATTCGCTGTGAACTTGTTAGCTAGATATAGATCTGCACCAACATGATGTCATTAGACTGCTGTTAAAGATATCTTTCAATACCTAAGTGGTACGATTGATATGAACTTGTTCTATCTCTACAGAGAAACGATGGATTCGGACCCATCATATGCTAGGGGCGCCACACATAGTGGTTTGCGTTCCCTCTCCCTATCCCAAAACGATATAAGTGTTTTGGAAGGTTTTGCTGATGCTGGGTATCTCTCTAACCCGCACAAATATCGTTCTTAAACTGGTTATGTATTCACCATGGGAAAGACCGCGATATCTTGGAGGTCTACAAAACAGACCTTAGTCGCTACTTCTTCGAACCATGCAAATATTATTGCTCTTCATGAAACAGTTCATGAATGTATATAACTTCGATCCATAGTTACGCATGTTTGAAGTAATTGTGGTCTGAAGTCTACCACAAATGAGCCAATGAGCATTTATGAGGATAATGCTGCTTGCATTGAACAAATGAAGCAAGGCTACATCAAAGGCGACAACACCAAACACATATCGCCCAAGTTCTTCTACAAGCAGCAACAACAAAAGCTCCTCAAGATCAAAGTAAATCAGGTACGATCTGAGGACAATGTGGCAGACTTGTTCACTAAGTCATTGCCTAAATCCACGTTGGAGAAATATGAGACAAGCATTGGCTTGTGGAAGTTATCTGAACTCCCATGATCATAGTCATCAGGGGGAGACGCAGACATCAGGGGGAGATGCAGACATCAGGGGGAGATGTTGAAATGTGAAGGGTGTGTTGTACTCTTTTTCTCCTTCGACCGAGGTTATTTTTGTCCCACAAGGTGTTTGTTACTCGACATGGTTTTTGACGAGGCAACGAGAGGAGCACCATGTTTGGGCAACACAAGGGGAAGTGTTCAAGTAAATCTCTATTGTGTGTCTGACCCAAACTCTAGGTTACTTGACCTAATGGTAATAGGGTTTCGATTAGAGATAATCTCGGAGAATCTTAGAGATATCCATTCAATGTATGATTACCTTTCCTTGTACAATTCAGATTCTATGCATTGTAATCCTCTATATAAAGAGTCCTCTATTATCAATGAGAATACACAACAATTTTCTCTCAATTACCGTTTCTCTAAGACATATGGTATATAATAGGATCCTTAATCAATATTTATGAGAGTGCAAGCTTGTAATAGGGATATATTTATTTTCGTTTTCACTTATGTCTTCTCATTGCGATTCTTATATGCTGTAATTTTAGTGCTTATTGCAAGCTTGTAATCTTTTTCTTCTTTTTTCAATAAATTTAAATTTTTCCTCGTTTTTTCGAGAATTCATAAAAAAAATATTAATCAATAGTCCTGAGAGTTCAAGATAAAGATTGTATAGTATAAATATAGTAACATATAAAATATATACATTAGAGTCATGGGCGGCCGCGGCTTGGCCTGAATTGTATGTGTACTATTTTTTGCAAAACAAAAAGAAGATGATAATATTGATCAAGTCCTTTTTAGATTGTTTTCGAATTGGGTCAAATCATTAGTTTAAGGTTGCTAATTGACAGTCGGACCTTACAAAAACAAAAGAAGCTTGAACAGACATAACATGATGACGAACTTTCCATTTAGATGGCAAAGCAATGCGAGATCAATCAGCACAAGGGGCAGATTCAGCCGGGGCTGGGTAGGGCTCAAGCGGGGCTTTTTTGGGCCCAAAAAAAAGGTATATAGCTTTTATTCTATTTTATTTTATTTTAGACTAGTTATCTCCTTTGAAGCCCCACCGCCGAGGCACTGAACTCAATCCGATCCTTGGACTCTTGGAGTACTCCCGACTCGGCAACCTGCAAGAGTGCAAGGCCAGAACTAGCAAGTCAGCAACCCGTCTTCAATGAGTCCGGTCTCCGAGCTCCGCCTCCAAGCTCCAACCTTTCAAGCCCCACTGGCCACCGCCGAACTCAAGGTTGGAGAGTCGGTCCAGCAGTCCAGCAACCCGTCTCCACCTTTCCTGCTCTCCGAGTTCTGCCTCCAGGTTAATGGACTAATGGTATAGTTGAATTGTTGAAATAGGTTCCGGGTTCTATTTCAGATTTCCAGTTGATCTTGATGGTATAATTGCAAATGGATTTCCAGTTGATCTTTATGGTATAATTGTTGAAATGGTTGAATTGTTGAAATGGGTTCCGGGTTCGATTTCAGATTTCCAGTAGATCTTGATGGTATAATTGGTAAATTGCAAATGGATTTCCAGTTGATCTTGATGGTATAATTGTTGAAATGGATTTCCAATTCGATATCGGATTTCTAGCTTATGAGCTAACTGTCAAGTTCAATTTCCTTTTGATCTTGATCTTGATTACTTGATTTTAATTAAGGTAATGATACTGATTCGATAGTTAGAAATGGGTTTGATAAAGTGATTTCATCAACATTAAATGCTCTTCTTCAATTGCAAATTCATGATTGGCAGATTGTATCAATAAGAGTATTTCACTCGGTCAGTGAGGTTAATAGAGTTAGATTTAATTAGTTTATGCTCTTGTATTATATTGCATTGCACGTTTATTTTAGGGGGTGAAATTTGCACACCTAAATTTGCAAACCACACCCTTTCATTTTTTTTAATAATATTTCAATTCCCATCTTTTTGCACTTTCTAAAATACCCTCAAAAACATAGGAGTTGCAAATTTGATGAAATAGATTCAGAGTAATCAATCCTCACACCTCTATAGTGATGAGGAGATTCCGAAGGGTCAAAAGCCAAGGCAGCCCAGAAATGCTCATGGTTTTGGTGGACACAGGCTTTAGGTACGGGCAGTACTTGTTGTGTAGTGATGGGGTTGCACACACACAACTGATAAGTTCCCGACTTCAATAACAGAAGTAATCCATTGCAACAATCTAGATACTCATCAAGATCATATTCATCATCATCCAATTACAGAGAAGGTTCAAAACTACAAATCATGATCATAAAGCTTAGCGCACTTATCCAATGCTTCATATAACGGAGAGTCAGCTAGAGATGGTTTAATGACACCCCAAGACATCCCGTCTCACCAGTCCTTTCATCCTCCTGGACAGAGAGTTCAACATCACCAGTATATATTCAGGTCAATGCACAAAAGTTTCCATGACCATGAGAGCCATACTAAATAACCTGTCACACAAAGTAAACAAAATGTCGAACAATTTGGAACTTTTAAATCCCGAGAAATTTTATTCACACATCCCAAATTTCAAATTACACATTCCACATTTTTTGAAAAATTTTTAATTCCTGATATATCCCTCATTTTAGCTTTTAATCAAAAAAAAAAAAAAAAAAATCCTTCTCATACCTCTGATATGCGGCAAAGGTGAAGAAAATTCAAGCTCAAGTTATCTTTCAAGTGGTTTTAACAGAATTAGATTTGGTCCCTTAACACCAAGTTGCTACTACTATATTTTATTTGTGATTGATTGTTGGTGTTTATCATATATACAATAGTCATTGGTAACTGGGGAGCTTCCTGCAATTTTTCAAGATGAATGACTGGTCATTGAATTGTTAATGCCAAATACTGAGGATTTCTTTTATATTTTCATCAAAATCACCTAATCTTTATTATTAGTTGTATAACCATTAACCAATATTTTTTTTTCTGTAAAAAAAAAAAGAGAAATAACTTATAATTGTTTTATCAAAAAGAGTCTTTGTTGTAGTTGCAGATGGAGCAGAGAGAGAAAATGGTTGAAGTAAAATGAAAGAGGGGGAAAGGTAGAGAAGGAAATATTGAGAGAGAATGTGGCAAAAAAAATTAAGAGATGTGTATTGAACAAATAGAAATGTATCAATAAAATATCTCTTAAATCCCACCTGAAATAGCGGATCGAGTTGCACAACCAATGTTGAACTCACTTTTTAAATTGTGACGAAAATGCGTCTTACAGTTTGAGGTCCGTTGAGGAGGGAGTTCGGAATAATCAATTTGTACAATTTGCAAAGTTATTTACAAATTAATCTACCTAAACTTGAATACAACTAATTAATTAAGCTCGATCAAAATCAAACCAAACCAAATCACCCTAGCTAATACTTGGCTTGATTTGGCTCATTCACTCCACTAATTCATATTTACATAATGTTTTAATGCATGATTGATCTTAATTAATTAATTAATCATATGTCTATGGTCTCTCCAAGGTGCTCAAGATCGATGGGGATGATGGGGGCACCTTACATCGTATAAAAATGACAGCTTGATTTTGTAGATCGTTTGAGACCGACCGATACTAAAAACTACATATCATCTTTTCAAAAAAAAAAAAAAAAAAAAAAAACTACATATCATTTCAAAAACATATTACTCCTCTATCAATCCATCTTATAATACTGCATGATCTGAATGATCAATTGTAATTTCATCTCTTTTTTTTTCTTTTTTTTTTGACCTTTGAACGAAGTTGATGATGACAACGACGACCATGATCGACTGTCATTATCACCCTAGGGGTTCAGCCATAGGCAGCACTCCAACGCACGCGCAAGCGGCGCAGCAAAAACGACCCTTGACTGGGCGGCTGGGTTGATATGACAGTATTAGCCTCTTAGGTCTAAGAAAACACAATTTTAATTTCGACGTCCTTTGAGTAATTAATAAGCAGCAACAAGCTAGTATTTTTGCTTCTCTTTTATTACATTTCGATCATTAGTACTCCACCTTCGTCATAGCAAGAGGAAAATGGATTAATCCATCTCTGGGAATCACAAGCGTACATTTGATTCGGTGGCTGCTGGAAAGTCAAAGAAGCCGCCTGCCGGAATATCAATGACTTGGGGAGAAAATGTTTGGAATTAATTAAGCAAGTTTTCATGGTGTCACTGATTGTGAATTTTTGATTCTCTAATATATTAGCCAACGACGGTCACAAATCAATGGATTTGCATGGAAAGATGTCTCTTGTTTTTAAGCGCTGGACATGTTCTCCTGGTTCTTATCCTTTCCTCTCATCTGTTGTATTGCTGTCTGGCTAGATTCACATGCACTAGAACAGTACAATAGATAGCTATATAATACATATATGTATGTATGTATTGTTAAAAAAAAATGAAATGCTATATTATACACCATTTTTCTTTTTGGAATGATATACTATAAACCATTGATAGTAGACTTTTTTCGTGCATAATGTCAGCTTTCACCTCTCTAACCTTCTCCTTCTATACCCTTTCGAGTTTCGTCTGGTTGTGGGCATTTTCAGGATTGGTCATTCATTTTTTTCTGTTCTTTATGTAAATACATGTTTAATTACGAAAAGAACAAATGTGTAAGTATATTGGGTTATTACCATTCAACACATGACTTTCCCAAAGTCACTAGGAGATCAGAGGCTGCAAAGGTTTAGGAGATATTTCTCCTGATTTTCCGGTGGCTCAAGGCAATAGAAGAAATTTGCAGAATCGGATCACCAAGAGGAAATCAAGGAGAATCACTATCACTGATCTTGGATTAAAGGTGGGATTCATTTCATATCATTTTACATGATTTAAATTGATATGCCACTACAAAAAAATGAGTCTTTTGCGACATATGAAAACCGTCGTAAAAAAAGTAAAAAACGTCGCAAATAACTTTTTGCGACGGTTTTGCGACGCTTATTGAAGCGTCGTCATAAATCGCGTAGCAAATACTTTTTTGTTTTTTACGACACTTTAAGAGGCGTCGCAAATACCTTTCGCGACGGTTTTGCGACGTTTCTTCAAGTGTCGCAATAATTTATGTCATAAATAGTTTCATTAAATACGACGCGTAAACAAGCGTCGTAAAAACCTTTTGCGACAAAGATGCGACACTTTTTATCCGTCGCAAATACTTTGTGGGGTAATAAAAAAAACTGCGACAGTCAAATGACTGTCGCAATAAGAGGTTCTGATCTTTCACTTCACAGGGATCTAGCAAGTAAACACCATTTGCATGTGTATTAAAAGTACCTTTCACTCATAACAAATAAACATCATAGCTGATGTAAATGTTTACACAAAAAATTTATATTCTAATGTCAGAAAATTTTTATTATTCAAAGTAGTGATATGGGCATGTACAGTATGTAAAGTAGCTTTCTACATCCAAATTAATGTGGAAATTTCGCATGTTTGTCATCAATTGAACCTGCAATATCCTGTCACAAATGCACAAAGCATGATCAAGATTTCTCTAGGCACATAACATCAGCATATCATTCCTTCCCAATAAGAAACTCTGAAATCAAGCAGCTTAGTAGCTTACCAATTGGTTGTTCCCTTGTTCTTCAAGGATGGAAGTTGCCTCTCAAATGAATACACCTATAACCAATTAAAGTAACATATACTTAACTGTAGATGATTAAGAAGACAACAAACAGTGGGAGGGCAAGCAATGAACAAAACCCTCAATAGACAATGAAAAGAGAAAAAAAATAACTGAGAAAAGTATATTCTTGTATGTACTAAGGCCACTCTAGGAACACTTTTCAGGATGTGTATTGCATATTTTATATGACTCATTAAAACATATAAAGAGCTGAAATATTAAACCAACCTTAGTTGAGACTCAGTGCTGCTGCTGCATTTGAAAAATAGCACCTTGATGACAGGATGCAGATCTATCTTTGGTACTGGTTTGGTATTGCCCAGTGTGGCCAAACATGACCACTGCCAGACCAAGAATTTGTATTTATGACATGAGAACAATTTGCAGCATTGGAGATCTGAGTCACGGCTCTAAATGATAATTGATCTTTTGCACATTCGAGTAGCTGGTTTGCAAACATTCTCTCCAAGGTATACTTCCTGTTCCATGAAACAAATTAAATGAATTAAGCTTATATCCACCACATGAATATTCGAACACTACAATACTAAATAGAAAGGAAATCCAAAGGTGGACATGAGAGATGGGTGAGCATATGTGAGTGCCCACCAGAAGAGAAATTTTCTTCATAAAATACAATAAAGGGAAAAAATTAATAAACAAATAAAGAGAAATGGAAAGCATATCCAGATTTATACAACAGTAAGGTCCTTTGTTTATTCTTCCACATAGTGATGGCTAATGGATCAATTATTAAACCTGGAATTAGAACCATTCAATAAGAAAACCAAACTCAATTGCTAAACTAATAACCAAAATTATCAAAGTCAAAATTACCTTCTTGCAGTGATGTTGTTCCAGTGAGAAATCCGAAACTCCATATATATAGGAACCCAAGGCATTTGAAAATGGGGCAACATGAAAACCAGAAAAACGCATTATTCAAACTAAAAAATCTCAACCAAAATTCATAGAAATTGAACCAAACAACAATTCCCTTTTAACCAGCAATCAAATTAACCCAAAGTAAATTGTACCTGAGACACAAGAAAAATAGGAACGACTAGATATAAATTGAAGGTTAGACTTTTGATCTCTCGTGATCTCAGAACCTACATATAAAACAAAGCATGATTAGCATGGTTGCTCTGTCAGCCGAAATGTGAAGATATTCCTGAACTCACAGCAATACATGGACTGTAATATCACACTGAGATCCATAAAACCTAATGTGATTGAGTTTGTTTTTCTTGTAATTAACAGAATTACAAAGTAGGAGACATTTATATATCATATCCCAGCAATTGAAGAAACTGAAAGTAAAATGAACTCTGCAACCGGACAAAATGGGGGCAAATAAGATAATGGGTGTAAAGAGAATTCTAAAGGAAAATGGGCTCGTACCAGTTTAGGGTTGCACGCCAATTGCTTGAGAAATTGCCCCAATGAAGCCCGAACACAGTAGAAACTTTGAGTCGGGGTACTCTGGCATATCTCAAGTTTTCAATCAGAGCTGCTGGTCTCACTCATCGGAGAGGGGATGCGAAGGAGTGTACCGGATTGTGGGCTCATACGGATGGAAGATCAAAATTCTTGCTTGGTTGCAGGCGGTTTAGATCTAACTAGGATAGGAGTTTGTTTTTGGGGCTTTGATGGTCAGATTGAGAGAAGATCGTGTATTTGGAAAACCTTGTTCCGTTTATTTTTTATTTTTTTTCACCGAGTGTGCGATATAAGCAGTATATACGACAACAAATGCGACATTACTTAAACTCATGTAGTAAATAGTTTCGCCCTATTATTTAGGAGGTAAAATGTTTATACTTGCGACAATTTAGTGTATCTGTCGCAGAACCAATGTCGCAAATGCACCTTTTTCTTGTAGTGTGCATATCGTATAGGTTGATTTGATATGCTTATCTTCATTAAAAGGTTTTCGACATGCATATCAGATGGAGATCGGATATGCACAAAAAATAGGAAGATTTAATTTCAGTTTTAAAACCTTTACATAGATATCTTATTCTGTGGTGCTAAAAGAGATTTGATTGAGGGGGAGTCTTGCTTCTCTATAAAAGGTTTTGAAACTGTATTTTACAGGTAGAGTTTTTGATTAAAAAAGTGTTTCATTTGTGTGAGATATAGTTCTTGCAAACTGTTTTGAAAAACTCTCATTGTTTATGGTATTTGATATTGCTCACTACACTCACTGCATGCATATCATTCAAGATCAGTGAGGCATCTGTTTCATAAGAAGATCCAGAATTTCAGTTCTTGATAACTACAATAGGCTGTGTCATTCTTGTGTAGAATAGGGTCTTCAAATTGTAAACAAGTTAGCTGTGATGCTTGTAAAGTGGTTGAGTTGAACACCACAACTTGTGTGTTGTAAGAACTTGATTTCATAGTGGATTTTTCTTATGTGTGGGCTACATAAAACGCCTCACAATGATGTTTCCTCAATGGTGAGGTTTACACTGCGTTGGCAAAACTTGTGTTGATTTTTCGTAATTATCTATTTTATTCCATTTAGTGTTTTCAAAATGTAGTTGCATACTTGCATGCATAATTTCATTATTTGAAAAAAGTTACATGACTCTTCGTTTAAGGTGTAATTTTTACATGTATGCATAGTTTCAGTGATGAGAATAAGCTATGGAATGTGGGGAAAAAGAATTGAAAATAGAAGCAAAAAATGAATTATATATAGTAAAACATTTTCATTTTTTGCTGGGCAACTAAGAAGTTCTAGCTAGACTCGTTCCTAAATCCTAACTGCTAAGTAATAGATTTAGGGATCGTCTACAGTACATTAATGTACCGATACATTAAGTAGACTAGGTTCAATACAAAGGTAGACTAGCTCAGTACATGGGTAGACAACTAGACATGCATGGAGTTGGTCTACCTTGTATCGAGCTAGTCTACCTCTGTATTGAACCTAGTCTACTTGATGTATCGGTACATTAATGTATTGAAGTATTTTCCATAGATTTAAGCCAATGATCTATTAACATTGAGAAGTTTGTTGGTTGATGACAATTGAATGGAAGATGGTCTTTATTTCATTATTCGTATGGCCCTTAGTTTGTATTTTTTATGAGAATATGATTGGTCTTCTTTAGTATAAAAATTGTGACAAGATTCACCCTGTTATTCAAAACCACTGGTCCAAAAAAGCACAAAACTCTTCTTGTCCCATTTCGTATTGACTACAACAGAAAAGCTAATTTGCAAGGAACAACTTCCTAGCTGAAAATCGAAATTTCCTCGCCATAATATTTTGACAAGGAAAATATTGGAGTCGTCAGTTCCTCATAGTAGGCTGGTCAAGAAAAGTTTCTGCAAGGAAAATACAATTTCCTCGCCAAACTCTTTTACTTAATCTTGTCGATATAAGAAAAGTCTTGTGGGTACAGAGAAATAAAATTAAACAGAGCGAAGTGTATCCTATGGGTGATAAACAAGGAACACTTGGTACAGAGAAATGTTAACTCCGGTGTTGATATGTGTGACTAGAAATAGTTGGATTGTACCACAAGAAATCAGAAATTGGGGAATGTTATGGGTACTAGAGTCCGACATGAAGAATGAAGTATTATCAACCAGTTGACCAATCATGAAATTTCGAGGACTAAATTTATTTAAGGGAGGGGGGGGGGGGGGGTACTGTGAGCCCCGGAAAAATTGTCGAGCTAAGTTGAGATCGTTAATAAAGTAATTTACGATCTCGGTAATTATTAGAGGTGCTTGAGATTTTTTTTTTTAATTTTTCATAAGGTGAAATTCTTGGTTTAAGAATGTGATAATAAAGTACACGACACGACGAGTTCGTGGTAATTTTCAGGAAAGTTTTGGGACACCGGAAGTATTTATTATGAATTTTTGAAGTTTGAGAAATATGGAAATTCATTCAAATAAAAAGAAATTATCCTGGTGCGATCTTGGCCGTTAGATTACCATCGCTTGATCAGCACCGTTCGTCTGGAATGAAACTGAGGCTATAAATAGCCTTTAGATCGAATCAGCGACCCAGATCTTTCCAGAAACTATCAGAGCTCGTCTTTCCAGAAACGATCAGAGCTCTCGACCCGTTTCTACTCCTCGATGACCCGAACCCACGACCCGGACATAACTCCTCTGCCCGGCCACTTCTCCGTGGCAGACCACCGGCATTCTCCTCGTCTCGTCATTGCCGACGTGCCTATGGTGATGGATCATCCATGCACGGTTCGTGAAGGGAGATTCGAAGCTCAGAAGGTGCGAAGCTCTTCCGGCAATTTCTGACTTTCCAACGACTCCGGCCACCGTCTGGGTTGTCTAAGGTACGAAACGAAATCCTCTCGATAATTTCTACGTCTGTGTATAATTAGTTTTCGATTTTGGTTGGGTTTGGTGGACTGATGTTTTGGGTGCCTTCGGACTCGTTGGCGTTGGCGTGCACAGCGGCGAATTTTAGAACGGCTGGGCTTGTTTTTTCTGATGGTTCTCGTCCTAGAACACTAATCAGTGCTTGGTCCAGTCAGTGGCGGAACCAGGATCTAAGCCTTGGGGGGGGGGGGGGGGGGGGGTGGCGGGGTCCGAGACTTAAAGGTTAAAAAAAAAAAAAAAAAAAAAAAGGGTACCTGCTCCATACTCTAAAATCAAAAATTAACCAACAAATTTAATCGATCATTGATCAATAAGACCAAAATATAATCAAGAAAAATTATGATAGTTTTTATGATAGTTATATCTATAAAAATAAAATTCTAATGAAATTATATAGATTTGTTTGCTTGAATTGCAAAAAAAAATAAGGATTAAGAGAACCATCTCACCATCGCAATGGAGTAAATAGAAAAGATTTGCCTAAATGGCTGAAAGAAAAAGCCTATTTGGAATAATAAAAATTAATTATTTTAACTTTTGTTTCTTTTATTACACAACTTATTTAAACCAATTAAATCAGATTAGTACTTAATACTGTTTATTAATGTTTAGATTAAAAAAGAGATAACACTTATTATATTAATATTTTCTTTCCATACATATATACACTATCACGTGGGTGGAGATTGGTGGGGAGGGGTCCACTTCACTATATAATAGATTATTCAACTAATTCTTGTAAAAGTAAAATTGGTATTGGAATTAGTCTACTCATTTCATTTCATTTCATAGCCCCTTTATATAGGGAGAGAATTACAACGGAAATATCAATTACAATGATGACATTAACTATTGATTGGTCCTTGATCCATGCTGATTGATGGTGATTGCTAATTACTTGATTCCCTCTCCATCAATCACTTTGACGAAGGCACATAATGTGTTTTTCTTTTAACACTCCCCCTTGTGCCAAGTCAAAGATGAAATGGTGCATGAGTTGTTGCCACACTAAAAACCTTGCCAAGTAACAATAAAAACCCTGTGGAACAAAAAATACACCTTGGTTGAAGGAAAAGAGCAAAACGCACCTTTTACATTTGAGGATGACATGTGTGTGTTAGACTCCTCCTAACGTCTACACCTCCCCCTGATCCTTACATTAATCAAGGGAGCTTGGAAAGTCTTCACATTCCTATGCTTTTCACATGTTTCTTAAATATGGCCTTAGGCAATGATTTGGTGAACAAATCTCTTAAATATGGCCTTAGGCAATGATTTGGTGAACAAATCTGCCACATTCTCCTCAGACCTTACTTGATTCACTTGAATCTTGAGGAGCGCCTGTTGTTGCTGATTGTAAAAAAACTTTGGTGATATGTGTTTTGTATTATCACCCTTGATATACCCTAGCTTCATTTGTTCGATGTAAGCTGCATTCTCTTTATTAATGCAAGTAGGCTCTTCAGTGGTAGAACTCAAACCACTAGTCCCTCGAATATGTGTGATGATAGCTCTTAACCATACACACTCACGAACCGCCTCATGTAGAGTAATGATTTCTGAGTGGTTCGAGGAGGTAGCCACAAGGGTTTGCTTGGTTGATCACCAAGATATCGTCATGTTCCCACTGGTAAATACATAACCAGTTTGGAAACGACCTTTATGTCGGTCAGAGAGATACCCAGTACAGCAAAACCAACAAAAACGTCATTTGGCGTTTCGGTGTAGTGAGCGGCGCTTTCGCCATCAACATTTCCTATAGGGATTGTAGTTCCATCTGCGGTCCCCCTTGTCTCTCTGTAGGGAAAGAATAGTCCCAAGTCAATGGTTCCTTTTAGGTATCGAAAATGTTCTTGATACCATTCCAGTGACGCTGCGTTGGCGCTGAGCTAAATCTAGCTAACAAGTTCACTGAGAATGCAATGTCTGGTCGAGTACATTGAGCTAAGTACAACAATGCACCTATTGCACTTAGATAGGGAATTTCAGCTCCCAACACCTCTTCGTCATCTTCCTTTGGACGAAATGGATCTTTCCTTGCATCTAAGCTTCGACCGATCATGGGAGTGCTAGCAGGATGAGCTTTGTCCATGTTATATCGCTTGACTTTTGGACATACGCAGAATGGTGGATTAGTATTCCACAAACTCGGTGTTCTAGTTCAAGACCTAGATAGAATCGAGTTTTCCCAAGATCCTTCATCTCAAATTCGGATTTCAAGTATCTCGCGGTTTCTCTTATTTCATCAAGAGTACCTATTATGTTCATATCATCGACATATACAGCTACAATTGCAAATCCGGAACTTGTTTTCTTTATGAATACGTAGGGGCAAACTTCATCGTTCTTATATCCCTTCCCAATCAAGTAGTCACTTAGACGGGTCTACCACATCCGCCAGGATAATTTCACTCCGTAAAGTGAGCGTTTCAACTTAATTGCAAACGCACTCCGTGGTTTAGAGTCACTTGACTTGGGTAATGAAAGGCCATCAGGCACTTTCATATATATAGTAGTAACCACATCTCTGAATCTAGATCCCCATAGAGATATGTAGTAACCACTTCCATGAGCTTCATTTCGAGTCCTTCGGAAATTACTAAGCTAACTAAGTAGCGGAACGTTATAACGTCCATTACGGGAGAGTATGTCTCCTTGTAGTCAATTCCAGGGCGTTGTGAGAAACCTTGCCCCACAAGGCGAGCCTTGTACCTCAGGACTTCATTCTTCTCATTACGCTTTCTAACAAAGACCCATTTATGTCCTACAGGCTTTACACTTGGTGGGGTTAGCACTAACGGACCAAATACCTGTCTCTTTGTCAGAAAATCTAATTCTGCCTGGATTGCTTCTTTCTATTTAGGCCAATCTGCTCTTTGTTGACATTCTGCAACAGAGCGTGGTTCGATATTATCGTGCTCTATGATTTCTTGAGCAACAATATATGCAAATACATCATCAATGTGTATGGAAGATCTTTCTATCAACTCATAATCCATTGAGATTTCTTTGTTCTCTGGAATCATTTTAAACATTGGAGCGTCCTCCAGTATTGATTCATGGACATAACTATAATCAGAGACAATCTCATGAGAGGGATTCTATACATTGATGATTGGTCTGTGCCTTACTCGCCCTCTTCTTCCTTGGGTGAGTGTCAATAGAACCAAGTGGCCTCCCCCTCTTCCTTTGGGGAGCCACGGCCTCAACCACACCTCCACTAAGTGTGGTTGCAGTGCCTCTATCTGCAGCACCGTGCCCCTTGTTGGGGACTTCTAAACTTGCAGGCACATTTGCAGTTGGTATATGTGATCTCGTCACTTTTGCGATATCGGTAAACGCATCAGGTATCGAATCTGCTACGTTCTGAAGATCGATTATTCTTTTCACTTCACTTTCACATTGTGAAGTGCGGGGATCAAAGTGACACAGAGTGGGGACAAACCACGACAATTCCTGTCATTCCCTTGGAAAATCCTTTTTCCTATCTCCCCGTAATGATGGGAAGACTGTCTCATCAAAGTGACAGTCCACAAATCTAGCGGTAAAGAGATCGCCTGTCAAGGGTTTCAAATAGCGGATAGTTGTTGGGGATTCGTATCTAACATACGATTCTGAGGACCTATTTTGGTGCGCTGTGGGGGCGCAATAAGCACATATATTGCTCAACCAAATATGCGTAAGTGTGAAATGTCAAGCTCATATCTAGTTACCAACTGGTACACAGAAAATGGTTGGCTAGCTGTGGGTCTGAAAAGTAAAACTGCGTGCAATAGTGCATAACCCCATGCAGATATAGGCAGGTTGGTGCGCATAACCAATGCCCTAGCCACCATTTGTAGCCTTTTGATGGTGGCTTCTGCGAGACCATTTTGTGTATGCACATGGGGTACAGCATGCTCTACATTGATCCCGATAGACATGCAATAATCATCAAATGCTTTTGATGTCAACTCTAGCGTTATCAAGCCTTATAGACTTGATAAGGTGATCAGGGTGGTGAGCCCTTAAACGTATAATCTGTGCTAGGAGTTTTACAGCATTTCTTGTGTACAATAAAGCAACATGTGACCAATGTGTCGAAGCATCCACCAGAACCATAAAGTACTTGAATGGTCCGCATTCTGGATGGATAGGTCCACAGATATCTCTTTGTATCATTTGTAAGAATGGAATGTTTTGTTTTGTATCTTTAGCATAGGAAGGTCTCGTTCCTGTTTTTGCTAAAGAGCAAACTTTACAAAACGAGTTATTTGCCTTTGAAATAGTCAATGAGGCATAATGGGAGGGAGGTAGTGCTTCTGGTACTTCAGAAGGCAATGACTGCATTTGAGCAGTACTAGGACCGACACCTTGCAGTGTGGCGGATTTTTGTCCCTTTTTATTTTTCACTTGAAAGAAGGGATGTCCATATGAGTTATTTAAAATACGGATCATCATGTCACGACCGGGGTGCCCTAGGCGGTCATGTCAAAGCCTGTATGAGTCAATGTCCCACATTTCATTGTTGGTGACAGCATAGGATTCAATGATCCAAATCATAGTGAGGTATAGTCCACTAGATCGACTCATAAGTTTCTCAAAAATGCGTTTCCTTCCACATTTATTAGAGGTAATATAAATGTATTCAAGTCCATTCTCACAGTATGTTTTTACATGATAACTGTTGGCACGAATATCTTTGAAACTTTAACAAGGTTCGATTAGCTCTTGGTGCATATAGAGCATCTGTGACTTTAAATATATCTCATATTCTTTAGAGTATTTCTATTTTAGTAGAATGATAATCTTTTCATTCTAATAATTTTTTTTCTCTAGATGTATTGCTTTACATCTTTATAGTGCAATTTCGAACCATGTAAATATGTGTAGTAAATAAATTTGAATAAATTCAGTGCTTCAGAATAAAATTCAAAATTTATTAATAAGCCAACGATAATCAAATCAAGGTCTTTGTTCAGAAATCTAATTCATCAAACCATTCTTTAAGACCAAATAATAGTCTAATTAAAAATGAGGCATTATGACTTCATAACTGTCTTTGGAAAATAGATAAAGCAGGTCAGTCAAAAACTAGTGCATCCATTGACTGAGCAAGTTCCTTGTTGCCATTGAGGTCTGCAATTGTGAGGTTGACATATGGGTCATGGCCTCTTTCTTCCATATAGTGAGTTTCTTGTTCTTTAGACTCCCTATATCTCTTGTAAGTGGCTGCAACTATGTTGCTTGCTTGGTAGTTCTTGTACCAATGCCCAATGACTCCACACCTATAGCATGGTTCATTGCCAACTCTATCCTGTTTGACTGAAGAGTTCTTAGGTGCCTTTTTGCACCTTGTTTCCACCACCTCTACGTCCTTTTCCACATGGTGCATTGTTGCCACGTGGGTAGGGATCAGCACGTCCAATCCCCTTTGCATTGGAGTTCTTTCCACCTTTCATTTTTCCATAATTAGCCTCAGGAATTTTCTTTGTCCCAGTAGGCCTAGCATTGTTGTTCAAGCGAACCTCATTATGTCTCTCAGCGACTTGCAGTAGATTTATCAACTTATTGAAGGTTGTGATTCTTTTGTTGTCATACTCCAACTTATACTGGTTCGTTAGTATAAACGCTGAAGTAGGAAAGATGGTAAGAGTCTTGTAGATCATATCATCTTCTATGATTTCCCTTCCACATAAATTGAGACGTGCCTTTAAGCGCAACATGTCCTTGTTGAAGTCATTGATCTTTTTATAGTCAAACAAGCAGGTTCCATTCCACTGAATAGCCAATTCTGGAAGCAAAGTGTCATGAATGTTCCCAAAATGTCCCTTAAGGGCATCCCACAGTTCTTTGGGTGTCTTCAACTGAAGGTACTCCCAGCGTAGGCTAGGATCAATATGTCGCCTCATAAACATTAAGGCATTTGCTTTCACCTTATTAGATAGTTCATCATCTTTGGGGTCGATAATGGTGGCAGTGTAGTCTTTTGCCACAAAGGCAGTTTCTACATCAGAAACCCAACGATGGTACTCAAGTCCTTCTGAGTCCAAGACGTCAAATTCAGGTCGAGTTGGATCAGCTATCTACATAAACAAGAGGGAAGATATAAATTACGTAGTCATAAAGACATCCACGTGAATTATTTTCCAAAAATATGAATTAGATTTCAAGACCAAGATTCGAAATGGTCACATTTTTTTTCCGATGCTATGTGAAATAACTTTATCACAGTAAATGTGTATTTATAATGCGCATGAACTTTCATTATCATGGCAAAACGCAATTATTTGTATAGCATTCTAAACAAGTAATAATCATAGCACGTAATAAATAATAAAAAAAAACATAGCATATATTAAAATAATTTACATGGCATGCTCAAATTTCACAAATATATACCAAAATATATGTTACACATAATAATAGTAATAATATAGCATGTGTAAAATAAAATATAAACAATAGTATAATTAAAGGCATGCTTAGGAATAATTATATAAGAGTAAATAAAATTCACAAAACATGCTCACAATTGCATAAATAATAGATAACAAGATATATATGGCATGTCCAAAACAAAGTATAAACTATAGCATAATTAAAACATGCTTAAACATAATTATGTAAAACATAAATAACAAGACATGCTTTAAGAGGATCAATATTATCTAATGAAACATGCTCAAAAGTTCATGATAAAAACATAAACATTAAAATACAAAGCATACTCAAGAAAATAAATAATTAAATATACCATCGTATGAAAATAAATAAATTAAAGAGAACATACTTGGTTTCGAAAAAATAAAACAATCCTAGCGCACGCACGTGTTGATGCAGGCGTGCGTAGCGATGTTTTCGGACTTAGGAAAAAAAACTGGGTTGCTTTCTCTTTTTTCAGCAATGGGCCACAAGGCTTTTTTTCTTTTCTTTTTCTTTCTAGGCCGCAAGGCCTTTTTTTTTTTTTTTTTGCAAAGGTGGGCGGTAGGGCCTTTTTTCTTTTGGGCCGGCTCTTTACTTTGGGCCAGATCCCCCTCTTTTTCTTTTCTATTTTTCTTCTTTTGTTTTTTTTTCTTCTCTCTCTCTCTCTCTCTCTCTCTCTCTCTCTCTCTCTCTCTCTCTCTCTCTCTCTCTCTCTTCTTCGCGTCTTCTGGTTCTGTTTTTTTTTTTTTTTCTTAATAGCAAAAGCTGCTGCGTCATGGCCTGTACGGTGTGTTGGGTCGAGAGAAAAAAAAAAAAAAAACTTGCTGGTCGGAGTGTGAGAAGCAAGTGCAGATCAGATCGCCGAAAAAACCGGCTGGTCGTCTGAAGATGAATGCCGGTGATCTGGGCAGGTAGCTGAAGGTTGCCGAAATTCGATTTGGAGCAGATTCAATCGTTAAGGTCGAGATCGAGATCGGGTTTGGTTCTGCAGGCGGGTCGAGGCTGCAGGTGAGGCTCAGGTATAGTGCTCGGTGTAAGGGAGGCGGTGCTGTAGGCCCATGTGGACTGGGTGCGCAGGGCAGAGGCTGCGTTGGGGCAGTGGGCTGTGCGCGCAGAGGGAAGATGAGCAGGCGGGGCAGCGCGGATCTGCGTGGCTGTGCGGGAAGTAGCTCAGGCTGATGGGGTTTGCTGGCAATGAGCTGCTGTGTGTGGGCACGGGGTGAGGACATGCAAGCAAAAGGCCGGTGGGGTTTGCCGACGGAGAGAGAAAAAAAAAACTTTTTTCTTTTGAAACTTGGGTTTTTTTTTGTTCGACAGAAAGAAACTAGAATATTAGAATTTTTTTCTTGGCTATTTGCTCTAGGCGTGCTGATAACGTGTAAAAGTAAAATTGGGATTAGAATTGGTCTACTCATTTCATTTCATAGCCCCTTTATATAGGGAGAGAATTACAACGGAAATATCAATTACAATGATGACATTAACTACTGATTGGTCCTTGATCCATGCTGATTGATGGTGATTGCTAATTACTTGATTCCCTCTCCGTCAATCACTTTGACGAAGGCACATAATGTGTTTTTCCTTTAACAATTCTATAATATTTTACATATTAATTTACCATATGTGAAAAAGCTTTGGGGGGGTCCGGACCCCGTCAGATCGAATGACTGTTCCGCCCCTGGGTCCAGTTAATCTCACGATTTGGGCAGTGGAAGAGTAGCCAAGTTTTTGATTTCTGGTTAGGATGGTTGTACTCAGAGATTGTGTTTGAAATCGAAGGTAAATTGAAGTACTGCTTGGCTTTCATTTAGTATTAAGGTCAGTTGGGTTATGTTTGGAAATTCTGAGGATCATGAGAGTGTTTGAAATTTTGGTTGTTCATGATTCATGTTATGAGATTGAGGAATTGGACTTGGTTTCAATCTTGGATAACTAGTTATAACATGCAGAATTGAGAAATTGAGTTGTTATGATTTTGAGAAGCATAGTTGATGTACTGTACTACTGATGGAATGGAACCAAGTAAATTGGTGTTGAAATAGGCAACGAAGCAACAGTAAGAAGAAAATAAGGTTTTTAGGTGCCCTTAGTAATTTGGGTACACCTAATACAAATTGAAATTAAGTCGGCATTGGAAATTATTTCGTTATAGTGCGTAGTTGTCCAATATTTCAATTTCACGTAATATGTTATTATCAAAATAGTGGTTATTGGTCAAATGTTGGTCAAAGTTGGTCAATTCCTGGTCAAACTGGGGAAAACTGGTCGGGTGACTAAATCGACAAACTTTGCGTCTTTATTTCCTTAAGGAAGGTCACTTATATTATTATGGGTTAAATACTATTTACTCCCTGAACTTTAATGATGCGGCTGAAATAGCCTCACAATTTAACCTTGCAAAATGTTGTTGTCAATATCGGATAAGCAGGGATCGTTCAGTCCGGGGATTGTAGGGTACACCAACACTAAAAGGTCAGTTAATGAATAAAAGAATAAAATGGGGGGTTTTGAGGGTTTATAGTCTACTTAAAATAAAAACAAAACAAATAAAATTATCTACAATGATCGACTTCCGTAACCTAGACCACTACCACTCGAAAATTACTAAGTGTAAAAACAGAAAATCATTTTCAACATGCTACAAAAACGTGCCCATCTTAAATGCCTAGATAAGAGTCCAAATGAAAAGCCTTAGCGGATCAATCCATTTATCTAATTCGTTCTAAAGTGGGCTTGGATCAGAAAAGTCCTTACCAAGCCCAATACTACTAATTTTTGAAAACACTTAGCGTAATTCTCTTAACTAGTAGTATTATCTAACCTTAGAATCAACTCACATGTGCAAATTAACCATTACACATAGAATTTAACATGTAATTTCCAGAATCGTTTAACCATTGAAACATGATTTTTACCACTTTTTAGAACTAATTGCTACTTGTTTAACTTAGCCCCTTAACAAATAACAATTACTCTTGGCAAATGAAGCAAACACACAAGAACTCTCACCTTTATTCTAGCATGCAAACTTATCAATCTAACTCTGAAAATTACCTAAACACATAAAAGGGCACAAGATTGTAATATGCATCATCAAAGAATTCTCAAAATTAACTTAATAATAAACTAAAAATCTCAAAAATATTAATAAAAATATTCTGAAAATCTCATGTCTCCAATTACACAACTCACAAATCCAAACACACAAAACCGAAACAAAGATTGTAAGTAGAGTCATAGTTACACTTTGAAGCTTTCCTTAGCGGTTTGGCAACAAGGTGATGAACTCGTCTCTGCTATGGTGGTGGAGCGTCCTTGACTTAGCGCCTAAGAACTTCTTGGATTGATGGAAGGATGGTGGTCACGGTTTTGTAGGTGATGGAAGTTTGAGGAGTGAATTGGGCAGAACTATGGAATAGTTTTTAGCTAGGAAATGATAGGTCAGGAAGTGATGCTCTTAGTGTTGAGAATGGCTGCTATTTATCGTGGAATTCTCCTATCTTATGATGTAATCATGGCCATTCATCTTGAGGTGATTTCTCCTCCAAATTTCCTTGATTTTCTCTTGACAAAGTCATGAATTTTCTGATCTCTTTTTCCCTTAATGGCTCATTGTATATGCCTTGAATAGTGACCAGATACATCCCTTATTCCTCTCCTTTGAATTGCACTAATTTCTTCTAAGAATTGTGCACACAATAAACTCCTACAATCAAGAAAAAGCAGAATTTAATTAGAGTTTATAATCAATAAGAAATAAGATAATTAGGAATAAATATTGATTAAAAACAATCCATTTTATCTCCTCGAATTCTTCCTGATTAATCCTTCAATTTTTCTTGATTTCATCACTCAAGAGTTTTTAATGGGATGGACTCTCTTTAAAACAAGAAAATCAGAAATTGGAAAGTTTAAAAGAAGAAAGTTCCCAAAAACAAAATAGGAAATATTTCCTAAAATGAAAGAGGAAAGTTTCTAAAATAACTCATCCTTCATTTACACTCATTTATGCTTTTTTTTACCTCTTTTCACCATTTTCGACCATGAAGTAGCTAAAAACATAAACTATATTATAATTATTAATTTTAAGAAAATAACGTAGCCAAATGAGGAAAAATATATATTAAAAACGTCACACTTTGTGCTCCTATCAAATTCCCCCACACTTAGCTTTCGCTAATCCCGTAGCAAAATCAAAACAAAAGACTCAACAAAAACAAACAAGTCACTACTAGACTTTACACAAGTGACACACAAACACTATATTACCCTTAACATTTGTCTCATAAATCCTTACTCTCATGGCATCAAAATTAGCACTTAATCAAGAATCAATATTTAGATATTCGAGAGTTAATTGAAGCATATAATCCACATATAAATAAGTAGGACTTGGGTGTAACAATGGTGATGGGTGGAGCTCAGCATGTTCCAAACAAGTATGATTCATATCCTCACAAGGTATATCCACTATTTCTTCACTCGGATCAAGGCAATGCTTAAAAGCTTATAATCACTCAATCATATGTGAGAGAAAATATTTTGAGGCAATCAAATAGCTCACATATATAAGAAATGAAAAGCACTTTGTGAATATAGCTTTTCAAGATCTCATGAAAGATATCAACTACTTGCACGAATGGACCCAAGCCATAGGTTCAACTCTTATAACTCATCTCCACAGATCAAAGGCTGTCCCATCTTAAGGATCAAAAAGGACTTTAAAGGGTTGAAATGGGCTAAGGCTCAAGGTTTTAAGAAATAAAGATTAAGGAATGTCAAAGTATCCTAAAAACCTAGTAGAGCTTTTGTTGATGTAGAGAGACTTCTAGAAATCCACCAAGGCATACAGATAGTCATAACCCCCATAGAGGCAAAATAAAAGGGCCTAGTGTCTTCATGTTGGGCACAAATTTCATTCTAAACTTCCTTTGAACTCTCGTGAACCGGACAAAAACCAATTTTTCCTGTAGTGGGCCTTCAATTCAAAACAAACTCCAAGCTCACCAAGTATGGGGGACTAAAATTCATATGCATATATTTTTATTTTTTATTTTTTATTTTTCTAGCCGTACACATTTTTTCTTTCTTTTTCATGGCTTTCACATTTTTTTTTTCTTATGGACAAGTCTACCCCCACACTTGAACTTTCACCTCTTCTCAATCTTCATCCTTGCCACCAAATCCATGTAGTAAGTCTCAAAAAATAGCTCCACTAAGTTTTTAGAACAAAGGGTAGGATTGTAACTATACTAAGGTTAAGGGTTAAGGATTTTAAGGGTGATGAAAGAAAATGCTCAATGTAGGCTCAAAGTGGTTTATCTAAGGGGGTCTCACGACGGACACAAATATGGACACAGGTAAATTTGTCTATGGTGGTGATTCTTATGGTACCTCTATCATTTCCAGAATCAGGGACATGTATTGATTAAAGTCTCAACAAGCACAAGAGTGAATTCTAGCATTCTCTAGTCCATCAAACTTAATCTATGGCAAGCAATCAATCAAATGAAAGATAATGAGATCATCAAAACATCGCCAAGAAAATAAGAATATATTTTATCATTTATCACTCCAAGAAAAAGGGACATGGCTCAAATATCTCACATGGGCTTTATGAATCAAAACTCATCCTAACATGCTCATAAACTGTACCAAGGTTACGAAATCCATATCCACTACACATGCATATGCTTTTCATGTATCTCAATTAACCAAAGAATAACATTTAACATCATCTCAATATTGTGATCCTCTTTTAGCCATAATTTCAGAGATATTGAATCATCCTAGACAGTTAAGGGCATCCTAAGACTCAAAACAAAACAAAAGACTACGACTGAAGCCAAAAAGGTTTTGGACTAGGGTTATTTACTTTCTCCTTTCGATAACTCCTTTGGAACATGACCAGGTGAAGAGGGGACCGATTTTGGCGGAGCTCAGCTCACTTGATTAACAGGGGACGAGACCCTTTGTCAGCACTTCTTGGATCCAAACTAGACCTTAGACATCACATCCCATCAGATGCGCCTATGATGAAGAAAGTATTTCACCCAAAAATCATTTTGACTCAATAAATGAAAGAAACGAAAATTTTTTTTAATTTTTGACATTTTTCGATTTTTTTGTATTTTCAATATATATGACTTAAGACAAAAATATAAATCCCTTCCTCCACCATCCCTTTCAACTCCTTACATCATTGTGAAAAAGAACAAAGGCCTCATATTATGATTTTGAGCCTTCAACATACACAAACTCCTAATTCGCAAACAAAGAATCATGTCCAACACTTTTTTTCCTTCTCTTGCCGTTTCTTTTTACCAAGCCTAATACTACTAATTTTCAAAAACACTTAGCGTAATTCTCTTAACTAGTAGTATTATCTAACCCTCGAATCAACTCACATGTGCAAATTAACCATTTCACATAGAATTTAACATGCAATTTCCAGAATCGTTTAACCATTGAAACATGATTTTTACCACTTTTTAGAACTAATTGCTACTTGTTTAACTTAGCGCCTTAACAAATAACAATTACTCTTGGCAAATGAAGCAAACACACAAGAACTCTCACCTTTATTCTAGCATGCAAACTTATCAATCTAACTCTGAAAATTACCTAAACACATAAAAGGGCACAAGATTGTAATATGCATCATCAAAGAATTCTCAAAATTAACTTAATAATAAACTAAAAATCTCAAAAATATTAATAAAAATATTCTGAAAATCTCATGTCTCCAATTACACAACTCACAAATCCAAACACACAAAACCGAAACAAAGATTGTAAGTAGAGTCATAGTTACACTTTGAAGCTTTTCTTAGCGGCTTGGCAACAAGGTGATGAACTCGTCTCTGCTATCACTACAACAAAAAACCTCATTTGCGAGGAACAAATTCCTCGCTAAAAACAGACATTTCGTCGCGGAAGTTCTTCCGTGAGGAAATTCTTTTCGTCTTCAATTTGTCGGAGAATGCTCGTCAAGAAAAGCTTCAGCGACGAAAAAACAATGTCCTCGTTAAACCCTTTTCGTGATGAAATTAATTTGTCTCGCTGTTATCTATTGCGACAATTTCTTTCCTCACTCAAACCTATACTTCTTTCTCGTTAAAAAAGTTCAACGATTAGAAAATAGTCGTTAAATATATTTTCCGACATACTGGATTTCATCGCAAAATTAATTATTTCCTCGCCAATGATAACTAAAATTAAAAAATGTAAATAAATAAAATATTTAAACTACTTTTTCTGCGACGAATTTTCGTCGTTATAAGCTTTGGGTGAGGAAGTTTTTTCTCGCTGTAAACTGTTTTCAGCGAGGATATTTTGTTTCATTGTACCATGTATTCTTTCAGCGAGTAAAAGTTTTCTCGTTAAAGATACTTAATAACGAGGAATATGTTTTCCGTCGGCGTTGGAACTACAGTTTTTTGGATGAAAATACTTTCGTCGTTATAAATAGCTTTGGGCGACCAAGTTTTTCCTCGCTATAAACTGTTTTCAGTGAGAAAATTTTGTTTCATCGTAAAATGTATCTTTTCAGTGAGAAAAGGTTTTCTCGATAAAGATACTCAACAATGAGGAATGTGTTTTTCGTCGGTGTAGGGACTACGGTTTTTGGGACAAAAATATTTTCGTCGTTATAAATAACTTTGGGCGAGGAAGTTTTTCCTCTCTATAAACTTATTTCAGCGAGGAAATTTTGTTTTCATCGTAATATGTATCTTTTTCAAGAAGAAAAAGTTTTCTCGATAAAGATACTCAACGAGGAATGTGTTTTCCGTCAGTGTAGGATCTACAGTCTATACTGAGAAAATTTATTTTTGTTGCAATTGTCTTCTTATTACGATACGACCTGCCAGCGATACATATTATTTTATTCTAAAAAGAGGATTCTTATTGAAAACTTGTTAAACAATAAACAAAATAATAATTCATAATGTTGTCTACCATAACTACAAATTGGAATAGTCTAAAGTCAATACTGAACTAAAAATAATCCAAAAATCAATGAACTTGTTTAACTGATACTAAATCCTAGATACGCATAACTAACTTGATGCTTGTTGGATCATAAAGATGCCATGAACTGCTCAAACTTTTGCCTTGCTCCTGCAATTCTTGGATCAGCACGTTTTGTGCATCAATCTTTTCTTGTTGAGCCTTTATAGTATCTTGGGTCTCTTCATGTTTATCTTCTAACTCTTTATTCTTCTCAGACATTTCATCTATTGACGATCGAGAAGTGCTAGATGGTGGAGGTCTAGGGACAAAACCACAACCCTTGATGTAGCCTGATTTTACTCCAAGAACCTTTGCACATATTTCATCATCATTCATGGTTCGAGTCCCATCAAGAAGGGTTGTCTCAGTTCGCATCTTAACCATTTGATCCTGCAAATAAAAGAAAATACATTTAAGTGTGTATGCTTAGTTCCTAGTAAATTAAAATAATCTCTTGTAATCTATATATAGGTATATTCATCATCTTAATCTATGTAATCATTTTTTATATAAATACATATCTACGTATGAATATGCATATATAGTTATACATCTATAATTCAATTTATATTATATACATTAATAGGTCACTTACCCATAATTCTTTCGCTCCCAAGTCCCAACCCTTTTTAATGCTTTTGTACTCCATTTCAAAGTGTTCAATTGCTCCCAAGGTAGAGACATGTCAATGTTGTACTTAGTCTGCATATAAATAATTTAATGTTAGCCAAAATACTTTACTATAATTATATAATAAAATAAGAAAAATATTTAGGAAAAAAAATCACTCACAATTATTCTTTTGATCAAACTTGTCCTATCTTCTGGTTTTACTTCCTTCCATTTTTTCACATTCAGAGGTGCATGGTTCCGAATGGTGAATCCAATTTCATTAGCAAACATTTCTGCATATGGACCTGTGGGTCTGCCATTTTCTTTCTTGAAAGTCACAGGTATTTTAGTACTAAGCTGCTCATGCACCTTATCAGCATTTAAACCTCTTGTCTTTCCACGCATTTCTTTTTCTGGACCTTCTGTTAAAAATTTAATTAGTGATATACATGTATAATTAATAAATTTTAAATACAACAATGCAACACAATGAGTGCCTGTAGTAAATCCTTGGATATCGACTGATGTCCTAGCATCATTCAACCCTTCAATATATTGTAGCATTTATTGATGGCTGGTTAATAGTTTGGCACTGAATATGTGCATTCATTGAGTCACCTGTTATAATCAATGTAATTTTAACTTATGATTTCTAGTTTTTTTTTTTTTGGGAATCAAGTCATAGGTTGAAATAACTTAAGATTGCAGTAGTTGTTTTAGACCCATAAAAAATATATATAACCTAATTCAAAATGGTATGAGTCTAACTTACCAACAGTAGGCCTTTGGATAATGGTACTAGCAATAGCCCCTTGGGTAGTTCTATTAGAGATAGGCATATCACGAACATCAAGTTCATCTTGCAAAGAATTTGGAAGTGAAGGTTCATTTGCTTGTACACATCGCCGTTTGTCACAGTGACACCTATTCATTTAACATGATTTTCCTTCCATTTTATGTACTAGTAAACCTACTCAAGAAAGCGATGAACATGTATAATTCCACACAAGCATGAATAACAGGTCATGAAAGCACAAGAAACATCACTCAATCATAAAAAACAAAAGTCAAAACACTCAGAATTCTCATGATCAAGCAATCAAAATTAAATTTCATCCGGTCACTATCTACGCTAACCTATGCACACGCCGGGAATGTATCTAAGGTTCTTGTGCATAATCAAACTTGTATATATTATCAACACACATACAAATTAGCATAGAGTATATATTATACATATAAAAAATAAGAGAATATAACTCACCTGGTGATGACACTGACTAATTTTGGGGCTCTGTTTTCTATCAACAATTTGAGGATCCAATTGTCATCTAACCTGCACTTTATCCACCAAGTTGTGTTAGAAAGCCTATTTTCCTTCTTCTTTTTTTGAGTAGTGCATGAGATAACCAAAAAGTAGCAAGTAATCTGCTAACTCGATTCCCAGGGTTTCTTTAACTCAATTCTTTACTATAGTATTGTTCTTAACTTGTCTTATTTTACTCTTTATAAATTCTGATCCAGCTTACTCAGTTTAAGTACTTTATTAGCAGACCCAGTTACTCTTCCTCAGCCAACACCTTCTCTACTTATCAATCTAGCTATATATATAAACCCCTAACACATAATACCCAACAACATTAGATATTCCATTATATGGTCATTTAGACATGTATAAACCATCTACAGATCTCCTCCACAATTATATACTATCTCCCTTTATTAAGGATTCCAATTATTAATTTTTTGGCTTTATAGAAGGTTGATATAGATCCTTTCATCAAATAAAGTAACTGATTGTAAGACTAAAATGGAAGCTAAAAAAATTCTGAGTGCACAGAACAAAATGATTACCTTAAGATCTTGAACTTGAGCTAAATTTTGGAAATGCTCCGACTCTTTCCTGCACAAAATGTAATTTAAGGATCAATATGTAATGAATTCTCCACACTTACAACTAGATGTATTCTACATAAGGAATGATCATACAAGATTTCCAGGATTTACATATTATGATACAGAATGATAACACAAGTTTTCTCTTGCTTGTAACATTACACATTTAAAACTAGTCATTGGTTTGAGCCAAATTAAAGAGAACATAATTCTGAGGGGATTTCATGGTAATGTGTTATAAATATCAATTAGCTGCATTTGTGGATCTTAGTATATGGACTGGAGCACCCAATAAATGGGTTATTAACTTATTATGTAGTCCAAGATCTCATTTATGTCAGATAGAAAGGATTTGCTATCAAGATCTCTAACTTCACAAAGAAAAATGTCTTCCATATAAGGATTCCCAATACTTTCTTAGAAAATATTAATAATTACAGGAGAAGACTCCTAGATACAAGAAATATATTTATCAAAAGAAAAATAAGATTACATTTGTTAGTCTGGCCAGGGCATGTGCTTTCTATTTCACATGGAATACAACAATATATGAGCCTTAATCATCTTAATTCAGTTCTGTGGTCTACATTGCCGTGGCAATCATCTGCTAAAGCTAAACTTAGCATTTCACAACAGAAGTTATTTTGGAGTGTCTTGGCACTACCATTTAATATCCATTAACACAAAATTGGGCCATGTATTCATAACGCAAAAAAAAAAAAAAACAACTATATTCTTATAATAATAGTGCAATGGATTGTAACAGAGGTTGCAGCTATAAACTGAAGTTTTGTAAGGAATTAACCAGAAAGATCAAAACTTTTGAAATACCCAGATCACAAAATCACTAGAGAAATCCAAAAGCAATCACAACACTTGTTCGGGTAACCAATTATGCAAAAATTGAGAGAATCCATCCAAAGCAGAACACAATCACATGCTTAAGATACTTGTTCAATTCTATATTATGATCGCAAGAGATCGAGACCCAACAACTCATGAAGATTACATATCTAATAAACCCACAATTGCACAAAACCCATCTGCATCCGTCAATAATTGCAAAGAATTCAATGTTGAAATGTTAAAATTTAACAACTTTTATCATAGGAAAGCAGAATGACCTTGACGGTGTTGTTGGCGGTGGTGGAGGAACCCTCCGTGAGAGATAGTGGTCTGAGAGAGCTTCAAAGATGTGAGATAGAGAGAGGACGCCACAGAGACGCAGTTGAGTAGAGGAGAAAACAAGGAGAGATAGGATTCTGTTCTCCTTAGGGTTTATCTTTATTTTTTTTTTCTTTTGGATTAGCGCCAATTTGTTTTCCTCCCCGCCTTCGGTCATTTAGGTTTTCATTATCCCGCTTCTCTATCTATTTTCTTTTTATCTAATTTTTCTATACTGCCTTCTATAAAAATAAACTATTTAAAAAAATACTAATAATAATAAAAAATATATTTATAAAAATAAAAATGGGTATGAATTTACTCACATATAAGTGATAATTGACTTGAGTACTAGAGGACCCCCGATCTGCATTAAGACAAATATATTTTGAAATTTTGGTGTGGGGTTGAAAAATTTTGAAAATAATTTTAGTAACTCAATAAGGAGATTTTTTTTGTAGGAGGACATATCCTGTTAAGGTGGAGATATCTAGTAGAGGCGGAGATATTTGGTCTGTGGAAGTATCTTGTTAAGGCGGATATATCCAGTCGAGATGGAAATATCCGGTCGAGGAGGATATATCCAGTCGAGGAGGAAATATCCGGTCGAGGCGGATATATCTGGTGGAGGTAGAAATATCTGGTCGAGGCTGATATATCTAATCAAGGAAAAAGTTGTCGAGGAGGATCTCGATAAGATGGAACTCTTCAAGGGGGATTTGAGTGACGAGAGAGTTGCTCAAAGAAAAAATCCGAATGAGGTACAATCTATTCGAGGCACAATACCATTGAAAAAGAATTATCTCAAATGGATCCCAATGAGGCAGAATCAGTCAGTGGGTTATTAGCTACATTGGGTTCAAGACCCTTCTGCGAACAGAGGCGACCTTGGAGTGTGTGGGTGGTGCCGCCACACTATGCCTCCGATCTTTGCAAGCCTTCTTGCACACACACACACGGTCCTTCTAGTAAGAGATCCTTTTTTTTTTTTGTCTTTTCTAGGGATAGGCATTAGATCAACCTTTCGATCATATTTTGGTATCTCAACTGTTCAGTTTTTAGGTCCTAATGTGTAGATCACTGCTGCAAAATTTCAGCCAAATTGATTATTGTTAAGGCATTCAAAATGGCGATTTAGGATTATATGTATGTACCGTTCAAGTTTGACACATTTGGTTCGTCCATTGATTTAATCTAGTTTGATACCTTAACGATCACCGATTTGGCTGAAAATTTGCATAAATAAACTACACATTAGAACTTAAAAACTGGACGGTTGAGATGCCGAAATGTGATCGAAAAGTTGGTCTAATGCCCTATCCCTATAAAAGAAAAGAAAAAAGATCCCTTAGTGGAAGGGCCTTTTATATATATATATATATATACACACACACACACCCTATCCCTAGAAAAGAAAAAAAAGAAAGATCCCTTAGTGGAAGGGCCTTACACACACACACACACACACACACATATATATGTATATATATATCTTATCCAGAGTGGAGCTCCGCTTTGAAAATTAACGTGTGAAGTTTGAGTTTTTGGTCACTTTTCGGTTGCATATCCACATCTCGACCGTTCAATTTTTAGGAACTAGTGTATAGATCATCTCTGCAAATTTTCAGCCAAAATGATAATCGTTAAGGCACTGATAACTGCCTTAAAGCTAGTACGGTTCAAGTTGACAGATTCAGTCCGTCCATTGGTTTAAGCGAGTTAGATACCTTAACGATCATCAATTTGGCTGAAAATTTATAGAGACGATCTATACACTAGTACCTAAAAACTGAACGGTCGAGATGTGGATATGCGACCAAAAAGTGACCCAAAACTCGAACTGCACATATTAATTTCAAAGCAGAGCTCCGCTCTGGATAGGATCTGTATATGTGTGTGTGTGTTTGTGTGTGTGTATATATATATACACACAGATCCTATCCAAAGCGAGGTTAAAGTTTAGGGTCACTTTCCGATCGCATATCTACATCTCGACCGTTCAGTTTTTAGGTACTAGTGTATAGATCGTCTCTGTAAAATTTCAGCCAAATTGAAAATCGTTAAGGTATCTAACTCGCTTAAACCAATGGACGGACTGAATCTGTCATTCTAGTGAATCTGTCCATTGATTTATTTATTTATTTATAAATATATAGTCATTCTAGTGAGGATATTTTTATTTTTTTTGCCATTTTAAGGGATCAGTTATGGGACCCACTTTTGGACCTTATTTCGGCATCTCGACCGTTCAGTTTTTAGAACCTAATGTATAGATCATTTCTGTAAATTTTCAGCCAAATTGATGATGGTTAAGGCATCAAACTAGATTAAACCAATGGACGAACGAATCTGTCCAACCTGAACCATTCGTATTCATAATTGTAAATCGCAGTTATGAATGGCTTAATGAGTATCAATTTTGCCGAAATTTTACAGAGATGATCTACTCATATATAGCTAAAAGCTGAACGGTTAAGATGTGAATATGTGATCAAAAAGTGAGTCTAATGAGCGATCCCTTAAAATGGTCAAAAAAGAGATCTCTCACTAGAAGAGCCATGTGTGTGTGTGTGTGTGTGTCTATATATATATATGTGTGTGTGTGTGTGTGTGTGTGTAATATATTTTAGAAGCTACATATAATGAATGCGTTGTTAGTCCAGTTGGTAAGAATACTGCACAATTCTTCCATGTTCAAATCACCGACAAGACCTTCTTGGTTTTTTTTTTTTTTGACCTTTCTATTTAATTGAAACTGATGTGTTGCATTTTTAGTCAATTGTTGTACTACATACGAACTTGCCTTGTATTGTTCATGTCGATTGACGCAAAATTATTTTTTTGGATAAGCTTTACACTATAAAAATTTAACCACTATTTTTTTCATATACAACCAATTTTGTTCCCTTAAATACATTTTTTTTCAGCCAAAACCTACAATGACGAAATAATTAGTTCATCACTAAATGTATAAAGGGCGAGGAAATCATTCGTCACTGAAATGAAACTTTTAGCGAGGAATGCTCACATTTGTCGCTATTAAATTTGGCAGGTCTTACACAATTTTGCGCCAAACTAATAACGACAAAATCATTATTTCCTCGCTAATTTTTTTCTTTTTTACGAGAAAATGGTTTCTCGCAGAACATGAACTTTTAACGAGGAAACCATAATTTTGTCGCCATTGAATTTGGCGGGTCTAACACAATTTTCTGCCAAACTAATAATGAGGATAGTGTAATTTCCTCGCTAATGGCTTCTTTTGACAAGAAAATTATTTCTCGCAAAACACTGATTTTTAGCGAAGAAACCATAGTTTGGTAATCGTTGAATTTGGCGGGGTTTACATAATTTTCCGCCAAACAAATAATAACGAAATCTTTATTTTCTCGCTAATTGCTTCTTCTGACGAGGAAATAATTCATCGTAAAACATAGACTTTTAGCGAGGAAACCATAATTTTGTCGTCGTTGAATTTGGCGGGTTTTACATAATTTTCCGCCAAACAAATAACGAGGAAAATGTATTTCCCTCGCTAAATGCTTCTTTTGACGAGGAAATAGTTCCTTGTAAAACATGGACTGTTAGCGAGGAAACCATAGTTTTGTCGTCATTGAATTTGGCGGGTTTTACATAATTTTTCGCCAAACAAATAACGAGGAAAATATATTTCCCTCGCTAAATGCTTCTTTTGACAAGGAAATAGTTCCTCGCAAAACATGGACTGTTAGCGAGGAAACCATAGTTTTGTCGTCGTTGAATTTGGCGGGTTTTACATAATTTTCCGCCAAATTAATAACGACAAAATCGTTAATTTCTCGTTGAATGTCTTTTTCGCGATGAAAAAATTCCTCACTGAAGTCTCCTATTTCCTCGCTAATAACATGATGATTTAGGAGACCAATTTATGGTCACTTTTAGTGATGAACTGAAATATTCGTCGTAAAAAGTGGTGTATAGTGAGGAATAGATGTTTCTCGCAGAAAACCTAATGACATTTAGTGAGGAATCAACATATTCCTCGTAAAAAGTGACATTTACTGAGGAAAATAAATTTCTCGCAAAAAACTTGGTCGCTAAAAAGACTTTCTGTTGTAGTGTATGGTGGTGGAGCGTCCTTGACTTAGCACCTAAGAACTTCTTGGATTGATGGAAGGATGGTGGTCACGGTTTTGTAGGTGATGGAAGTTTGAGGAGTGAATTGGGCAGAGCTATGGAATAGTTTTTAGCTAGGAAGTGATTTTGGTCAGGAAGTGATGCTCATAGTGTTGAGAATGGCTGCTATTTATAGTGTAATTCTCCTATCTTGTGATGTAATCATGGTCATTCATCTTGAGGTGATTTCTCCTCCAAATTTCCTTGATTTTCTCTTGACAAAGTCATGAATTTTCTGATCCCTTTTCCCCTTAATGGTTCATTGTATATGCCTTGAATAGTGACCAGATACATCCCTTATTCCTCTCCTTTGAATTGCACTAATTTCTTCCAAGAATTGTGCACACAATAAACTCCTACAATCAAGAAAAATCAGAATTTAATTAGAGTTTATAATCAATAAGAAATAAGATAATTAGGAATAAATATTGATTAAAAACAATCCATTTTATCTACTCGAATTCTTCCTGATTAATCCTTCAATTTTTCTTGATTTCATCACTCAAGAGTTTTTAATGGGATGGACTCTCTTTAAAACAAGAAAATCAGAAATTGGAAAGTTTAAAAGAAGAAAGTTCCCAAAAACAAAATAGGAAATATTTCCTAAAATGAAAGAGGAAAGTTTCTAAAATAACTCATCCTTCATTTACACTCATTTATGCTTTTTTTAACCTCTTTTCACCATTTTCGACCATGAAGTAGCTAAAAACATAAACTATATTATAATTATTAATTTTAAGAAAATAACTTAGCCAAATGAGGAAAAATATATATTAAAAACGTCACACTTTGTGCTCCTATCATTTAAGGGAAAAAACAGTTCAGTCCCTGCTTTTTCAATTTCACACGTTTACTTCTTCATCTCTCAATTTTGAACTAATAGGTCAATTCTATCAAAAAACTCTATTAAAATGTCTATTATACCCTCAGTTCATCTTTTTTCTTTTTCTTAATTTATTTTTTTTTCCTTTTCTGTTTATCTCTTCTTCTTCCACCTCTCTTCTCCTTCAACATCAAAATTTCTAAAGCGACCAAATCAATCTAAAACACAAAACCTCTCTTCATCTGCTCAATCAAAAAAAGGAAAAAAAAAATCAAAACAAAAGAGAAAAAAAATCTTTTCAAAAAAAATTAATTAATTAATTAAAAATTTTGAGGGTAGAATAGACATTTTTGGTCGGAGAATAACAAATTGGACCTATTGGTCCAAAATTGAGAGATGAGGGAGTAAACATATGAAATTGAAAAGACAGGGACTGAACTGTTTTTTCCATGAAAGTTTAGGGAGTAAACAGTATTTAACCCTATTATTATTGTCAGAATCTAGGACTCCAGTTACCCGAGAAACTGAATGTTCGTGACTCTCGGAGTACGTGCAGGAAAACATTGGAATCCAAATAGGGGATTCGGGACTCTCCTCGATTAGTGGTTTTATTGTATCATGTTATTTTTAAAAAGTGATGCATGTTATGTGGTATGGTTTGGTTATGTTAAAATGCAATGCATACTAACCAAATCGTGAGAAATGTGATGGCTTGAGAGCGAAAGGGGCACTGACTTCCTTGGGTTCGATTCCCTAAACCTCCGGAGGGTTAGCTATGTCGGTCGTCCGAATATCCGCAATCACAGACTCAGTACGTGTGTGTAGCTAGGTAGTGGACGCTCTCGCTACGCTTACCTGGTTATAAACTAATTTAAGGTAAAGTCGTGTAGTGGGTCTATGGGACCGGCCATCAAGTAATACTTGGATTTGGCGCCGTATTTATTTAAGCATCATGCATCTGTTTTCAAGTTGAAAAACATTAAAGTTTGTTGTTCCGTTAAATATTTGGTTTAAGCATGTTTTCATACTGGAGCTCCAAACATTTCTCTGTTGATTTTCAAACCTAGTCGAGTTGGAGTTCCTGTTGAGCAGCGAGGATGAAAGCTCACCCCTACAATAGGATGGATGCAGGTACTGTGCACTGGTGACGAGACAGTAGAGGACGGAGCTGGGTGTGAGGGTCAAGTTCGGAAAATCCTCGTTTACAGTTTGTTTTGAATTCTACTTCTTGAAATTCGTGTTCCGGAACTTGTTGATATCTAGCCTCGTGCCAAATTTAGTTGAATTCCCCTTTCATTGAAATTCATACCTCATGTGAGCCTTTGTCCAAGTTCTGGACGAACGAAATAATTTCTAGTGATTTAAAGATTTACATCTCAAAGGTATTTGTAGCTTTTGCTGTGTTTTAACAAAAGGTTTTCAAACGAATTGCCTAGCGATCCTCTAGGATGTAAACCGAGTTTCCGGTTTATGTTTTAGAGCCTCGCGGCACTATGACGTGCTCAAACTGGTGAGGTGCAGTTTGGGGCGTTACAACCATAGTTTTGTCGCCTTTGAATTTAGCGGGTTTTATATAATTTTTCGCCAAACTAATAACAACAAAATCATTATTTCCTTGTTGAATATCGTTTTCGCGATAAAAAAATTCCTCACCCTAGTCTCATATTTCCTCACTAATAACATGATGATTTATGAGACCAAACTATGGTCACCTTTAGTGATGAACCAAAATATTCGTCGTAGACTATGGTGACTTTCTATAGTGAGGAAAATATGTTTCTCGCAAAAAATCGAATGACATTTAGTGAGGAATTGAAATATTCCTCGTAAAAAGTGACATTTACTAAGGAAAATAAATTTCTTGTAAAAAATTTGGTCGCTAAAAAGACATTCTATTGTAGTACTGTTCACATAAATTTTAAGTTTTAAAATCTAAACCCTAGACTAGAATGTGCTAGTACCTTTTTTTTTTTTTTTTTTTTTGTATACAGCAGCCAAAACCCTATTTAACCCACCTGCATCTCATAACACATGCACGCTGAGCTAGCTAGCTATAACCTTTGTAGCTCACATTAATTTGTTTCTTTGATTTCTCCTTTGACCTTAACTCTATTAGCTAGTCTATTTCCATCAATTCCATGGAGATCACAAACCAGCATGCAGCATTACTCTGCAGCCCAGGTTTGGGCCGTCTCATCCCTGTCCTTGAGCTCAAGAAACGACTAGTCACCCACCAAAACTTCATTGTCACAATCTTTGTTGTCCCATCCAGTGGCAAACTCAGGATTCTATTTATACCAGGGCATAATGAAAAAAAAAAAACATAATAGAAGTAATTAGTAGTTAAACACCACATTTAAATTTTGAATATTAATAACATTTCAATTGACAAACCAATATGTAAAAAACAATCTCATTTTATTGGGGAAAAAAACAATTATAGATTATATTTTTCAATTAAATTAATTATAAGTATTGTATTGAATACTTTAACATGGGTTAGTCGGCTGAAGACTCTATTTTAACCAAAAGAGATTGGGTTGTGTGGGGGGCTGGGGGCTTAAAAGTTAATAATTGCGCAAACTTTTGTGTGCTAACAGTGTTAATTATCTATTAATTGCATTAGAGAGAAAGGCTAGTGACGACACAAGCCCCCAGTTGGCACATACTGGGTCCTCCAGTGGTCCCATCACACACTTCCAAGATCGAATCTAAACTCCTCAACGAATCACCTTCCCGTGCAGCAGTCTGGAAGTGAAAATGGAAAGTAGGGCTAGATTCGGTACTAAACCAAGGCAGTTTCTAGTCAACCGCCTGCCGAACCAACCTTTGTCAGTAGCCAATTTTTCAAATCGTTACCGTTTGATATAATCGGTATACCGACTAGTCGGCAACCGAGATCTCAGTTTGATATCTGTCGATAACCGCATCGAAACCCTAAGAAGATATCTGATGAAAAATCAAGAATGATCGATCAATTTGCAGACATCCAATTGATGTGGGAGTGATAGAGTGGCGTTAAGAAGTGAGAGTGATTCGAGGTGGGTTGATGGGAGTGAAGTGGAAACTGAGATTCTTCCTTTTGATAATGGAGGTAGAGATGGAGTGTTTGGATATCTAAGGAGGATTTGATGACGCCACTGGATAAGGATTATGATGATAATGATGATGATGGTGATCGTGATGTGATATGATGATGATGATGGTGAAAGAGAAAAATAATAGAGGGAAGAAATAGAAGAAAGAAGAGGATGAAAGCTGGAAGAAAGAGATGAGGACTTGAGGAGAGATGAGGATGAATATGATGATTAATGAATCCTCTATGTTTGTTTTGTTTTATTTAAATTTTATATGAAGGTATAAATATAAACTTTGTATATATCATAGCAAGAGCAAGTCATGGTCTTGTGGTAAAGATTTGAGTTGCTTTGTAAGAGGTGAGAGGTTTACAAAATCATTATGTTTTGCATACTATTATGTATATACATACGTATGTGTACAATTCGGTCGGTATACCGTATACTGAAGGTATGAAAAATTCTCATACCATAACCGAGCCGAATCTAATGCTCGGTACGAGCCAAAATTTTGGTACGCCGATAATTCGACCCAAATCAATTTGGATCGATCTGAAAATCAAATAAGATTCACAAATAAACCAACAAATTTAATCTCCAAATTGAACTAATAGGCGTAATAGCCTAATGTATATGTTGGTCATTTTGAAATTTCAAGAGCCATATAGTTTTTACATTAAAATTTACCAAATACATCAAAACTACTTTTTATGACCACAACACTTCAACATAGTTCACCAAACTCTTCACTAACTTATTTGACTGCTAATTATTTTAAGTATTGAATACTGTTTAGTCCCTGAACTTTTGCCCAAAAAACACTTTAGTCCCTGACCTTCTAATTTCACACATTTAGTTCTTGTACTCTCAAATTTTGGACCGATAGGTACTCTTTGTCCAAAACCTTTGTTAAATTCCTGACGTGGCAATCATTCCGCGTCAAAATGTCTATTATACCCTTGTTTCAATTTTTTTTTCTTTTTAATTTTTTTTTCTGTTTATCTTTTTTTTGTTTTCTCGGTGCCTGACCCACAACCACAATGACGTGGTTTTCCGCCTCCGAGCCCTTCGACGATACCCTTGGCCATTCTTCGATGTCGTCCTCAGCTCTCTTCCTTCTGCCAACTCTGTCAGATCGCTTTTTTTCCCTTTCCAATTCGCTCCGGTTCTTGCCGCCGCACGAGAGAACTTCACCTTCAACTTCTTCTGTCAAATCCCTGTCATCAGAGTGGGTATAAAATGGTGGAGGTCGAATCAAACTTGTCTCCACCACCCTCAGAACTAGTTCCTTCAGATCCTCCAAACCCCACACCCTAACCGCTGATGTTGCCATGACTGCTTGGCCGGAGTAACGGAAGAACCGCCGGTTGTGGCGGTAGCCTTAATGGATAAGCCGTGGTTTCGAAGGGGAGCAAACTCGCAGGTGGAGTTGAAAGGATTATGACTTGGTCGTGATCGTGAATTGTTGAATGTGGAGAAACGAATTGGATGGGAAAAAGAGTGAAGGGATTTAGAACTTGATTGAATTCGAGGAGAAGAGAATTAAAGTTACCTAAAGAGAAGTGAATTGTTGACCATCGCTCTACTCTTCGACTCTCTCTCTCTCTATCTGTTCAAATGGAAATTTGAACTAAAATTGGGAGTGCATTTTTCTCAAATTTTGGTGACTTAGATGGGCTATGGTATTGGTCTTAATAAGTGATGTCTGTAATGGAAATTTGGGAGTTCATTCTTTTAGTTAATGTTCTTATTAAAGTGTTTAAGCTTTTAGTGATTGCAAGTGTGATTCCGTTCTGGTTTTGATGCTCTAAAATGTTTCTAATATGATTTGCAGCTTGAGGCTGGGTTGAGGATCGAGGCGAGTCTGAGGTCCGATACTCTGATCTGGTGGAGGAAGGATTGGTGCGGAACAGAAGACTTGGCTGACGTTGAAGTGCTGATGCCTGTGAAGTAGCCCTTGACTAGAAATTTCGTGGAGCCGGAAGAAGAAGAGATACAAAAACAAAAAAAAACAAAACAAATACAAAAACAAAGAAAAGGCAAAAAAAAAAAAAAAGAGTATTTGAGGGCATAATGGAATTTTGGTGTGGAATGATTGCCACGTCAGCATTTTAACGGAGGTTTTGGACGGAGAGTAACAGAAGGGACCTATTGGTCAAAAATTTGAGAGTATAAGGACTAAACGTGTGAAATTAGAAGGTTATGGGCTGAAGTGTTTTTTGGGCAAAAATTTAAGGACTAAACAATATTTAATCCATATTTTAACAACTGATTTATTTGACCACTAATTATTCTCACATGTATATAGAACTGGCCTGGGACTTTTCAATGATTGCATTAATATAATTAATGAGTATTAATAAAACTAACATAAATAGCTGGATATATTTTTTGGAAAATTTGAGGTGGGTGCTAGTCCATGCGCATGTCATAACATATGCACGCTTTTCACCCACCTGCATCTCAAAATGGGCCTTAGTCTTTTAAATGCGTCTTTTTAATGATGCATTAATATAATTAAAGAGTATTAATAAAACTAACATAAATAGCTGCATTTTTTGGAAAATTTGAGATGGTTACTGATCCATGCGCCTCTCTATTTAATCCACCTGCATCTCATAACATATACACGTTGAGCTAAGCAGAACTAGCTAGTTATAACTTATAATTCTCTCTTCGATTCCTTTCTACCTTACCTCATATTTCCATGGAGATCACAAACCAACATGCTGCACTACTTTGCAGCCCAGGTATGGGCCATATCATCCCTGTCCTTGAGCTCGGGAAACGACTCGTCACCCACCAAAACTTCACTGTCACAATCTTCGTCGTCCCATTGCACACTTCCAAGGCCGAATCTGAACTCCTCGACGCATCTGCCTTCCCACATAGTCTGGACATCATCAAGCTCCCATCACCTGATATTTCTGGCCTTGTCGAACCTGATGCTGTCGTCGTCACACGCCTCACAGAAATGATGCGACAAGTACGACCCACGTTTCGTGCCGCCTTACACGACATGATCAACTTTCGTCATCGTTGCCCCACCATGCTCATCGTGGACCTATTCGGCACCGAATCTTTGCCCATTGCCGAGGAGTTTGGGATTCCAAAGTATGTGTACATTGCTTCCAATGCATGGTTCCTTTCTGTAATGATTTATTCTCCAACACTAGATGAGCAAGTCAAGGGTAAATTTGTTGACCTCAAAGATCCACTAGAAATTCCTGGATGTAGAAAATTATTCCCAGAACTTGATATAGTTGATGCTTTGCTAGACTGGAGTAATCAGCAATATGACGAGCACATGCTGATGGGAAGAGGAATCCCAAAGGGTGATGGAATTTTGATAAACATATGGGAAGAATTGGAGCCCAAGTCTCTAGCAGCACTAAGAGATGAGAACTTTTTGGGCAGATTTGTGAAAGTGCCGATCTTTCCAATTGGGCCATTGATGAGGCCCAATGTGTCTTCCATCCCGAGGGGTGATGTGTTTGATTGGCTAGATAAGCAACCCAATGAAACTGTGATTTACGTGTCCTTCGGAAGCGGTGGGGCCCTGTCGTATGAACAAATGGTTGAGCTAGCTTGGGGTTTGGAGATGAGTCAACAGAGGTTCGTTTGGGTCATTCGGCCACCTATCATATCATCTGCCAATGAAACATTTTTCACTGCAGGGAATCACAATGGCGAGGATGACAATCTAACTAAGTACTTGCCCAAGGGGTTTATGGGTCGAACCAAGGACATTGGGTTTGTCATCCCTTTGTGGGCTCCACAAGTGGATGTCTTGGCTCATCCATCGGTCGGAGGGTTTTTGACACATTGCGGGTGGAACTCAACCCTTGAAAGCATCACCAATGGAGTACCAATGATCGCTTGGCCGCTCTACGCTGAGCAGAGGTTGAATGCTACGTTGTTGACAGAGGAGCTAGGGGTGGCGGTTCGGTCAAAGATACCCCCATGGAAGAACGTGGTGAAGAGAGAAGAGATAGAGGAAATGGTGAGGAAAATTATGGAGGGAGAAGAAGGTTTTGCATTGAGAGATAGAGCCAAGAATCTTAAATTCAGTGGTGCAAAAGCTTTGGAACAAGGTGGTTCGTCTTATGATGCTCTTTCTCTGTTCACTAAACATGCTAACATGTTCGTGCAATTTGCAAATGGTGTTGATCCTTCTTCCCAAGTTCCGTGAGAAGTGTATACATGCATTTGTTTTGTTTTTGAATCTGTTTAATTTGTTATTCTTAGCATAAATCATTGTGCTGCAATTAAAATTACTAGTCTTAATTATTTAATTGTTGTTTCAATGAACTACGTTTGTATGTAATGAAATGTTCACATACCATATATTTATTTTTTCTTTGCATTGTATTACTTACCATATTGTTCTTTAGTGTCAACTATCTAGTCCTTCTTACAATGTATAGTACCAAGAATATCATAGGGTTTCTAGCTGACCAATGGTAGATAATCTTCTCGACAAAAACAAAAAAAAGAATAGAAAATTACATAGTAACACATGACCAAAGATGTAAACACAGAAAACCTACTTGCAAAAAGATTTATACAAATAAGGACATGAGGCCAAGCCCAAAAGCCAAATAAATAAAGAATGATTCTCAATTTTAATGGCAAATGACTAAAATACTCGAGTTTCATCATAATTTACAGCACTGCCACTGTCCAATACCCAAACCTAAACCAAGTTTCATCAATTTCCAAACTCACCGATTTGGAAATCCTTCAAATTCTCCTTCCACAGTGAGAATTTCAGCTAGAATCTTTGAGGGAAGATAATCAGTGACTCGAGACGCTCCTAATAGGACCGGTTTCACTTCCTTAAGTGGCTGAAAAATGGAGAATTTTGCCAGAGAACACAACTGCTATAGTGACGGTTTTAGCCAAAATTGATGGTTTTCTGGCGAAATGGCCGTGACCCACGGGTACCAACGTGTAGAGGTGAAAGAGACGGTTCTTTTATGGGTGGTGGCGCACCGTTTGGTTGCCGGATGCCTGAGAAATCAAGGAAAAATGGGAGAAAGCCAACGCGGGGGAGAGAGAGGAAGAGAGAGAGAGATCGGGGAAAGAAGAGAGAGAAAAGTGGCTGGGTAGGTTTCTGACCTACCCACAGTAACTTTCCTAATTACCATGAACAGTAATTTCGTATTTCGCTTATAACTTTTGCATACGAATTCCGATTTTTACGAACTAAATATGCACCCGCTCAGTTTAACGTCCTCTATGACTTTCATGAAGAAAAACTTTTTAAATTTTGACCCGGTCAAAAAGTCAAATTTTATGGCCCCCTAAAATATCAAAACTTAAATAAATTGTATAGAAAATCATCATTCCTCGTTTAATAACAACTAAACATGAAAAATTTGATTTGGGGCGTAACAAAGGTTCTGTAGTTTACTTTGATATACATGAGGACCATATTCATGAATTTAGTATCACTAAGGTTGTGTGGTTTACTTTGATATGATCAGTTATTGTCAATGATATGATCTGCTAATGTTCAAATTGAATTGATCTGCTACTTTATAGTTTATGGTTTATGTTAATGATATGATATTCATTGTTTATGGTTCAAATTGGCTACTGTGTGGAGGTGCAAAAGGGTGATGACACAAGAAATAATCAAACAAAACCAGTGAGAAGAAAAGCTTCGGCATGTAGGAAAAAGTGCAGTAGCAGGATTGGACGAGTGTAGTAGCAGAATTAAGTGATGACGAGTGCAGTAGCAGGACAAGAGTACAAGTGCAGTAGCAGAACTAGACGAGTATGAGTGCAGCGTGTGCAGTAGCGAGATTGGACGAGTGCAATAGCTGGATTAAGCGATCACGAGTGCAGTAGCAGAACACGAGTACAAGTGCAGTAGCAGAACTGGACGAGTATGAGTGCAGCGAGTGCAGTAGCAGATTGGACGGGTCCAGTAACAGGATTAGGCGATGACAAGTGCAGTAGCAGAACACGAGTAGCAAGATTGGACGAGTGCAGCGAGTGCAGTAGCAGGATTGGACGAGTGCAGTAGTAACAGGATTAGGAGATGACGAGTGCAGTAGCAGAACACGAGTAGTAGAACTGGACGAGTATGAGTGCAGCGAGTGCAGTAACAGGATTAGGAGATGATGAGTGCAGTAGCAGAACACGAGTAGCAGAACTGGACGAGTATGAGTGCAGCGAGTGTAGTAACAGGATTAGGCGATGATGAGTGCAGTAGCAGAACATGAGTAGCAGAACTGGACACGAGTACAAGTACAGTAGCAGAACTTGACGAGTATGAGTGCAGTAGCAGGATTGGACGAGTGCAATAGTAGGATTAGGCGATGAGATGAGAGTAGTAGAAGAGTGAGGTCTGAGATTCTTTCTCTTAGCAACGTGTAGAAGAAAGATTTTTTTTTTTGTTTTTTGTTTTTGCTTTTGAGAAGTAACATAAATGGATTATTCTCAGAAGAAAAAAAGTAATATAAACAGATTATTCTCAAAAAAAAAAAAAGAGAAACATAAACGGATTATTCTCAGGAGAAAAAAAAAAGTAACATAAAGGGATTATTCTCGAAAAAAAAAGTAATATAAAGGGATTAGAAGTCAAAAGGAGTAATTAAGGGTAAAAAACTTAATTAACTCATGACATGTGGCAAGTGGAGAGCAGATTGTCCTTATTTGTAAGATTTAATATTTATAAAGGGATTACAAGTCAAAATAAGTAGTTAAAGGTAAAAAAGTAAATTAACTCATGATATGTGGCAAATGGAGAGCATACTGTCCTTAAGTGTAAACTTTTATCCTTAAACGTTCAAAACCAAATGTTGTGGAGTTTTTTGTGTTTTGAAATCCTATCAAGGGGGTATATGTAGTTTGCTAAAAAAAGAAAAGAGTGTATAGTATATAATAGGATCCTTAATCAATAGTTATGAGAGTTCAAGCTTGTAATAGGGATATATATATATATATATATATATATATATATATTTATTTTCGTTTTCACTGATGTCTTCTCATTGCGATCCTCATATGCATTAAGTTTAGTGCTTATTGCAAGTTTGTAATCTTTTTCTTTCTTTCAATAAATTTTTCCTCATTTTTACGAGAATTCATAAAAAAAAAATATTAACCAATAGTCATGAGAGTTCAAGATAAAAATTGTATAGTATAATATAGTAACATATAAAATATATACATTAGAGTCATGAGCGGCCGTGGCTTGGCCTGAATTGTATGTATACTATTTTTTGCAAAACAAAAAGAATATGATAATATTGATCAAGTTCTTTTTAGATTGTTTTCGAATTGGGGTCAAATCATTAGTTTAAGATTGCTAATTGATAGTTGACACTTGGACCTTACAAAAAAAAAAAAAAAGAGGAAGCTTGAACAAACATAAAATGTTGACGAACTTTCCATTTAGATGGCAAAGCAATGCGATATCGATCAGCACCACAATAATCAACAATGCCAACCAAAGGAATACACAAAACAAATGCTAAGTGTCATGGGCCAACTTTGCAATGCGCCAAGAGGACCGCGCGGCACTTGCAAGTGAGCAAGTTGGCCAAGTGAGTACCTTGCAAGGAACAATGAAAACCACACGATATTAAAAAGGTGCTAGCAGCAAGTAAGAATGCAATTATATAAATGTTTGGCAACCAAATGAGTAATCGAAAGGAAAGATCAAGGAGCAATCTTACGGGACACAGATGATTGAATAATTCCTCTTTTATTGATGGTAAGACGGTAAGGAAGGCAAAAGTACATGTGCTTACCTATACTAGTTCCGTAGTCCAAACTATGCAGACTAGGAACCCTTCCCTAAAGAGCATATCAGCCTTACACGAACATGGCAGGAGGAAACACGAACATGGCAGGAGACTAAATGCTAAATAAAATAAATTACATAATTTATAAATTACCAAAACATCCCTAGCACAAAAGCAAACCAACCAAAGGCTTGACTAATGACCTTGGATAAGGTTGCTTGCGGCATTACAAATGCGGCCCCTAACATCCTCCCCCACTTAAGCTGTCGGCGCTCTTAACGACGACTTTGGTCTTGAAGTCTTCAATCTTCTGCAGGAACGTCTTCTTCAGGGCTTCAGCGTTCTCCCAACTGGTTTTTTCATCTCCATGACCCTTCCACTTGACTAAGAACTGCTGGCATGGGCACTTTGACACTCTGATCACTCTCTCTGCTAGGATCTCCTCCACTTCTTTCGGCTTGGGTGGTCTGATGTCGACGTGCTCTCAAACAGGCTGGTTGCGTGCTTGATCTTCACGGTCTAGCTGGTGCTGCTTGAGGTTGCTGACGTGGAAGACGGGGTGAACTCTCATCCAGGCTGGAATATCGACTTTGTAGGAGCATTTCCCTACTTTAGAAATGATGGGGAGTGGTCATTCATACTTCCTGAACAGTCGCTTGTCTCTGGAGCGCAGGAACCTGAGTTGTTCCGGGAGTAGCTTGACAAGGACCATGTCTCCTGCCTTAAACTCCCTGGGCTTGCGGCTTGATCTGCCCACTTCTTCATTGTCCCTGCCGCTTTCTCTAGGTAGGCTTGAGCAATCTCGGCGTTGGTCTTCCACTCTTTTGTGAAGTTGAAAGCACGCGGATTCGCCCCTTTGTAGACTTCTTGCACAGTATGAGGCAAGAGAGGCTGTTGGCCAGTGATAATTTCAAAAGCACTCTTGTTGGTGGATGAGCTCTTCTTCGAGTTCAAACAAAATTGTGCAACAACTAGCAATTGCGCCCAATTCTGTTGATTGGCATGAACGAAATGGCGCAAGTATTCCTCCACCATCCCGTTGAACCTTTCTGTTTGCCTATCAGTCTGTGGGTGATAACTTGAAGATATGTTGAGCTCAGACCCGAGCAGCTTGAATATCTCGGTCCAGAATGTTCCTGTGAATCTAGTGTCCCAGTCGCTGACAATGTTCTGGGGCACACCCTAATACTTCACCACATGCTTGAAGAAGAGGCTGGCTGTGTCTTCCGCCGAGCAATACTTTGGGGTTGGCACAAAGGTGGCATACTTCAAAAACCTGTCAACCACCACCAGGATGCCTAATAAGTCCCCTACCTTCGGGAGGTTAGTAATAAAGTCAAGGGAGACACTCTCCCACGGGCGAGTCGGAATAGACAGTGGTTCCAATAGCCCTGGAGTCTTTTGACGCTCAATTTTGTCTTGCTGGCAGGTTAAGCAAGTCTTGGTGTATTCTGTGACATCGTCCCTCATCTGGGGCCAATAGTAACCCTGCTTCAGAAGTGTGTGGGTTCTCTACCATCCAGGGTGACCTGGTGTCGTGACACTCCCTCATGAGCATTCTTCTTAGTCCGTCAGCTCGCAGAACAAACACTCGTCCTCCTTTGACCATCAATATGCCATCCTCCATCCAAAACCAACGGCTCTTCCCTTCCATCACCATTTTTATGAGGGACTGTGCCACGCGATCCTTCTCCAAACTCTCCTTGATACGTTACTTGATGTCTATGGCAATGATACTACTCGACAAAGCGGCCAACACCTTGAGGGTGGCAAGGTCGGCCTTGCGACTTAGAGCAGCAGCAACTTGGTTTGTGTGCCCAGCCTTGTGTTTGAATTGGAAGTCAAACTCTGCGAGAAATTCTTGCCATAGAGCTTGCTTTGGAGTTAACTTTGACAGGGTCAGAAAGTGGCTAGCGGCAGAATTGTATGTCTTCACAAGGAAATTTGACCCCAACAAATAGTGTCGCCACATCCTCAAGCAGTGAATTACTGCTAGCCACATCCTCAGCTTCCAAGAGTTTATGACTTTCATACGCAACAGGGTGCCCCCGTTGCAGCAAGACCCCTCCAAAGGCGAAGTCAGACACATATGTCTAGACTTCAAATGGCTGATTCAGATCAGGTAAGGCAAGGACCGGATCTTCCATCACGGCTTTCTTCAAATCTTAAAAGGCCTTCTCATAATAACTACTCCAATCCCATGTCTCTTCCTTCTTCAACAGCTCAGTTAAGGGGGTTGTCTTCTTTGAGTAGTTCTCAATGAAATGTCGGTAGTAATTAGCCAGCTCAAGAAAAGAACGTAGCTCTTTCACATTCTGGGGGTTTCGCCACTCCTTTATGGCTTCTACTTTCTCCATATCCATCCTAATTTGACCCCTTTCAATAACGTGACCTATAAACTTGATGGTCACTTGTGCGAATGAGCACTTTTTGCGCTTGACATACAACTGATTGTCCTGCAACCATTGGAACACCAGCTTCAGGTACTCTACATGTTCCTCTAGGGTAGAGCTGTACACCACAATGTCATCCAGATATACCACCACGAACTTGTCTAAGTACTCGTGGAAGACTTGGTTAATCAAAGTGCATAATGTGGCTGCCGCGTTGGTCAACCCGAATGTCATCACCAGGAACTCAAAGGCGTCATAACGGGTGATGCACGTGGTCCTGGGTTCATCGACTTCTGCGATGCGAACTTGATGGTACCCCGAGCGGAGGTCTAGCTTTGTGAAATACTTGGCACCACTAAGTTTGTCAAACAGATCTGCAATTAAAGGAATTGGGTACTTATTGTGCACCGTTACTTTGTTGAGAGTCCACACGCAATCTCCAACTTGCATCGTGCTTCTTTTGAAATAGCACGGGCTCACCAAAGGGGGCTTTAGAAGGCCTAATGAATCCTGCCTTGAGCAGGTCTTCGAGCTGTTTTCAAAGTTCCACCAGTTCTGGGGGAGCCATTCGATAAGGGGCCTTTGCAGGTGGTTTAGCCCCCGGAAGCAGTTCGATCTCATGGTCCACACTCCTCCTTGGGGGTAAGTCTTTGGGAAGTTCAGGTGGCATCACATCTACATAGCTCTCCAATACCCCCTCAATCTCCTTCGGAATCACTTCTCCTTTCGTCTCATCCCTTATTAGGGGAAGTGCTACATAGGTAGGCTCATGACGATTCACGCCTTTCTTGAATTGGAAGGCTGACAAGAGACGAGGTTCACTTGGTTATTCGATTCTTGCTGGAACCACACACGGCCTTTCTCCCATAATGAGCAAGTGTTGGGCACTAGGAATGGGAATAGCTTTGTTCACCAACAAGAACTTCATCCATAATATGACATCAAAGTCGTCCATCTGAACAACTACGAGGTCTATCTTCCCTTGCCAGTGACCCAACTTGAGTGATACCCCTCGAGCTAGTCCAGTTGTAGGCGAGGCCTTAGAATTCACGGCTTTCATGTGGCCGACATCCTTCTCCAACTTCAGCCCTAACCTCTTTGCTTCAGTTTCTGACACAAAGTTATGAGTGGCCCTTGTGTCAATCATCACGCTCTTGGCTACTATCCCATTAATACTATCATCTACGAATATCAAGCCTTTAGTTTGGGACTTTTTAGGTGATTGTGGTTGCTTCCCCACCGCACCCAAGAATCACAAAGCTCCCATGTGACCAGGTTCCTCCTCTGGCTCTTGCTGATCCTTCATTTCTTTCAATTGAATATGAGCCTGTAGGGCAGAGAGGGCAGTCTTGTGAGGACATTCATTCACTCTATGGGGTCCTCTGCATAAGAACCATGCTAGTGGCTTTGGAGCATAGCTTGAGGGATTAAAAGGCCGAGGGGTGAAGACCCCTATCGAGGCAGCAGGCTTGGACGTTGCCGTGTCCCTCGCATTCGCTGCTCTCCTGTCCCCTCTTCTTGAGTTGGAAAATTTGGACTCCGCTCCCCCACTTCTACTCTGTCCAAGCCTTATATTTTTGTTGACATTTGCATTCGAAAAAGGCTGAGTCTTCTTAGTAGAGTTCTCTTCAAATGTGTAGTCCGTCAACCTTTCAGCAGCAACTTGGGCAGAGGCCAAATCTTGGACCCTTTGTCGCTGAAGTTCTGTCCTCGCCCTTGGCTTTAAAACTTCAAGGAAATAGAACAATCGATCCTTCTTTGACATGTTCGGGATGTCAAGCATGAGCACAAAGAACTTGTTCACAAAGTCTCAGATGTTATTGGTGTGCTTGAGCTCCCTTAGTTGCCGTCTGGCAATGTATTCTACATTCTCGGGGAAGAATTGAGCTTTGAGCTACTTCTTAAGATCCTCCTAAGTGTCAATGGTGCATACTCCTCTTTGAATGTCATTGTACTTGGTCCTCCACCATAGTTTAGCATCTCCTGACAAATACATTGTCGCCATGTTCACCTTCACCTCTTCCGAGTCTAGCTTCATTACTCGGAAGTATTGCTCCATATCAAATAAGTAATTCTCAAGCTCTTTAGCATCTTGTGCCCCTCCAAAAGCTTGAGGTTCCAGTATCTTTAGCTTCTTGTAGTCCGTCACAGGTTGGTTTTCCATCGCACAGATGGTTAGGTTGAGCTTAGTATTCATCTCCACTAGCTCGTTCCTGAAAGCATCAATGGTGGCTCAGACATCTTCTGCCATATTGTGCACGGTCACCTGGAGTGTGTCAAGGGCATCACTCATCGCCCCCATTTGCTCGTTCGGAACGGGAGCTTCTTCCTCATCTCTCTCCCTTCCGCTTCCTCAAGCTTCACATTTTTCAAGGGCCACAACTCGGTCCTTTAGGCTCTTCATCTCTGTCATCCGCGCCGCCAACCCATCTAGGTCGACGCGGTCCAACATATTAGTGATATCAATCAATCTGTCCGACACCCCTGCAAGTTCTCCGAGTTGTTGGTCATACCAATCGAATCTTTGTTGGTTTGTCATTTTGCATGTCATCATAGTGAGCTTTCTTGAGCCGAGTTGGCTCTGAGGCCTTATCCAACCCCTTGGTTTAAAGTGCTAAAAGACTATATTTTAGCCCTTTTGGTCTCCAACCCAAACAACTTAGGGCTAAAGTGATAAAATTGAGGGCCAAAAGGCTAAAGAAAGGGGCAAATTTAGCTTTCAAAGTAGCCTTTTAGCCCTTAGGGCCAAATGGATCAGAAATGGGAGGCCCACCTATGGTAATGCTGCGTGACATGTGCATGACGTCAGCAACTGCTAGTTGTTGACGTCATGTAGGCGTTGGGTTTTTTTTTTTTTTTTTAATTTACACTATAAATACATATCACCTCAACCTTCTTTCTTATGTGGTTGAATTTCAAAGCCTTCAATTTGTGATTTTAATAATTGTCAGGGTTGTCACTGACAAGTGTTTACATTTTCTTACTTTGTTGTGTTCCTTTTTAAATGTTTTTGTCATGAATAAAATAAATATTGAAAATATGATTCCATTTTGAATTCAACTTTATTTCATTTCAAATTTTTTTTTTTTCATTACAAAGAGGATCAAAGGATTTCACTCCTTCCCCCATGGTGACTCAAACCCTTGACTTCGTCATTAGATAGTGGGTGCTCTAACAACTGAGCTAACACCATTTTGAATTCAACTTTATTTCATTTCAAAATTAGATTTATTCAATTTTGAAATTAGTTTTATTCCATTTCAAAATCAGCTAAAAATATTTTTGATTATCTTAAAAAAAATACAACCGAAAAAATATTTTTAATTATAAAAATGATTTCAATTACTATAAGTATAAAGCTGATAAAAAATAAGAATATATATATATATATATATAACATATCCAAAATGTTAAAATATATTTTAAGGCTATAATTTAGCCTTGACGGGTTGGAGACGGTTGATATCACATCGATGAATAGTATAAAATTTAAGGCTAAAATTTAGCCCCAAGGCTATTTTTAGCCCTTTCGGTTGGAGATGGCCTGATACCAACTGTCATGGGCCAACTTTGCAATGCGCCAAGAGGACCGCGCGGCACTTGCAAGTAAGCAAGTCAACCAAGTGAGTACCTTGCAAGGAACAATGAAAACCACACGATATTAAAAATGTGCTAGCGGCAAGCAAGAACGCAATTATATAAATGTTTGGAAACCATGAAAAACAAATGAGTAATCGAAAGGAAAGATCAAGGTGCAATCTCACGGGACATAGATGATTGAATAATTTCTCTTTTATTGATGGTAAGACGGTAAGGGAGACAAAAGTACATGTGCTTACCTATACTAGTTCCGTAGTCCAAACAATGCCGACTAGGAACCCCTCCCTAAAGTGCATATCGGCCTTACATGAACAGAGCAAGAGGAAACATGAAAAAGGCCGAGGAGACTAAATGCTAAATAAAATAAATTACATAATTTATATATTACCAAAACATCCCTAGCACACAAGCAAACCAACCAAAGGCTTGACTAATGACCCTAGACAAGGTTGCTTGCAACATTACAAGTGCGGCCCCTAACACTAAGCAAAGGCAAAACATAGCCAACAGGTAACACAGCACGATAGTCTAGCCAGATATCAGATTCGCTAAACTAGCTAGCCAAAAACTTAAGAAAGACCAGAGGAAAATTAATTAGTCAAGATTGGAGAGACATACTGGGAGATAATTTAGTATAGTCACATGGGCACTAGCTAAGACGAGGCTCCAAGTTCATTTGGGTTCAATAAGAGAAGTGAGAATAATCAGCTTCTCGTGATTGTCAGGCGCTTGTTAATTCAAGCATTATAGTTAGCATTTTGTTGTTTTCCCTAATAACAAACTTGTTATTTTCCCATTGATAAGGAATTGTATTACCTTTATCATGGGGCAAATACAAGTTGTATATGTATTTTGAAAGTACCTGTTTATAGCTGGTGCAAGCAGTCTGTTTGAGATTTTCGATCAATTCTTGCAGAGGTTCATTATTGAAGACATTAAACATGCTGCAATGGCCGGACATGCATGACATTGTAGAGGTATGAGGTGACCATGAAAAATGACCCTTTGCATGTTATAATAAGATAAAAAAATAGGGTGGACTTGAGGCGACTGTTTTGTTAGCCTCACATCAGGTTAGGTCTAATATCGACATGCAGCGAATTTTCTCTATTATGTTCAATATTTGGAACAAGTTGTTCAATAAACAAATGGAATAAGTTACATATTCTTTAACTGGGGGTCCACTTCAAGCTTTAGACATAAACCATGCAATTTTTTTTTTTTTTGCCTCTCTGGTTTACTCAAGACGTGCTCCTAGACAACTTGTAACCAGTTATATTCTTCTAAAAAAAAAAAAAAGTGGTGTTGTAAACAAAAAATGACAATGGGTGAACTTTATTAAATTTCAATGAAGTATAATTGATCCCAAGAGAATATGAGATTGATAAAAAATTTGTGTTTTTTTTTCACCCAATTAATAGGTTGCCTTTTTATACATACAACTGTAGGTGATTGAGTTTAGAATCCTACAATGAATGAGTGCCCACAAATCAACCCTAGAATGTATGGTGCCGGGATCGTGAGTACTACAAGATAGTTTGATAAGTTTGGACTGTTGTAATATATGTGATTAGTAGCAGCTCTGTTGAGTCTTTTGTTGATATGATATAAAGGGGCGATGTAGTGCATAGGGGGGTAACTCCATTTAATCATTTGGCATTTCGAGGAGTCTCTCTGATAACGAGGAAAACTTTGAATCTGGACATCACAGAGGATTAGAAGCATTGATTGAAAGAACTGAGTTCCAAGGAACATTTAATTCAGATATGGAGTTCCCAGACCTTGGAATTAAGGAACCTTGGTGAAGCTGCAGTCAATAGCTAAATATAGCTATCTTTAGTTTCTAGTTTGAATAATTAGTCTTTCTGTTTTCTCTCCCTCATCCTATAAAAGACAGTTCTCTTTTCAATTGTAGGCAGACTTGATCATTATCAGAAATAATATTCAAATTGGAGAAGAAGTTCTTCCCATTTGTATTCAAACTCTTATCTCTTAGGTGGATTCCTAGAGTGGCGATTTTCGCTCTTATCTTCTTGGTGGATTCCTTGGAGTGGTGAGCAGAATCTAACAAAAACTCATCTCTTAGAGAGCTGAGTTCTTCCGTTGTGATTTTTCCTGTATCAGTTTTGGTATCAGAGCAAAACCTATAGCACCCTTTCGTGATGGCTGGTCGTGGACGAGGCCGACGTGGGGGACGTGGTGAAGTGTCTCCGACTCGGGAAAGAGACATTCGTGATGTTGAAATAGTTGAACTTCGAAGACAAGTTGAGAAACTTTCCTTGCTAATTGAACGCCAAGAAGCTCGTAGGAAGCATGGTGGATCAAGAAGCGGGTTTTTCTTATCATGAGACCGAGCAGGAGAGGCAATTGAAGCATCAATGTCATTCATCTCAAAGGTCAAAGAATCGCTTGTGGAAGATTGGAACACCAAGATTCCAAGATTGGCTTGCAGTTGCAAGAGGCACTTGTACAAAGGCATACAAACTTGAGGACATTAAAGAGTTTGATTTGGAGGTCAAAGAACCTATTGAATTCAATGGGGATTCAAACATGAAGGTAAGTGATTTGTTTCCTTTTGAGTTAGAAATTGAGCATGAGGATCACATTGAAAATGATTGGACTTCACCACCCATCTATGATGAATATCTCGATCTTGAAGATTTTAACCCAACAAAAGAGAAAGTTGGTGAATCTCTTCATGACAGCAATTTGGATTATTCATGCCAAAATAGAGATAGTGAGTTCGGTTTTTCAAAAAAAGTTCTTGCATGCCTGGAAAATTTATATACACCAACTAGTAGTTTGGATGAGAAACTTTTATCCAATGATCGAGGTAAGAATCATTGTGCATTATTGGTTTGTGAGGATGGCGGTGAAGATTTAGAAACTAAATTTGGGTTTTCACATGCATCACAATGCTCTACTATATTTGAATATCATGATCCTTTTTGGGGTGATTTTATACAAGCTTCCATCAACAACAATTTGAATGCAAAGAAAGAGTTATTGAGAGTTTTGGAGCTCAACGCATTCTCCAATAATATTTATGCATCTCAAGAGTTTCTTGAAAGGATTGAATTATTTGCCTATTGTGCCGAGATGTTACTTGTCAACTTGACGAAGGAAACAAAGAGAAGCAAGAAGATAGGATGGCGACATTATGAGCTCTTGGATGAATTTGATCTCAACCATAAGAACTCGTGGACGAGTTCTTTCTCACCCGGGGAGTATGATGTAGTGCATAGGGGGGGGGTAACTCCATTTAATCATTTGGCATTTCGAGGAGTCTCTCTGATAACGAGGAAGACTTTGAATCTGGACATCACAGAGGATTAGAAGCATTGATTGAAAGAATTGAGTTCCAAGGAACATTTAATTCAGATATGGAGTTCCCAGACCTTGGAATAAAGGAACCTTGGTGAAGCTGCAGTCAATAGCTAAATATAGCTATCTTTAGTTTCTAGTTTGAATAATTAGTCTTTCTTTTTTCTCTCCCTCATCCTATAAAAGACAGTTCTCTTTTCAATTTTAGGCAGACTTGATCATTATCAGAAATAATATTCAAATTGGAGAAGAAGTTCTTCCCATTTGTATTCAAACTCTTATCTCTTAGGTGGATTCCTAGAGTGGCGAGTTTCGCTCTTATCTTCTTGGTGGATTCCTTGGAGTGGCGAGCAGAATCTAACAAAAACTCATCTCTTAGAGAGCTGAGTTCTTCCGTTGTGATTTTTCCTGTATCAAGGGGGATGTATTCAATTCAAATTTTAAAAAATTGTGATAATTTATAATTTAGAAAAATCCCATTTTTATTGGATACTCTCCTATCAAGTGACATAGAAGAATAAAAACCCTAGAATGACAGTGCCGCTGCTCTCTCTTTATTCTAGTCCACCACGACTAGATTATCAACGTCGACTCCAGTCGATCACCCCAACCTTGGTCGCTGATGGCATCCCTACCCACGGATTCAAGATGTGCAAAGAATTCAAAGACGATCTTGATTGTCTCTCTACTGTGTTTGATGCACCTAACCATTCTTGGATGGCTTTGATGCGGCATCATCTGCTTACTACCCGGCCATCAATTGAGATTCTAGTGATGAAGGGCCGCAATTCTCTACCCAAGCTTGTGGTCGTCAATCTGGTTCCGACTAGATTCAACGCTCAAGGATTTTGGTTGGGGCATTCAATTGGTGCAACTGGTTTCTCTTCGGTTATAGCAAGAAAATATGGTGATGGCACCATCAACCCGGCTCGATGGAGGAGCAAGCCACCGAACGCTGCCAAACTGTGTGATGGAGATGGGCTTGGTGTTGGGCCTCTCTGCATGGGGTTTTTGGTTTTTGATTGGACCTAGTTTGGGTCTGGTCTTAAGCTCTTTAAATCTTTTATTTAGTTTTACTTTACTTTGCCTATCACTATGTCTTTGTTACGTACTTCATAGGCTCGTTTGAATAAGTGAGCATGGGTACCATCAAATGATTGAACCTAATCTATGTATCGTTGTGGTTCTTACCACAAAGTCTTTATCTATCTATAAATGGTAGAGGAAAGATATGTGTGGGCCCTTTCTGGCTTGAGTATTAATATATCAACATGATATTTTCAAAAAAATTTAAAAGATTGTGTTTGAGTATAATTTATGGATTTACTTAATCTAATGATTGTTTAAATTTTATATGGAATCATCTATGTTTGTCAACTTTGTAATTTTGGTTTTAGGGAGGATCAGACTCATCTCTTTTTCAACTGCTCTTTTGCTCAACATGTTTGGCAGTGGTTTGCTTGCTGTTTTGGTTCTTCACTACCATCTAGTGGCTCTTTGCTAGATCTTTGGAATGCTTTCACTCACAAAGCCTTCTCTACTCAATTGAAAATTTTTTGGCTTGCGCGCAGGAGGCTTGTATGTTCTTATGATATTTGGAAGTCTCGTAATAAGCTACGGTTTGAGATCAAAAAACCCTTGCTTATGTGTGTCTTCCGATCTATTAAAGCTTAGCTTCAATTTCTTGCTCCTCATGCACCTAGTGACACCAATGGCATCTTTGATGCCCAATGGCTTGTTGAATTGGGTGTATGTGACACCAACCTCTAAAACCCAAAAAGAAAATCGGCTTGTTCTATGGCAGCCTCCTATTTCTCCGTGGACTAAGCTCGACACCAATGGTCTTACTAAAGGAAATTCAGGTCCTGCAGTTTGTGTGGGTGTTTTTCGGGATTGTTAAGGTCGTTTCATTAGAGGCTTTAGCACTAGCCTTGGACACCGTACTTTCTTTTATGAGCTCATGGCAGTAATTATTGGAGTTCAATTGGCTTGTCAGCTAGGTTGGCATTGTGTGTGGCTCAAATGTGACTCTACAATTGTGGTTGAATGTTTCTCTAAACCATCATTTGTCCCCCCATGGCATTTGCGCATCCGTGGCTTAACTGTGTGGGTAGAACTAGTGAGATGTCATTATATTATTCTCATGTTCTTCGAGAAGGGAACACTGTCACCAATAGACTTGCTAATCTGGGTTTGTCTTTATCATCTTTGGTTTGGCACACTTCCCCTCCTGCTGAAATTATTCAATTCCTACATATGGACTCTCTGGGTTTTCCTTACTTTCGTCATGCTTAGCTGCTATTTTGCTACTGAAGATGTGCTACAACCTGCAGCTCTTGTTTTTGGGCGTTGGTATATTATGGTTGGTGCAGCCAATTGGTATATCAAAATGCAACTTTGCCACATTGATAAGGATGTAGCATATCTAAGTGCACAAAGGGATGGCCATGTTTCCATGATCATGCTATCTCTTTATTATATGTCCTTTGTGCACTAGTTTTGGCTACTTTTACTTTTTCCTTTTTTGCACCCTTTGACTATGGGTTTCTTTCATTTTATTTTTATTTGTTTTGGGGAAGGTTTTGGTTTGGTCCTCCTTCCCTTATTTGTATTCTATCTTTTAAATAAATTTAAATGAAGGGACGGGCGGTGGGTTCCTAGATGTGATAACCCCCTTTCTTTCAAGATTGTAGATTTATAGGTGGGCACTTGACACCCTGAATTGGCTTTCACAGAGGAGCTAATATCGCCTAATCCTCTATTTACTTGAAAAAAAAAATTATATAGACTTTGATTGATTCCAATAGATTGATTTATTAGTATTTATTTAGATTTTTATAAGTTCTTATGATCTTTTTGGTAGTTTTTTTTTTTTTAGGATTTAGGGTTTAGGAATGGAGATATGGATTCAACATACGATAATGCTATATCAATGCCAAAAAAGAATGACAACAATTCTCCCCTTCTTCATGCTGTTTGATCATATATGAACAATAAGAGAAATATAATCACAACTCGGAACAAAAGAGTTTTATACTTGAACCATGTATAAAATACTCTACAATGTCAAAGCGATTAACTTTGACAACCAAATGAGTTAGTGACACCTAATTATTAAAGAAACACATAACTAAATATGTAATTTTCTACTTTGATACTTACGTATCCCTTGCACATCTAGATAAATATAAATCAAATTCAACTTTCAATCAAAAAATTCAACTTTCAATGTCTAATTAGAAACCAATATTTTATTGGTGAGCACCATAGTAATCAATAATAGGCCTCCTCATAAAATTATCATGCCAAAAAGAAATCTTGCCTCCTGAACCAATCAACCATTGAGAATTTCCTTTGACAACACCCCAAAAAGGAAAAACTCCCGGCCATATAGAGGAAGAGGCAAAGAGCGACGTTGAGAAAATCTATTCCGAATAAACAAACAACCCTCTGATGGAAAAGAATAGATCTCCCACCAATGCTTCAACAAAAGAGAACAATTAAGAATCCCAAGCTGTTTCAACCCCAAGCCACCTTCAAGTGCAACAAGATCTCCATGATATTAGAAACCAATATAAAGAAGAGAGAATTAACGATAAATATTTAAGTAGGCTTTTGTTTGCCCTTGCAATCTTCTATTGACTCATATTTTGCTACAAAGTCCTTAAATTTGTATAGTATGCTTGATTTTCAAGTATTCATAACTTCAATCTTAGGCATTGATTTTTCTATCCTTTTTTAATACTACATCAGTCTAACACAAAAAATAAAGGCAGAGAAGGATAGTGAGAAAGTGGGTTAACAGGAAAATAGATGAGCATCATCTATTGAGGAGAACCTAAAGGAGCATGAGTCATATATTCCACAGAACACTGCTCTTGCTAAGGCTGTATATTTTTTTTCAACCTACTCAAGCCAAACCATTAGGACCCCTTAAATGTTCTAACCAGGGGGCACGCAGATCCCAAAAATGCATAATTTCTCCTCCAAAAATAACTTCCCCAGTCAGAGAGCACATTAGATATTTATCTAAACCGGCAGGTACTTGAGCAGATCCTACGTTAGCCCCAAGACGTTGGTCTCTAACCAAAAAAGTATATGCTTGAGCTTCTTCATTCTTTGAATGCGAAAGGGTTCTCAAAATCTCTTGAAAGTGGCTGGATTATTTTTGAATGAGTATATATATATAGGATTTTTCTCAGGTGCGGACGTCCGTACAGAAATTTCGGTATGGATTTCCGGTTTTCACCCACTTTCTGATCACATATTTTGATCTTAATCGTTCAGTTTTTAGGTCATAATGTATAGATCATCTCTACAAAATTTCAGCCAATTTGGTGATCGTTAATGCATCCACAATTGCAATTTACACGAACGAACCGAATCTGTCGAAACGGAACCGTTCGTGTACATTGTTGTAATTTGCTGTTTTGGATGCTTAACGATCACCAAATTGGCTGAAATTTTGCAGAGGTGATCTATACATTAGGACCTAAAAACTGAATGGTTAAGATGTGAAAATGTGATCAGAAAGTGGGGGAAAACGGGAAATCCGTACCGTAGCCGGACTGTGTGTGTATATATATACATATATATATATATATATATATATATATATATATATATACGGAGCGGTTCCAATGAGGACGTCCATACTATTGTTAAAGTGCGGACGTCGACGCTGCAACTCGGCTCGGGGCTCGACGGAGCAACGGGGCCTGCCGGACGGACAGGTCTGCAGTCGGTGGAGTCGCCAGCGACGTGGTTGCAGCACTTCCCAGAAACCTGCAGTTGCAGGTGAGGTCGCTGCCCAGAAACCTGCAACTCCGACCTCCTCCGATCTCAAACACTGCCCAGAACCATCCGGGATGCCTCCGACCTCCGTCAGCCAAGCCCCGAGCCGCCGTCGCCGCCTGGAACGCCGTTACTACGTCATCGTCCACACTTTAGCAAAGTGCGGACGTCCGCTTTGGAACAGGCCTGTATATATATATATATATATATATATATATATATTTAAGAGTTTACAAAATCTTTTTGTATTTTAAAAGTTCATGGTATTTATCTAAGATTTAAAAGTCATTTAATTTTGTTGTATTCAATTTAAAACTGGTGATATTCTAAAGTATACGAATTGTTAACGATTTCATTAAAGCATCTTTAGTAATGTTAGCCATTTTTTAGCCAAATTTTAGCCAAAATAGCTAAAAAGTCATTTTGGCTAGCCACTTGAGAAATATATCTGTAGTGCTCTCTATTTTAGTTAATTTTGAATTTATATTATTTTTTAAATGAAAATTAAATAGTTTAAATATATTTATAAATTATAAATTATATATTACGGGAGATGGACTTAGGTGGGGAAACCCATACCAACTCATTTATTCAACCAACCATTCAAAAATCGACACCTCTGCAATTTTTGTTCATGCTGGCATTTGCTTGGATGACTCCAAAATGGCTCTAAAATTTCAATCAAATTTTATCTTTCCCTCCTCCTAAATTTCAGCTAGTATAGATTGAAGCAACGGCTATGGTTCATCTCTATCACTATATAGGCAGTAGAACAAGGAAAGCAATCAAACAATAAGGTGAGTGCCTAATTTAGGCAGTAGAATCCGTACGTTTTGATCTTTGCATAATTGGGTTGTTAATTTAGGAAAGCAATGATAGAAGAATTTCTCCAGGTTTACAATCTCAATGGAACCAATTTAGGCCATAAATACAATTGCCCCGATCGAACATAGAAACAAAATCCCAACCTGCCTCAGTCTTTCATGTCAATAAAATCCCCAAATCTTTAATACGTACACAACCTGCCCCTATATCTCACACCGATCACATGCATGGATGGTGAGTCAGCTAATTAGCTCAAGCCTAATTGCTGCAACGCAGTTTTGCCCATTTGGTTCATTTCTATCTGATATCAATAACTCAATTCCATATCCATGGAGAGCTCAAATCATCAACAACATGCAGCACTGCTCTGCAGCCCAGGAATGGGCCATCTGATCATCCCTTTGCTCGAGCTCGGAAAGCGACTTGTCGTCCACCAAAACTTCATCGGCACAATCTTGGTCGTCCCTTCCAACACTTCCAAGGTCGAAAGACTCGAAACCGAGCTCCTCCAGGCAGACGCCGTCCTCGAAACCATCGAACTTCCGCCACCAGACATTTCCGGCGTCGCTAACCCTGATGCTGACGTCGTCACCCGCATAGCGGCAATGATGCGAGAAGTCTGACCAGCGTTTCGGTCAGCTCTGCACGACATGAAGCTCTGTCCTACCATGCTCATTGTGGACTTCTTCGGCACAGAATCTCTGCCCATTGCCGAAGAGTTTGGGATTTCCAAGTACGTCTACATTGCTTCCAATGCATGGTTCCTTTCTCTCATGGTTTATTCTCCTACATTGGATGAAGAAGTGAAAGGAGAATTCGTTGACGAGAAAGAGCCGCTGAAAATCCCTGGTTGTAGGTCTGTACATCCCCAAATCGACATCGTCGACGGCATGCAGGACAGAACTAGCCAACAATACAACGAGCATTTGGGGATCGCCAGACGGCTCTTGCTTCAAGTGATGGAATAGTAAAAAACATACGGGAGGAGCTAGAGCCGAGGACACTGGCATCACTTAGATCTGACAAACTCCTGGGCCGATTTACGAAGGTGCCCGTTTATCCAATCGGGCCATTGATCAGGCCCAAATCCAATGCATCATTTGGTCCAAAGGAGAAGGTATTGTTTGATTGGCTAGACAAGCAGCCCAACGAGTCAGTGCTTTACGTGTCCTTTGGTAGGGGTGGCACCATCTCTTAGGAGCAAATGACCGAGCTCGCTTGGGGTTTGGAGCTTAGTAAGCAGAGGTTCGTTTGCGTAGTACGGTCGCCCATTGTAACTACTGCTGAAGCATATTTAACTGCAGGTAACGGTTACGACTTACGACGATGACAATAACCCGTTGAAGTTCATGCCTAAGGGGTTCTTGGATCGGACCAGGGGCATTGGTCTTGTCATCCCTGTATGGGCTCCTCAAGTGGACATCTTGGCGCATCGATCAGTCGGAGGGTTTTTGTCACATTGTGGATGGAGCTCAACATTGGAGAGCATCGCCAATGGAGTGCCGATGATTGCTTGGCAGCTCTACGCCGAGCAGAGGATGAGCGCCACGTTGCTGACGGAGGAGCTTGGCGTGGCAGTTCGGTCGAGGAAACCGCCGTGAGAGAGGGTGGTTGAGAGGGAAGAGATTAAGGAGATGGTGAGAAAGATAATCGATATCAAAGGGTTTGCTATGAGAGAAAGAGCCCATAAGCTAAAATCAAGCGGTATAGAAGCTTTAGGAAAAGGTGGTTCATCATATAAGGTTCTTTCTCAATTAGCAAAACCGAATGAACAATGAATGTGTATGCAATTTCAAATGGCGTGCGTCGCTGGGGTGCTTGCTGGGATCCAAACAGACCGTAGATCTTATTCTGGGCGTCCAGAGTAATATATTGGGTGCCCAAAGGTTTATGGCTCTTCCTGCTTTACGTTCTACTTGGATGAGTAGATTGCAGCAGCTTGTAGCTTTTTTAGTTTGGCTGCTTTGTATTTCGGTTTCCTCTTATTGGGGTCTTGGTTTTGTCCCCCTCGATGCATTTTTACTCCTTTCTATTTTCTTTAAAAAATTCAAATAAAGGGAAGGGGTGGATTCTCAGAGTGGGTGGATTCTTTATCTTCAGACTTGAGGGTGATACTAGTTTCCAACATTGTCCGCATCCAAAAAATTAGAGAAAAATTCACCAATGGTGTCTAGACACTTAGGAGACTTTCAGAATGATACCTAAATGTGATACCTGAACTCATTTTTTCGTATCAATGTCGTAACTACGACCAATTTCAGTCACGGAGCAGTTAAATTTTGCACGTACGATGCACGTGAGTCACTTAATGAAAACAAAAAGACCGATTTGCCCTCACAAGTTTATTTGAAAAATTCACCAACGGTGTCTGGACACTTAGGGGACTTTCAGAATGATACCTGAACTTACAAAATAATCAATGTGATACCTGGACTCATTTTTTCGTATCAACGTCGTACATACAACCAATTTCCGTCATGGAGCCGTTAAATTTTGCATGTACGATGCACGTGAGTCACTTAATGAAGACAAAAGGACCGATTTACCCTCAAAAGTTTTTTTTTTCCTTTTCTTTCTTTCTTTATTTATTATTCTTCTTTCTTCTTCTTTTTCGGTCTCTTTATTCTCTCCTTTTCTCCTTGCCAACACCACCGCTTTGGAAGAACCCACCATCGAATATGCAAGAAGAAAAATGGGGGAGAGCCACAACAAACTCCACCATTGCACAACTACGTCGTCCTCCGCTGCTTCTCGATTGTGTTTGGGGATAAGGACTGCTTCTTCCTCCACCGCCAGCAAAATCGTGGAGGTTGATTTTTATTCTCTCCTTCTCTCCTTGCCAACACCACCGCTTTCGAAGAATCCACCATTGAATATGCAGGAAGAAAAATGGGGGAGAGCCACATGCAACAACCTCCACCACCGCGCAACGACGTCGTCCTCCACTGCTTCTCGATTGGGTTTGGGGATAAGGACTGCTTCTTCCTCCACCGCTAGCGAAATCGTGGAGGTTGATTAACAAGAAACCAGAAAAAAAGAAGAAAGAAAGAAAGAAAAGAAAAGGGAGGGAAAAAAAAACCTTTTCAGGGTAAATCGGTATTTTTGTCTTCATTAAGTGACTCACATGCATCGCATCGCAATGGCTTCGTGTCGGAAATTGGTCGTAGGTACGACGTTGATACGAAAAAATGAGTCCAGGTATCACATTGACAACTTTGTAAGTTCAGGTATCATTCTAAAAGTCCCTTAAGTGTCCAGACACCGTTGGTGAATTTTTCAAATAAACTTTTGAGGTTAAATCGGTCTTTTTGTCTTCATTAAGTGACTCACGTGCATCACACGTGCAAAATTTAACGGCTCCTTGACGGAAATTGGTCGTAGGAACGACGTTGATACGAAAAAATGAGTCCAGGTATCACATTGATAACTTTGTAAGTTCAGGTATCATTCTGAAAGTCTCCTAAGTGTCCAGACACCGTTGGTGAATTTTTCCCAAAAAATTAATGCCTCCTAATTCTTCATTTACACAACACACACACACGCAGCAACAACTACATATTTACATGGCCCCAATCAACCTTTCTATACTATGGAGGGTAATTGAGGGTGTTATTCCGATCTCTCCTTATTATTGAGGATAATAATTGTATGGTATAATCAAGTCACCACTGGAATTTATGTCTTAGATCACACTCTCAATATACTAGGTAAAGATAACAAATAACGCTTTCTATAACCAGAATTTTTGGATGCTCAAACTGCTAATGACTTTGAATCATATAAATCCTCTATTTTTCTTTATGGCAAAACTTCCGACAAAAGTCGAGCTTTTGCACAGTTTCATGGGAGTGTATTTCAGTGGAGAGGATTGTATGCACCGACAGTGCAAGTGCACTGACGGTTATTTTAATCTCTAACGTGTATTCCATGCACTGTCAATGCATGGGTACTTGCAATATGAATGGAGGTAATTTTTTTGATATTAAAATATATAAAGGAGTGGATTAGATGAGTGACTGTTATTTTTTTAGAGATTAAAATAACCGTCAGTGCACTTGCACTGTCGGTGCATACAATCCTCTCCACAGTTTCATAACGTGAATGCTTTTATGCAATATATGTTTTTCTAGACAAGATTTTATGCAATATATGTTAATCACATTTCCTTGCTCTATGTACATCAATAATTCAAATCAATACCCACCACATCTGATCCACTAGCACTAAATTAACTACGTCATACACCCACGCACGCACACATAATTTCACCTAATTTGGGAACAGATGATCTTGATATTTGTAAGAGAATTGAATGTTCGTTGAAAATTTGAATCGAGTAATCTATGTGTAAGACCTAATGTTTTTTTTTTTTTTGGACTAGGTGAAGACCTAATGTTGGTGAAGCGCTTTTAACACTAGACATATTTTATAGTAGTAGAGCGTGCCATTAGCTTCAGCAACCGGCACACAGATCGAGCCGCGTAAGCACTAGCTAGTAGCTTTCTGTTTAATTTCTATAATTTATATCATCAAAAGCATGACCTGAAAAAAGTAGGGCTGGGCATCCAAAACCGAAGATCCGATCCCGTCCCGAAACCGTCCCGAAAATTGATGAAACAGGCCGGTATCAAAATCTGAAATTCACTGTTTAGGCCCGTCCCCTCCCGTCCCGAAAAAACGGGACGGGTTTCGGTTCTTATTTTCTTGTCCCGTTTGGGCCCGTCCCGTACCGATTTATATAAATATATATATATATATATAATATGTATAATTTATATTATCTTCACTCCTACTTTCTTTTCTGTCTTGGTCTTGTCTCCATCTCTCCCTCACCCTTTATTACTTTATTCTTCCCTGTCAGTTTCTTTTCTTTCTCCCCCCCCCCCCCCCCCCCCGTCTTCACCTCTCTCCCCAGTTTCTTTTCTTTCTTCTCTCTCCCCGTCCGTTTTCACCCCTCTCTGGCTCTCTCTCCCTCACCCTTTATTTAGCCCTTCTTTCCTCAACCTTTGTTCAGCCTCTATTTTTCAAAGACATCACCACTGCACTCCGGCATCCTCGGCCCACAACCATCTTCAGTCAACCTCGGGGCTCGGGGGCACCACAATCGTCGCACCACCCACAAGGAATGCCTTCCAGATCTGTTCCTATCGATTTTGATTATCTTTTTTAAGATCTGGGTTTTGTCAATTTGTGCATGTTCTATGGAAGAAGTGGTATCTGAGGTTAATTTTATTTTCTTCTTTTCTTGAGATCTAGGTTTGTAAAAGTTGAGATCTGGATGTGTAAAAATTGATATTTGAGTTGTATTTTGATTTTGATATGGAAGAAACACTTCTTTTATTTTTTTTGTTCTGGTCACAGAAACACTTTTTTTTTTCCTTAATTCACTTGGAAGATGATCTCTCAGTACTTAATCTACTTGGTTTCTTATGTTTCAATGTCCTCTACACTTGAAATTAGTGTCACGTAATATAGATATTTTCATATGTCATCTCTTTAGCTGCATCTTGAATGATTGAAATCTGGAAATTTTGGAATTTGGATACTGAAGTGTTGGGGAAAAAAAAGAGTCGGGTATCCTGAATTGGGCCCGGGCCCGACCCGATCCCGATCGGTTTCGGTACCTTCGGTACCAACTTTGAAAAACCGTAATCCCGTCCCGAATAATATTTTCGGTATCGGGTTCGGTATCAGTCAGTAACCGGCCCGTCCCGGCCCGTGCCCAGCCCTAGAAAAAAGTAAGCATATAATTGACCCACAAGGAAAAGAATGAAAAGAAACCCCCCACTATTACATATCTCCCCCAAAACAAACAACTGAATAAAGTGTGGACCGTTCTAGTAACTATATATTACTGTTTTTGATGTATAAAATGCTTTTAATTATTTTATTATTTAAATTAGATAAAAAAAATGAATCAATAAATAAATTGAAGTTAACCACGTGGTGTGGTGTATTGGTCGAACGGCCTAGTCTGGAACCCCAGGTCTAGCATTCGAATCCCAGCTCCATCCCATGGCCAACAGATTTGAGGGACTCTTTGGGTTCGTGCGTCTACGGTGCAATGGATTAGTCTGGTTTTGCCTGGCTTTCACTGCAATGTCGGTGCAGGTGTCCTGACGCTGGGATACCACTGTATGGGTGTGTGAATTACTAATAATTAACTACCTAATAAAAATAAATAAATAGAAGTTGTCAAGTGTCTTTATATTATTTTATTTATTTCTTGATTATTTAACTATTTTGCTTTTGATTTGTGAAATTTTATAATTTAAGAGATAGAAGTAATGAACCAAATTCACAAGAATCGAACCAAATTTTATTATTTATAGACAACTAACCAGGTAATCCCCCCGTGCGATGCTGCGAGATAACAAAAATGATCCCCTAAAATTATTTGCATATCTATTTAAAATATTCTCCGGGCGATATTGCAACTTTGGGATATCCTTCGGAGGCAGACATACTTTAACATTTGAATGTATATCATATCCTTTGTAATAGTCTGTTGTGCAAACAATGAGATTTAACCTTAAATTTCTTCAAGATTACTAAAGAGCTACTACAACTTATTTCTACACTGCACTTCTGGGGTCTGTAGCCACATGAAGCTTCTACTAAAGCTTCAGTGCTGAGTGCTGACTTCTCCAAACATGCCGATATTAGTTTCTTGAATAACTTCAAAAAGTTATCACTAAAAAGCAACTGTGTATAACCAAAAAATCCAAAATCAGAACAAATATGGACCATGTGATATGACATTATTCTTGGAAATTAAAGGGGGAAAACAGAGGATGAAGAAACAAATAACACAAATTCATTTACCTTGCATCTAGCATTTTTGAAAATTATGCTGTCCGCATTGAGCAAATCATCAAATTGGTCCAACACTTTCTTTACATCTACTATGGCCTTGCCAAATCCTTGTCTTGATCAGAGGAATATCTGGTTCAAGAAAATCCAAGTAAATAAATGAAAACTGAACCTAGAAAACTTTGGAATATCTGGTTCTATGTTATTTAGGACTTTACCAGATAATATAGTTTACTAAAACGTAGTTGGATTTAACTTACCTGGTATGTGGTGGGAATGTGGGATGAAGGACGTTTAACTCAGATACTGTTTTCTTCTTTACAGATTCCTATTCCTGATGGCTCATTATTTGTTTGGGCTGGCTTGCTAGGATTTCCATGGTGTAATAAGAATCCACAAATCTGTGTTTTAAAGTGTAATAGAGTTAGGGTTTGTACTTTGGTTTTGGTTAGGTTTTTTAGTTTGGTTTGTTTAGGTTTAATAAGTCCCTACTCTTTTGAGCTAGGGTTGGTTTCCTACTCTCTTGAGCTAGGAATTGGTCTAGGTGTTAAGCCATGTAAATGGTGTCATTCCCGAGGACGAGGACGATTTTGTTCAACTCTGGTTTACTTTTGTTGTCGATTTGCTGATAAGCGATCCTTTACACGTGGTCTAGCACCTTCGGACACGGTGTTGAAGAGGACGCTGTTTTCTTCGCAGTTGATTACGAGGGTTTTACTGGAATTTTCGGGTTTATATGCTCAACGTAGCCTTGGAAATAGGCGTTTGGTGGTTAGAGTTTGGGCCATTTGGCCTAATGGTATCTGTAACCGCGGTTTCTTGGGGTTTTGGTTCATGTCTCCCCCAATGTAAGCTTTGTTGATTAATGGTTATTTTCTCTTCTAAAAAAAAAGTGTAATAGAGTTAGAAATGTTATATTGTTTCTTCCTTTTTTTTTTCTTTTTTCTTTTTAATTTTTTTTTTATTGTGATATGTAGGTATGATTTAGATAATATGCTTACACTTCTCTGTACGATCTATTTGCATCACACAAAGAAAATATACTATAAGAATCATTAATAATGAACTAATCTGGTAACGAATCTTCTTTGTATTGTTGAATATATACTTTATAGAATCTATTAAAATAGTTTCATTGGCCTACATGTCTATTAAGCAATCTCAAGCCATGTTATCAAATTTAAATGTTTCTTTTGTAATGTACACAGCATGGCATCAGAATGGGTCTATTTTCCTCTTTTTTCTTCTAATCCCAAAAGAAAGCAAAAGATCACAGGAAACTTCCCAGTTCAAGAAAACATACAATGTGAACTAATTTTCAAAGTTAATAACAAATTTCAAGAATTCATGGAACATCCTATTGTTTGTCAATTGATAAAGCAATACCAGTATGTCATATTCCATGACCATTGTTTGGCACATTCCATGACCATTGTTTGGCAATTGATATACCAGATGGAGTTGAGTTATACCAGATGCTGGAATAACCCATCTTGCTCTCCTTATGATTAAAATTGCAGATTGGAGAACTTACAACCAGAGCTTTCCATTGCAAAGTTCCTTTTATCTCAAAATTATGAAACAGAACTACAAAAGATTAAAATGGTGTTCTTGATCTATTATCCCGATGTTTTTAAATTTCAGTAACTTAAGAACATGTAAGTACTTAATTAAGCATCTTATCCTAGAACTACATAATATGCAAAATATCTGAATAAGCCTGAGAAAATTTTCTGTCAATTGCAAAAGAATTAAGCTGTGGTGACCCGAGAGAGGGGTCCCACAACGCCGCGACCCCGAGCCAATGAGAAACCAGTAGAAAAGAATACTTCAATTTAGATTTAATTCGATGATTCTATTCATCTCACAATGGGGATATATATATACAAATACAAAGGAGTAGTCTAACTCTAATAGGAAACAATCTTTCCATAATTACAGGATATTCTAATTAAATAAAATCCTAATTACATATAGATTTACAGCGATTCTACACTCCCCCTCAAGTTGGTGCATAGATGTCTATCATGCCCAACTTGTCAACCAAGCTGTCAAATACCTTCCTGGACACTCCTTTAGTAAGAACATCAGCTAATTGCTCCTCTGAGTTTACAAATGGAAAGCGAATAACCTTTCTATCAAGATTTTCTTTAATAAAATGACGGTCAACCTCCACATGCTTTGTTCTATCATGCTGAACTGGATTATGTGCAATCTCAATGGCAGCTGTATTATCACAATGCAAATCCATAGGCTTTTTAAGCTTGTAACCCAGGTCCTTCAAGACATTACGAATCCACAATATTTCACATACTCCATGTGCCATACCTCGGAACTCAGCTTTTGCACTTGATCTGGCAACGACTTTTTGCTTTTTGCTACGCCAAGTGACAAGGTTCCCTCCAACAAAAGTGAAGTACCCAGATGTAGAACGTCTGTCCGTTTTATCACCAGCCCAATCTGCATCTGTGTACCCAACAACTTCCAATTCATCTTTTTTCTGAAACAGTAACCCTTTACTTGGCGCCCTCTTCAAGTACCTCAAAATACGAAAGACTGCATCCATATGCTCTTCACTAGGACAATGCATAAATTGACTAACAACACTCACAGCATAAGCAATATCAGGTCTAGTATGTGAAAGATAAATCAACCTTCCTACAAGACGTTGATACCTCCCTTTATCAGTTGGCACTTGATCAGGATAGATAGCAAGTCCGTGATTCATCTCAATGGGTGTCTCGATGGGTCAGCAGTCCAGCATCCCCGTTTCAGCAAGTAAATCAAGAACATATTTCCTCTGTGAAAGTGAAATCCCCTTCTTAGACCTTGCAACTTCAATACCCAAAAAATACTTTAGTTGTCCCAGATCCTTCATTTCAAACTCCTTTGACAAATACTTTTGCAATTCATTTATCTCCTTCGGATCATCTCCTGTAACAATCATGTCATCAACATACACAATAAGAGCTGTAATCTTACCATTCTTGCGCTTGATGAACAAGGTATGGTCAGAATTGCTCTGTCTATATCCAAAGGCTTTCATGGACTTTGAAAATCTTCCAAACCAAGCTCTTGGAGACTGCTTTAGGCCATACAAAGACTTCTTCAATTTACACACCTTGCCAACATCACTTGGGTAATTCTTAACACCTGGGGGCATATCCATGTACACTTCTTCCTCCAAATTCCCATTAAGAAACGCATTCTTCACATCAAATTGGTGCAAGGGCCAATCTTTGTTTGCTGCAAGTGAGATTAGAATCCGAACAGTATTAATCTTTGCCACAGGTGCAAAAGTCTCCTCATAATCAATCCCATAGCGTTGTGTATATCCTTTGTCAACCAACCTCGCTTTGTATCTATTAATAGTTCCATCTGCATTAAGCTTCACAGTAAATACCCAACGACATCCTACAGTCTTCTTTCCAACCGGCATAGGTACTAGCTCCCATGTTGCATTTTTCTGAAGAGCTTCCAATTCTTCATTCATCGCCTTGGTCCATTTTGGATTCGTCAATGCATCCTGCACGTTACTAGGAATAGATACAGTAGATAATTGATCAACAACAAGTGCATGTGACCCAGAAATCCTATGGTTAGACATAAAATTAGCTATAGGGCATTTAGCTTTGGCTTTGATATCTGGTTCATATTGTTTCTTAGGAATTCCCTTGGTAACCCTTTGTGATTTCCTAGGTTCGACACTTTCTAACCCAGAAGACTCATTAAAGTTTAGGGGTACCTGAGGTGGATCATTCTGACTGGGATCTTCAGTTGGTGAGGCAGAAGGGGGAATATCTTGTGTGTGAGCTTCAGATACGTCTTGATTTTGTTTCAAATTATCCAGAAAAGTTGTCTCTTCTGTCTCGGAATTCACAACGCTCTGTTCGGCAGTTTCAGCAGTTGCATTCTCTGTTTCGGAATTCACAACACTTTGTTCAGCAGTCGCATTCCTTGTTTCGGAATTCACAACACTCCGTTCGGCAGTCGCATTACTCCGTTCGGCAGTCGCATTAATATGGCTCTGATTCACGGAATGAGACATCAAGAGATATATGTATAGTGCCAGTAAGAGGATCATAACATCGATAACCCTTCTGGAAGTCAGCATAACCAACAAATATACACTTACGGGCACGGGGATCAAGCTCGCTACGTTGAGGCTTGGGAATATGAACATAAGTTGTGCACCCAAACACCCGGGGCTCCAAATTAGGCATAGAAGGGATGGTCAAAAGTGTATGAAGCTTCTGATGAGGATTCTGAAACTCAATCACCCGGGAAGGAGTACGGTTGATAAGATATGCTGCTGATTTCACTGCTTCACCCCAATAGGACCGAGGTACATTCATGCCAAACAAGGAAGCACGAACAACTTCCATCAACTACCTGTTCTTCCGTTCTGCTAAACCATTCTGTTGAGGAGTATAAGAATTGGAGGTTTGATGACGAATTCCATGTGACCGGCAAAACTCAATCATAGGGCCATTCACAAACTCTCCACCATTGTCAGACTGAAACACTCTGATGGATTGTTGATACTGAGTTGCCACCATTTTGTGAAATTCGGTAAACATTCCAAATATATCACTCTTATTCTTCAGTAATGATACCCATGTCATGCGAGTGCAATCATCAATAAATGTTACAAAATACCGAGCTCCAGAAAGAGAAGGAATTTTCGCAGGACCCCAGACATCGGAGTGAATCTTCATAAAAGGAACAGGACTTTTATTAAGACTTGGTGAATATGAAATACGGTGACTCTTGGCCAGTTCACAGATGTCACAGTGGAAATCCAAATCACTAACAACTGAAAACAATTGAGGTTGCAGCTTCTTAAGATAACGAAAGGATAGATGACCTAAACAGCGATGCCATAACCATACAGCTTCCTTTGCATTCTCTACCCCGTTGATCTGATTAGCTTGTCCCAAAAGATGCTTCTGTTTCTTTCCAGTCTCTGTCAGATCCAGATAGTATAATTTCCCCCTTCTAACACCATAACCAAGAATCCGTCGAGTCAGAATGTCCTGAAACACACAGAAAGACTGATAGAAGGTCACAATACATGCAAGAGCTAAAATAACTTGACCAACAGATAGGAGATTATAAGCTAGTGATAGAACAACTAAGACAGATTCAAGGGTTAAGGTATCAGATAAAGCAATAGAACCTTCTCCGGTGACCGGAGTTGGAGTACCATCAGCAGTAGAGACAACGTCTTGAGGGGAAAGTCTAAGGTTTTTCACAAGACTTGGGTCATTGGTCATATGGTCAGATGCACCTGTATCAATTATCCATGTACTATTAAAAGTAACCTTACCCTTCATACCTGACTGCGCTACATTAGCAGAGGCATTATCTAGGTAAACTTCCTCTTTAGTAGCAACAGCGGCCTTGCCCAGATTCTTTCGCGGTTTCTTGGTGAAGTCCCACCAATCAGGGTAACCAATCACTTCTTAGCACCGCTCCTTGCTATGACCTAATTCCCCACAGATAATGCACCTTTTGTTTGCATATGGATCTGGTTTACCTAGAGGACGGTGTGGAGAAGGTCCTGAGAAGCCTGGAGGAGGACCCTGTTTGTGTTGGGCCATAACAGAAAATTCGATAGTTACCGAATGCCCCATAGCCTGTTTCTCTGATTGCATCATTGAGAAATTCATGATTTTCGTAGGATTGGATTTTCAAGGGTTTCAAGATGGATATGAATGTTTTGGAAAAAAAGGTAGGGTGATGGTGGTTTGAAATTCAGGATGGTTTGATTTCAACGGTGGTGGTACGCAGTGGTTTGTGGTATTCTTCGGGATTCAGGGTTCAGGATTCAAAGGATGCAGCGCAAGTTCAAAGGATTTAACCTGCTCTGATACCAAGTAGAAAAGAATACTTCAATTTAGGTTTAATTCGATGATTCTATTCATCTCACAATGGGGATATATATATACAAATACAAAGGAGTAGTCTAACTCTAGTAGGAAACAATCTTTCCATAATTACAGGATATTCTAATTAAATAAAATCCTAATTACATACAGATTTACAGCGATTCTACAAAACCGACATGTCACGAATAACATCCCGATAACTCATCAACCCGAAATCGCAAGGCCTTTTGGGTTTAGGTTGTTGGTTTACAAAATATTTTCTTGGACAAATCATTCTAGCAACCGAACAACATATTTTCAAAGGCGGAATTTAAAGTGGGCTAAAGGATTTGGGCTTACAATCAGGGCCCAATTTGGAAAACAAACCACTAAGTAACAACTAGTATGAGAGATGTGCCCCAGGGTTACGGGCCTCTCGAAGTTTTGTAAATAAGCGAGTAGAAAACAAATAAACAAATCAGTAAGAAAGTAAATAAATAAGGGACTTCAAAATCCGATAAAGGACTAAGACCTTAATTTTGTAAAGACAAAGAGAAATACGCCAAGCCGAGCCATGTGCCTCCCCTGTATGCTCCCCGACCACATGCTCGAAACCTGCACACAGTTGTAGATGTGAGCTTTCGTCCTCGCATGCCCAATAGGGGCCGACCCAACCATGCTAGGTTTGAAAATAATATAATTGAAAATATTTACTACATAATATTGTGCACGTTTATTGAAATTACTTTAAAAAGAGGCAACCACAAACATTTATTCTCTGTTATAAAACATATGCAACATGCTTCACACAACTTAGAGCTCCGAGATACTTACCTGCCGGCTAATCTAAAATAATCGGTGACCGACCCGGTTCGTCATCCTTCTAGAACCGGCCAACTACTCTATAGTGCTTGTGACTATAAGTAGCGAAAGTGTCCATTTCATGGCCCTGAGTGTCCTATGACTGGTTCACTATCGGTACTCACCCTTCCTCGACAAACATAGGAGCGCAGCCCCCTCAGAATGTTCACAGTTATCGACACCATGGGATCCCTAGGAATCAACGCGTCTAGGTCTCATTCACTTCCAGGTCACAAGTACAAACATAAAATGGGTACAGTATCTCAACATACAAGTCTAGCCTCGATTTTTGCAATCAGCAATTATCAATTATGAAAACACAGGTATCACGAGGCATCGACTAATGAACAACCAAAAACGTACTTGCAGGCAACATACTATTTTACTAGAGCATACCACGTATTTCGAAAATCCTCTAACAAGGAAGGGATAACTCACCCTACCTGGAATTGGAGTGCTCGCCCAAACTTAGCTTCGTTTTCGACTTTCGATACTTCTTCTAAATTCAAGTGCACACACACGAGTCCTTTATAATAAAATTAAACCAATGAGTAACTTGGCGTCATTATAACTCAACTAACTGAGCAACCAAAGCATTTATTTAATTTCCTTAAAGTCCATCGGATTATCCTTTAACATAAAAATCTACTATCCATTCCCAAATAATCTAAATGATTTGAACCATTTGGGATATGGTGATCATGCTTAGCACTTTGGCCTTTATTTCTTTACCCTTTTTACTTTAAGAAAACAAATGACAATTTCTATTCCCGAACATTCCACTAAACATAATAAGCTCATTCGACATATGGTGATCATACTTCTTTCCTTAATGTAATTCAGGTCAACCAAGTTGACATTTTTACGTAGTCTTTAAACCTTAAGCAAATAAATAGCAGTTATCATTCCCCAACAATTTCATTCCTTAATTCCATTTCGGGGTATGATAGCTTTAGAGCACTTCATTTATAGTTTGGTCCATTCCCTTGACTGAGAATCCCCCTTTAACCTAAGTACGTAAATTCACCATTTTCATTACCCAGCCCATTTCCACCCAACATTGATAGTTTCTCACACTAAACATTTTCTTTCACAACAACGATTTAACTTGCAATTTACAACTTCTTTAAAAAATTCATTGATTTAGTCATTCACCTTATAACAATGACATTTCCAACATAATCGATCACTCAAACATGCATTAACCATTCAAGCAGCATACTAAATTTCACTTCAAAATACAATTACCACACCAAATCCCATATCTTGTCAGAGACCAATACTCACTGCTTCTTCTTTTCCAAAACAGAAACCAATTTCGTCGTAGCTGCAATTCCACCACCAACAACCTTTCAGATCCCTAATAGACAAAACAAGATCAATAATCCATTCTCAACCAATCCATATCAAAACAAGGTCTCGAGTTTCTTACCATTCCTCAACATCAACTTAACTGACCCAGCAGCTCCTCTCTTCCAAAACTCCAAAAACGCAGATTCCACAAACCTCAATTCCTCCAAATCGAATAACACATAATTAGGGCTTCCGGTTCATAACAAAATAAAGGCCTCAACTAAAGAGAGGTGTCGAAAATTACCTAGTTAAGTCAGTCTAAGAGTCTGGCGGTCGTGGGCAACGAAGTTACAAACTTTCATGCACGTGCGACGCTTGTAATGTTTCGGGGCAGCACCGAATTTTGGGGTTTTGAGGGTTGGAGATTTTTGAGGTACTAATTCTGTTTCTGAAGGTGGTTTAGCTTGCTTTGAGCTGGATATTGGAGAACATTGAAACCCAGTGCTTTGAGCTCTGGTAATGTCACTTAAGGGTTCCTCTGATGTCGGGTCGGTGGTGAGGATTCTGGGCTTTGACAATCAGCTTGCCCCGAGCTCATTGGTGGCGGCGGGAGCCAAGGAAATGGCCGGAAATTAGAGAAGGATGATGAACAGTGATTTTGCAGGTTTGGAGATCGAGTGTGAAGGTTGGAGCTGATGCATGGTTGTGATTTCTCTTTGGTTTTGGTTGGATTTGGATTGTGGTTCAACTGGTGGTAGCAGTGACGAGAGGTGGTGGCCGGAAATCGATGGAGGTTGAGCGGCAGCAACGTCGCAGCTTCAATGGTCGCAGATGGAGGCCGGAGGCGGTGCATGTCGATGGTGAGGCTTGGGCTTGGGTCGGATTTGGGTGCTGGATCGATTGGAGGTGGCGGTGTGGTGAGATGGTGGTCGGAGATGGTGTTCTCCGGTGGTTGCAGAGGGAAGAAGAGAAAGGGAGCGAGAGGTCGGGGGGGAGAGAGAGAAGAACGCGCGGCTAAGAAGAGAGAAAGGGGAGATTTTTGGTTTTAGGGTTTCCAAGTTCCTATTTATACCCATTTTGCCCTTGCGACAAATTATGGAACTCTCCTAGCTTACTGCTTTCAGTTTTGGGCTGGTAACTTTTCTTTTATTTGTTTTTCATCAGAAACTTCCTAAATTACTCCTCGACTTCGTCCTAGGCCCAAAACTCAATTTCGTAAAAATTAAAAATCCAGAACTTTGTTACAACTCAATTTATCGTATTCGAAACATCAACAAATGGTGCCCAAACTTAAATCATAAGGTCCAATAGGTGGTCTCGACATTAAAACAATCTCCAAAGTCATTTCCTCCACTAAAATCACCTTGCGGAAAAATCTTATTGGCAAGAAATTACTTTTTAAAAATTAAACAAAATTTTTCAGGGGCTCACATAAGCTAAGAAATACCAACCCATTCACCTGGGCTAAGCGAACGATAATATTCCGAAAATCTTTCACATTCACCAAGCACTTCACCCTTTGCTGGCCAGCACCTACAATTGGTTTTAAATAATGAAGGCTCAATCAATTGTTTTCTATTGAGCTACCAAGCAATAAAGTTGGGTAATCTAGTTAATAACAACACACACAGATATTGGTATAGGATATAGAAACAACAATAACAAAGAACAAACCTTCATACAAACAAAAATATCAAGCAAAGTGTATACATTTACATATTTAGAGCAACTCCAACAACTTCCCTATAATTTCTGTATAATAGGGAAGCAAAAGTCAAAACTTTAGCATTTTTTTCTTCTCCAACTCTAGTAGATCTGTTTTTACAGCAATCTCTAAAATCTCCATATTCTTTCTTAAAATTTTAGAGATTGTTGTAAATATAGGGAATTTGGTTTTCTCTTTCCACATTTTCCCTAAAATATGGATAGTTATAGGGAATTTGTTGGAGCAAAAGAGGCTCATTTTTCTCTAAAGTAGAGAAAAATTAAAATATGGGGAAGCTGTTAGAGTTGCTCTTATGTTAAAAGTATTCTGTGGCACATCTCACAGAATGAAGATTGTTGGAAAAGTACCTACGATAAATAATGTGTCACGAACAAAGAGAAGGATAAAGACACAGTTAACCCTTTCCCACATCAACTAATACAATTTCCTAAAACTGAAATTTATGTACGTACAAATTTATTACCATTTCAGGTGCATTGAATTACAACTAACATGCCAAAACTCATAGTCCTGCAAGCCTGAGAATATACACGACCCTTCAAGCATGAGTATGGAGAAAAAGGAACCAATCAAACAAATGAATCAACACAAACATTATTTATGTAGAAAAATTACCAGCTAATTAAGGAATCCTTGCGCTCCAACCAAATAGTAGCCAACTGCAAGACAACCATAATAAACAGAAATTAGATAAATTGTTAGCAGAGTAGAGATATGCCCATTAAAGAAAAATTAAAAAGAACAACAATGAGAGTGAAAAGTCATCCTTAAGATTGAATCTAAGATTGCAAATCTTTATTTTTTGGCATCAATTCAGCACTGTAAAACAATTATAAACCATTGTGACATGAAATTTCAATTCTCTGCTCATCCAATCATACCCAGAATCATAGTAAAAGTGATGAGTAATTGAAGCCAACAACACAAAGGCTACCTCAACAAATGAAGAAAAAATCTACAAAATTACATGCAACCAAATACCAAAAAAGAAAAATTCACCGATTTCTATAAATGATGATGATCAAGGACATAGCCACAACTAGGGCTACTTGGGCTATAGGCCAAGAAAAAATTTGGGCCAAAATCTGAATAAAAAAAAACACACACACACTGATGCTTCTCTGCTGTCGGTCGAAACTCCCACTGTCAGTCTCAAGACTCTCCCCATCTTCCGCTGTCCCGAGCTTGGTTCCGCCTTCTAGCCTTCCAGGCTCCAGCCGTGAGTCCCAGCAGTCCACCTAAGCCACCTCCTCCGCCACCGAGCCACCTTCACTACGAGTGTGGGTCTTTGCAACTCCTTCAATCCCTGAATCTCTAGTAAACACCGTAAACTGATTAGTGATTACCCATACTGAATTGCTGATGATGTTTGATAATTGGGAATGGTTTGTCCAGATTCGTGATCTTTGGTGTTTAGGGTGAGGTCGAAACTTGATGATGTTTGATAATTAGGAATGGCCATGGGTTGTCCAGATTCGTGAATCGTGATGTTTGGTGTTTAGGGTGTGAGGTCGAAACTTGGTGATGTTTGGTGTTTAGGGAATGGGTTGTCCAAATTCACGTGCTTATCATGTTTGATTCAATTGATTGTTTGGTGATGATGTTTAAACTTGGTGAGGTTGAAACTTGGTGTTTAGGGAATGAGTTGTCCACTTGTCCAGATATGTTTGGTAATGATGTTTAAACTTGATGATCTTTATTTATTTTATTTTTTTGGGTAAGGGTTGTTGATGATGTTCATCACGTTTGATTTCATTACTGATTTCATTTTGCTTAGGTCATTAACCATTTAATGAGCCTCCCACTGAAACCTACAACAACAAAAAAAGAGTTCTACACAAAATTTTTGTATGGCTACAATTAGCCCAATCCTCCGAGAATTTCTGGCTACATCCCTGATGATGATGATGATCAAAACCCAACCTTCTCAACAACCAACAATCAAAATCTCTACGCCAAAAAAAAAGCTCAAACATAGATACAATTCTAAAACACAGGTCTTCTTCCTCTTGAGTGCAAAACAAAATCACCCCTCTCTCTCTCTCTCTCTCTCTCTCTCTCTCTCTCTCTCTCTCTCTCTCTCTCTCTCTCTCTCTCTCTCTCTCTCTCTCTCTCTCTCTCTCTCTCTCTCTCTCTCTCTCCCTCCCTCTCTCTCTCCACTACGCTTTTTCTAGAAGCCACACAACAAATCTACACTACACAGGCCACACAACCAAGCGATGACAGACGGCAAAACGTGATTCAGGGGCAATACAGTCAAATCACTTGAAGGGTACTGTTCATTGCCCTCCCATGCCTTAGAACAGAGAGAGAATTAGGATGGGATTACACACTATAACAGATTGACATAGGGGTCATCATTTGGCCCTTAGGCCCTAAACCCGCCCGACCCGGCCCTTGCATTAGGGAGGGCTGGCACGACCCTTTTTAAAATAGGGTAGGGTACGGGCCATGAGAATGAAACCCGACCCTGCCCGTTTGAGCTCTTTAGGGCAAAACCTGGCCCAACCCTTTAGGCCCGCCCAAATAAGCCCTAATAATTTTCTATTTTTTAATTATGTTTCTCTTTTTTCTATAATATGCAATTTATCTCTTTCTTTGTAATTGATTTCTTAAGCTTTGTTTTCTTTAGTTTTTATTTTCTTTGTTACATAACAATTACTATTAGGAGATTTAGAGAGATAGTTAATTGAATATAACCACCTTAACTAATATTAATAAATGTTATAAGTTAATTCCCCATCGCAGCCCGCCCCCCCCCCCACCCCACACACACACACACACATTAAATATGATCAACTAAAAACAATGTCTTATATTACCCATATAACCATTGAGCCACATTTTGAGGAAAAAAAATTAATGTAAGTTTTTTTTTATTAAACAAAATAAGGCCCTTTTCAGCCCTATTTGGCCCTATTCGGAAGGTCAGCCCTTTCGGCCCTAATAGATCGGGCTTTTAGGGAGGGTAAGGGTTAGCATATTTAAGCCCCGGACCGACCCTAAATTTTGTTGACTTTGACTAGGCTCGGCCCGGCCTGACACGACCCTAAGACCTAAAATTTAGGGTAGGGGGATGACCCCTCATTGACACATGAGAGCAACTTGAAAACTCATAAGTGGTAATAATCTTGAAAACCAACTTCGTGATCGAGCTGTGAGCAGCCATATGAAACCTAGGGTTTTGAAGGGTTTCAGTATCAATGATAGCGGCGCCATCCTTCCGGTCTGCTTCCGTTGGGCTGAGGGGCGCTTGACGTCAGGCTTCCCTTCGTCTTGGTTGGGGTAAGTTTTCTTGCTGGATCATTAGTCTTTGGAAATTAGATTGGTCTACAAGAACGAGGGCTCGGGTTGGGAGACCAGTGCCGATCTTTCTTCCCGCCCAATTTTCCAAGTGCTTCCTGCATTGAGGTCGCGAGGCAAGTGGGTGGCCGAATTCGACTGGATCGGCGGGTTTCCCAACCAAATTCTTCTAGTTTTGGTGATTCGTTGATTGACAAGAGATGGTGTGGTGGAAGAGCCAACTACCAGAGAACCTGATGGCGACGGCAGCGATGGCCTGACAGAGGGACTGGGCTTTTGTTTATATAGCTTGAGTTTGGGCCTGGGCTCAATTCGAGTCAACAGATTTCAAAGAAAAGCAAGAATACCAACTTCTGGCCGAGGTTGTTAGCTGCTATATATATTTTAGTTCTTTTGCTATTAGATATTTGGAGGCAAGTCTTTTTTTGGTAGGGGTAATCTCTATAAGCTATTTTAAGATGTTTTTAGTTGTTATTTGAACCACAATTGTGTAGCGGTAAATTAGACTAGATGAATGTTTTTTTCTTAACAAGCGAGGTTGTTCTTGCTTCATGCGAGCGTCCCTATAAACTTTAATGAGTTTAGTATTAACTCAGATAGGTTCTTTGATTTTACCAGATTTCTTGTATAAGTGCATATATATTAGACTTTGTCCCATTTTATAGCTTGATATCTAATCAATTCCTATTTAAAAAAAAAAAAAAAAAAACGGCACATGGGATAAATGATCGGCACATGGCTTGACTCATAATCAAAAGCATGACTTCTCTGTGAGTATATAAACACCAAGAGATTCTGGACAAGTTCAAAACTTTAAACTCTCCGCATTTCGGCCTCCAAGAGAGAAATACTAGCTGAAATTGGTATGTCTTTTGTCATTTCTTGACTTTTTCTTTTATATAATTCTTGCAAATTAATACTGCTTATAGGAATATTTCATAAGACCAGAGTGATTTGCAGTTTTTTTTTTTGGTTAGGAGGCATCTTCATGCATGAATATCTAACAAATCAAATAGACCAGGTAAGGGACCGGTTAACAGTAAGTTTGATTGTGATATAAGGAAAATGGAGCACACTGCAGGAAGCGAAAAGTTTCTGCCTAATCCAGTCCTGCTGCAAGATGAGGAATTACACAAGGTTTTTTTTTTCTGATTATATATCTAGATCGTGCTAGCTTTGAATTAATTTAATATCTGCCCTATTCAGTGATAACTTAAGATTCCCGAGAGGGAGTTTTGAAAACGATACACATTCATGAAGCCAATTGATGCTGTTATATCGAGGAGATTAATTTTTTTTTACTGATATTAATTGCAGTATATACTAGAAACTAGTGTGTACCCTCGAGAACCAGAGCCACTCAAGGAGCTGAGGGAAGCCACTGCAGAACTCCCCAAGTAATTATCTAAGATTCCTTACACTTTTCGCTGTTGTACATTTGATTAACTAAACCATCTGAACAAGTCCATGTACATGTGAAGTGCTTTCTTTGGGACTGCACCTGATGCAGGTCAGCTAATGGCCATGCTCTTGAAACTTGTGAATGCAAAGAAGACAATCGAAGTTGGAGTTTTTACTGGATATTCTCTTCTGCTTACGGCTCTCACAATCCCTGACGACGGCAAGGTTAATTTGCTAGCTAGCTCTTTATTCCTAATCTGTGTGTGTGTGTAATCTGTATGTGTTTGATAATTAATCCTATATATATATATATATATATATATATATATATATATATATATGGTATTATAGGGTTACTAATTGATTTGATGGTGCAGATTATGGCCATAGATAGAAATCGTAAGACATACGAAATAGGCCTCCCAATCATACAAAAAGCCGGAGTTGAGTACAAAATCGACTACATCGAATCCCCGGCTCTGCCTGTCCTTGACAATCTTTTGGGAGAACCAAAGAATGAAAGTGATTTCGACTTTGCATTTGTCGATGCTGACAAAGATAACTATTGGAATTATCATGAGAGGCTGATGAAACTGGTGAAGATTGGTGGGATTGTTATGTATGATAATACACTGTGGGGAGGGGCAGTGGCTAAACCTGAAGACGCTGTTCCGGAGACCAAAAGGGAGCTGAGGCGGGCTACAATTGAGTTTAACAAGTCAGTTTCGGCTGACCCACGAGTTGAAATCTCTCATGCTTCTGTAGGAGACGGAAACATCATTTGCAGACGCATTTGCTGAGTTTCTTAATTTGATCTTCTATGAGTGAATAAGTGGAGGTTTATAGCTTCAGAAGCGCAGAACTTTAACCTGATTGCCAGCTCTTCTATGTTTATAGATGTCTTGGATTCTTTACTTGTTTCTTGGTGAAACTAAATGTTGAATAAGTACGTGATTGATATTAGGTCATCCTCTTTTTTGCATAGCTCTTTTTATTTTGTCATGCACATGTCTATGTAAAAACTCTGTAAATGACAAAATACTAATAAGATGATCTCAATTAATTCTTGATATTTATAATTTATTTTTTATTTTTTATTATGGCTTGCAAGATAAGAGTATGTCAATTTTACTGTCTTGTAAAAATAATCTCACTTTTTGCCGATTAAAATTATTTTCATATGTAGTTACAAAAACGTCTCACTTTTTTTTTATAAAAAAAATTTGTGCTAGTTAAAGAGAGTGAAATTTTTAATCAGGATGGGCAAACAGTCCCCAACTCGATCAAATACTAAAATACAACTACACTGCTCGATCCCTGGCATAATCTGAGTTGTTTTGCTAACTGTTTTTCATTCTTAGACTAGTCTCGCAATGCAGGGTCTTAGAATGGTATTGATTTTAACCTAATTTGTCACGAAAAGAAAGAAAGAAAGAGAAAGATTCACCAAAAAGACCAAGCCTAGAAACAAGGTGAAGTCTTCAGTATGCTATACAAATGTGTTGATTTTCAGTTTTTCACCGCCAAATACGTCTTTTATTCAAGGAAATGAGGAATAATATGTAGTTGCAGATCTCTCACGAGTACACACTCGGTCTGCTTCGGACGCATGCTCACGATCTTCAAAGTACAGCCTCCCTCCCTGCAAAGATGAGTTGTCGTATATACACTGGGTTAAATTGAGACTTCAAGCATGGTGCCCATCTCGGCGGCTTCTTTTTGTTATGACACTAGTACGTTTGAGGCATGACCAAGTGCAAAATTTGACTACACTAATTAAGCACTTGAAACATCATGAACATTACGTGCATACACATGGTTAGCTAGTCCACATATCTAATACCACGTATCAATATGGTGAAATATGACTGCTAGCTCATGCACTATTCTTTCCACCGCTTCATCAGTAGTATCTTATACATGATTGGTTATTCAATATTATATGATGCATATTTGTGGAGGTATACAAGTAAATCATGTCACTAGCTTTGAGTGACTACGTCAATCATGACAACTCTGATTTGCAAGGAACTAGTTTATATTGATTATTCACATGGCCAACACGGCAGCAAGCATTACTAGCTTCTTTTTCAGTTTTTCTACATAATATTTGACTACTAATTACTAAGCCTATTCCGTGATCAGCACGGCCACATTCCCATATGCTATTGGCCTCGGTGCTTTACTGTACAAATAATGAAAACTCATCTCATGTGCATGATCACTTTGCTAGTCAAAATACATTATGTTTTTCATACTTCTCCATGTTAAAGCATACAAATAAGTCATCTGTTTGAGCCCAAAAGTAATTTTGGCAAGATTTTTTAGTGGATTTAGCACAGCGGGCCGATACCTGCGGCCCAAAAATAAGTCTGCTTGGGTTTGGGTTACAGCTTCGCCTATTCCGTGATCCATAAGGAAAACGAAACCTTATTGGAATCAAGTGGCAGAGATTGAATAGGAAACGTCAATCAATAATCCTTCTATAGCAAGGAACAGTCGAAACCCTAGTTATAAATACCTGGTTTCAAGGACAAAGAAAGGACCTCTCTCTCAAATCAATCAATCCCAGCGATTACAAAGCCTCTCCGGAGCAAACATTCAACCTCGTTGAGACCCGGTGACCGCGCGCCAGTCCTAGTCTCTCCAAGAGCCGACTGTTAGTGCTACTGCCACTGATACTACCAGCGAAGCAGGGGTAACGCCCTCGCAACCCAGCGAAGCTAAAGTCACGCTTTAGCAAAACCCGTGCTTTCTCCAAACTTCCTAGTGATTGCTCTGCTCAGCCTACAACGTTGAGTATTGATTCGGTGACGCGAAGAGATCACATCCAAAGTTCTTATCCGTAAGGCAAGAAGTCCTTTCTCGGAAGGCTAGAGAAGAACCTTGTGGTGAGGTTGGTGCTCTCCTCGTCCACAACGCTTGAAGAAGAAGTCAGGTCAAGGGACTCCCCCGACGACTGCACCCCACTGTGCTGGCATGCCCGCGCACACGCTCAAAAGAGACAGTTTGCACTCCAACTGGTTTTTGGAGCCAAACATTTTGGCACGCCCAGTGGGACGACAATAGTGTCTCTTTGTGAACGTAGCCATTGGGGAGTCAAGCGAAAACCCTTACCAAAAGGTTTACGCTAACTGCTCAAAACATAAGACCTCCAGTTACAGACCGCATTCTCGCGCGGATTGTCGTGGTCTTTCTGAAGAACAAGTGACTCAAAGATTTTCTCGTCATTCCCAATTATCCGATACGTCAACTGAACGGGAAGAGAATCACCCGACCGCTACTGAGGGCCAGAGTGTCACTACTAGTCAGGCTAGTGAGCCTGTTATCACTACCGCTGTCTCCAATACAGTGGAAAGTGGAGAAAGAGAGGCTTTCGTTGCGAAGCCTATCCCAGAGGGAGCGACCTCCGAGGTAAGGTTCGCGATCATCATGGAGCCTATTGAAAATCATCGCAAGAAGATAGCCGCTGATTTTGAAAGGGAAACCGTGAAAACAGACCAGCTCATACGAGAACTAGACCAGCGCATTACCCGACATGCAGAAGATACTAAGCAACAAATCGCACAATTAGAGAATGCAGTAAGGGCTCATGCCACAGGTATCGCTAGTGAGCAGAATCAGTGCCAGAAAGAAATCATGGAGGATATCACGAACCAAACCAAGCAGATTGCGTCAGATATGGCAGGTCTTCGCAAGGATGGCGCTAACCTTGCAACCGAGGTGGCCATGCAAAGAGCCGAATTGAACCAAGTAAGAGAAGTTTTGAACAAAGCTTTGGGGGATCCTAACGCTATCCTTGGCTCCCTCGGCCAGCCGTCTGGTTCGGGCAAGTACGTGCCGCCAAATCAACGAGAGAAGGTTAGCAACAATACCGCTACACCTTCCGTAACCGTTGCTGCTACACCACTGAAAAATAAAGAGCAAGCTCTGGTTATCGGCGGCAGCAAAGAAAAAGCCACCTCATCATGCGGACAGACCACCCGACAGAAGCATCAGGCATCAAGAGTTGGTGGAGCTTCATCTGACTCTGCTACATTCGTTCAATACGACAGCGATGGGGTAGAAAACGTATACCAAGAACTGCCAGGAAGCTATTATGGGATTGACCAGGCTGGTAACCCGATTAAGATAACAGTCTTGGCAAAAGAGATGCCTATGCCAGCAGTGACTCTGCAGCAACAAGCTACAACCCGCGTTGTACATGTAGGAGAAAGGACAGCGACTGTAGACCAAGCAATACCCTTGCAAGCTGCTCACCATACAGTGGCGACGCTTCCTCCTCCTACTCCGGGCCCAGAATATGTAAGACGGGAAGAGGTAGAGGAGATGATCAGGCTGGCTAATCCTAGGGCCCAAATGGATAGGGTCTATGAGGGACCTTTCCCGCCGCATATAATGCTCGCGCCCTTTCCCAGGGGCTATAAAAATATCATATTTTCTACCTTTTCAGGAAAAGACACCGAGGATGCAGCCACTCATCTGGCCAGGTTTAGGGTGCAATGCGGCCAATACCAGAATGATGATATCCTCAAATGCAGGATTTTTGGCACTTCTCTTTCGGGAGCTGCCTTTAGATGGTTTTCCAAGCTTCGACCAGGAACAGTGGCGGATTGGCCCGCAATGGAAATGCTTTTTCGAGAAACCTTCGAAGCCATTAAGCCTGAGGTTGACTTGGCTTCTCTCACTCAGATGGCCTAGTAGCCTACAAAATCCACTGTGGCCTATCTTCAGCGCTTCCAAATTCAGAAAGCCAAGCTGAACGTCATCCTGCCTGAGAAAGAGTTAGTCAAGCTGGCGGTCAAGGTTTTGGAACCTCGTCAGCGACAGAAGCAACATGGCAGCATGATCCAGTCAATGGGAGAACTCATCACAGAGGTGGGCAGCTTTGAACATCTCCTCAGAGAAACTGACACAAGGAAGAATGCGTCCAAAGGGACATATGTACCAGGAAAACATCGCACGTGGAGGCCCTAAGCTACCAGCTAGCTACTTATGACCCTTACTACCATCGTCATAGCGAAGAAGTGGTTCAGGATGACGATGAGGAAGAGGAGAATGATGTCACTGCATATGAACTAACTGGGAGGAAGAATCCAGCCCTGAAGCAACTGAAAATTTCCAAGGAACCTGTCAAGCTCAAATCGATGGCCTTCACCAAACCTGAATTCGCGACATATACATATGATGCCAGTAAGGCACATGAGATTCTGGATGAGATGATCGCCGCGAAGATGGTAAAGACCGACTTTGGACCTTTTCCTCGACCAGACCAGCTGAAAGGGAAGAAGTACTGCAAGTTCCATAACTTGTGGAATCACAATACCGCGGACTGTGTGAAGCTCAAAGACCAGATTCAGGTATGGCTTAATAATGGCAGTTTGCAGGTGGAAGCTCCAGTAACGGCGGCAGCGCTTGTAGACCTGAACCCTTTTCCTGACACTGGAATCAATATGGTCGATGTGAACTGGGCCAAGCAGAACCAGAGGAAACCAACCTTAGACTTGAGTACAAAGGGGCGAGAAGGAAAGTCTGTCGAGGATGAGACCCCTGCCAAGAAGGAAGTTAAACCAGTTGGTCAAGCCTCGCATGTGGTCCTATGCTCGCGATGCAAAGAAGAGTGTGGCATCCAAGCGTCACAAGAAAAGGTCGAGCAGACATTTCGTTTTGGGTCTCTCCCGCCTATCAGGTGGGCCTTACCATCGCGAAACTATCAACCTTCTAGCCCAAGACAAAAAGAGAAAACGGAGTCACCACCATCCCCAAAGGACTCCAATTTGTTCAAGAAGTTGAGAGCGGCCGCGGTTGATCAGAAACAAGAGGAGAAAGCTACTAACAAGCGCAAAGACATTCTAACCAAGCCCTACATCCCGCCTGCTCCAGTCGCCACCATCAAGGAAGGAAAGTGGTACACCAGGGATAAGGGGAAGGCAGTGGAAATAAGCACTTCCAAGAAGAGGAAACTGCAGCGCAGGTTTGGGGAAGCCAAGCGCGCGCTAGAGGCTCTGGATCAGGGCCTGATCAAGCCTTCGCAATTATTCAAATCACCTGAACAGTATCAGAAGGAGATGGAGGCACTAGCTGCTAAGCCATTAATGGCTCCCCGCAGCCTTCAAAAACAAGCAAGCTCAGCAACAGAGGCATCTAAGCCTAGTGTTTTTTGCAGGATCACTGAAGACAGAACACCTCTGCTAGCTCGAAAAGAGAGTTCGCCGACTCGACGACTACATGTCAGGCGCAGGTTGTTTCTCGAAGAACCAGAAGCTAAATCCTCTGTTTTTGAGCGACTGGGGGGCAAGGACAGGACTACCGATACTTTACAGTGGAGACCAAAAAAGATCCAGAGTATAGTAGTCGCTCCCATAGCAAGGGAACCGAAGTCAGACTCCCCTAAGCAGGCTCCCGTGATACTGGAACATAAGCATCGTGAGGTAAAAGGCCTCACAGAGGAGTCGTTGGTAGACCGGTTGGCTAAGCAATTCAACACTGACACCCCTGTCAACGAACCCCAGCTTAACCTGGAAGATGACATGGAGGAGACCGACATGACTGACACGTCTTGCAACATGGTTTACGTGCTCCCTGCGAGGTATGCACTACCGGTCGCAGCTCAGGACTGCGTAGGGACTGAGGAAAGTAGTGCGCAGCCTTTGCAGATCACATCGGCAGTCACGACACCTATGGAAGAGGCTGTCTTTCCTGAAACGGAGGATGCTCCCAGCAAAGAATCCTTCATGAGCTTCACCAGGCCAACACCTGCTATGGTCCAACACATGAGACCTCTATATATCACAGCAGAAGTTGGCGGCACCAAAGTTAGCAAGATCATGGTTGATACCGGAGCTACTGTTAATGTCATCACTACCAGGACCATGCAATTGCTCGGAATCAAGAAAGAGAAAATCCAGTCAACGTCCCTCATGCTCAAGAACTTCACGGGGACTGTAACAAAGACCCTGGGCTTACTTTTCTTACGCATTAAGGTTGGCCCTACAGAGGGAGTTTATGCTTTCTCTGTGACAAATTGTTATGCGGCCTACAGTGCTATTCTGGGCAGAGACTGGATCCACCGGAGCTACTGCGTTCCGTCAACTCTCCATCAAGAACTAATTATGTGGAACATAGGGACAGATAAAGCAGAGGAGATTAAAGCAGATCCTCGTCCATTCCTAGTTTCCGAAAATTATGTAGATGCCAGGTACTATTTGGTGCCTATCACTCCATTGCAGGTCAGTAGCATCGATGACAAAGGCCGCCCCACAGGGGTGACGGCCTCTGAATTGGCACAGTTAAGGCTTACGCTCGTAAAAGAAGGCTTGGAAAGGCCTAGCCACGCTGTGCCCAAACCCTTAAACGATTAATGGATTACGACCTCCCAGAGGAAGGGATAGAGGCCTTCCACTTGCTGCACGAAAGACTATCATCGTACTTAGTGGAAAAAAGAGGCCTACAATCGAGTCGCAACCTTAGAGGCCGTCATTGAAGAACTCTCTGATCAGGAACAAGAAGATGAGGTAGATATTCAGCTCGTTCAAGCAGCACTGGACGATACACCTCCTAAGGTCAGAGATCCTACCGAGAAGGTCAATCTTGGAACAGCAAATGAGCCTATGGAAGTGGCTATCAGCGCTTACTTAGAGCCTAGCGAGAAACAGAGGCTCATTGATTTATTACTAGAATTCAAAGACTGTTTTGCGGAGAAGTATGAAGACATGCCCGGCCTGTCACCGGACTTGGTTTGCCATCAACTACCAACACTCCCTGACAAGAGGCCTGTGAAACAAGAGCCACGAAGAATGAATTCAGAAACCCAAGTCCTCGTCAAGGAGGAAGTCGAAAAAATGCATAAATCAGGCAGTATCAAGGTAGCCAAATACAATCAGTGGCTATCTAATATAGTGCCTGTTCGCAAGAAGAATGGCAAGATGAGGGTCTGTGTAGACTACAGAGACCTTAATATCGCTACACCTAAAGATGTCTACCCCATGCCGATCGCGGATATGTTAGTAGACACCGTAGCAGGACATGAATTGTTGTCCTTCATGGACTGCACCGCAGGGTAACACCAGATTCCTGTCGCAGAAGAAGACAGACATAAAACCTCGTTCCGGTGTCCTGGGTTCGCGCGCGTTTTTGAATATGTGGTTATGCCTTTCGGACTGAAGAATGCTGGAGCAACGTATCAGAGAGCCATGAACCTGATCTTCCATGACATCCTGGGGAAGATCTTAGAGGTTTACATCGATGACGTAGTTATGAAGTCTCAAAAGAGAGGGGACCACATCACAGATCTCAGAAAGGTATTCGAGCGCATGCGGCAACACAACCTCAGAATGAATCCCACTAAATGCGTTTTTGGAGTTCAAGCAGGAGATTTTCTGGGATTCATTGTCCATCAGCGAGGGATTGAGGTCCCTGAAGACAAGGCAAGAGCAGTCATCAATGCATCCCCTCCGCGAACGAAAAAGGAATTGCAGCGTTTGCTGGGTAAGATCAACTTTCTGAGACGTTTCATCTCTAACTCTGCAGGTAAAATCCAGCCCTTCTCTCCATTGCTGAAGTTGCAGGGTCAGAACGAGTTTGTATGGGAACCTAAACATCAAGAGGCTTTTGACAAAATCAAGGCCTACCTAGAGAGCCCGCCAGTGCTTGTTCCCCCAAGAGCTGGATTTCCATTGAAGCTATATATTTCAGCAGCCGAGGCTTCCATTGGCAGCCTACTCGCCTAGGATGATGAGGAAGGCATCGAGCACGCCATTTTCTACCTCAGTAGGACGCTCAGAGATTGCGAAACAAGGTATACTCCTATGCAAAAGCTGTGTCTTACATTGTACTTCTCAGCATGCAAGTTGCGACACTACATGTTATCCTTTACTACTTGCATCATCGCTCAAACCGACTTGGTCAAGTACATGTTGTCGCGACCTATTCTGAGAGGTCGCATTGGCAAGTGGGTACTGGCCCTGTCCGAGTTCTCGCTACAATACGTTCCCCAGAAAGCAGTAAAGGGACAGGCCATCGCAGACTTTCTAGCACATCGCCCTATGTTGGATATCCCCACAGTGAAGGAGTTAGAGATAGCGACCGCAACTACAACTCAACCAGACTTGGCGCGCATTCCAGAGTATGCCATATAGTATCAAGCCGCGATCTCCTTGCAATCGTGGGTATTGTTTTTTGATGGCTCAAGAACTGAAACATTAGCAGGGGCAGGGATTGTTCTGGAGAACCCGGCGGGCGATCACTTTTCTTACTCTTTCCAATTGGAGTTTCAGTGTACGAACAACCAAGCAGAGTATGAGGCCCTTATTATTGGCCTGGAAGTCCTACTGGAATTGGGAGTAAGAGACGTTCAGGTACGTGGCGACTCTCTGCTCGTGATAAATCAGCTTCAAGAGAAATACAGGTGTGCAAGCTGTTTGCTCGTACCATACTTGAATCACGCCATTGAGCTTCTGGATCAATTTGATGGCGCGGATTTGGAGTACATCCCTCGCGAGCGCAATTTCACGGCCAATGAACTCGCTCAACTGGCTACAAGCATTACATTGAAGTATGGGGTTTGCGAGCGCATTCTGAAAGTCGAGCGCCGCACACTGCCTTCATGGCTCGGGCTGCCGGACCCGCCTGCTGATCCGGTCGTCTCGGTCCTAGAGCCTATTGATGTCGATTGGCGCATTCCGTTGATCGATTACCTCAAACAACCAGACCCTACAGCAGACAGGAAGGTTCGCTTTCTTGCCTTAAATTACTTCCTCAGGGGTGACGAGCTGCGACGATGTAGGGAAGATGGCATAGACTTCCGGTGCGTCTTTGGACGCGACGCAAAGCTATTAATGCGCGAAGCACACACAGGAGTGTGCGGAGCCCATCAAGCGGGACCTAAGATGCGTTGGCTCATCAGGAGACAAAATTATTATTGGCCCAACATTTTGAATGACTGTATCACATTCGCCAAAGGGTGCTAAGACTGTCAGGCACATGGTCCAGTCCAGCATATCCCCAATATTCCCATGCAACCTATTATTAAACCGTGGCCTGCACAGAGCTGGGCATTGGACTTGATTGGGATGATTCACCCCCACTCCTCTCTACAACACAAGTTCATAATCGTGGCTACTGATTTCTTCACTAAGTGAGTCGAAGCAGAGCCTTTGAAAGAGGCTTCAGGTGCCACCATTCGCCAATTCATTTTTCATAACATCATCTGCAGGTTTGGTATCCCTGAAGTGCTCGTTTCAGACAGGGGAGCAGCATTCATGGGAGGTGCGGTCGAACACCTTGTCAATGAATTGGGCATCTAGTTCATCCACAGAACTCCATATTACGCTCAGTCAAACGGACAAGCGGAGGCTAGTAATAAGATTATTATTACCCTGCTAAAGAAGATGCTGGTTGAAAACCCTCGCCAGTCGCACGACACGTTGTATGAGACACTATGGGCTTATCGCACCTCAAAAAGGAATCCCACCGCTACAACACCCTATGCACTAATGTTTGGCCATGATGCAGTTTTACCCTTGGAACTCAACGTTCAATCCTTACGCGTACAAGATCAACATTACTTGATCGGTGAAGATTATGTCCAGGCAATGTGGCAAGAACACGAAGATCTGAGCGAGCAGCGCTTAGCGGCTTTAGATAATTTAGTGATGGAAAAGCAGTGAATTGCCCGCGCCTATGATAAGAGGACGCGTGGCCGTAGTTACAAAGAGGGGGACCTTGTTTGGAAAGCTGTTTTGCCCTTTGGCGAGAAATTGACCGGTCGCGGTAAGTGGACTCCACGATGGGAAGGACCCTTTGTTGTCCACCGTATTATAGAGCGCGGGGCTTTTCACCTCAAAGATTTGGATGGTGACATCCATCGCAATCCCATCAACGGGCGGTTCCTGAAGAAATATTACCCTAGTGTTTGGGAGTTCGAAGATCAACCGGATCAACCTTCTTCCCAGACAGGGGGGCAACCATAGTCTTCATCGGCTCGCAGCATCTATCTACATTCCGGCCTTTTCATGTGGCCTTCGTCTCATGTATTTGCTTCACCTACGAACACTAAGGGGGCAGCACTCTAGACATCCAGGCCTTAGTTGAGGCCTTATTTTATAACAATTTCATCTTTAGTTTTTGTTGTAACTTTCTTTCTTTCATCGTCCTTGACAATGTGTGTTAAGAATATACATGATGGCCTATACATGAGGCCTTATTTTATAACAATTTTTTCGAAATGTGCTCGAAGAAACATTCATTCATAAAGTGGCTTTGCGGCCAAAGGCAGTACAAATCAAAACGGTTACAGTCGCAATTTTAAGGCCAAATGTGGCTTAAAAAATCATAAGGATTGCAGATCTTCTAAGAGTTTCTGGATCTTGTGGCGACAAAGGGGCTATGATGTGACCACTCGTGCTCTTCCTCTCTTCACCCACATGCCTCCTCTGATCTGAGTCGCAGCTGCTATTGTCTGTACCGGAGGAAGAGGGAAGGAAATAATCCATCGCAACCTTTCCAGTTGATTATCCTCCGGGATGGAGATGGTCTTCAGAGAGAGCGCGACTCACAACCACATCTACCTCCAGGGGAAAAACGGAATCCTGATAGTCAGACCCCGGAGGTAGGCTGCGGAAGAAGAACGATAAGCCTCAAAGTGGCCTTCCGCCCTTCTCCCTCCTGCTCCACGCGAGAAATCTGAGGAGATGGCTCCCTCAGAATCTGGTTCTGCCGCGTTAGGAGCACTACGTGTTCTTCAGTCTAACTGAAACCGGTGAATCCCATCCAGATTTCCAGAGACCAAAGACATGCGACTGGACCTGAGATTAGGCCATAAGACCTACTCAGGTTTTGAGATTAAGCCATAAGGCCTAGGAATTTGAGGCTAAGGGTGAGATCGTGAGGAGAAGATTTCAGAAACTGAAGGAAGAGAAGTAAGGTTTGCGAAACTATCTCTGGGAGAGCCATATTTGCTTATGTTTACCACTTTTTCGAAGTACAGGTATTTATAGGGCCACTCTCAGTAGCCTCAACCGTGCGATGGGCAGTTGAAATATTTTCAACTCCATCAATAAGAGTATCAATGGAATTGAATGCTAGGAACTCGGAAATGAAGGTCTCCTCATGCAAATTAAACGCTGAACAGTTCAAAAAATTAAACGCTGAACAGTTCAAAAAATTTAAACGCTGAACCGTTCAAAAAATTTTCAAACAGTGTCAATAGCAATAAAGGCAAATTAAACGCTGAACAGTTCAAAAAATTTAAGCATATATTTGGGCCAAGCAAAGTGGGCTAAATATTTAATAATAATAATATTGTTCATACAAAATGGGCCTAATACTAGAGGCCTAAATTTTCCAGCCCGCATGAGTTAAACGAAGTAAATGTTCGTCCAAGCGAAAACTGGCATCGGCAGCGGCTCGCTCCGCCTGTCGGACCGCCTCGCGAGCTTGAGCTAGATTCTGAGATAGTATTTTGGAGGCCGCTAGGGGTTGCTCCAGCAAGGGCTCCTCATGCTCAAGCCAGGCCATCACAGCAATCAGTTGGACCTGAAGATCTTGGATTTGGGACCGGAGATGATTTTGCGTGATTCGCAAGTCTCTAACAAGGGTATCCCTATCTCCTAGAAAGTCACGAGAGGAGTCCATTTGTTGGGCGAGGCCCTGATAGTGGGCCTGGGCTTGTCTGGCTTGCGCAGTCGCGGCCGCCCTTTCATTAAGTCGCTGGGGAAGATTCTGTAGCAGTTCGTCTATCTCAACGAACTCGTTCTCAGTAATGGCGAGATCGCGACGAAGAACCCTCAAATGTTCCAGAGCCCTGACGGATGCGCCAGGCAGCAGGATATCGGAACTCAAAAGACGGTGAAGCCCGTCCCTGGCTTCATCTATAACTCCAGGAGGAGTCACCTCAAGTACGTGAGCTAGCCTTTCCAGTCTGGAAAGAGGCACAGGCAGTGGATTTGGAGCAGCAGCAGTAGCAGCTTCTTAAGGCTCCACAACAGGAATCGCTTCCAACACCGGCTCGACGTTTACCCATTCTCCTACTTCAGGAGCATGGGGGGCAGGCTCTTGGTTAACCACATCTTCACTAGTTGAGTCAGCGGGATTGGCGCCAAGTACTTCCACAGCGACAGCTATTTTCCCGACAGGACCAAGATTCTGATTTTAAGGAGGGATCATTAGAATGTCTAAAGAATAAGACAAGAATCAGAACATCATGTTTGTTAAAGAGAAACATACCTCTACGGCCGGAGGCTCGAGAGGGGCTGCTATCGGCACGGGTTCTTGAACCGCCTCGCCAAGAATTGGGTCAGGCGCTATTTGTGCCAGGATAGGTGTGGCGTTTAGTTCCTCACGAGTTGCGTCCGAAGGAGGCATTCTCTCTTCCACTTCAGGCGAGCTATCATCTATGACCTGCACTGGGATCAGGGCCAATTGCATATTGCTCGCAACCCTGGCAGGAGGTGGAGGATTATTGGAATCAGTGGGCGCCTGGGCCTGTGAAGCAAAGGTGCCTTCACTAGCAGCTGAGGGACCTTCCCCAGTTTGTCTTGAGGACCTATGACGAACCTGCAAGCGAGGATTGTTATTTGGTCGCACGGAATGAGAGGAAGATTCCAATATACACTTTTAGTTTCTTACCAGTCGATCAGCGATTGGTTCATCTTCCGCACACGGATCAGTTCGAGGGTCAGAACGACTGCGCTTACGGACCAAGATAGTGGCGATCTGCCGGGGTCAAAGGATTAGACTTGATTTAGAAAGAAAGCATTGTTTTCTTTTTTGGAAACAAGAGAGTTCTTACCGTTTGCGGGTTATCATCGTTGGAAGAGGAATCTTCGACTTCAGGCTCCGTCATTACTGTTTTTTGCTTCCTGGACTGGCCAGTGGCTGGGGAAGCATTAACCGCGCGACTGCCAGAAGGTGGCACATTTCCCTGGTGCAGCAAAGTTTAAGTTAGAAGGGAAGAGTGAAAAGAAGGAATAAAATATAAACCAAGATGCTTACCTCTTGAGGGGGCTCGCGAATTACGATACCAGCCTGGGCCTGGTGCGGGGCTCACACTGGTTGCGGGACTGGCTCAGGAGGAGGCGGAGATTGTGCAGCATCTTCAGAAAAGAGGTCAAGTAGCTCGATGTCAGCAGCATAGGGATATCTCAGTTCCCCAAAGATGGTCACGAAGAGTTCGTCATACCATTGTCTCCAGCAATTGACAGAAACTTCTGCCCACCATTCCTCGTATCCTTCTTCAGTCCCATCCACAGCGTTGATGTCCTTAGCCCAATCAGGAAGATCAACCAGTGCAAGCATGCTTTGTACCGGCAAAGGCCCAGAAGGGGACCCAAATCTACGCCAAGAGGTGTTGTAGTTCCAGGCATCATACAGCGGGAATGGCACTAATTGGACGAGGCCGAATTGGCGAGCGAAATGGTTAGAAGCGTAAAACTCATAACTAAGTTCCTTGGCGGCAATCCTAATGTCTGAACAGGAGATCGCACGGCGAAAAGCAAGCGCGCGCGATCGCTGTAGCGAGGAGCGCTAGGAAGGAATCCGTTTTCAAGCGGAGCTGGGTATCTTCTACCCAGTACTAAGTCACAGAAGGGAATCTCATGTAGAAGGTACAGATATGTGAAGCACTCGGAGTAAGGAGGAGATGAGTACCTTTCTTCGCGACTGAACCATTGACCCAAGAGTTGGTCAGCCGGTGGAAGCAGCGGGATGTCATCGCGACGAAAATATGGAAAATAAGTTTGTATCCAGAAGTCAAGGATCCAAAAAGGGCCAGAGATGTTAGTCTCGAAAGGATGCATAGTGGCCTGGTACAGAGTGCGATAGAGGGCGCCCAACATAGGTTGTCCGAGCCCGACGCGGCGGCCGTTCTAGAGGGTCGTTGCCAGAAGAGTCCAAGCACCAGTGCGCTTGCAGGAGGAAGTACAGAAGATGAACTTACAGAGCCAGTACTCTAAGAAAGCAATTCCTCCAGTCGCATTGTGCTCACTGCTGTAATAAGACAGCCATAGTGGATAGGAGCCGCTGTGAGCGCTGCGACCGTTTTGAGCCATGGTTGAAGTGAAAGTGACAGAGTCAAATTGGCCATGCAGATAAGGCTAGCCATCAATGGGTAGGCCAGTGATGGTGAGAATATCCAGTAAAGTGATACTCATTTGGCCAAATCGAAAATCAAAGGTGTTTGTGGCGGTATTCCAAAAACAGAGAAAGGCAGCGAGCGGTGAACGATTGCCACCGTGCGGAAGACGAAAACAAAGATCAATAGTGTGAGTGATACCTGCCGCGTTCCAGCGAGCCAGATCTCGCGTCCAGGCTTCGCGATACCAGAAAAGCTCCGCCGCTCTGATAGAGGATGGCCAGTGCCCTATTTTTGCTCGATGATTCTGGGCACCCCAACTATTGAAATCTCCAAGAGTCCTTCGGAGGACTGGGATGGGCCGACGAAGGGGCAGGCCATAGAAGGCGATGGCATCGGCCGGGATAGAGTCTCGCGGCGCTAGGCCCAGTCCGACATGGTGGTTTGAGAACTGGAGGAGTAGGGGTCTCTGAATAGTGGTGTGGAGACGAATGCGGGCGCCAATGTTGGTTCCCCAAGAGTGGGCAGCCTGTTCATTCAGTTCTTCTTCTTGATCGATGACTATCTTCTTTGGGGGAGCCATTTCTGGGTTTCTATGAGGAAGAAATTGGCAGTAAGAGGGTTTCTGGGTTTTAGGAGACTAAAAGAGTTTCTGATGTGACAGGTCTGAAGTGGCTGCAGGTTTAAATAAGAAATTTTGTGAGGGAAACGATACGACAGAAAGGCGTTTTCACAAGTGAAAGGACGCAAACCTCATTAATGATATCGTTTCAAGCAATTGGCGTGTCGTTTTAGCCCCCTTCAATCAGTTACATCTTCGCGAGCCTGATTTCGGGGCCTGGGGGCAATATTTGAGCCCAAAAGTAATTTTGGCAAGATCCTTTAGTGGATTTAGTAAAGCTGGCCAATACTTGCAGCCCAAAAATAAGCCTGCTTGGGTTTGGGTTACAGCTTCGCCCATTCCGTGATCCATAAGGAAAACGAAACCTTATTGGAATCAAGTGGCAGAGATTGAATAGGAAACGTCAATCAATAATCCTTTTATAGCAAGGAACAGTCGAAACCCTAGTTATAAATACCTGGTTTCAAGGACAAAGAAAGGACCTCTCTCTCAAATCAATCAATCCCAGCGATTACAAAGCCTCCCCGGAGCAAACCTTCAATCTCGTTGAGACCCGGTGACCACGCGCCAGTCCTAGTCTCTCCAAGAGCCGACTGTCAGCATCACCAGATCAATCCGGCGACCGTGCTTCCAGTCCTAGTCTCTCCAAGAGCCGACTGTTAGTGCTACTACCACTGATACTACCAGCGAAGCAAGGGTAACGCCCTCGCAACCCAGCGAAGCTAAAGTCACGCTTTAGCAAAACCCGTGCTTTCTCCAAACTTCCCAATGATTGCTCTGCTCAGCCTACAACGTTGAGTATCGATTCGGTGACGCGAAGAGATCACATCCAAAGTCCTTATCCGTAAGGCAAGAAGTCCTTTCTCGGAAGGCTAGAGAAGAACCTTGTGGCGAGGTTGGTGCTCTCCTCGTCCACAACGCTTGAAGAAGAAGTCAGGTCAAGGGACTCCCCCGACGACTGCACCCCACGGTGCTGGCACGCCCACGCACACGCTCAAAAGAGACAGTTTGCACGCCAACTGGTTTTTGGAGCCAAACATCATCTTTGATTTATCAAATTAATGAACTCAACCGTTCATCATCTATTTTTCTAAAGAGGCTGGATCCCACTTGAAATTTTGGACTTTTCATACTTAGACAACGTAGTACATCATTCTTACAAGAATTATACCACTTAGAATGACACCATATACGTTCTTATCTAGTTATCTCACTCTCTTGCAATTATAGCTAATATCATATCATGCCTTGCAGGACTTCATAACATAAGCACCACATGCTGTAGAATTAGCAAAACACTCTCTATGTCATGCATGCTAGATATAAGCCATACTTTAAATATCTCCATGAATATTCTCAAGAATGTTTACAATATGGAAAATGTTATTAGCATCTCCACTACAAATACATGCTAAACACATATGTCATTTTTGAAGTGTAATCAATTACACATGTCATGTTTCAAATTAATTGTAAACAAATTAAACTACTACATATATACATGTGACACTTGTTAAATAATTATGAATTACAAAATAATTATGAATTGCATAAATTATTTGTGATCACCAAGGGCTTAGACTTGCTTGGGTTACGATTTGTTTGGGTATCGACCATAGCCACAACTTATTAGGGTCACGCCCTCATGCTCACATAGGGTCTACTTGCTCGCTCACACCTAACTCCCTCAAATACAATCCAACTCGATCGAACTCGATTAGATAAGCTCCAATAATTAGGCCCAATAGTTTCAATACCATCATGCATGCAAACCTATTTATAAGATTGATATGGACACCCAACACATAAACAAACTTATTTATTATGCATCTTATATCTACATAATGTTACATGTTTAGTACTTCTATTGCTTAAATTCACATGACATCTCTTACATGAGATTATTCATTACTTCTATATATTATTCCTTAAATGAGATTATTCATTACTTACCTTTGAGAAACTTTAAATTTTATTGTTGTTGTGTGTTTGGTATATTTATATTGACCATAGATGCAAGCTAAGACAATCAAGAAAACGTGAATCACTTCTTATAATCCAAGAGCTCCACTTCATGTGCCAAAATTTAACCCTCACTTTGGTGTACCTCACACCCCATTTCATAATCAGGTATGTATTCTAGACTTTACTCTAGATGGTTATTGTAATCAGGGGTTTTGGCTCAATGTCCCCCCCCCCCCCCTTGTATTCGATTGTTTCATTAATTAAGGCTTAAGGGTAGCTGCACAAGCCCTTTATTTCAAAAATAAAATAAAATAATAAGCACTTAAAGGTTTCTTATTCTTAAAATATATATATATATATATATATATATATATATAAGCACTGTAACATTTTATCTTTTCTTTTAGGGTAATTTAAGTTGGATTTTGGGAATCCCAATTTTTGTTTCAATTATGGTGTTATGCCTTTCTCAAATCAGGTATTTGTTATCATATTATATCGTTCAAGTTGATGTCATGAAACATTGATTACATTATAACTTTCAAGCTAATTTGTTCCCTATTTTGTACAGAACTCCTGCAAGTACTAATAGAAGAGCATTGTGAAAGGAAGAAGTCTACTCTGGTTCTAAATGCCCTTTTGGCCCGTCCTTTTGCGTCCAGCTGTGTGAGATATGAATTGGTCAAGATCGGACTTCAATTTTTTTTTTTTTTGGAATAGCTAGTTTATGGGAAAATTAGCAAACAATCTAGTTTCATCAAATTTAGTTTGTATGAAGCTGAAGTTATCGTAATATATGTGCTCTTTACCAACTCTTTATTATTGGAATATGAAGCTGTCATTTTACCAAGTTTTTCTTACATAGCAATTTGACTAGTCTTTATTTCCTTATGAAATGAGTATGTTGGATGTTTATGCAAAAGTTTTCTCCTCTTTTGTTCCTTTCTTTTCTTTTAGATTGGAGATTCAATTCATTGATGAAGGAAAGCTTATAGCTAGAATAGAATAAGAGACTTAACATGGAAAATCTAATTCATTTATCGAAGGGAAGTTAACAACCATGACAATGCATGAAAATTGAAAAGTGAACCTATGAGTAAGGCAAATCAAATAACTAGCCATTAAGGTCAATGATCCCTATAGAAAACTCTGTCTACTTCAATTAGGCTGTGCCTAGCTTGGCTACTAAGATCGTAACCAAGATTCAAGCAATCACTACACAAAAAACCCCCAATGTCTTCTACCAGTGCTCCAATTTCACTAAGATTATGTCCTTGCTTCTATACTTCTTGGATGAGATTGAGATCATTCCTTTTCAATTTCCAAGTGCAATAACTTTGTTGTTAAACAATTTAATGTAAAATAATGCCACAATGGTTACTAAAAGAGGGAGAAAGAAACAGAGATCTTCACTATAGGAAAAATGGTCATTCACGACACGTGATAAATGCGCGCCATAAATGAGTATCATTTAAGGCGTGCATTAAATACACGCCGTAAAACTCTCATTTTTAGAATAAAATTTAGGGCGTACGTCAAAAGCACGCTATGTTTATGTAGTAAAAAAGCGCTAGAAAATTTGTTAATTATCTCTCCCTCTCATATCAAAGGTTTAAACCCCGTTCTCCCTTATCTGATCTCTCTCTCTCGTCTGATAAGGGATGAGAGCCATCGATTTCTTCTTCTCCCAAAAGCCTTGAGAGCCGGGCCATCCTTTGTCTCATTTCTCCTCCCAAGCACCGCCGAGATGGAAGACGTTGTACAAAGTTGCACCTACATCACCGATTACCGCAAGAGCTCGAATCACGAGTCCGCCGAGATCAGATTCATACTCCAAATCCTCCTTATTCATATTGGATTCTGCATTTGCAACCGGAGAGCGTTTCTCTCGCCATCGGTGAACCAGCTCACAAGCAATTCGAAAGTCCAGAGGTATGCTTCGATTTAGGTTTTCTGATCTTTCTGTTGAATTTGATTTTGTATTTGGATTTTGCATCTTCGAACTTTGAAATTTTCTTATTCATTTTCGATTAAATTGAATTTCTGCTCTCTCTCTCTCTCTCTCTCTCTCTCTCTCTCTCTCTCTCTCTCTCTCTCTCTCTCTCTCAGAGCTTCATCTGCACCGGAAGAACTGAGATCTTATCATCGACGATTCAGCTCTCGCAGGATCGGAAGCACCATACAAATTCAAAGGTACGCCTCTATCTTATTTTATCATGATCCGAATTTGCTTATTTGAAATTTCTGTGAGGCCATTGATGTTGCTATTGATATCTTTGTTGGTTGCTTAGCTAGAGTCTATGTTAAGAGTTTGTCTGAATTATTGTTACTCTCCACTCTCGAATTGTTTTCTTTTTCAATATGAATTTTGAGATAGATCAATGCACTATTTTTTCTCTTGAAATGATTGTTTTTGTGGAAGTGGGAGTTTATCGCACACCAGGTGTTCGATTAAATTCCCCTTAAGCTCTGTTTGGGGTTTCATAATGGAATTATCAATTGAAAGACTTGTGCTTAGCTGCTATTGGAATTATCAATTGCAATGCCTTAGCCATTCTATTATAGTATTCACCCCAGTGGCTTTACACTACCACATTAGGTTCATTTTATTTGTATTGGTTTTGCTATAAGCTTCATTTGTTATTGCTTCCACAACATTTGTTTGTATACGTATTGCTCAACTTTTTATACAAGTGAATGTTCTCTTATGAAATTGCAACAAGCAAAAAATTAGACAGATTTGTTATTCTTTTTATTTATAGTGTTTATGGGTGACATTGGAACAACAGAGAATTATTATTTTTTATTTAAAAAAAAATTAAATTTACTGCGTGCAAAGCATGCCTTAAACCAAAATTTACGGCATGCTTTTGGGTCATTTACGTCGCGCGTACCAAATTTTACGGCGTTCTTTTGGGTCATTCGTAAAAAGATAAAATAAAATTCCCTTTTTTACGATGTGGTCTATAAAAGCGCATTTTTGCCCGGATTTGTACGTCGTAAATTGTCTCTATCAGCCTGTTTGTACGTCGTAAATTGTCTCTATCAGCCTGTTTTGCACGTCGTAAATGGCTTGTTTTCCTGTAGTGCTTGCACATCATATTATGTTGTATTCCATGTGTACAACTCTATAATCATTTTAACAAATGTTAAGCTACATATATAACCCGAAAATACAGTTTGATTCATGATATGTAACTCTAGAACATATAAATCCAACTCACTTCCTTGTTCTAATTGAAGGTCCAGATTTTACAGCACGTGCACCCATAAACTGAAAGACTCAATACAACTACTACTGATCAATCACCTACATTACAACAGTCCAAACTTATCAAAATATCTTGTAGGACTAACGATCTAGGAACCATACATTCTACGGTTGATTTGTGGGCACTCATTCATTGTAGCTTGTAGGATTTTAAACTTAATTGTCTACACTTGTCTCAATTGTCTGTATATAAAGGCAAACTATACATCATACAATTAATTGGGTGAGGGTGACAATACAATTTTTTATCTATCTCGATCATATTCTCTCTCATTTTTCGGATCAGTTACATTTTTTTGAAATTTTAGAGTATAGATCTATGTGTGAGGAGATGGTTGCATCTAGAACATATATGCAACCATCAACCAGCCACGACATAGATGCAACTATCTCATATTCTCTCTCATGAGGGACCTTCGAGTTGTTTCTCTTTGTGTGAGGAGATGGTTGCATCTATGTGTGGCTGGGGATGGGGACTGGACTGGAGATGGATCAAAACTAGGTCAGAGCGGCTCGTGGTGGTCTGTGGAGGCAGGCTGGGATCGGTGGTTTGCTGGCTTGGAGCGTTGGCTTCATGGAATGGACGATGGCGGCTCGTTGACGCTGGATTCTAATCCTGGAATAGCTCTATGGTGGTGGTTTGGGCGATTCGATGGTGGTGTGCCAAGACAGGCTGCTGGGAAGCGCCGGTGGTAGGGGCCCGACATCTATGGCTGGGCAGCAGATATGGTTGTTGGGTAGCGGTGTGGATGCAAATCTTGAATTGGGTTGAGAAGGGGTTTGGGTTCTTTGCTGCTCTGGCTTCTTGAGCTTGGACAATGCTTGTGGGGCCTATCTGGGCTTGGGCTAGGGCTCAATTTTTGGGCTCTGCTTTGGCTGTTTGTTTATTTATATTTTTTATTTATTTATGTTTTGTAGTTTGGATGCGCTTCTTGCAAGTAATAAGTCTATACACTTGTCGTGTAAGGTTAGTCAGGCTACGTGCCTGTGTGTGCACTCAAAGTGCCTTGTCTGTTCTAGGTAGGGGTCGAGTTCCTTGCTTTGTCAAATAGTCGCTACCCCCTAGTAGCAAGGTGAAGCTAAATGTCATCAGATATATCCTCCGGAGGCAACATAGTAGGAAAGCTGTGCTATTGGTAATTTTTCTATGTTATAATCAAGTTACATATCGAGTTATCTTTCCGTTATATCACCGCTATATCAAAGTAAATAGAGGAGCCAGTCGAGTATTCTTTACTAGTGCCTAGTTGAATACATTTGGTAGAGACTCCTGATATTATTTCAGCCTGTTCTCTATATGCTTATTGTAATCAGGGTCGAGGCTCAATGTCCCCCCCCCCCCCCTCTTGTATTCGACAGTGTCTTTAATCAAGACTTGAAGACAACTGCACTAGCGCTTTATTCAAAAAATAAAAAAAATAAAAGGGAGCTTCTATTCATACCTCCAAAATTGCCATTTGGACCTCCTAACTTAATAGACCTCCAACTTACTTTTATAGATAACAAATTTGCTATCTATACCTTCCTAAATTTCCCACAATGCCCATCGTCCAATAAAATCAATAAAAACTTCTTCTTTTACGTTCTATTCATACCTCCAAAATCAGTGGTCGAACCTCATTCAATTTTTGAAGATTTCACAATCCTATTTTACACTTCATACAATTAAGCTGCACAACAAAAAAAAAAAATCTTCAGTTGGTAATCAATACAGTATTTTTCATTAAATTAATTGAATATAGAAGCACGTTGGTATACTGTTATCTGAGATGTTTAGATATTACTCCCAATTCTCAAACTTTTTAATTAAACTGAGTTTTTGGATACAAAGTTTTCATCACTTAATTATGATTTACGTACAGATGCCCGTACTGAAAGTGGTCATGGTGTTCCAAAGCAAGTCCAACATAATGCTGCTTAGCTTGGAGAGAGACACATATTTACTAATTGTTTCGAGTTGGAAAAAAAAACGCAAGCAGCAATATAATAGGCAATGCACAGCTTAGAATTTTGCGAATTGTCTCATTGAAACATACTGTTTGTAAAGGTAAGAAGAGACTTTTTCTTTTCTTTTCTGTGAGCTGTAACCTGTTGGTTATCTAGAATAACCAATATCATGGATGTCACAGTTTCAGGCCTCACTGACATCATAGGAGGGGAGGAGTGGGGTGAGGTTAAAAAAGAATTATAAATGTTTTTTCCATCTTTTATGTCTTTATTGATAATTTGGCATGAGTTGACAAAGTCAACTATAATTTGGAAAAAGAGAGAGGTACAAATAACAATTTTGGAGGTATGAATAGAACCTTACAAAAAAAATGGTGGAAACTAAGTGATATGATACAATGGAAAGCGTATACATGCATGTACTCATAATTTAAAGTGTTTAGAGCGCCGAAATATATTGCAGGTGATTTATCTCAATAATAAGATTTATGGTTCCTCAACTGGTGTAAAATGTACGTGTTAATTTTTGTTTACTTGCATAGTTTTCTGAAGGGCCTACGAGAATTTTTTGCATTCCTCTTCTAATTCAAATGTATAAGCTTACAAAATAGTTAAATAGGAATAATAATTCTCCATACCAATACATTACTTCTCTAATTGAATTTTTCTAAACTTATTAGTTCTCTCATTTCAAATAAGCATATAAGAAATTCGATTATCCAAATCGAGAATTCTAATCAAAGAATGAATGTGATAACCGACGAGTTATAAATCGTTTCACACTCTGGCTTAGCCATCAATTTCAGTCATTATATATAAGCACCTCAATTACCTTCTAACGTCACTAATTGATGAAGGAGAAACCTCACCAACATAACTCTCAGGACAATAAGAAAAATGGTTAGATTGTTGCTCCAACCAAAATTGTGATCCAGTAACAAAATTTCTCGAAACTTTTGCAATGTCATCTTGTCTGATCATGCAAGTTGCAACTAATAGTCTTCAGATTGTTGCTCCAACCAAAATTGTGATCCAGTAACAAAATTTCTCGAAACTTTTGCAATGTCATCTTGTCTGATCATGCAAGTTGCAACTAATAGTCTTCGTCTCCGGCCTGTATATAACATAGTCAACTTACTTTTAGTGTCCTAGTGTTTTATATATATCCTTTCTCTACGTGTGTGTGTGTGTGTGTGTACTTTGTAGCATGCTTCTGTCACTCTTATAAACACGTACAAGTACTGTTTTAGCTATAAACCACCAGAGTCTCTTCCAAGTTATGACTTCCATGGAAAAGATGAGCTCGATCGTAACCATTTGTATTGCTACTTCCCAGCCAGAGCCTCATCCCCTACTTGGAGCTAGCCAAACTGCCTTGTTTTCTCTTCATATTATATCCAAGCCACTTTTGTGAGTAACATATTTCTACATTTGAAATGCGTTATTTTCAGATTTCAGGCAAGCCCTCCTAGCCTAGTAAGTAGTGACCTCGCCTTAGTGGCTTTACTGCGACTAAAGAATCAGAGTGTGTATGTGTTATGTTCAAGTTGCAAAAGCATCTGATATCCTTGCAGCAATTGCCTGTTAGGATGAAAGCCATTCCTTGATTAATAATCACCATGTTGAAGAATGTTGACTTTAATGTTCCTTGTCAAACTAGGATTAGTTTTATAGTTGTATTATGAGAGATTTCCTACTCCGAGTTAGAATAGATCGAAATCCTTGTACTCCAAGATTATGTACTTTATAATCCCTATATAGGGCTCCTATTATCAATGAATACACACAACTATTCGATCTCCTAATTTTCTCTACAATCACTCTGCATTATTCCAATTTCCTTAAACACACCAAACTATATATTATCGTGAATACCTGACTACATTACATAAAGTCAATCAACTATTAGAGAAAACTGAGAAAATTAGTTAACTCGATAATACATAAATTGAAATTGAATTGAAGTAATTAAGAGAACTAATTTAGGGGTAATTGCCCGGGAAAATGGATGCAATCCCTCAATCGTACAAGAGTAATAATATCCCTAAATACGTACCAAGAGTATTCAGTGCGTATAGAACATAATTTTCTGGAAGGTCAAGATACAGATATATAACAGATAATATAGGATGGGCTTGTTGTTGACTAGCAGTTGGGCTTGTTGTTGACTACCGATAAAATCAGAACCATTTAGATCAGCAAGCTTGTCACTGACAGGATAGCAGTGCTTAAATTAATGCAGGGGATTGATTTATTTAAGGAAGTACCACAGTTCCACCTACTTGTAATGAAGCATATGCCGTAGTCTCTCTCTCTTAACTTTGTTTGGTTGTTCAGTGATCATTGTAACACCACCGGCGACACTAATTCCATGGCGGAGGAGACGACCTCAACCTCAAAGCCACATGCGTTGCTAGTCCCAAGCCCCGGGCTCGGCCACCTCATCCCCATAATGGAGCTCGCCGACTGTCTCGTCACCGATCACAACTTCCAAGCCACCGTCCTCGTGGTCTCATCCAATATTCGTGCACAGTCCCAAGTCATCCAGTCCGCAAGGACTCAGAAGCCCTTCGAAATCATCGAGCTTCCACCACTAGAAGCCTCCTCCGGCCACGATGCCAACCCCGCCGGTGCAGTTTTCACAAACCTACCTGCCATCATGCTTGATGCCCGGGACGCTCTCCGGTCCGCAATCTCTGCCTTGGAGCCCAAGCCTGCAGCCATGATCGTTGACCTTTTCGGCACGCCTGCTCTAACGGTTGCGGATGAGTTTCACATGCTCAAGTATGTGAAAGTGGTGTCAACTGCTTGGCCATTGACCTTGCTATTGTATGCGCCGGTTTTGGATAAGAAGGTGGAAGGAGAGTACTTGGATCGGACCGAACCGCTACAGATCCCTGGCTGCAAACCAGTTCGGCCCGAAGATGTTGTGAAGCCGATGATTAACAGGAAAAGTCGGGAGTACGAGTGTTTCTTGCGTGCAGGGGTTGAGATGGCTACGATGAGTGATGGGATTTTTGCCAACACTTGGGAAGAACTTGAGCCTGTAACTCTTAAGGCCATGAGGGAGGATCCAGAGTGGAAGCAGGTTCTTAAGGTTCCGGTTTACGCAATCGGTCCGATGGTTAGAGTGGGAGGGCAGGAGTCGGCCGGTCCAAGGAGCGAGTTGCTAGGCTGGCTGGATGTACAGCCTAAAAATTCTGTGCTTTATATTGCCTTAGGGAGCGGTGGGGTTCTTTCCGCAGAACAGATAACTGAGATGGCTTGGGGTTTAGAGTTTAGTGCTCAGAGATTTATATGGGTGGTGCACCCACCGAGAGATGGTGACAAAGGCAACGACATTTCGGACTACTTGCACGAGGGGTTCGTGGCTCGGACTCAAGACAAGGGTGTGGTGGTCACTACTTGGGCTCCTCAATCCGAAATCTTGGCACATCCATCCGTGGGAGGGTTTCTTTCACATTGTGGATGGAGCTCGGCGCTGGAGAGCATACTGAACCTTAAGCCGATGATTGCGTGGCCGCTGTTTGCGGAGCAGAAAATGCTTGGTACGCAGCAGGTGGAGGAGCTCAAAGTGTCGATCCGCCCTAAGGTTTTGCCAACAAAGGCAATAGTGAGGAGGGAGGAGGTTGAGGAGCTGGTGAGGAAGATTATGGACCAGGAAGCAGGAGATGCAATGAGGGCAAGAGCTAACGAGATCAAAGAGAGTGGAGAAGCGGCTTTGCGTGAGGGCGGGTCTACTTTCAAAACCATGTCTGAATTGGCAAAGCTATGCAAGATCAACACCCAAAGGCAAAGCCAGAAAGTTAGCTTTGAAAGCTTGGCTTAATACTTTGAACGTGTGTGGCCAATTATAAGAGGTGAGTGAACAAATAAGGAATTAATGTGTTTTACCACTGTATAGGCTAAACTCGTCCACCATTGTGTAGGAATTGCTTCTTTTTGTTAATTTTGCTCACAACACAATGGCATATATAAAAATAAATGTATATATAAGGCATCCAGCTTCTTCCTGCGTTAGCCTGTTTATTAGGAGTGAATGCGTATTGAACTCTTGCAAGCAACGTGCTTAATACTTTGCAAGCTCAAATGTACGTGTAACGATACGAGAAATTTTTCTATCCTACCGTAGAACAATGTAGGATTGTCCAATGGTGTGACGACCAATCAAATGTCACCATGTGGATTTTTTTAACAACTCATATCAGGTTAAATTCAATTGCAGTAAAACCCAACCAGGTGAAAGAAAAATATAACTCTTAAACCTCCCGTCTGTTGCCGTTAACTGAAACGAGAAAATTCATCCTCTACCGTACGATCCCGTCATCTTCAGCTTGATCCCCAATTCTAAAACCGACTCCCGCAGAGCCAAGAATGATGCAGAGACCCCGTCGACTCTGGGAGGGCACCGCCATGGCGCTATCGTCCTCGATTTTCGTCCCGGTTTCGGAATCGGACCTTTCTCTCTTGGTAATTCGCTGTTCCTTTATCACTTTTTACGTTTGTTGTTCGTCGATTTAGTTTAATTTCTTTGACCTAGGCGCTGAGAATTATGGATTCTTGAAATTGGAATTACCTTCGATCATTATCAGCGTAGTTAAATTTAGGCTGAATTTAATTCGTTTTGCTCTAAAGGCTGTGGTTATGTTGTTTTGCTGTCAAGAAATAGTGTAAAGACTAAAGATGAATGTGTTCTTCGTTTTTGAATTGAGTTATTGGTGTTACAGGTGTAGCTAGTTTGAATTGGGTTATTGGTGTCAGAATTATTGTTGGAAGGTTCAATCTTTGCTAGCTCTCTTCAGATTATGAATGGTTCCATATCTGCTTTAGAATGATACATAACCTCTGGGCGTCTTGAACTTCATTCAATATTTGACCAAAGAAAAATATACAAGTTTTGGCGGTGGATATAACTGTTTGTAATTTTGATTTGTTTGGTTTTGATTTATGGATGTTATTGAGTATCTGTTTTACCCTCTCCTTGACAAAGGAGACTATAGCAAACTGCAGAAAGCAGGAACTTGACAAAACAGAAGAACCATTTTCAACTGACTCTATTCCCTAAACTGGTACATTTTTGGAAAAATTTACAAATCTGATTTTCAGTGTGAATAAAAGGAAAAGAAGTGTGTATTGAGATTGCCCATGATACTAAACCTTATGTGCTATTGTCAGTTTCAATCATTGCACGAACTTCATTAATCACTGAATATGCTTTGCCATGACCACCGATTACCTCAGCTTGTTTCTCGCCATCTTTCCAGAGCTGTTTATTAGGCATCCTAGTGACTTCAGCGCAAGCAACAAGCTTGTGTGGGACTGAGTTGACATCAACGCTACAGAATGGTAAACTTGGATAGTACGCAGATGCCAATTTCTCCAACTTCGGTTTCAAATATATGCATGTCCTGCACCAGCTTGCCATCCAAACGACAACACCATGACCAGGTCTTGTTAGCAAGTGAGAAAGTTGCAATTGTATTCAATGTCATCTGACTAATCCTTTTTGGTTTTGTCATCATTATCAGCCTGATTTTTTTTTCCCCTCTTTTTGTTGTAAAAATGGAACTAGAACCAGGTCTTGTTGACAAGTTGAAAGATGGCCAGAATGGCCTCAGCATGAGCACACGTCTGGGTGAATCAACATATGGAGGAGGGATTTATAAAGGTTTGTTGGGCCTGTGGGGTGAAAATTGTGGCAGCAGCACATACATTTCTGTTTTGGTAAATGTATCCTGTGTGGTGAGAATGGTACCTAGCGGCCTGAGGATTGCCCTACAGGAGAATGGGCTGGTTGCTCATGGGACTAAATCATTCAACTGCTCGAATTGGAAGGGGCGAAGGAATTATTTTTATCACTTTTTATAACAATTTGTTATAAAAACACCAAAATTACCGTGTTATAAATTCTTGTTATAGTTTATTTGCATGGGATTAAAATGTAACAAATACACCAAGCCTACTGGTGTAATAATCTTCTTCCATCTACATTTCTCTTGTACCTAGTGGAAGTTCTATTCAACATTCTACTGAATTGTCACTTTTATTGCATAATATACAATTACATAAATAAAATATCATGTCAATTTTGAACTGAAAAACCACAAAATCCGACGAAGTTAATATACCTTCACAATCCACCATGACAAAGGAAAAGAAGATAAATGTCAATCTCTACATTAGTCCACTATTTAGTGGAAACTATCCCTCTTCAATTCTTGCAATTCATTCACTCGAATTAGTGCAGAAGAGCAATACCTCTATTTTTGTTTCTTTCTCTTGGCTGGAGTATTCATATTCTGATGGATGAATGGAACTAAAAGCAATATGCAGAAGCATGAAAGCCATGGGATAGAAACTGAAGCCAAACCACAGAAAGGATGCAATTACAATCATTGTGTCAAGTTCATCACACCCCTCTACGTAGGCTAGCAAAATTGGTTCAGATTCATCACATGAGCTTCCTAACCCAAGCTTTCCATTCTCACCACAACCCCAAACCCCCACTTCTCTTTGATGTTAGAGCAATGGAATGCACACGACCTCCTGCTACTGGTACATGATTTCCGCTTCTCAGACCTTCAGACCCAAAAAAGCTTCCTTGCCTAGATGCCTACACATCAACTGTCACAGTGTCTTGATTATCATTCTATAATTGGCATTCACATCCATTTAGAAACTCAATGTGAAAAAGTCATTATTTTTCCTCAACTTGAAAACAGAACACCACGCAATCTTAATATGACCAAGTCATGAAGGATTTGATGTCTTCAACTCAGGTAGCCTAGAAATTAGAGACGCAAAGGAAGAAGAATGGCTGGATAGAAATTTGATCAACATATGTAGATGAGCCGGACAAATTGAGATCAGAGGTATCCACTAAAAACTGTCAAAGAAAATATGATGAACTCTTGAGCCTTTCACTAAACTAGAATTATCAGATTGACTACAGCATCTTAAAGTGTTCATGACCAACAAATATAGATTGTGCAAATAAATGAAGCAAGCAAGAAACACCAGGTAATGTATCATCTGTTAACTGACCGCCCTAGTACCCCTTCCCTAAGCTTCTATTAGTGTAATAAATATAAAGATTAACTATGACACTTGAAAGCTTAGTTTGATCAACTGACAAAGAGCTAAGTTTAGTGTGATAAAGAGCTACAGCATTAACAATCCAAGGCTAAAGAGGCAACCAACGGTAGCAGCTTACTTTTTAAAAAAGAAAATGCAATGCTAGATAGTGAAAACAGAGGCAAAATAATAACGATAATAATAAAACAATCGCAGAAAAAGAAGAAAGGAAATTGGGTAAACATATGGTCGATTGAAACCTATAAAGAGACTCAACATTGTCACAGCTCAAATGAACTCAACATAAACAAATTTTTTTTTTTTTTTTGAGAGAAAACATAAACAAAATTTAAGTCATATAAGACATTCAACCATTTAATTTAAGCATCCAATCTAAATGGATGAATTATCTAATCTCAATAGACATGTTTAATCTCAATCAATCCAAGCTGAAAGTAGGCCTCATCATATGGCCCTTGGGCCCTAAGCCCGCCCGGCCCTTCCATTAGGGCGGGCCGGCCCGACCCTTTTTTATTTAGGGTAGGGTATAGGTCACACAAATAAAGCCCGGCCCTACCCTACGGCCCGGCCCGATTGAGCCCGTAAGGGCTAGGCCCGGCCCGGCCCGGCCCGGCCCTAAAATTTATATTTTATTTTTGTTATTTTCTATTACATGTGTTATATGTATAAAACTATGGAAGTGTAGAAAATTATTTCAATCTGCCATATTAGGAAATGAGTCTTTTAAATTGAGCCATATTTTGAGAAGAAAAAAATAATTTTTTTTAAAGAATTAACAGTTAATTCGGCAAAAACGCCGCCGTTTTAATATAATCTTAATATCTTATGGGTATTTTAATATTTACCAATAATTTCTGTTAACTAATTAATTGTAATAATTACAAAGCTATTATTTCAAATTGGACAATATATTCATGTAATACCAATTTTGAAATAAATCAAGTAATCAACATAACTAAAAAAAATCAATTGGTCGAGTTGAAACCTTTTTACCAATGTAATGTTAACTTCTTAATGAGCAAAATGGGGGACGAAATGGAATTTTTTAAAATGAACCGTTGGATGTTGTTTGCATATGAATATATGTTAGTGGTAGAAATTTCAACAATTTCCGCATTCGGTTGGACCTCGATCTACCCGGTCAACTCAATACCCTAAATAGAACATAAAACAAATATGCTCTTAACCGGTCCTTGGCAATTCACTTTTTTCGATCTTTCAGCTCCCACACTCTCATGGGTAGGGGGTCTACTTATGGATGTCAAAATTCTGCAACGTTTGTCCGCACATGGTGCCCCTCCCCTTAGGGAAGTTTGCTTGTGCAAAGCGTTGACCGCTCCGTTAGGTGCCTTATTCACGGCGGATCGGCCTAATTTCTTTACACAATACCTATCACTATTGTATAAACATATAAGAATTTTCCGATTGATCGATTTTCATTTCAAAATTTTTGGATCGCACATAATCCTTATGTCCTGTAATGTAGTATAACTAGTTTATTAGGCTTGTTACCCTCCATGAGCAAAATGGGGGACGAAATGGAATTTTTTAAAATGAACCGCTGGAAGTTGTTTGCATATGAATATATGTTAGTGGTAGAAATTTCAACAATTTCCGCATTTGGTTGGACTTCGATCTTCCCGGTCAACTCAATACCCTAAATAGAACATAAAACAAATATGCTCTTAACCGGTCCTTGGCAATTCACTTTTTTCGATCTTTCAGCTCCCACACTCTCATGGGTAGGGGGTCTACTTATGGATGTCAAAATTCTGCAACGTTTGTCCGCGCATGGTGCCGCTCCCCTTAGGGAAGTTTGCTTGTGCAAAGCGTTGACCGCTCCGTTAGGTGCCTTATTCACGGCGGATCGGCCTAATTTCTTTACACAATACCTATCACTATTGTATAAACATATAAGAATTTTCCGATTGATCGATTTTCATTTCAAAATTTTTGGATCGCACATAATCCTTATATGTCTTGTAATGTAGTATCACTAGTTTATTAGGCTTGTTACCCTCCATGAGCAAAATGGGGGACGAAATGGAATTTTTTAAAATGAACCGCTGGATGTTGTTTGCATATGAATATATGTTAGTGGTAGAAATTTCAACAATTTCAGCATTCGGTTGGACCTCGATCTACCCGGTCAACTCAATACCCTAAATAGAACATAAAACAAATATGCTCTTAACCGGTCCTTGGCAATTCACTTTTTTCGATCTTTCAGCTCCCACACTCTCATGGGTAGGGGGTCTACTTACGGATGTCAAAATTCCGCAACGTTTGTCCGCGCATAGTGCCGCTCCCCTTAGGGAAGTTTGCTTGTGCAAAGCGTTGACCGCTACGTTGGGCGCCTTATTCATGGCAGATCGGCCTAATTTTTTTACACAATACCTAATTACCTATCAATGTTGTATAAACATATGAGAATTTCAGATTGGTCGATTTCCATTTCAGAATTTTTGGATCACATATAATCCTTATATGCCTATTAATGTAGTATAACTCGTTTATTAGGCTTGTTATCCTCCATGAGCAAAATGGGGGACGAAATGGAATTTTTTAAAATGCACCGTTGGATGTCGTCCGTATATGAATATATGGTAGTGGTAAAAATTTCAGTGACTTCCACCTTCGGTTGCGTCTCTATCGACCCGGTCAACTCCATACCCTAAATAAAACCTAACACAAATATGCTCATAACCGAGAATTTGCAATTTTTTTTTTTTGATCTATCAGCTCCCACACTCTCATGGGGAGGGGGTCTATCACCTGCTGTCAAAATACGGGGATGTTTGTCCACAAAAGGTGCCGCTCCCCTTACGGAAGTTTGCTTATACAAAGTGTTGACCGCTCCGTTTGGTGCCTTATTTAATGCAGATCGGCATAATTTTTTTACACAATACCTTCTATTGTTGTATATGCATATGAGCATTGTCATGTTATAAGTTACAAGTGTGTGTGTGTATTAAATATGTTCAATAAAAAACAATGAGTCTTTTATTACCAATATATACCATTAAGCCATATTTTGAGAAGAAAAAAATAATGTTTTTTTTTTTTGTTAAACAAAATAAGGCCCTTTTTTGGCCCATTTCTGCCCTATTTGACCCTATTTGAGGGCCGGCTCGACCCGGCCCTTTCGGCCCTAACGGATCGGGCTTTTCTGGCGGGTAAGGGTTAGCATATTTAAGCCCTGGCCCGGCCCGACCCGACCCTAAGCCCTAAAATTTAGGGTAGGGCTGACCCTAGCCTGGCCCATGATGACCCCTAGCTGAAAGAATACGATTCGGCATTTTACCAAAGAAGGTTACCTCCGGATTTCGATTCGGGGTCGATTGGTTCGGCGGTGCGAACTAGGCGTGTCATCAAGAAACTAGAGTTGGTGATGCCCTCCCCGGTCCACACTGACACCCACTAAACCTCTTGTCACCCACCACCACTATGAAACGTCATACAATTTCTTCCCTCATTTCACAACCTTGGTCACTCTCCTTACCTTCAGCATTCTCTTGTCAAACCCCTAATCTTCTCGTTCTTCAATTTACCAAAAGCACCCAACTACCCCAACTTATAAAATACTATAGTGAGTTTATTGAGGAATTCAGATGAATCTTAGTACATGCTTGATCAATCATATCAGACTAACTGAAAGACATTGTTTACCATGATTATGATCTTTGGCTCCATCTCCATTCATTGTTGGAGAGAGAGACTGCAATCGGGAGGCACATCGATTATGCATTCCTTGGTTGTTCTTTGGTGATCAGATAACGACAATTTGCCTTCCGTTAGCACAGCGATTTTTTTTTCTTCGTCGTTTAGGTTTTACTGTGTTAAATGTAGGGGTAATTTACCCTGATATGAGTTGTAAAAAAAATTCCACGTGGCGACATTTGATTGGGTTGTTACACCATTTGGCAGTCCTACATGGTTCTACTGTAGGACAGAAAAATTTCTCGTAATGATACTGTAAGAATGTCTATTAGAGAATTACAAGCATTAAATTTCTGGATTTTATTCCGGAAATATATCCCAATTTTTTTTGTAATCCAAACTGTAAAGCCATTACGTAAATCCTAATCTTGTTAGTACTTTATATACGTATCCATTTAAGCTGAAAGAGTCACTAGCTAACAAAACAGAGAAGTGAAATTGAAGAACCAAGTATGCTACATAAAGGCTTTGATTGACACGTTAGCAAACCAAATGACCGGTGAAAGGGATATGATCTGATTAATCCTTCAACATTACGTTATGAATGATAATGATTATTCATGCAATAGGTATTGCTTAATATATGTGATTGACAGACTCGTTACGTATGTGATTGACAGACTCGTAATGTATTCGATTGACAGACTCGTAATGTATGCGATTGACATACTTGGAATGTGCGATTGATTAGTATAGCTATTATGTATCGTCTTTTGTATACATGATGTAACCCTATATAAACCTCATGGTGAGATGAATACAATACATTTTTCCAATTCTCTACAACACGTTATCAGCACGATACTCTAACTTAAGCCCTAGCCAGGAAAAAAACCCTAACACCCGAAATTTCTTTTACCAAAAACTGCCGCAAGCTCCTAGCCCTTGCTAACCATACCGTACACTGCTCCTGCAGCCCTTGAGCACCTGTGTGCCTCCTACTGCCCCTACAGCATCGTCACACGCCTGCTGCCCCTGCAGCACAGCAGCACGCTCATTCCTGTGCAGATCAGCCTGTTTGCAAGCCCCGAAACGTCTTTATTGGGACCTCAGATCAAAATTCTTCCTTCATCAAAATTGTTCTTCTCTGCCTCTTCTATCTGACCTCCAAATTTCAGTCCTATTGGAGTCGTTTTGAGATCTGTACACCATTCGAAGTGGGAGCTATTCAGAAGTGAATCTGCTCCGAATTTCAACAAGTAAGTTTTAAAGATTAAAGTTCCTGCTTTCTTGTCTTTTAAATTCCTTTATTTTCTGCAGGATTTTCAATATACGAACATGGGTTCAATTATTTAATAAAGTGGAATTGTGGGGATTCACGCTTAACGAACTAAAAGTGTTCGTATGAACTAAGAGTGTTCATAATGCTCGGACTAAGAGCGTCCGTAAGCATCAAATTGTGACCATATTAAAACATTATTGTTTGGTCTAATCCAAAAGAAATTCTTGGAAATTGTTTTCTTGGTAGCATAGCTCAGAAATCTTATTATTTTAGTTTTCGTGGAAGTTTAACTCTGAAACTAATATATCTTCTCTTCTTATTTTCAGGATGTCGAATGAACCTAGACTCGACTTTCCTATGCTTGACTCAACAGGCTCGGATTACCACAGTTGGGTAACCGATGTTGAGAACCACCTCACTTCAAAGGGAATATTACCTATAATCCAAGCACCTAACCCGGATTGTGTGTTCGTGCGAACACCTACAAAGCATGCTCAAGCAGTTATCTTGATGCGACGCCATACGGATAAGGCACTCAGATTGGAGTATATGTCGTTCAAGGATGCAAGAGAGCTATGGGTAGCGCTAGAAGAGCACTTTGGCAATGTCCAAGATTCCCTCCTCCCTGACTTGAAGGTTCAATGGAACAATCTGCACTTTGCTGATTTCAAGTCTGTTGCTGAATATAATTCAGAAGCTCTTCGCCTACAGTCCATGTTGAGGTTTTGTGGACAACCTGTCATAGAGCAAGAGCTAATTGAGAAAACTCTCTCCACCTTCCCCGTTTCAGCCATTGTGGTATCAAAGTAATACAACACTAAAGTCAATGTTGGACGGATCACAAGGTTTCATCAGCTTATCAATCTCATATATGTAGCTGGGAAACATGATAACATACTCGTGAGGAATTATAATTCAAGGCCTATTGGAACTAAGAGCGTTCATGAGGTGAATTATAATGCACCCAAAAAATGGCGCAAGGAGCGGAACCCTAAGAATAAGGGATATGAGGGACGTATGGGTCCATATAACCACCCTAATAAGGAAGGAAACCGCAAGTTTGGTGCGAATACACGTGGTGGCAATGCCACACGTGGGAGAGGTGGTCGTGGTAGTGGTGCCATGGGTCGTGGTGGAGGCGCCATGGGTCGTGGTGGTGGCGCCAACCCTCCTAGGGAACGCCCACAACGTGCACCTCAATTAAAGGGAGGCAACCACAATGACATGTGTCATTGATGTGGATCAAGTGAGCATTGGTTCAACCAATGCAAGGCAAGCGAGCAACTAGCTTCAAGATACAGGGCATACAAGGACTTGAGGGAGCAAGAAGTGTACCTTGCAAAAGAAGAAGATGGTGGAGATGTCAATCTCACCATAGATGACTTCAAAGCTGAAGATGAAGTGCACAAGGATGCTGCAGACTTTGATTAAAATAGTCCTTTTATTTTCTAAGAATTTTTGAAATGGCAATATGCCTTAGTCAATAAATGACAATTGTATTAAACTCTTTCTTATGTGGTGCACCCAATGAAATATGATGTCTAGGAAAGTCATTGAGATTAATGGTACTTAAGAGAGCCTCGCTCCACCAAGATCTCTCTCTACTTTCCTGGTCATATTTGATTGGAGTTACCAAACGGATAGAGTGACTACAATGTGTCTTAGTTTGATTTTATTTTGGATTAGACTTTTTGGGACCTTTGATGTAATCATTGGCTATCTTTATTAATAAAGTATCGTATTATTATTCGATGTCATGGACATGTTTTAATTCCGAACTTTATTATTTTTCAGTATGTTTCCTGGAAAGTTGGAATGCCTTATTGATAGTGGCACCACACATACTATATTGTGACATAGGCAACTATTTCTATGGATGACGCCTAGTCGATCTTCCGTGACTACGATGGCTGGACCATCACAATTGATTCATGGTCGAGGACTAGCTCAATTTATGTTGCCAAATGGCACAAATATTAATGTCACCGAAGCTCTATATGCTCCTAGGGCTGGAAGAACCCTATTGAGTTTTAAAGATATAAGAGCCAATGGTTTTCATGTGGAAACACATTGTGAGAATGGATAAGAGTTCCTTTGCATCACCTCTAATGACTACGGATATAAACGAGTATTAGAGAAACTTATGTGTCGCTCTAGTGGGTTGTATGCAACCACTATTCGAATTATTGAATCCAACCATGTCATGAGAGATGACTTATGGGATTCTGACACATATAGGCTTTGACATGACCATTTGGGACACCCAGGTCGTGATATAATGATCCGTATATTAAAGACTTCACACTGACATCCATTTTTCAAAACGAAAAGAAGTTAGAACCAAAATTTGATCCAAGGTAGGGCTGGCGCCGCCTACCCCCTGCGGCCCAAAAGTGGTATTGACGCCATCAATACCTCCTTGGTTCTTTTTTCTACTTCTAAAGTCAATTGTGACTTCGTGGCACAACCGGATACTTCCCTGGTTGTTTCTAAAGCCCATCTTTCTTTTTGTAAAGCCTTATCTCGAGACCATCCTATGCAAAGGACACTAAGGAAAATATTTCATTCTTACAAAGAATCCAATGTGATATTTGTGGACCTATTCAACCAACTTGCGGACCATTTAGATATTTTATGGTGTTGGTTGATGCATCGACACAATGGTCAAATGTCATGCTATTGTCCACAAGAAATACTGCATTTGCTAAACTCCTGGCACAAATCATTAAATTAAGGGCCCACCACCCTGATCATCCCATTAAGTCAATTCATCTTGACAATGCTGGAGAGTTTACATCAAAAACGTTTGATGACTATTGCATGTCCATTGGGATTGAGGTTGAACACCATGTTCCTCATGTTCACACCTAAAATGGTCTTGCAGAAGCTGCCATTAAAAGACTTCAAATAGTCGCTAGAGCATTGGTTATGCGTACCAATCTCCCTATTTCTGCTTGGGGCTATGCAATATTGCATGCAGCTGTGCTCATTCGTCTAAGGCCTACTGCCACTCAACCCTTTTCTTCGTCCCATATGGTTACTAGATATGAGCCTGATGTCTCACACTTACGCATATTTGGGTGTACAGTTTATGTGCCAATTGCGCCACCACAGCGCACCAAAATGGGTCCTCAAAGACAATTAGACATTTATGTTGGATATGACTCTCCAACCATTATCCGCTATTTAGAACCCTTGACAGGCGATCTATTTAGCGCTAGATTTGCTGATTGTCACTTTGATGAGACAGTCTTCCTGTCGTTAGGGGGAGATAGGAACAATAATGTTTAATAGGAACGACAGGAATTGTCATGGTCTGTCCCCAACCGCACAGTCCGAAATTAAAGTGCTGAGAATTCTCGATCTTCAGAACATAGCAGATTGGACTCTATGCCTGATGCGTTTTCTGATATCGTTAAAGTGACAAGATCACATATACCTGCTGCAAACGTGCCTGCAAGGATTGATGTTTCTAAAAATCATGGACATGGCGCCACCCCTAGGGGTATTAGGCATGGCGCCGCCACTACTAATAGTTATGGCAATGTGGCTCAGGCCGGGCTCCCAGTAAAGAAACATGAGAGGCCCAAAGGTTCGATGGATTCTCGCCCGAGAAAGAAAGCAAGTTTGGCACAGAAAGATCCATTAATCATTGACATAAATAACCCGTCTCATGAAGATATTCCGGATTATGGTTATGTCCAAGAGACATCATTGGGGGACGCTCCAATGTTAGAACCAATTCCAGGGAATAGGGAGAACTCCATGAATTATACTAGTGTACATAAAGCGTTGAATCGAGATTCTATTATCCTTGATGATGTGTTTGCATATTCTATTGCTCAAGGAATTATAGAACACGATGATATCAAACCTCGCTCCGTTGAAGAATGTCAACAAAGAGCAAAGTAGCCTAAATGGAAAGATGAGATCCAGGTTGAATTGCATTCACTAACAAAGAGACATGTATTTGGGCCTATAACGCTGACACCCCCAAGTATAAAGCCTGTTGGCCATAAATGGGTCTTTGTTAGAAAGCGTAATGAGAAAAATGAGGTTGTTAGATACAAAGCCCGCCTTGTGGCTCAAGGTTTATCACAACACCTTGGAATTGACTATGAGGAGACATATTCTCCCGTAATGGATGTTATAACGTTCCGCTACCTTGTCAGTTTGGTAGTTTCCGAAAAACTTGACATGCAGCTTATGGATGTGGTTACAGCATATCTCTATGGAGATCTAGATTCAAAGATGTATATGAAGGTTCCAATTTCAATTACCCAAGTCAAGTGGCTCTAAAACACGGAGCGCGTGTTCAATAAGATTGAGACGCTCAATATATGGATTGAAATAATCTAGACGGATGTGGTATAACCGTCTAAGTGACTACTTGATTGGGAAGGGATATGTCAACAATGAAATATGCCCATGCGTGTTTATAAAGAGGACAAGTTCTGGATTTGCAATTGTAGCAGTTTATGTCAATGACATGAACCTAATTGGAACTCTAGATGAGTTAAAGGAAATTGTTAAGTACTGGAAATCCGAATTTGAGATAAAAGATCTTGGGAAAACAAGGTTTTGCCTCGGACTAGAACTCGAGCACCGTAGTGATGGGATTATGATCCATCAGTCAGCATATACTCAAAAATTATTAAGGCACTTTAATGAAGATAAAGCAAAGCCTGTGAGTACTCCCATGATCGGTCATAGTCTTGAGCCTGAAAAAGATCCGTTTCATCCAAGGGATGAGGACGAAGACTTATTAGAGGCTGAAGTGCCCTATCTAAGTGAAATAGGCGCATTATTGTACTTACCTCAATGCACAAGACCGGACATCTCATTCTTAACACAATTATGCTCCAACATTCCGTCATTGGACTAGCATAAAGACAATCTTTTGATACTTGAGAGGTACAATTGATATGGGCTTGTTCTATCCCTACAAAGAGAAAAGAAATAACGGAAGTGTGGGATCGGACTCCACAAGGCAAAACGCCACCTTCCGTGCTCCTCCTCCCTTCCATCAAAATGACAACGATGTCTTGATGGGTTTTGCTGATGCAGGGTATCTCTCTGACCCTCACAAAGGTCGCTCCCAAACTGGTTATGTCTTTACCATGGGAAACACTGCGATATCTTGGAGGTCTACAAAGCAGACCCTTGTTGATACTTCTTCAAATCATGCAGAGATTATCGCTCTACATGAAGCCGTGTGAGAATGCATATGGCTAAGGTATGTAGTTAGACACATTCGAGGAACTTGTGGTTTGAAGTCTACCATAGATGAACCTATATGCATTTATGAAGATAATGCAGCTTGTATTGAGCAAATGAAGTTAGGTTTCATCAAGGACGACAACACCAAACATATATCGCCTAAGTTCTTTTACAATCAGCAACAACAAACACTTCTAAATATTGAAATAAATCAAATCCATTCAGAGGATAATGTAGCGGACTTGTTTACTAAATCGTTACCTAAATCCACCTTCGAGAAACATGAGAAGAGCATCAGATTAAGAAAGTTATCCGAACTCCCATAATTGTAGAAATCAAGGGGAGACCTTGACATCAGGGGGAGGTATGATGTCTACATGTTCGATCTCGAAGAGTGAATGACGTGTTGTGCTCTTTTTTCCCTTCAACTAAGGTTATTTTTGTCCCACAGGGTTTTTGTTACCTAGCAAGGTTTTTAGTGAGGCAACGATCAAAGCGTCATCATCGAGTTTGAGCGGCACAAGAGGGAGTGTTGAAGGATGTCGACTACTCCACATTCACGCGCGTTGTGCTCTTTTTCTCCTTCAACCAAAGTTGTTTTTTCCCACAAGATTTTTATTACTTGGCAAGGTTTTTAACGAGGCAACTTAGAAGCGCATAGCAGAGGCAAAACTATTGACATGGAATATCCAAGGGGGAGTGTTGTGAATGATAATGACTATTCATGTAATAGGTATTGCTTAATGTATGCGATTGACAGACTTGTAATGTAAGCGATTGACAGACTCGTAATGTATGCGATTGACATACTTGTAATGTGCGATTGATTAGTATAGCTATTATTTATTGCTTTTTGTATACATGATATAACCCTATATAAACCTCATGGTGAGATGAATACAATACATTTTTCCAATTCTCTACAACAAAATGGTGAATTGTTATTGCATATAAAGGATAGTCTAAATTGGATAGTGAGTGAAGGATCGAGCTCGTCTGCAATGAGAAGTCTGCAGTTTTGGTGAAGTTAATAAAATCTCCTTCTCCCAAGTAATCTAATGTCTTTGGAAAGAGCCACGTCTGCCAATATTATCTAGCGTATGTATTTCTTTCTTAACCGTCGTTAACTCCAGAAAAAAAAAAAATTTAAAAATTGAACATTCTCTCAATCAACCACTTTCTGGGTAGAGAGGGGAGATGAAGATACAAAATGAAACTATCCATGAACATCTTTCAAGTAATGATAAACTAGTAAGAGAAAGGGAACCTAGAGGCCTTGCTTTCCAGCTATTTTCCAAGATATACTGCAATCAAATTCGCAATCATCATTATATGAAAGGAATTTACCCCAGTTGAGTTTTTTTTTTTTTTTTCCCTCTCTTCTTCTACTTTTCCCTCTCTTCTTCTACTTTTAACATATCAAAGTCTTAATTATTAAAAACTTATCTTTCTGGACAAAGAAAACACCAAGCAAATTTTAATTTCAAGAGCCCTCTTAAGTCTTAATGATGCCCGATATAGTTTTAGGGATAAAAGCAAGATCATCTTGCAATTCAAATTTGAAATTCTTTTCGTGACAGAAATTGGGGAAGAGATAAAGAAAGGACTAGAGGACAGAGAGTTTTAGGTGGCGTTCGGTAAGGTTTTCAAGTCATCTTTTTCATTTTATAAAATGAAAATGGCTTGAAAATGCGTTCGTTGGTCTGTTTTCAAAAATGCAGAAAATAATTTTTGAAAATAATTTTTTATTTTACTCGTAAAACAGGAAAACGACAAATAGACGTTTTCACCTTTTCATTCTCATATTTTAGAAAACATGGAGATATATTTTCCAAAACAAAGAAAAAAAAGAATGTGCTCTCTTCTTCCATATTCTCATGTCTCTATCTTCTTCTTAGGTCTTTCTCTCATCTCTAGTCGCAATCTTCTCTCGTTTTTGAAAATTGTTTTCGGAATAAGTTACTTGACACATTTTCTGATCTCAAAAATCCAATCTTGTTTTCTCGTTTTTATTTTCAAAATCGGTTTTTGAAAAATCATTTTTAAAAACGTTACCGGACAAGCCCTTAGCATTTGTTCTTCATCAAGGATTCTGAACCCAGTTCATCTTTCAGGGGGAAAAAACAATAACAAATTACATATAAGTTATTGACAAAAGATGATTTAACAAATACATCATCTAAAGATTGAATTAAACATATAAAGACTAAATCTTACAAATAAGGACAATGTGCTCTCCAGTTGCCACATGTCATGAGTTTATTTATTTTTTTGCCCTTAACTACTTCTTCTGACTTCTAATCTCTTTATAAAGATTAAATCTTATAACTAAGGACAATCTACTCTCCACTTGCCACATGACATGAGTTAATTTACTTTTTTTACCATTAACTACTTCTTTTGACTTTCAATCCCTTTTTTTTTCTGAGAATAATCCATTTATGTTACTTTTTTTTTAGAAATTTTATTCACACACCTCTAAATACTAAATACACATTTCTTTTTTCACACACCCAACATCACATTTTATGGATAAATTAAATATTAACAATAAAGAAACATAGTTGGAATTAAGAAACATATGCAATTTTTTTTGTTTTTTGTTTTTGTTTCTAGGTCTACCGCAGATGAATATCATGAATTTGATTCTCAATAATTTAGCATGCATGGGATCGAGCCTTCTTATCAATCTAGTTTCAAAAATGTATTAATTGTCCAAATGATATGGACAAATAAGAGCAAGTGAAAACCGTTGAAAAATTCCTCAAAAACTCTTGTGATGTATTGTTTTGTTTCACTCCAACTTCATCATCAGTAGTTCACAAATCTCAACAATTGGCATCTGAATATTGTCTTGGTCAAGTCCTCAATGACAAGCAATTCCCCTTTGGCTGAAATAAATTGAGATAAATATCTGGTAGACTACTCTTAGATAAGGCATCTAAGTATGTTCAACCCAACAAGTGAAAAGCAATTAAAACATTCTTTTGGTGCAGTTGTATCAACTTTAGTGATGACCATGTGATTTACTGAAACTCGCTCTCACATTGAGCCATTGAGGAATTGGTGTTGAGTCTTCTAGTGTAATATGCCATTCTTTGGGTATTGTTTTTTTTTTTTCAACTGCAACAATGCAATAGGTAGTTTCTCTTGTATAAGGAAAAAAAATAGGTAGTCTACCAGATATTTATCTCAATTTATTTCAGCAAAAAAAAAAAAGATATGTATTTAATGAAAATATATTGTGTATTGTGAATGAGGATAGTTTAGGAAGTTTGGGGTTGTGTTTCTAGTAAAATATTTATTTTAAAGTTAATAGGTTGTGTATTTAGTAAGAGATGTGTATCCATTATTTAGTAATGTGTGAATAAAATTTCTCTTTTTTTTTTCTGAGAATAATCCTTTTATATTACTTTTTTTTTTCCTGAGAATAATCCATTGGGTGGTTCTAGTTGGACCTTTAAATTTGCTATTTGGATCTCCCATACTTAGTATACCTCTAATTTACTTTTTAGAATACTTGAAAAGCTAAGTAGACCTCCTTATTTTTACTAAAACACCCTTGAACATGAGATACAACAATCTGTTACTTTACTTTTTATCTCTATCTTCAACCACGAGAAGAAGAATGAATCAAAATCACATGATATTGCTCTCTTATGAATAGGTCTCTCCTCCACCAAAATTAATTAGAGGTTCTCGATCTTGATATGTTGCTGGAATCATTTTTGAATCTACTAAAAGAAGGATTTCAAGGGTTTTGGGTTGGAAGATCAAGTAATAATTATATCATAATATTCAATGAATTTAGTTTAAGAAAATTCCAAATCAGATTGTTTTAAATTTATTTTTGTATTAAATGATGGGCCATGTATAGAAATTATTATTTTAGGTAAATTATAAAATTATATGGTAATATAAGGAAATTCCGGAAGAAATAAAAAAGCAATTTTTTTTCTCTGTTAGTCCTTGTTTGCCTTTTTATATGACTTGACAAAATCTATTAATAAATGAAAAAAGATGGAGGTCCAAATATCGAATTTGGAGGTCCAACTAGAACCACCCTAATCCGTTTATGATACTTTTTTTTTTCTGAGAAAAATCCATTTATGTTACTTTTTTTTTCCTTGAGAATAATCCCTTTAGGTTACTTCACAAAACCTCACTCTCCTACTACTCTCATCTCATCGTCTAATCCTGCTACTACACTCATACTTGTCCATTCATCATCGCCTAATCTTGCTACTAGGGGTGGGCACTTGAACCCGAAATCCCGAACCCGAACCGGTCTCGTACCGAAAACTGGCGGGACGGGACGGTTTGAAATCCTGAAAATTAACTATTTGGTCCCGTCCCGACCCGTCCCGTTTTAACGGGACGGGCTTCGGTTTGGAAACTTGGAATCCCGAAAAGACCCGTCCCGTCCCGTTTTAATTTCATTTATTCTATTTTTCTTACTTTTCTATTTATATAGCATTTGATTGGTTGATTTTTGAGTCTATAGTCCTAACATGAACTCGAGCACACCGGATAGGCCGATCTCAATTTTGATCCCTTCATTCCTTCACGCGATCTATACTCACACTCTCAGTCTCTCACAGTATCACTCAGACACTCACCGTTCCAAGCTTAGAACCCTAGATCCCCAATTCATCATTCATCAATTCGTCCTCTTGCTTTGTTGTTCCGATCGGATCTAAAAGCAAGACTGCTCTGCTCTTTGATCAGGTACCACTCTTTCAGCTTCTTTGATTATTATTCGTCTGCTTTTTTGTGAAATCGAGCTGGGTTTTTGTAAAGAATCGAAATTGGAAACTGGGTTTTGGGCTGTGATAAGCTCTGTTCTAAAAATCGAGGACATGCGTTGTTTTGACAGTGTCTGGCGACGAGGTGTCATTCGAGTTGTCCTGATCTGCGGACTATTGCGGTGCCGGAGCGATCTCCATGGGTTGGGTCATGGGTCCTAGGGGTGGCTCTCATGATCGAAGGTTCATCTCCGTCTGCATTCTGAAGTTGGATTTGGGGGTTTGGGTCGTGGGAAGAAGGAGATGGATGAGTACCATTCTGGTGTATTAAATTGGTATTGATTGATTCGGTGCACTGATTTAAATTACTGTAGCTATTAATCTGGTGCATTGATTTGGTATTTATTGATTTGGTGTATTGATTTGAAACTGATGTGGCTACTATTCTGGTGTATTGATTTGTTATTGATTGATTTGGTGAAGTTAATATACGAGTGGATTGATTTGGCATGATTTGGAGTTCAGAAATTGCAGGAATTGCAGAAATTAGGGAAATTGCAGGAGACCTTTTTTTTTTTTTTTCCTTTCTTTCGGGATGTCCCGGTCCCGTCCCGATCCCGGCCCGGTCCCGTTCGGGTTCGGGATGGTCGGGATCAATTCTCAAAAAGTGCCATACCGTCCCGTCCCGTCCCGAGTTTTATTTCCGGGTCCGGGACCGGGATCACCAGAATTTCGTCCCGTCCCGTCCCATCCCCAGCCCTACTTGCTACCACACTCGTCCAATCCTGCTACTGCACTCATACTCGTCCAGTTCTGCTACTACACTTGTACACTCATACTCATCCAGTTCTGCTACTCGTGTTATGCTACTGCACTAGTCATCACCTAATCCTGCTACTGCACTCGCTACACTCATACTCGTCCAGTTCTGCTACTGCACTTGTACTCATTTTCTGCTATTGCACTCTTCATCTCCTAATCCTGCTACTGCACTCATACTCGTCCAATTATGCTACTGCACTAGTACTCATGTTCTGCTACTGCACTCGTCATCGCCTAATCATGCTACAACACTAGTTCAATCATGCTACTACACTTGCTGCACTCATACTCGTCCAATTCTGCTACTGCACTCGTCCAATCCTGCTACTGCCCTCGTAGCAGCTTCATTTGCAGTAGCAGGAGCAGTAACAGTAGCAATAGTAGAAGCAGTAACAGTAACAGGAGTAGGAGCAAACTTCTCAAAAGCCAAAAAAAAAAAAATCTTTCTTTTACACATTGCTAAGAGAGAGAATCTCAGAGCTCTTCGTCAAACTTCTTTTTCTTTTTTATTGCTGAATGTGTCTTTGGTTCAGTAGCAGCTTCATTTGCAATAGCAGGAGCAGTAGCAGGATTTTTTTTCTTCATTATTGGTAAACGTGTCCTTGGTTCAGCAAGAGTAGTAGCAGTAGCAGGATTCTTTTTCTTCTTTATTGTTGAACGTGTCTTTGGTTCAGTAGCAGCTTCATTTGCAGTAGCAGTAGCAGGATTCTTTTTCTTCTTTATTGCTGAACGTGTCCTTGATTCAGTAGCAGCTTCATTTGCAATAGCAGGAGCAGTAGCAGGATTCTTTTTCTTCTTTATTGCTGAACATGTCTTTGTTTCAGTAGAAGCTTCAGTTGCAGTAGCAGTAGCAGTAGTAGCATTCTTTTTCTTCTTTATTGCTGAACGTGTCTTTGGTTCAGTAGCAGCTTCATTTGCAATAACAGGAGCAGGAGCAGTAGCAATTAGATCTGTCAATCCATGAATAAAATTAAAAACATAGAAAATAGCATTATTCCCACAGCAAGATTACCAAACCAGTAGCAAGATCACTATTGGGGACATCATTGAGTATAAAATAAGTGCAAATTTGGTGTATGATGTCTCCTACTCCCAAGTATAGGAGGTCAAGTTTGAGTAAAGGGAAAAAGTAAAGAGTATCGTACCCAAGTGATAGCTAAAATTAAACCTATTGATTTTTTTTATTCTCTTGCAAATATGTCAATTGTAATATAGGGAAATAAGGGTCTCCCGCAGAGGATTAAGTTAAACTAAAAGCTTCAACAAAAGTCACTAAATGTGACTGCGGTTCCTACTGAACAGTAGTCGAAAAACAAACTAAGAATCTAACCAAAACAATCCAGAAAAATATGAAAAATCACATAGACGTACTAGACACACAATACGTTTAGCACACAAAATTTGGTGATTTTTGGAGTTCGTTTACTATATTAAATAAATACGAGAAAACATATAACAGAGCGTAAAACATAGAAAAGCTAATTTGAGAATGGTTGAGATCAAAATGATGAAACTAGCTAGGGAAGAAGTATCCACCTCTAACAATCACATACAACACACTTTGTCTAATTTACTTCCAATTAACTTAGTTGAAGACGCTCAGATTGGCTCGGTACGCTTGAACACAACCTATTACCCTTTTTTACTTTGTACGCTAGGCAGGAAGTGCTCTACACCTAGACTATTTCCAAGCAATGCAACCTAAAGGTATGTTTATTAGATTAAACATGAAGAGATCATTAAGTTTTAAAGAGTTTGAGCAATCACTAGGCATCGCAAATAACTTAGAGCCTTGCTAAACCTAGGGTTTTGTTTACTTGCTAGTGAAAACTACCAATTACTTCTCTAGACAATTTGAGGAATCCAACTATTGATTCAGGCATCAAATAATCAAAGTATTAGAACCCTAGCATGCAAACTAAGTAGGACTCCAAAGCATACAAACATAGAATTCATCAATGAGAAATCGGTAAACAAAACCTCAACCTTATTAATTGGAAAACAAATTGAATGTCAAAGCATGTTAAGGATCATGTCTAGGGGCTTCAACTGCCCCCTAACTACTAGAAATTTAGTTACACATAATTGGAATCAAAAACATAAAATAATGAAAAAGGGAGGAAGAGAGAGCCAGAGTTGCTGCAGATTGATCTCCTTTTTTATATGCTTAGAGGTTGCCTTCATCTTTCTTATTGTGTAGGAAATCCAAAACCTAAAAGAATTAGGGTTCACGTGCTTAGGTGGAGTTTTCCTATTGGCTCTTGAACTTGATGACTTATTCTAACCATTTACATTGTGCCATTTGTCCATCATAAGTCGGAATATGAAGCACAAACTCGTCCTCAGGCTTCTTGGTGTGATTTGGGCCTTGAAACATAAATTCCCGTCCAACCTCAGATTCAAGCGCAGCCCGACCTTCTTGTACTAAATTGGCCATAACTTCTTCTAGAAAAATGATAATGACGAGCCGTAAAAACATCTGTAAAATAGACATTTGAAGCTTTCCATCAATATAAAGATCGTCTTCCGGATCATTATGAGCCGGTCTCAGTGATCTGTCGAAGTTAACTTATCTGCACAGACAGATTTGCCAATTTTGCCTTTCAATCCCTCTTTTACTTCTTTTTTTCTTCTTTGCTCCAAGATACCTATAAAACAAATAAACAAAGTAAATAACTAGAAAATAAACTAAACTAATGAAGAAAGTATAGAGATTAACGTTATTAATATCGCATAATTATGCTCCTATCACCAAGGGATTGAGTAATTCTACCCTAAGTAGATTACCGTGAAAAGAAACCTAGAAAACACATGTAAAGTCTACCTTTTTAAAAGTTCACAACCTTAGCCCTTTGGAAGCTAAAGATCATGAGGATGGTATTAACAATTGTGGTAGTGATCGGCTTGGTTGATTTTAATTTTGATAAAAAAAATTAATATACATAAAATAAAATAAACAAATAAAAATATAGAGACTAAATCAATGAGAATAATAGAGACTTAGGCATCGCACCTAATCTTACTCATGCACAAAATATAACCCATATTTAATGTAATAATATGTTTTGATAAATTTCCCCTTAGTGCTTTGATGAAGCTACCAAGAAACCAACTAGTCATGCAATTTAACAATCTCTTCCAAAGCAAAGCTAAATTACACAACTTTTTTACCATTCAAATCTTCCGGATCCTAAATGGCTTACGGTGCCGTGAGCCTAAATTCTTCCGGAACCTAAACTCACAACATCATGCTTTAATTTCAAGGTAAGAAATTCAAGCAACTTAGTTCTTCCCGTAGGAATAAGCTAAGCCACCACCTATTTAGCTACACATGCTCACGGAATCAAGAGTTTATCAAGTTCATGTTTCCGATTCATTAACTTCCTAAAAGATGCTTCTAGGTCATAAATCTATGAACACACTTAGGATAAGATTCAAAACATGCATAAACATCAAAGAACATAAAGATTACATTGTTTTGTGCACAAGTTTGGCCCAAATTCTACTACTCACAACTCATATTTACACAACTACAAGTCATAAACATCATAAATAACAAATAAAAGAGAGCAAAGAGTGGAGAACAAGATGTCTCCCTTGTCTCCAAGATGTCTTCCTTGGTTCTATTGGAGCCAAACCTATAGCATAAGATGTCTCGCTTGTCTCCTAGATGCTATATGAGAAGAGAAATGCTTCAAAGTATAGGGATTTCGGTTTCTAGAACCCAAATCACTATACAAATCCACAAAATCTCAAGAACAAAGTAAGAACAAGGCTTGAATGTGTGAGAAACAAGAGAACTGATTGATCAAAGTGTGTAGAAACTTCGGTTTTGGTGAAACCCAAGTGGCTACACACCTCTCTCTTATACAAAATCAAAGAACTATGAACTAGCTATGAAAAACTAGAGAGAAACTATGCTAGAACTAGAGAAAAGAGAAATTTTGATGTTGCAAAGTGAGAGAGTCACAGGGGTGCACGGTTTTGGGAGAAAGGAATGACTATTTAAAGGTCAAGGCAATCCAAATCAAGAGTGGAGATCAAAAGGAATGAAGGGCTAGATGTGATTGACAAATGTATAAGCACAAATTATGGATCTAGTCTTTGACTCCATATAGAAATGACCTAGAAAGCCCATAGATATTTTGATGGATGAGAAAAAGTAAGGGTAGAAGGGTCATTGTGTAAGGGAACAAGGTAATAAATGGTAGACAAAGGTGTAAGGTGTAAGAATGAGACCATTTGTCATCTTTCAAATTTTAAATTTCAAAATAACCTAGACCTAAAGTCTTCCCACCTAAAGTCTCTAACCCTAATCAGCTCTTCCTTGTCCTCCACACATACTTTCGGCCAGCCAACTCGGCCAGAAATGTCCGAAATCCGGTGTTGACCACCGTTGACCCATTTTATGTCTGTTTGCGCACTTTCTTCTCCTTTCTTCCTTCAATTGAATCTCCACCAAGAGTTCGGAATTAGCCTTGACTTATTCATACCAAATGTTCCTTCATGAGTGTAGATCATCTTGATCAAATTTGAGAGCTTAATTCATCGTGGTTTTCCCGGAAAAGCTGCAGGAATCCGTACAGGTTCAGTTTTGCAGTTTTTATCTTCTAGTGCAGAAACTTGCACGGATCTTTTGAAGTCCTTCCACTCCGAACTAGCTCTTGATATCTTCATAAGAAATGATCCTTAGGATATCTAGAATGGATCTGGAAATTTCAGCTCATTTGGAATTCATTTGGTCAAGCTTCCACCCCTCCTTCTTTATCTAGCTCGCTTTCTCCTAGCCAGAGTAGGAAAATGTGCTAAAGTTGAGTTTTTAGGGCATTTCCATGCTTCTCCATTGTTTCCTAGCATGATAAGGAAAACATAATAAATAGATATAAATAAACATAAAAGTTAAGCAAAAGTGCAAGATTAGGGGAATAATTACTAGGTAATTATGGACCTAACAATCACCATTTTGCACCTACACACAGTAGCATAAAGTTCATCAGATCATCTTGTCCATAGAAAATTGCATCAGGCACTGCATGTGGTATCCAAGAGCTGAATAATAGTTTTTAGTTTGCCAAATGAAGTAGCAATTGGGATATTTGGTGCAAACATGCACAATGTTAAAACTAAAATAAGTGAAACCAAAATTAGCAGAGAGAATGTTAAAACTTCTTAACACACAACAAACAAATTACCTAACTTTATAAATCTCTCAGTCTCAGTAATAGAAACTGAAGAAATTGGTATCAACAGTAGGAAATTCAAAAGGCCAAATCTTTGCCCCATCAAAGTTTTCCAACCATAGTACTATATCTTCCTGTCATACATTTAAGAGTTATCAAACTCTTTCAAGAATATTCCATCATCTCTTTAAAACTGAACTTAAAGATACTATTTTTCACCCTTACTGCAAATTTAAAGAACCTTAGGCTTTCAAGAAGACAGGAGAAAGAAGATTTTACCACAAAACCAGGAGTTCAAGCATGGTATCACTGACACCAAAGTTGCAAACAAGGTGGCACTTAGTGTTCTTACTCCTTGTTGGCAATAACATGTTCGGTTAGTCACTTTTCTGAACCTCGTGATCTAAACATTTTGGCATTCTCTTTTTGTTACTTTTACATTTGTAGATAACTAAATTGAATTTTGTCTACCAATGTGATGATACCAAATTATCAACACTAAGTAGAGATTGACAAGCTTTTGTGGTCTACGGAACTACCAAAGGTATTGGTAGTACCATTGATCAATCAGGGGACATGGAAATCACAAAATCAGTAGAACCAAAATTAGCAAGGGAATGTTAAAACTTCTTAACACACAATAACAAATTACCTAACTTTATACTCTTAACAAATTAACATCGATGATGAAAAAGTATAATTAATCAACCTTTCATATCACTATAAATTCAAATTAATTGGCTTTTATCTACAATAAACCACTAAACAAAGCGAAAGATGAGCCATGAGCTAACTGGAATAAGGAATTTCAGGTCAGTGATCTCATAATTAACAATCATTCATCACTATACAATCCAATTTCCAACATCAAAACCAGAAAATACTGAAGCTTACTCGGTCTTTCGGCCGCCATTTTGAAACCAATCCGCTATCAAAAGGACATGTAGGGACTTGAGCCTCGAACACGTCTTGGCAAAGCTCACACAAGACAATGGTTTGGGGCAAGTATGCCATGCTTGTAGTGGTTGTACGCTTGGCATTCTCATAGCAACTACTCGCAGTCTTTGATTCCTTTCTCTGCAAGCTCACATCACTGTTGTCGTGGCTGGGATGGCCTAGCCTTGGCACATGGAGTCTGACAATCGCCTCCATGGTTGAAGTAGATCAAAAAAGATCTAAGAGAGGGAGCGGTGGATCTGTCAGTGGCGGAAACCCTAGAAATTGGAGATCTTCGTGAAGGGGAATTGGGAATTGAGAGACTGAAACTAAGAAGAAGGAATAAGAACAACAACTATAGAATGCGGTCTCTCTCTCTCTCTCTCATAGAGGCAATGCCCTTAAATTGTGATGAAACTCGAGCATTTTGGTCATTTTCCATTAAAATTGGGAGTCAAATTTGCATCATTTGACTTTTGGGTCTGGGCTCATGTCCTTATCTTGTATAAATGTTTTTGAAAGTGGGTTTTCTGTGTTTACATCTTTAGGCATGTGCTACTATATAATTTTCTAAAAAAACAATGGATTCTTGAATTTTATGGGGGAGTTAACGGACTAACGACAGCCTAACGTTGTTTTAGGAAGGAAGGCAACTAACAATCTAATGTTAGCTAATGTGGCTTTCACATAACCATTGGATGATCCTAGAGATCAGGATTTAATGAACTACACCAAAATTGCAGGCTTCTCAATGCAGAGGGGCTCGATCCTTGAAGGTAATTGGTTGCTGTCTTTTTAGCTAGAGACTGAATAGTTAGTGATAACTATATATCTGTTCCTCTTTGCAAGAAATGGTAAAATGAACAGCTAGTCAATCATAACAGATAATCTCGGTTTGCTTATCATCTTATGGAATGAATGTTTTGCTCTATTGTTAACTGTTTAAATCATGAGATAAGCTCAAAACCACATTTATTGTTATATATTACAATCATGGTCCTCTCTCCGTTCCTCAATCACCACCACCACTCGATCCCACCGTCGTTCTCCCATCAATCCGTCACTACCGTTCTCAAGGTTAACATGTTATGGTAAATTTGATGGACCAGACCAAAACCTCACGGCACGACAGCCACACCCAAAACTTCCCTAGGCACACTTTGTTTCATATTTCTTCCCTTTTGTTTTTGAGACCATTTCTCGTCTCCCTTTCGCACCTACAATTCAACGATTGAAAAAGGATCCAAGTCAAATATCATAAGCCTCCCAGAATAGTTCCTCACTGTGGCCATGCTGGTTGCCCAAATCTGAGACTCTCTATCATTGTCACAACAATCAATCTAGTTTACGCTTAGCTTAATTTTTCTCGAATGAAAAGTACATGTGCTCTGCTTCCACCCCAATTAAAACAAGAAAAGCACATGCTCTATTGCTTCGCTCCTTATTGAAATCCCAAGTTCCCAACTAACATTTGATTCAGGAGTTCCAAACTGAATTTCATGGTGGAGATGAGCACAAAACCACATGCGTTGCTAGTCCCAAGCCCTGGCATGGAGCACCTCATCCCCACATATGTCATGTGTTTTTGTTAAAATAAAAATTAGTACTTGCAAGTTTTAACTTTTCTTATTAATCTCTTACTAACATCTTCCTCCTCGTGAGAGTTATGAAATTCAATCAAGAAAACAAACTTGCGACTGTTTTTTCTTATCTGTTTCCTCCTCCAAAAAGAAACCAGAAGCTCCATACATCTCCTGCATTTGCATTTTTTAAACAAGCCCAAGCATTCATATTGTTGCACAAGTGCATCAAAATCAGGAAAACACACTTAGAAAATGAGACGGTATATTCACATCCTGTTTTAAAAATAGGATTAATTTTAGTTTACTCCCTTGAGGTTTGGGGGTTTCATCATTTCACCCCCCCGGACTCTCAATTTCACTTTTTTACCCCCTGAACTTTCCAATTTTTGTCTTCCGTGCCTAATGTCTCATTTTCCTTCAAAATTGGACGTTAAGTCCGATAATGGGGCCCACTTTGAGGGCTAAAATGGTTATTTCAAGACAAAAAAAAATAGAATTAATTTCAGTTTACCCCCCTGAGGTTTAGGAGTGTTATCATTTCACCCCCCTCGACCTCAATTTCACTTTTTTACCCCCTAAGCTTTCTAATTTTTGTCTTTCATGTCCAATCTCTGATGCTCTGTCCAAATTAAGGACTAAAGAATCGAAAAAATAGGCAAAATTTTTGTTTCTTTAAGGGTCCGATATTATCTTTACTAACTGTCTAAATTTCGGCGATATTTTCTAAATATTGCGATATTTCCTTAAATCATTGACATTAATGATAATTTCGTGAAATTCCAGACAGAATGGAGCCCACGCGCGCAAAATGTCTTACATTCTGGAGCCCACTTGCCACTAACATTTGAAATTGTAAACAAAATACAACCACAGGCAGTCAAGAAGTTTTGAACCTTGAATGCTCATCGAGAATCAAAGGGACTTGTCCACTGCCGCTGCAATAATAGCTTTTGCTAATATATTGTACATTTTATTATATATATACACACAATAGCTAAAGTAATATATATTACTTCAAAGTCTGGAAATTAAGAGAAATATCTAATCAATAACCAATTTACAATAAAAAAATTTTTACCAACAATTCTCAATCCAAAATAATTTTTGTTACTTTGAAAATAAGAATATTTTCATCACACAATTCATCTTCTGTAGCTACATGCTTGGCACTAAATATATCTCTTAATACTCTTATTCACTGAAAATTAGGTCTACTATTATTTAATATTACTAAGTGTTTGGTTTATATACTCTCTTTATTGAATTGAATTAATCATACCTACTTTTCTATCTAGTATAAAAAAATATTAAGAGTATTGAGTTAAATTTTATGAAATGTCAGCATACACTAATTCATCTTAAATTACTATAAGTCAATATGTTATAATTTTTATTCAACAATTTCTTTTGAAATATAGTAGATAATTGATTAAATAAACATTTTCAAAAGTCTTATTTAATATTAGATATTTTAGTCACTGGTCCAAATTGGACGTTAAATCCGAACGTTGAGGGCTAAAATGGTCATTCCTTCATCCAAATCCGACGTTAAATCCCAAACCCGTACCATAGGGACGTCGGGGAGGACGGGACAAAACATTTGGCGCTGATAGAGAGATGGATTTAACACAGAGAGAGAGAAGGGAGAAACCTGGGTAAAAAAGTGAAATTGAGTGTCGAGGGGGTGAAATGATGACACCCCCAAATCTCAGGGGGGGTAAACTGAAATTAATCCTATTTTCTTTACCTTGAAATGACCATTTTAGCCCTCAAAGTTGGCCCCATTATAGGACTTAACGTCCAATTTTGATGGAAAATGAGACATTGGGCACGGAAGACAAAAATTGGAAAGTTCAGGAGCTAAAAAAGTGAAATTAAGAGTCGATGGAGTGAAATGATGACACCCCCAAACCTCAGGCGGGTAAATTGAAATTAATCCTTAAAAATATAAGATACCGAAGGTAGTCTACCTGTTTATCCAACCAGACATGATATTGCACAACAACAGTACCATCTCGAATGTGAGCATTCTTTAACCCTTCCAACTCAATTGGGTTCTAACATTTAAGGGAAAACAGATGATATAAGAAAAAGAAGAAAAAGGAACTTAAGAAACCATGGGCAGAACAAATTGAAGAATATTTCCTACATTATGTAGAAAGTAAGCATTACCTTTAGAGCTTTTGCAAGGGCCAAAGATGACTGCTGGAAGAGAACCTTGTCAGGATTTAGCTTTGAATACAAAGCATAATAGCAATAACCCAGGTTAGCCCATATGAGGTCATTGTTACTTTCTTCTGCTTTGATTGTACCATTTCCTGCTAATGCAGTTTCCGTTCCCTTGCCTTGAATAGAAGGTTTAAGCTGATTAGATGCAAGCAAGCTGACATCTGCGCTCACTGCTTTATAGTCCCAAACTTCAATCCCGTTCGTTTCCAAGTATGAGTTTACCTACACAGCACATAAATTTCTCAACTAAGTCTTGACTGATTGAACCATCAAGTTCACACTAGTACAAACTTGGAAAGGAAGACAAATATAACAAAAATAAGGACATCATAACCTTGTTCCATGGTTTCAGTAATCACATACATAATTTGTGAAGGCCAATAGTAAATACATCTATTATTACCAGTGTCTTGATAAGTACAGACTTAAAACCAGTATTCACCATCATATGAATGTTGCTTGAGAAGATGATGAAAATAGATACATATGAGTTAACTGACCTCAGATGAAACCTTCCTTTTGTCTACATAGAAGAAAGCTGAGTTCAGAGTAACTATGGCAAAGGCATGAACAACTAGACTGTAATCAACATCAGTCCTGCGAATATTATACAACCAGCAAACCTGCAGAGTCATGACAAAATCAAAATCATATCTCTGATGTTCAAGGAGCCTATTAATGCACAATATCAAGATTGAGAAAGAAATAAAGAAATAGACCAAACCAACTCACCTCATCAAGTGCTAAAATGATTATACTATGAGCTTTCACTTGGAAGAGCTTTTTTCTCACATCCTTTAACTTATCTGCTACAAAACGACCAGCAAATTCCAAAGGATGAATAAATACAGGACTAATTTCCTGAGGGGGCAGACTTTTCCAAACTTCATCTACCAAATTTGTGGAAGTTTGAACCAACTTCTGTTGATTCTTGACAAAAGCGCGCTCCCAATTCTGTGCGGTGTCTACCAATATACACCAAGGGCTGATACCAATGGCTGAACCTTCAGGGTGTTGAGATTGATAGCAGATTATGCATCAATATAGAAATATAAGAACAACAAAGAGACACCAGAATTTAACATGGAAACCCTTCAATGTGAAGGGAAAAACCACAGGACAATCTCCGAAGAACTTCCACTATGAAAATGGGATTATAATCACCAATGTCTCTAGAACACTAGAGGAAAATCTCTGAAGAGAAACACTCTTGGATACACACACTCTATGCAGATTATAAAAGAATGATTGCTTTCTTTCTTCTCTCCTTTTACAATAAATACTCACTCTCTATCTTGCTAAGACTACTAGAGGTTAATACATATAGCTGATCACTTCTTCGTTTCACAAGACCCTTCTAGTCTCCTTAGGAAGAGAAGAGATAACCAACACAATTAACTCCAGCTGCTGCATGCCTTCTATTAGGGAATTGAAATGTTCCCTCTTTCTTTTCTTTTTCTTTTCTCCAAGACAAAGTCCAACTTGGGTTATAACACTTATTAATTAGTTGTCTAGCATGAGGAAGGAATTCCAACAATCTCCCCCTTCCTGACTCATTCTCAAGAATGTAGACCTGCTAAGAATGTGCAGTTCTCATGCTTACCTTTGGGAAGCGACTTTGTCAACATATCAGCTTTGTTCTCATTAGTATGAACCTTTTCTATCATTAGCAACTTTCTTTTAAATTTCTCTCGAATCCAATGGTACCGGATATCTATATGTTTGGACTTGGAATGAAAACTAGGATTCTTGCTAAGATGAATGGCACTCTGATTATCACAGTAGATAACAAACTCACTTTGGTGCAGACAAGCTCTTGGAAATATCTCTTCAACCATAGCATTTCCTTGCAACATTCAACAATGGCAATGTACTATGATTAGGTAGTAGATAAAACCACACAATTTTGCAATTTTGATTGCCAAGAAACAGCTCCCCCTGCAAAAGTGAATAAATATCTAGATGTGGACCTCATTGTGTCTATATTTCCAGCCAAATCTGCATCAGTAAAGCCTCAAAGAATAGGCATTTCATTGCCAAAACATAAACACACTTTAGACGTACCTTTAAGGTACCTCATAATCCATTTAACTGTTGTCCAATGTTCTCTACCTGGATTTGCAAGGAATCTGCTCACCACACCTACTACATAACCAATATCCGGTCTAGTACATACTATTGCATACATTAAACATCCTACAACTGAAGCATAAGGAACTCTCTCCATTTCTTCCTTCTCTTTTGCATATGAAGGACTTTGTTTCTTACTTAATTTGAAATGAGCAGCAAGAGGAACACTTACAGATTTTGCTTTGTCCATGTTGAATCTCTCAAGCACCTTCTCAATGTTACTTTCTTGAGATAGCCACAGCTGACCTTTCTTTCTATCACGAGTCATCTGCATGCCGAGAATTTTCTTTGCATGCCCCAAATCCTTCATATCAAAGGATTCATTCAACATCTTCTTCAACTCTTCAATTTTCCTTGAGTTTGGACCTAGAACCAACATGTCATCAACATAAAGTAATAACATGATGAAGTCTTTTTCAGAAGATTTTCAAATGAACACACAATGATCTGAGATTGTCCTTTTGAATCCATTATCCATCATGAATGACTCAAATTGCTTGTACCATTGGCGAGGAGCATGTTTAAGTCCATAGAGACTCTTCTTCAACTTACAGACCATATGCTCCTTGCCATTAACTTCGAATCCCTCTAGTTGTTCCATGAAAATGTTTTCTTCTTAGTCACCATGAAGAAATGTTGTTTTGACGTCTAGTTGCTCTATCTCCAGGTTCACACTTGCTGCCAATCCCAACACAACACGAATGGAATTCATCTTCACAACTGGAGAAAATATTTCGTCAAAATCAACACCTTTCTTTTGAGCAAAGCCGTTAACAACTAGCCTCACTTTGTACCTTGGTTGTGAATTTTTAGATGTCTTGAGCTTGAAAATCCACTTGTTCTTGAGGACTCGTTTTTCTTCTGGCCTTTCCACTAATTCATATGTTTGATTCTTGTGCAAAGAATCCATCTCTTCTTGCATAGCTTTCAGCCATTTGTCTTTGTCAACATCATCTTGGACATCTTGGAAACATTCTGGTTCACCTTCATCTAAGGGAAGAACATACTCATTAGGTGGATATTTTGTGGAAAGCTTGTGTGTTCTGGTGCTTCTTCTCAACTGCGCAACTTGTTCAATCACCGGTGGCTGCTCTTCTTGGTTTTCTTGTGGAATTTCTTGGTTGTTTTCAACATCATCTCTTTGATCACCATTGGGAACTTCTTCAGCTTCTTGCTCAGCTTCCTCACTAACTTATTCAACTGTAGGAGGAATAATATGATCTAGATCAATGAGATTATCTACATATGTCTCAGCTGCCTCCATATATTCACTCTTCTCAATGTCTTTAATTGTTTGATCTTCAAAGAACACTACATCCCGACTGCGAACTACCTTCTTGTTAAGAGGATCCCACAATCGGTAGCCAAATTTTTCATTTGCATACCCAAGGAATACACACTGCTTGGTTTTGTCTTCAAGCTTCCATCTTTCTTCCTTTAGAACATGCACAAATGCTCTACAGCCAAAAGTCTTCAAGTGTTCATAAGAAACATCCTTTGAAGACCACAAGTGATTTGGAACATCACCATTTAAAGGAGCCGATAGTGCAAATTGATCAAATAGAAAGTTGTCCTCATTACCTCTCCCCAAAACCTTCTTGACAATTTGGAATGAGACAACATGCATCTAATTCTTTCAACAATGGTGCGATTCATTCTCTCTGCGATGCCGTTATGTTGTGGAGTTCTCGGAACTGATTGCTCATGTCTGATACCATGGCTTTTACAATATTCATCAAAAGATCCAATATACTCACCACCATTATCTGTGCAAATGCATTTTAATTTTCTACCGGTCTCCCTTTCTACCGTCGTATGAAAAACTTTAAACACGGATAACACTTGATCTTTTGTCTTTAAAGCATATGCCCACACCTTTCTTGAATGATCAGCTATGAAAGTAACAAAATAGGAAGCACCACCCAATGTTTTAACTTTCATAAGACCGCAAACATCAGAATAAACCAAGTCCAAAACATTTTGTTTCGTATTCTGATTTTTATGAAAGGAAACTCTATGTTGCTTGCCAACTAGACAATGAGTACATTTATTTAAATGTGTACCTTTAATTCCAAGAAGTAGCTCTTTCTTGGCAAGGATTTGCAGCCCTTTCTCACTCATATGGCCAAGTCGCTTATGCCATAATTCTATGGGACTTTCATTCTCTGTGGTGTTTAGCTCCCCCCTGAATAATTGAGCTTGCATTTTGTAAAGTGTGCAGCATTTGCTTCCTCTTGCTATTACCATGGAGCCTTTTGTGAGCTTCCACTTTCCATTGCCAAGTAAATGCATGTAGCCATCATCATCTAACTTCCCTGCAGAGATTAAATTCAAGCGGAGGTCAGGTACATGTCTTACGTCCTTGAGAACAAGTTTGCAGCCTACATTTGTTTGCAAGATCACATCACCAATTCCCATTATTTTCGAGATGCCTTTATTTCTCATTCTCACTACACCAAGATCACCAACTTTGTAGGTTGAGAAAGGTTCCTTTCGAGGAGTAGCATGGAAGGAAGCTCCACTATCAACAACCCATGTAGTTTCTTCACTTGAAAGACTCAGACATCACATGCTTTTTCACATTTGGAAACTAATTCTTCACATTCTAGAAACTCTGACAATATTATAATATCACCATTCGAAGAAATTGCAGCAGTGTCTGTCTCATCTCCCTTCTCTTCCTTCTTCTTTTCTCTCTTCAATTTTCTGCATTCCCTTCTATAATGACCTTTTTCATTGCAGTGGTAACACGTGACATCCTTCCTTAACTTGGATTTGCTTCTTGATCTCCTATGACCATGAGGATAATGATGTGGCTTCCGGCTTCTAGCTCTTCCCCTCCTTTCTACAATCACAGCTTCAGAATACGAAGAATCTGTAGATTTTCTTCTCACCTCTTCATTCAGCAAGTTGATAGTCACTTGACTCAATGACACAACACCTTCAGGAGCAGAGTTGCTAACTGAAACCACCAATGTTTCCCAACTGTCTGGAAGAGAACTAAGAAGGAGCAATGCTTTCAATTCGTCATCGAGAACCATATTCATTGAGGAAAGCTGATTGACAATACTCTGCATCTCATTCAAATGTTTATTGATTGAGGTGTCGTCCTTGTATATGAGATTGACAAGCTTTCTAATTAAAAAAGCTTTATTTGTTGTTGTCTTTCTTTCATATAGGCTTTCAAGCTTTCTCCATAGTGCAAGTGTTGTGGTCTCCTTCGAAACATGGTGAAAGACATTGTCATCGAGGCATTGCCGAATAACTCCACTAGTTTTTTTGTTTAGCTTCTTCCAATCATCTTCAGACATAGTCTTTGGCTTATCACCTTCAATTGGAGAATATAAATCTTTACAATAGAGTATGTCCTCCATCTTTGCTTTCCAGATCATGTAATTCCTCCCATTTAAGCTAACCATCTGGTTTGTGTTGACCTCCATGTTTTGCCCCTGCTAACTAACAGCTCTGATACCACTCTGTTGGGATTGATAGCAGATTATGCAGCAATAGAGAAATATAAGAAGAGATGAGTGTTTCTATTGGGACCTCCAAATTTTCTCACTTGACCTCACTCTATTTTGAATTATTAAATGACATATATAACCTACTATCAAATGACTACTAAGGACAATAATTATACCAAATAAATATTATATTAATTTTCTCTAGACTTTCCAATTCAATAACATTAGATTGTATTCTTTATTGTTCTCCTTATCTATTTTCATTTTCCAACTTCACTACATACTCATTAAAGTATTCATATATATTTAATAAGAATTAAAACTATGATTAAGATCATGTGACAAAAAAATGTATGATATACATATTGAACTCATATCAGTGAGGGAAAACAAAATAAATCATATTATGACCTAAATCTAAGTCTATCCATTATATTTGTAAAAAATAAAAAATGAACTAGTAATTAAAAGAAAACTAAATAAATATTTAAATAATTAATCATGAGATACAAAAAATAGAGAAAATAAAATAAACATTAAGAAAAATGATTAATTTTTTTTTGCACAGCTAAAACAGAAAAAAAAAAAAAAAAAAAAAAAAAAAAAAAACCCGCATAATAGTTCATGTTATTTTCTTGTTGATTAGAAATTAATTTTTGAAACTCAATACCTTGTGTTTGATTTGCTTTTATTGAAAAAGAGATTTATATTATCTGATTAAGGAATGGATATGTAATTATGATTTATAGAGTAATTAAATCATTGAAATGACTAAGTTTTTTATTTTAAACATAATAGTTTGTTTGCAAATTATACGAATGAGGTTAGTTGAGGAACTTTAGTGAGGTTTAGTGAGTAAATTTAGTACCTGCAAAGTTGATAGGAGGTGTAAAAAGCATAGGAGGTCAAGTGAGTAAATTAGGAGGTTCCAATAGAAAAACTCTATAAGAACAACAAAGAGACACCAGAATTTAACATGGAAACCCTTCAATATGAAGGGAAAAACCACGGGACAATCTCCAAAGAACTTCCACTATGAAAATGGGATTACAATCATCAATCTCTCTAGAACAATATAGGACAATCTCTCAAGAGAAACACTCTTGGATACACACTCTATGCAGATTGTAAAAGAATGATTGCTTTCTTTCTTCTCTCCTTTTACAATGAATACTCACTCTCTATCTTGCTCAGACTACTGGAGGTTAATACATATAGCTGATGACTTCTTGTTTTCACAAGACCCTTCTAGTCTCCTTGGGAAGAGAAGAGATAACCAACACAATTAACTCCAGCTGTTGCATGCCTTCTGTTAGGGAATTGAAATGTTCCCTCTTTCTTTTCTTTTTCTTTTCTCCAAGACAAAGTCCAACTTGGGTTATAACACCTATTAATTAGATGTCTAGCATGAGGAGGGAATTCGGATTCAAATTTGCTCACCACTTTTATTTTGTGGTGATATCACCACCCTATTAAAACTTGTCAAGTCATATAGAATTAATTGAAATTATTTTTTAATAAAACATCATGATTAACCATAATTGTGTTTTATAACACATGACAGTTTTGTATTGAGTGGTGGTATCACCACCAACACCACCAAAGTATTGGTGGTGAGCAAATTTGAATCTAGGGAATTCCAACACAGGGAACTGAGAGAAACAAATCATGAAATCCACTTAATTAGCCAAGAAAAACTAGTAAAACAGACAAACACGAATATATAAACTTGCTCTTTAGGCATTAATGATAGCCATCATTTATAGGCTACTCGTAAAAAAAAATTAAGCAAAACAGCGCAAACACTAGATCAAATTATTCCAACAGGTCAAAAACAAGTTATAGGAAAATTCTAATAGCTACTAATGTGCATTTCTAGCATAGAATATTCTCTCACTTCTCTACAACATTCAACGAAAATAAGATAACACTATACTCTCTCGCTTCTCTACAAGATCAACGAAAATAAGATAACATTATACAAGTTACTGAGAGAAGTAGTGACTCACATCTGCCATCCAGACATCTACGGCAGGGTCTTCCCCCATTCGCATAAGCTGCCACTGGTCACTAAGTTGTTGTGTTGCCTACAAAAAGTAATGGCCATCTGTCCATAGCCGAGATTCATTCTTCGTTATAAGCGCCAAACTTGAACAAAATTCAAAAGCACAAACTTGTGAATTTGACAAAAACCATTCAAAATTCTTCGTTATATACACATTCAGATTATAATCGGCTTAAAACTCCTTCAAATAGCATCACCGTAAATATAAATAAATCAAGAAAATTGACCGGCACTTCCAGTGAAGCCAGCAACCACCAGGCTATATGACTTGCTTGTTTTGTTACTTTTGCCTACTGTTGTTTTGTGTGACTAGGTAAGATTACATGTGTATTTAAACTATATGGCTTCCGGTTTCTTGCTAGTTGCTACATTAGTCTGTCTATTAGAAGTGAGGATACAAATTGAACTCTTGCAAGTAACATGCTTAGTACTTTGCAAGCTCGAATCCATGTGTAACGATCGATACATAACATTTAGACATATTGTCAAAATGAATAATATCAAAGGTTTTAAATCTCCAAATTCAATTCCAAAAATTCCAAATTTATCATACTATGCAATTCCAAAAACCCCTAAACCTACAGTCCAAACCCTAATTAAAAGTTTAAGGCTCTTACTGGAACAAAACAAAACCGCGTGACACAATAGCTAAGGCCATTTCTATCTCCCTTTCCCACAGCTACCTTCACGAAGAAGAGGATCCAAGTCAAGTTCTGAACCTCAGATGCCTGCCCCATTGGGACATTGTGGGCCCAAACCTTATTCGCAGGAGCTTTCACACAGCTAGCACTGTCGCAATGCTTTTATTTCTTTTCTTGGAGGAAAAGCATATATGCTCAAGTTATAGGACAGAAGTCCTATTTGCATAACATCTATTGCTCTTCATTGAATTTTCCAGCTCAACCTTTGATCCATTGGAGAACTGTTTAAACAATACAATATCTGAATATCATGTCGGTGATGAGCTCAAAACCACATGCGCTGCTAGTCCCAAGCCCCGGCATGGGCCACCTCATCTCCTTGTTGGAGGTCGCCACCTGCCTAGCCACACATCACAACTTCCATGCCACGGTCCTCGTCGTTTCATCCAACACCTCTCCTGCTCTATCACAGGTCATCCAATCCGCCAAGTCCCGTAAGCTCCTTGGCATCATTGAGCTCCCAGCACCCTCCGGCCACGACACCAACGCCGCCGGTTCAGTTTTCACACACCTCCCAGCCATCATGCGTGATGTCCGACCATCTCTCCAATCCGCAATTTCGGCCATGGAGCGCAAGCCTAGCGCCATGATCGTTGATCTTTTCGGCACTGCAGCACTCACCGTGGCAGAAGAGTTCCGTATGCTCAAGTATGTAACAGTAGCCTCTGCTTGGACGCTAAGTTTGCTTTTGTATGCGCCAATCCTGGATAAGCAGATAGAAGGAGAATATCTGGATCAAAAGGAATTGTTAAACATCCCGGGTTGCAAGCCGGTTCGACCTGAAGATGTGGTGAAGCCGATGATGAATAGGAAGGATCGGGAATACGAATCCTTCATAAGAATTGGAAAAGAGATTACTTCAGTGAGTGATGGAATCTTGATCAACACATGGGAGGATCTGGAACCGACTTGTCTTGAAGCTATGAGGGAGCACCCGGACTGGAAGCAGATAACTAAGGTTCCGCTGTACACTATCGGTCCCATGGTTAGACTGGCAGGGCAGTCCGGTGGTGGTGGTCCGAGGAATGAGTTGTTGGATTGGCTGGATAAGCAACCAAGGGAGTCTGTGCTCTATATTTCATTTGGCAGTGGTGGGGTTCTTTCGGCTGAACAGATCACAGAGATGGCTTGGGGTTTAGAGCTTAGTAAGCAGAGGTTTATATGGGTGGTGCAGCCACCAAGCAAAGGAGGTGCTCAAGGCAATGACATTTCAGAGTATTTGCCTGAGGGATTCATGGCTCGGACTCATGACAAGGGTCTAGTGGTCACCACTTGGGCTCCTCAGTCGGAAATCTTGACACATGCAGCCGTTGGAGGGTTCCTATCGCACTGCGGTTGGAACTCAGCGCTGGAGAGTATACTGAATGGCTTGCCAATGATCGCATGGCCACTATACGCGGAGCAGAAAATGGTTGCTACACTGCTGGTGGAGGAGCTAAAGGTGGCGATTCGACCTAAAGTGTTGCCAACAAAAGCACTAGCAGGGAGGGAGGAGATTGAGATGTTGGTGAGGAAGATTACGGAGCAGAAAGACGGAGATGCAATGAGAGCAAGAGCTAAAGAACTGAAAGCAAGTGGGGAAAAAGCTCTCTGTGTGGGTGGATCTTCTTTCAACATGCTGTCTGAATTGTCAAGGCTATGCAAGATCAATACCGAACAGCAGTGCCGGACAGTAGGGACTGATCAAATTCTTGTTTAGGCGGTTTTTCGTGTTGCTAGTCTTCTTTGAGTGACTGATGGGATGTGAACTCAAGGGTTTCTTACAGATTCTTGCTGTATTAACACAATTCTTGCTTTAGTAGCCTACTTGAGGTCTTACTGTTCTAAAAACAAGAGGCTAGAGGTGTGTATAATAAGAGAGCTTTTTCCAGCTTTTAGTAACATAATATAGAAATGCTTCTATATGTTTAAATAAATATCTCAATAGAATGAAGGCAGTTTCCAAGAAATTTTCGAAAATACATAACATATCAACTATACCGCTTGCACTTTTATTTTTTCTTTAATTCAATATGAACAGATAACAAGCTCACAATATTCTTCCGAGAGACTTAAGAACGCAGCTCACACACTAATGGGTTCAGTGGCTTTCTTCAGCCATGCCTTCTCAGATTCATCCAAGTATGAGTCCAGAATAGATCTACAATTGGCATGGTAGGTGTTCAGCCATTCCAACTCTTCGGGTGTTAAAAGACCCACGTCAATTAACTTCCTCTGGTAGGGTGCCTGGAGAGAACAAAACATATCAAATATAGAAAAAGCCTCACAGCTCAACCCCAACAACAGCAATTTCAGAGAATCAGGTCAGTTAAAGACAAACTGACTAGGGGTAAATTCTCAATTAGTTTTAATACAAACCTTTAGCATAGCATTCAAACCATACAGTGCACTCATCATGGAAGGAGAAGAATTTAAGCCAGCTAATTCAATTTGATAGTGTGACGAAGCAAACTCATGCACAATTTCAGTTCATAACAATGTATGTACAAGTGATATGATTCAAAGTTTCAAACAAAACTGACATCCAACCATATAAGTAAGAAAAGTCAAAGAGAACAATCATGTTGCAAAATAATCACGACCTACCCATGTTATATGCTCAAATTGCAAGTAGCCCTTGTCACCAAAGTTGAATTTTGTATCAGCTTTCTTGATTATAAGCACGTTCTCCAGTCTTATACCAAAATTCCCATCTTCATAGTATCCAGGTTCTGAGGAATGCAGTTTCAGTGCAGCACAAAAGTATAATGGTTATGCACATAATTGAATAGGGCAGTATACTTGGAGCGTTAAATAAAAATCCTTCTATATTAGCATTTCTGTCATTCTCCATAGTATGTTTTCTTGCGGTTTTAATACTTCTTTCTTTCTTTTTTTCATTATTGGGAGAAGATTATTCTAAAACAGTAAAGAAATGTATACTGTGCCACTAACCATCTGTTACAGTCATGGTATCTTCCAGTGGGACATTTCGAGGTCTGAAGCTAATTAAATGAGGTCCTACTCAAATGAATAGAAAAACGGAAGACTCGTTAGTTATCTCAAATCAAACTATATATTCAAGAGCAAAGAATGAGGACTGTAGTTCATTATTTACCTTCATGAACATTTAGGTAAGATCCAATCCCATGACCAGTACCATGTCGATAATCGAGACCATCCTTCCACAAAGGAACTCGAGCCAGAATGTCCAGGGAATGACCTGTAAAAAACATGTGGACGATAAATGTGAATAAGATAACACTTGAAACAACATCTCATTTAAATTAGGGAAAAAAAAGTTAAATTAAGAACATGAATACCATTGGTTCCATTAGGAAAACGAGCATTCCCTAGAGCAATGTGACCCTTGAGGACCTGCACAGGATTAAGCAACTTTACAGTACCCCATGGGCTAAGTTGGCATGAAGGTTTTGGCTTTTGGGGGATAATTGTGAATCTGAATAAAGAACTCAGGATAAAGGTGAAAGTGTGAAACAGACTTGAGCATTGTGAATCTGAAGTTTCTTTAACATTTCATAAAAAGAAAAGACAAGAAAGAAAAGGATGAAACTCCATTTTTAGAGCATGCATATCTGATTGGTTTTGAACTGTAGACGGTGACAATGAATCATGTGTAGCAATGCATGAATGAACTAATACAAGATGTTGGCCAGTCAAAAGCATATTAAAGTAGGGAAAATGACACTGAAATCAGGCCCTCTACTACCGAATAACAAAGTGTCCTAAAAGAGAAATGAAAAGCACTTACTGCCGTATAGCATGCTTTCTCATGAGCTGAAGGTTTCCCGAAATGAACTGTCCGTGTTATGTCAGTTGTTCCATCCAGATACTTCAACCATGCCATCAATACCACCAATTAGCAAAACTGAAGCATGACAAAGTGTGTATAGTAGAATCATAAATATCATGAGTTTTCGAACCTGTGCTCCAGAGTCAAAAAGATATATGCGGTCTGGATCCAACTCAGCACAAGTTTCTGCTTGTGGTGAATAATGGATAATGGCAGCATTTGGACCAACGGAGGAGATAGTAGGAAAGCTTAATCCTCTAAAGTTCTGCAAATATAACGGAAAACAAGATGCTAATCATGTCAACAACCTAACATACCGGGGGGATATAGTACACATGTAATTAATAAATTATGCTACATATTTTATTTTCATAACCAACTTCTAAAATGTTGTGGTGCCACCTACTTAAATTAATTTTAAAAGCATATTACAGATAGAACCAAGATTACAATTATTTAAAAAAAAAAAAAATTCCAATGCATATGTACATCATGAGATAAAGTCATCCAAACAAAACAAAGCCATCAGTGTCAACTACCTCTTTTGATGCTCGAAAGCCTTCCAGCTTATCGCTTGCAGTCACCTCAGTTAGTTTTGCAGTTTTCCTGCCATAGTTTATTCCATCAACATGACAACATATGATGCACTTTACTTATATTCAGCAAATAAAACATTAAATGAGTCATACAGCAGTAACATTTTCCGAACATTCATGCATCAGTATCAGAAAGCTCAGAAAACTTTCCAAAGCTCATACATGCAATAGAACAGATACAATTTCTTTTACCTGAAGCAGTTAGTATCTACGGCATAAAGCTTACTGTTCAACTATCCTCATATCAGGTTATTCAATTCTGTGCTGGTTTCTTTATAATGGAAAGCATATGTTATGTGTTTTTGTTAAAATGAAAATTAGTACTTGCAAGTTTTAACTTGTCTTATTAATCTCTTACTAATATCTTCCTCCTCGTGAGAGATATGAAATTCAATCAGGAAAACAAACTTACAACTGTTTTTTCTTATCTGTTTCATCCTCCAAAAAGAAACCAGAAGCTCCATACATCTCCTGCATCTGCATTTTTTAAACAAGCTCAAGCATTCATATTGTTGCGGAAGTGCATCAAAATCAGGAAAACACACTTAGAAATGAGACGGTATATTCACATGCTGTTTACAAAATATAAGACACTGAAGCTGTCAGAGTCTACCTGTTTATCCAACCAGACATGATATTGCACAACAGCCGCACCATCTCGAATGTGAGCATTCTTTAACCCTTCCAACTCAATTGGGTTCTAACATTTAAGAGAAAACAGATGATATAAGAAAAAGAAAAACAAAGGAAAAAAAAAAAGAACTTAAGAAACCATTGGCAGAACAAATAGAAGACTATTTCCTACATTATGTAGAAAGTAAGCATTACCTTTAGAGCTTTTGCAAGGGCCAAAGGTGACGGCTGCAAGAGAACCTTGTCAGGATTTAGCTTTGAATACAAAGCATAACAGCAATAACCCGGGTCAGCCCATATGAGGTCATTATTACTTTCTTCTGCTTTGATTGTACCATTTCCTGCTATTCCAGTTTCAGTTCCCTTGCCTTGAATAGAAGGTTTAAGCTGATTAGATGCAAGCAAGCTGACATCTGCGCTCACTGCTTTATAGTCCCGAACTTCAATCCCGTTCGTTTCCAAGTATGAGTTTACCTATACAGCACAGGAATTTCTCAACTAAGTCTTGACTGATTGAACCATCAAGTCCACACTAGTACAAACTTGGAAAGGAAGACAAATATAACAAAACTAAGGACATCATAACCTTGTTCCGTGGTTTCAGTAATCACATACATAATTTGTGAAGGCCAATAGTAAATACATCTACTACTACAGTGTCTTGATAAGTTCAAACTTAAAACCAGTATTCACCACCATATGAATATTGCTTGAGAAGATGATGAAAATATATACATGAGTTAACTGACCTCAGATGAAACCTTCCTTTTGTCCACATAGAAGAACGCTGAGTTCAGAGTAACTATGGCAAAGGCATGAACAACTGGACTGTAATCAACATCAGTCCCGCGAATATTATACAACCAGCAAACCTGCAGAGTCATGACAAAATCAAAATCATATCTCTGATGTTCAAGAAGGTTCTTAATGCACAATATAAAGATTGAGCAAAGATATAAAGAAATAGACCAAACCAACTCACCTCATCAAGTGCTGAGATGATTATACTATGAGCTTTCACTTGGACGAGCTTTTTTCTCAAATCCTTCAACTTATCTGCTACAGAACGACCAGCAAATTCCAAAGGATGAATAACTACAGGATTAATTTCCTGAGGGGGCTGACTTTTCCAAACTTCATCTACCAAATTTGTGGAAGTTTGAACCAACTTCTGTTGATTCTTGACAAAAGCACGCTCCCATTTTTGTGCAGTGTCTACTGATATACACCAAGGGTCGATACCAATGGCTGAACCTTCAGGGAGATACTAACAGAAACAAATCATGAAATCCACTTAATTAGCCAAGAAAAACTAGTAAACCAGACAAAAATGAATGTATAAACTTGCTCTTTAGGCATTAATGATAGCCATCATTTACAGGCTACGCGTAGATAAAATTAAGCAAACACTAGATCAAATGAGTTTACGTATGATTCCAACAGGTCAAAAACAAGTTATAAGAAAATTCTAATAGCTACTGATTTACATTTCAAGCATAGAATTTTCTCCCGCTTCTCTACAACATCAACGAAAAATAAGATAACATTAATTATAGGAGTTACTGAGAGAAGCAGTGACTCACATCTGCCATCCAGACATCTACGGTAGGGTCTTCCCCCATTCGCATAAGCTGCCACTGGTCACTAAGCTGCTGCGTTGCCTGCAAAAAGTAACGGCCATCTGTCCATAACCGAGCTTCATTCTTGGTTATAAGCGCCAAACCTGAACAAAATTCAAAAGCACAAACTTGTGAATTCGACAAAAACTATTCAAAATTCTTCGCTTTATACACATTCAGAATACAATCGACTCCTTCAAATAGCATCAACGTAAATATAAATACAAGAAAACTGACCGGCGCTTCCAGTGAAGCCGGAAACGAATTGACGCCTTTTGTCTCTGTCAGAAACATACTCACTCTGCAATACAGCATAAATCAAGAATTAATTACTCGATAATCAAGAATCAAGCACGAAAAATTCAATCAAGAAAGGAAGTGATTTGCAAGATCGCGAATTTCAGAAACCAATGTAGAGATTAAAGAGGGAGAGACCTGATGGTAATCTTCGGAAGGAACAACCAAGGCGTCAAGAGGAGGAGAGTGAGACGCCATTAGAGACCTCAAAGCGCTCAGAGTATCCGCCATCTCTGCTCCAGTCTTGGTTTCGTTGAGAGCGAGTGTGAGATAATAGTATCGATATATTCAACTAGAAGAAGAAGCAATCGCATGTTATTTGATCCGTTAAAAACTGTGACGATGAATATATTGCTGTTTCCGAAAATGTCCTTTTGCTTTATTCGTGATACAATTAAAGACGGCATATTCTGAATGAGTATATAACGAAGAATTTACGCAACATATATTTACGTTAAAGATAAAACGGTTGCGGAAATATATCTGGGGTATTTTTGCTTTATATCTGGGGTAAAAAGGTCAAAGCTGGCTGAGAGAATTTACGCAACATATAAAAATTCTACCAAGAATAGGAATCTAAAAAGTTGAAGTCTAATGATATTTTAACACTTGAAGATATTAGATGAAAAATATATATAAAAGAAAAGCAATTAGATGAGAACAAAAATTTTAGGTAATTAGGTGAAAGATGTACAAATTTCACGGTCTGTATCAATGTTTTTAAATGTAGGAAAAAATTCAATAACACACTAATATATTTTGTGATCATTTGCAAATGCGAGAACCATATCCTACTGATTGAAAGGAATCTAATTGGAGAGTAGAAGTTTTTACGAGTAATCTCCAAAATCATGATTTTCACCCAAAATCGTAGATTATATAACTTTTTTTTTTTTAACAAAATCGCATATTCTTATTTTCTCACCAAATTTTTTTCACCTTCAACTAATGATTTTTAAGCAATTCTGAAAATGACAGACTTTTAAAATGTAGACCTGATTATTTTTTATGATTTCTTAAGTCAAAAAATCATTAAAAAAATTCGGATCAAGATTTTTAATGTCTATCAAAGTGTCAATTGAATAAGCTCCTAAAAATGTTGTTTTGTCAAGAGAATTGTGAATTTCATAATCCACAAGCTCCACATTTCTTTCATCATAAAACTACTCATGCAATTAGAAAAACATCCGTGCTTTTGGTGAAAAGGTGTGTATGCAAAAAGGAAATAGTTAAGGTATTTTGGATTGTGAAAGGAAAAGGTAAGAGAGGCATTTGAGGTATGAAAAGACAACTTAGAGCATTTTTAGCAGACTCTCTATTTTGGCTCCTTAGTTATTTTGGAATAGCTTTTTATTTATTTTAGCAGCCGCACTAGACTCCTAAGTGGCTCTGCATTATAACTTTTAGCTATCTCGCTTCTACATATAGAGAGCGAGATGAGGCTCTCTATAATTTAGAACATTCATTTTAAGTCATTTTTGTTATAAACTAGAGAATATGAGAGAGATATAATAAAGAAACAAAATGTAGGAGGAGGTAGAAGTGTCTATTTCATTCTCATTGAACCCTTTTATATAGGAGTAATGTTTACATCACAAGGACATAACTAATGAATATTTACAGTGGACAACCACATTTATATAATATTTATAACACTCCCCCTTGGATGTCCACCACTGAATGATATGGTGTTGGACGAGCTTAATGTTGCCTCGTCAAAAACCTTGCCAGGTAACAAAAACCCAGTGGGACAAAAACAACCATGGTCGAAGGAGAAAAAGAATACAACGCGCTTATGTCCGAGGTAGCATATTTTGAATGCTCCCCCTAATGAGAATCTCCATCTGATTGTTGCAAGCTTCAGTCATGTATGTAATAAAAAAACATGCACCATGTATATTAGATATGGTGTGTCGATCACATAGGTGAGACCATGTGTGCTTTGCTTAAAGGGGACTCATCATGAATTGCAATTCCTGCAAAAATTAGGGCATTACCAATAAAATTATGATATTCTTAATGAATCTTACCTGACATGATAAGAGTAGAACCAATTTTATTTGCTCAAATTATAGATAAAGATATTAGTTAAAGAATTACAATATAAAGGAACAATAATTGATACATTTACCTTTATCCGAGCATTGAAATTTAAGTATGACATACTTAGCCATAAATATCAATTTGTGTAATTGATAATTTCATATAGGCTCAATATGAGCTCTAGATAAATTCATAACTTCGTGAAAGTTAAAATATGTTGCAACATTGTAAGCATGATTCAAATTCGATTTATTAGTCTTGTCATAGTACTCATTGAGACAATAAGTCACTTTGACTGTAAATGAATGAGTATATATGAAACTTTAGAGTTTTTGATTCCATGAGTGAGCTTTAAGCTCTTTTATTCATGGACTTGCCTTTGGCAATATGAATCGGTCAAGGATTTGATTAAGCAATATGCTTATAATGACACATTTGGGGATTTGCTTTTAGTAATTTTCCTTTAAGATCTTCATATTATCCAAGACAACATGCCATAAGTCTCTCATCAATATAACACTGTACTTATAGAAAAGTTGTCTCTCATCAAATTCATTGGAATTGCCTCTTTCCAATTTGGCCAATAGTATAATTTATCGACACAATGAAACGTGGTAGTATACAACCCTTGATGATATTTAGTAGCTACAACAGATGAGATATTATCAATGATCATCAATTAGAGATCACACATTCAAAATATATGCATGCAGCTATAATAAGCTTATTCATATCAGGTACCTATGCCTCTTTTAGCATTTGTTGTCTCTCAAGGACAAATTAATTCAAGAATGTGAATCTTTGTATAACCTCATGAAGAGTGTTATAGGGCTTGTATAATCTTCCCTTATAGGGAGCTTGAAACATTGGACTTGGTGGCTATATTTCACATAAATTTAAGCGGTTACAATAGCGTTTCCTCCCCCTAATGGCGGGAAGACTATCTAGTTTGACCATTCGCAAAATATGCGTGCAAAAAATTGGATTTATGATATCCACTGGGGATAGCGAGCCCAAACCAAATTTTAGGTCAAAAAGATAACGAATTGAGATTTTTTCTCAAAATTAAAATGAGACATGGTGGATAGATATTACATACCAATGCATGTCGTTTTTCATAAACAATATTGCTCCCCCTAATGGCGGGAGGATTGTCCCATTAAAGTGACAACTCGCAAATATGAGATAAATTATAATTTCCGTGTTAGGATGGTTTGCAACTGTTGTTGTATTATACAACAATGTAGAGTATGTATATAGATGAGTCTACATGACATAGTAATGACACATTAGTCACACCAAAATAAATTTATTTGGCTCAATGAAAATTTTAGTTCATAATATAGTATACAGTAGTATACTTATAGTTGATTAATACAGATTAATTTAGGTGAAAATTTCATCACCAATATATGTAATGGTATTCCATATAGGTAACATAATACGAGCTTAGTTGGAGTCATCAATCAAGATCTGCAGCTCTTGAGATGATTGTTACCTTAGCTTTTTGAAGCATCAATTGTGAAAAATAATCAACAATTGCAATGGATCATGTCCATAGTTGCATTATATGCATGCAAGACAACTATGTTTGTCATTATATTTATCATGAACATTCATGGTTCAAATTGAATTTATTAATGAACACATGGTTCATATTATTGTTTGACATTGAAAACAAATGTCAAAATTATATACTCAAATTTCGAGTCTGGGACAGTAGTCCATATGGGCATAAGCATATACTCGAATAATAATAGATTTAGGAACCATAGCCCTAGCCTCATACTCAAAACATTTGGTTTGAGTCTTCACAATTAGAAGCATGTTCTAAAAGTGGAGTGAACAGAGGTTCACATGTACTCATAAAGAGAATGGACAAAGGTCCTGACATAATTGGAGATCAAGAAACAAGAGGTTTCGATCTATTTGATTGTATAACAATCAGTGGAGGAATTTTAAGTCTTCATATAATTGGATCAAGAAACATGTAGTTTTGATCTTATTAGAAATTGACAACTTTATGTCAAATTATCAAATAATATAATAATAGGAAATCAAAATGAAGTCATCGAACTTATGAAAATACATACCTCGATTCTGTTGGAAACATAATTAACATTGTTGATACCAATATGTGAGTACCATATGCCAAAAATAGAGCGGTACTCATTTAAAGTCAATAATTGATACATGCATTAATATAACATTATAACAAAATAATTGAAAATCCATTGTAGTGTAGTTGGTTAGGATATTTGGTTCTCACCCAAAAAGACCTGGGTTCAAGTCCCAGCGATGGAAAAATAATTTTGTTATTTTTTCACAAACAACATAATCATATGAGGTAGATATGACAAAAATAATCATAAGACATCATGATCGAATAAAATAAATAACTATGATAAGTATCAAATAATGGCAATAAAATGAGTTACTTATAACAATAATTACTGGAGCATGGTAATAAAATTAATAATAAAATGAGTTATTAATAACAATAACTACAAGATAATGGAAATTAAAAATATTATCATGATAATTGTAACTCTTGCAACAAATTCTCATGACAAATTCGGTTATGAAAGAATTGTAATAAAGGTAATTTAAACGTAATAAATGTGATTAAACAGATAAAGATAAGGAAACGTAATTATGTTTAATCAGTGACAAAACATAGGCTTAAAATGACTAAATAAAATAAATAGAGTCAAAAATAAGCGCCTAAACATAGGCTAAAAATTAATTGGTGTCAAGAAAACCGCCGTTGATCATGTCATCAATATGTTTTCCATTGTCCACAAAAAAAACCAGAGACTTTGAGCTTGTTATATGTATAGCGGAATTGAAAATCATATGTATAGCGGAATTGAAAATCATAATTTTAGTTGGGAGGTAATCATATGTATAGCGGAATTGAAAATCAGAGACAGATTTAAAGTTCTGAAGGCGCAAAATGCGTCCATTCATATCGTGCTCTAGATAGAACAATAGTTTTCTGGTGAGCAAATCAATCAGCTAATGATTGCCAAATTTCAAGTGGATCTTTTACCATAAGGTAATCATCTTTTAGGATCTTATCAAGATGATAACGCAAGAAAATCATAGGCTTGGCGTGATCTTGCACAGATGACTTATTGTCAACTTTGATGGTATTTCCAAGGTTTTTAGCCATAAGGTGAATTTCAGCATCAAATAGTTCTTGCCAGAAATTTTAAGAAGATCAAAGTCCAATTTTGTTAGATGCGTCATCTTTCTACAAAGAGAAAAGATGAGATATATTAGGATTCATAATTATTAGAACAGTATGTTCTATGAAAAATTCATATACGAAACAAAGGTTTCGAAGAGTTCATAAATATGAACAATGGATCCCATAGGGAACACACGAGAAAAACATTCATGTGATGTTTATAGAACCATAGGTTCTAAGACTACTCGGTCAGAGGACTCAAGTCTTGAGCAATGGAACATGTAGTTCTTATTGTCGTATATGAAATATAAATTTTCAATAATTATATCATATAAAATATACATATAAATATATGTAATTGATCGCATAAAGAAAATTGATAGTCATCTAGGAGAGAAAGAAGAAAACTCATAGATCATTAGCCTTTGTCATAAGCAACTATGTTGTACCATAAGCTTGCGGATCATCATGGAGTTCAAAGAAGAAGAAGAAGAAAAAAAAAAAAGAGGAAATTCATGCTGATAACGTGTTATAAACTAGAGAATATGAGAGAGATATAATAAAAAAACAAATACAAGTGTCTATTTCATTCTCATTAGAGCCCTTTATATAGGAGTAATGTTTACATCATAAGGACATAACTAATGAATATTTACAATGGACAACCACATTTATATAATATTTATAACAATTTTATGTAATTTATAAATACATTTAAACTATTTAATCTTCATTTAAAAAATAATATAAATTCAAAACTAGCTAAAATAAAGAGCACTGATTCAAATATATTTCTAAAGTAGCTAGATAAAATGACTTTTTAGCTATTTTAGCTAAAATTTAACTTGAAAATGATTAGCATTGCTAGATGCTCGTAGTTGATGGTTTTGGTGAAATGGTGTGTCTACAAAAACAGAAATTGTAATTTGTAAAGGTATGTTGGATTGTGAAAGGAAAAGATGAGAGAGTCATTTGTGGTATGAAAAGACAACTCAGAGTAGAGTCGTTCTTACTCCCTCCCTACCCTCCCTCTTGAAGAAGAAGATTTAAGGAGCCTCTAATTTCGTGTTTTTAAGTTCTTCCTAGCATACAATCTTAGAAAATAAGAATATGATTACGTGGAGTTGATAAACCAAAACATTAAATATAAACAATATTCTCTCTCGCATTCCATCTAAGTAAATGGACTTTTTATATTATCAGCCTCTAAGAGACTGAGATCGGTACGGTAGTTTTTTTTTTTTTTCTGATTGAGGAGAAAAGAAAAAAAATTACAATAAAAAAAAAAAGCCTTTAAGGCAGCCAAAATTTTTCAGATTCAGATTGAGAGCCTGAGTAGCTGCAGTTGAACCACAACTTTGGAGAATGGAGATTATATATATAGCCACATGAAATAATAGCGCCCGCAAAAGATTTGCTTCCCAGAAAATATGGAAAAAGGTGATAGAATCAAAGGACGAAGCAAGCAGCTTAATATTGGAGTAGATAGAATCAAAGGACCGCCAAAAAATTTGATCAGGTCCAGTAGTTACTTAAACACATCAAACAATAAAACTAATCCGTTGAAAAACCAAAACATAAAATATCTGGATTCTGGACATTGTTGATTGTTGGCTATGTCTACACCAAGAGTTGCTTCACAAGAAAAGCTATCTGCTTTTAAACCATAAATAATGTCCATAAATTTCCTGATATATCGATAACGCAAATTCATCCCAGCTTCACCATCTTTATATCAATTAGTATTCAATTTCACAGGAAAGAAAGGTTCCTCTACTAAACCAGTATCGATCATCACAAATTGTCAGAAAAGATTAATAAAGTCATAAACAGTGGCTTGAGCAAAACTGGAAAGACAGGGAATTTTCTCATATATCGAGTTTTAAATGGTATGAATTACACGTTTAAGAAATCAAGTATACACACAACCCACAGATTCCCAAATTATTTTTGCCATAATCAAGCAGAACCACTTTTAACCATTTACAGCTTTTTGAACAGATAACGAAGTAAAGATGTGAGAAAGAACCAACACTGTAAAGAACTGTAACATCTTCCAGCAATGAGAAGAATGAGAAAGTGCCAAGACCAATCACATGAGGGATATATTTGGAATGAAAAAAAAAAATGAAAAAACACAAGTAAAATGATGGCACACAAAGATGCTAAAATCAGGAATTCATTATCAAGCTTAGGCAAGCTTCTTGACTACTGCTGCCATATACTTCCCTTGATGCTCTGCAAGCCCCAACTCTGTTTCACTTGGCCGTCTTGAGCCATCGCCAGCAAAAACACCAGCACCATATGGAGAACCGCCTCGTACTGAGTCCATCTTGAACATGCCAGCTCCAAAAGTATACCCAATGGGAACAAATAGCATTCCATGGTGTGCTAACTGGGTGATAGCTGTCCAACTGCAATATGCAACAGCACAGAAGACTAAATCTACTTTTCGCATCACAAAGGAGTAATTTTACTCTTACGGACATAAGCAGAATCACATTTACAAAATATCTCATACTGTTTGAGACAATTATCAAAAATAAAGAAGCATTACAGACAAACTTTCAGTATTTTAGAACATGACATGCATCTTGCATTTGTACTATATTCAATTTTCTAGTGGTAACAGCACATTCAGCCTTGCTTAAAATGTACTCTAACATATATTAACAAGTTAAACCCAATTATTCGTTTTTACTTCACCGTGAAGCTAAGGACAAATCATCTCTTCAAATGCACATTGGAAAGAATGTCACCCTAAAGACTCGAGCTTTGTGGATCAAAGTTTGACAGGAGTTCTTTGCAGCAATCAAGATCAAATAGAAGAAGCACTAGAATTATACATTTTCAAATGTAACCTATGAAATATTTCAATTATAGATCAAAACTTCATTCTCTCAAACAATGAATGGTTATATTTGGCCAAAAAAAAAAAAAAACAATGAATGGTTATATAAAAGCCGAATTCGGCTTCTTTCTTACACAGAACAGGAGCAACCTATTAAAGATCATGGCAATACTCATACATTATCATCCATTGAAAAACCAAGCTTGCAAAATCATATGCAGAACCAAATAATAAACAAATATAAATTCACAGTCAATGGCATTAAACAATCGGGAATCAAAATCTTACGCTGTGGTTTCTTGGCCACCTCCTTGAGTCCCAGTACTAACAAAAAAGCCGGCCGGCTTTCCGGCGAGGCTCTGCTCCTTCCACAACCCTCCGGTCGAGTCGAAAAACGCCTTCATCTGCGCCGCCATGCACCCGTACCTCGTCGGAAACCCGAACAGCACCCCATCCGCCGCCGCCAACTCCGCCGCCGAAATCTCCGGAATTCCGTCGTCCTTGGACGGCGCCTTCATCGCCTCCAGCACCTCCGCCGTCAGCGTCTCCGGCACCCTGTACAGCACCCCCTCCACTCCCTCCACGCCGTCCACCCCCTTCTTGATCCTCCTCGCCAGCTCCTCCACGTGTCCGTACATCGAGTAGAACACGATAAATATCCTCAATTTCGCCGCCGCCGCCGCCGGATGCGACGCCTCCGAAATGGCGTCGTTTTGGCCGGAATCGGGAACGACATTGGAATTGGCGGCGGAATCGGCGGGAATAGGCGCGTCGCGTGAGCCGCGCGTGGGGTCGTCGGCGGCGTCGAGTACTCCGGACGGGACCTTCTTCTTGCTTGGGACGCAGCCCCCGCCCTTTCCCATCTTGAAAGAATAATTGAAGATAAGGTCTGCGCCAAAATCCAAACACGAATTTTTGAGTTTTCTTTACAGTCAGGCGCAGACTTCTTTTTCCCAAACTTCTAAAAACTTCGAACTGTAAAATGATTGATTATAATTATATTTTTGCACGGCACCACGTGGCGGCTAGAGCTGCGTTGTAATTTTTTTGTTTTTTGTTTTTTTTTTTTTTTCAATCTGTTTTTATGATAATCTTGACTCGTAAAAGGCCTCGAGTTTGACTCTCGTAGTCGCTTATGATCAAGAGAAAAATAAAAAGTGGTTGTGTATGATGAGGATTACTCTTTTAACATTGTGCTATTAGCCACCTATCAATCATTAACGATCTACCTAACACTTAATGATGATTAATCAGATATAATGAATATGCCAATAAAGCCGCGTTTTGCCACTAGAACATTCCAAGGAATAAGAGAGGACACCGTTTACTTGATGTTGACATTGTACCTACATGAACCTAATTCATAAAAAAGCATTGACATGGTCTCTGATGTTTCAACATCTCCTTGAGATGGTCACTGATTCTAATGATACAAATGTTCAAATGGTCACTCTTACTAATGATACATTGCCATCTGCAATCCTTCAACAGACACAACGAAAGATTCAAATCGATTAATGGTGGACTGAGAGGACAACAAGTGTCAGAGCGCAAATGCAAAGTTGAGATTTACTACAATATTGTCAATCAGTTTCGCATCAGAGATTAATGTTAAAATTAGGTAAGGTTATACTACAGCACTCTTCAAGTTGCTCTAAGATGGGTTTTCCATTCCCGATCATAGTACGATTTTTATCATTTCTTCTACAAAACATTAGAATTGTCGATGCCGCAAAACATTTCATTTGGGATTCCTGAGAACGATGATTACAGAATCTCCACGGATAAACATCTTGCTGATGAACCTGTCTTTGTTTACCGCTTGGGCTTTCTTCTTGCCTTTTCCGGTCCTTGGAACCTGCAGAAGAAAGACAGGTATATTAGGGAAAAAAAAAAAAAAGACCTTTGAAAATCAAGAAATTTAACCTACTGAAAACAACAAAAAATAGAAACAGAGATTAAACAAAAGTACCTCAGTCCACATCTCCTTGACATTTTCCAGAACCATGTTGCAGTGCCGATCAAATGCTCTCACAGTGCCAAAAAGCTTTCTGTTGTTGCGGCAATTGATGAGGACCTACTTGCACAATGAGAACCAATTTCAATCAGAATACTTTCCCTAGATATGTGAAGCCTTCAATGGACAGAAAATTATGAGAAAACATTACCTGTGTATGATTCTTGACACTCATCATGAGAATCGAGAGTGGTCCTGTATTGAACTCCTCTTCTTCATTCCTGGCACCCTGTAGCAGTCGAAGAATGAATAAGCAACACAGCTCAATCATCAAAACCGGTGTACAAAGTTAGGGATTTAAAATATAAAAGTACTCAGGTGAGACCACATTTCTTTTCTTTTCTTTTTTGTGAACAAACCATGTAACATAATAGAAGATTAGTACAATTAGCTGGTTACGTTCACAGGAAGAATGTTGTGACTTGTTCGAGGCCATAATCAACATAATTAGAATTTGATAGGCACGGAGAATCACTTGATACTATTGCCAACCTTCAATGCAATTTGCGCCAAATTTTATCGGACGCCCTTGCTCTGCAAATTGGCTTTTCTTTTTGTTTCATTGAAAAAAATAAAATAAAAAACCATACAATCCACAACTGATGGGAGAAAACTCTTAAACACTTGGTACTTAGCAGGAAGAATGAATGTCTCGACTTGTTCGAGGCCATAATCAAAACCAATGGAATTTGATAGGCACGGAGAATCAATTGATATTATTGCCAACCTTCAATGCAATTTGCGCCATATTTTAAATATAGGACGCCCTTGCTCTGCAAATTGGCTTTTTTTTTTTTCCTTTTGTTGAAACAAAAAAAGGCTTTCAAGTAAAACAAAGGAACCAAAATGAAGCACGAAAACTCCCAAACTATTTGGAAAAGATGGTTACATATTGGAAGAATGAATGTCTCGACTTGTTCGAGGCCATAATCAAAACAATTAGAATTTGATAGGCACGGAGAATCGCTTGATATTATTGCCAACCTTCAATGCAATTTGCGCCATATTTTAAATATTGGACGCCCTTGCTCTGCAAATTGGCTACTTCTTTTTATTTTCTTTTTTGTAACAAAAGAAGGTTTTCAAGAAAAAGAAAGGAACCAAAAAGAAGCGAGAAAACTCCCAAACTATTTGGTAAAGATGGTTGGATATAGGAAGAATGACTGTCTCGACTTGTTCGAGGCCATAATCAAAACAATTAGAATTTGATAGGCACGGAGAATCACTAGATATTATTGCCGACCTTCAATGCAATTTGCGCCATATTCAGATATTGGACGCCCTTGCTCTGCAAATTGGCTTTTTTTCTTTCACTAAAAAAAAGTTTTCATTTTTCAAGTAATGAAGCTTAGAAAAAGAACAGAAAAGAAACCATACCATTTACAGTACTTATGGGACTGAGAAACTCCCCGAAGCCAAGTTAAAATCCTACATGTATGCAGAGGATACATGAAGACAATGAGATTCTTTAATTGAAAAAAGAAATGAAACACAGGCATAGAAACATAAGCCATGCTCAGTTTAAGAATGAGAATTACACTTGTGACAGACAAAGTTTGCAGAAGGCAGGCAAAGTGGTAATACCAATCAACATATTAATACAGCAAAAACAGATGACACAACTTTTTAGCTTATCAGACACTATCGACTAACACAAGTTCAATGTCACACGATACATAACCAATTTCAGCATAACAGTTAACTCAATCTTAGGCAAGATAGGACAAGCAATGAGAAACATAATAAAAATGCACTAATTTAACTAGAGAGCAGTATATCTGACATCTTCTTCCATTGGCCTGCTGGACATCCTGAGCTGAAGGTAAGGTGTTCTAGACTTGATCCAGGAACTGCACGTCAAAACCTGCCGAAGAATACATCAACCAGAGAAATCAAATCGACATATCCAGAGTATAAATAACATCTTAGAAACAGACAGTATGGGTATCTCATAGCATAAAACTTACAAGAACATACATAACAAGATAACATAATATATATCATTCTTAAACTATAGATACTGTCATCATAAAAGGTATAAGTTAACATAACTTAGCCCACTCATTCGACGCTCTTAACAACAGAATTAACAAAGTAACAAACAGTATTGTGTGTATGTATAATTATTCACATTGTACGCATAATGAAGCCTCTTCGATAATCTCGGAAGAACGAAAGTATATTTGAATCATCATCAGAGGCGGTTATCTGAAACACTATATTTCAAACCCTAAAAGACAATCGGGCTGGTATAGCACAAGAGCTAACTAAAATCACAAAAGAGTCACCGATTCCTATTATCAAAGCTATGAAACAAATCACTAAATCAAAGTAAATTATCGAATAATCAGTCTCTCTTCTTTACCTTTGCTGTCAGAGGAAGATGCGTCGCCAAAGCAAATCTACGAGAGAGAGGAAGGGAGAACTAAATGGCTGCGAACTACCAAAGTTGGGGTTTATAAAGTGCCCTATGCTGGGGGGAGACGGTTTGGGCTTGAAATTTGAGTTGGAAATTAGAATAAGCCCAATTACAAGAATTGGGTTCAAGTAAACAAATGCCAGCCCAAACTTGATAACCCGGTTTGGGAGATTTTGGGCCGGCAACCCAATTGGTCTTAACAATTCATTTGAAGCATGTTTGTTTTTGTACATACTACTAGCATACATGCCCACGCGTTGCTGCGGGTTTTGGAATGAACTGTGCGAGTTTTTGAAAGATAGAAAATTTAGTTCAAATATATAAATGTTAAAATAGCTTCTCAAAAATACATTGATTTTTGTTCATAGATTACAACAACCCGAGTTACACCTCACTGGCATCAATCTATCATGTTCTTAAATTTGATGTACATCTATAGAATTTTAGACAAAACAATACTACATATAAAAAATATCAATCCACACATAATTAAAACTAAGGGTTAAATACTTGTTACTCCTCAAACTTTTGCCTGAAAAACAGTTTAGTCCCTCGCCTTTCAAATTAAACTAGATAGTCCTTATTCTTTCTAATTCTCACACAACATGTCCAAAACAGGTATAAAATGACTATTCTACCCCCAATTTTCTATTTTTATTATTATTTTTATTTTTTCTATTTTTTTTAACTTTTCTCCCTTTTTTTTTCTCTCTCTCTCTCTCTCTCTCTCCCCCCCCTCCATATCCCTCCCTCTCTCTGTCAAGAAAACGGCAATGATTCCTCTAGTCACTTGGTCACCGTCGAGATCAGTAGCCCCGGCGCCCTCTCTCTCTCCCTCCCTCCGTCAAGAAAACGGCGACGATTCCTCCAATCACTTGGTCACCGTCGAGATCAGCAGCCCCGGCACCGATCGGACAGTCGGCAAAGACCGCACTCGAAGCGCCCGCCAGCTCTCCTGGCTCTGGCTCTTAAATCTCCAACAAATCGCCGCCTCCTTCGCCTTCGTCACCAATTCCTTCGTCAGCCTCGTCCGCACCCCCAACCGCTGCATCACCTCGCCCGATTCGCCGGCCGACTCCCCCTCGTCGCGTCATTCTGGTGCTCGAATGCTTCTGGATCAAGTTCCGGCGAGTCAAGCCCAAGGCCGCCATGGAGTACAAAACGACGTCGTCCAGTGAGGAGGAGGGTGGGACTGAGAATGTGGAGGATTATCCCATGGTGTTGTTGCAGATCCCTATGTGCAATGAGAGGGAGGTAAGATGATGTAGATTGCAATTTTTACTGTTACTGTGTATGAAAGTGTTGAAAATGTGATTGCATTGGGAGAGAGAGAAGGATGAGGCTGAGAAGAGAGAAAGGGAGAGTTTAGGTTTTTGGTGAGATGGTGGCCGGAAGTGGTGGTCTCCGGTGATGGCAGAGGAACAAAAGAAGAAGAGAGGTCGAGGGAGAGAGAGATGTCGTGCGGCCAGGAGAGAGGGAGAGAGGGAGGGAGGGAGAGAGAGAGAGAGAGAGAGTATAAAAAAAGGGGAGAAAAATAAAAAAAAAATAGAAAAAAAATAAATAAAAAATAGAAAATGAGGGGCATAATAGTCATTTCGGATCATTTTGGACTTGTTATATGAGAATTAGAGAGAATAAAGACTATCCAGTTTAATTTGAAAGGCGAGGGACTAAACTGTTTTTCAGGCAAAAGTTTGAGGAGTAACAAGTATTTAACCCTAAAACTAATGTCTTCAGGGTTCTTCAATTGTCATTGCTTTAGATTTTATATATCTTTCCCTTGTAAACCTGTAAGATATCAGCTATAAATATCAAAAAATCAAACTTATTCATAGAAGCATGAAAACCATATCCCTACTATATAAGCTATTTGCTACAAATATCAAAAATCAAACTGATTGACAAAAAACTATTAATGTATAAGTGGAAAACTTTATATATAGAAGCATGGAAACCAAAGGAAACTTTATATATATGGAGAGATTGATCACCAAGTATGATATTTTCAACACAACTAACAATCAAGTTCCTATTTCTGAGATTCATGCATAGCTATACCAAATAGCTATTACTTTGTCAACGCATTTACCACATATGCTAAAAGAAAAACCTACAACTACAGTGTGAATAGTTTTGTAAAAAAGCTTGTTATAACTTATGAGGACCACTTGTAAAAAGCATAGAGCTTGTTTTATATGTTATTGATTATCTAAGTAGCTAAATCGGATAGCCTGTGCAGTTTTGATAATTGTTGTTCCTTTGCTTCTCAACGACAAGTCGACAACAATGAAAGGACAAAGCAAGGTCATATTAAAAAGTATAAGGATAATTTGAATTGCATGATTGATGAAAATTTTTAAATGGAAAGTATATTGTTGATTTAAAATTTTGTCTTCATTATCTTTTCAGACTAATCTCTCAGTTAAAAGAAAAAAAAATTAGCAAAAGCATATTCTTACCCGTTTCTACTCAGATACTTCTTCTTTTATACAAATATTCCAGTGGTTTAGGTGTGCAAAACGGGAAATTTTTGAAACATCAAAGGTATGCTTGAAAGCAACAATATACATAAAGAATAAGCAAATTATGAAAACACTATAGCTATGATCAATCCCACAATCTGATTTTACATCTCATTCAAAGATCAAAACAAAAGCCTAAAAGGGTAACTCAAAACAAAAGCATAAACACAAAATCCATTTTAACTTCTATCTCTAACTTTAATCCTTCAAAACAGGCACTCGCAGTTAGCTCTTACTAATCAAATTTCTTTTACCCAGATATATGAATAAGATCGGTTTGCAAAATTCACAATCCACAGGCCTCACAAACGAAATGTGGAGACCAAACAATAAACGATTACATTTTTATATTTATTTGTTCTTTATGTTAGTCCAAAATGAATAACTCAGCCACTCGTTAGTCTTTCACTGTCAATTCCTCTCCCATTTTCCCCAAAATCGCTCTGCCTCTCCTCGCCCAAGCGCTAGATATCTTTGACCAATGCTACCACTAAATCACCAATAAAACCTTCTCTGGCTAATATCAATAGACCCAAATACTTAAATTCAGAGTTCTGTCCATCAGCAAGGGCCAATTTCTATCTCTACTTGGATCTTTAGATTACTTTGTCGATCATGATCTCTCAGCATGGTAGTAAGTTACCAAAATGTAGATTACTGTTACTGATTTGAGGTATAATATATATGCAACCGGTAACCATAACACATTGAAATTTGTACTCATTTTTTATTACTTCCCTGTTTCTTTCTATTTCACTATAAAAGAGCTACTATGGTATATGAACCTGAATGACACTTACAAATTAAGTCACAACATGCACATACGAAAATATAGGTAAAGAATAATACCCGTGAACAAAGTAGTACTAATTCAAGAGAAAGTTTTGTGCAATCATTAGCTATGAGATTCCTTTCCTAATCCATTTCTGGAAGTTCATCGAGGTTCTCTTCCTCGTTTATATTTTTCCTTTCCAAAGATCAAACACTAATAAGAAATGCACATGTACCCACATAATGAAATCCCCACTTTAACCAAAAGAAAAAACAGAGACCTGCATACCAAATCAACCAAAGTTCAGCACTCTAACGCATTTTGAAACATAATTTTTAAAAAGAATTAAATATTGTTTAGTCCTTGAGCTTTTGACAAAAAAACACTTCAGTCCCTGGCCTTTTAATTTCACACGTTTAGTCCTTGTACTTCAAAATTTCAGACCAATATGTCTTTTCCGTTACTCTCCGTCCAAAACCATAGTTAAGTAGCTGACGTGGCAATTTTTTGACACCAAAATGTCTATTATGCCCTCAGTTACTTTTTTATTTTTATTTATTTATTAATTATTTTTTTTCCTTTTTCTGTTTATCTATTCTTCTTCTTCCACCTCTCCTTCTTCGCCTACAACTCCTCAATGTCGTGCCCTCACTTCCTCACTCTCTTCTTAAACCCCCCTCTTCTCTATTTCTCTTCCTTCCTCATCTCTCTCTCTCTCTCTCTCTCTCTCTCTCTCTCTCTCTCTCTCCTCTCCCTCCCCTTCCTCAATCTACATCTATGTTACCTCCAAATCTGCATCTACGATCTGGCCCGCCGGGGACTGCACCAGCGTCTGAACCACGTCCTTGGGTCTAGCAAGTCCATCCAGAACAGTGAACACATGAATTTGATCTTGTTTTTGGGGAGCTAGGTTTTGGGAGACGGAGCAGTGGCGTTGGTGATGGCGGTGAGGATTGGGGCATGGATTTGGAGGCGGCAGTGAGAAGGGTGAGTAGGAAATTTCTGGGCTTGGTTCAAGAACATGAAAATGCTCAAATTGACAACGGCCGGGAGTAGACATGAGGAGCCCAAGTGTAGGCGATGAAGAGGAGGAGATGGGCTATGTCAAATCGGTTTGATAGGTTTTGCTTTGATTTTTTATTGTCACAATCAGATTATCCCGCCCTCCCTGCTTCCGAAGCTGGAATCCCGAAGCCAGAGAAATACCGTTCAGACCCATGACTCCAATTCTCGACAAAGTCGGCCAGAAATGCTGCAGCTGGATCGGCCATCGGTGAGGCACTGGGTCAACTTCAAAGGGTTCTCTTCTTCATCCTCAAGGCCATTTTGAGACCAACCCCAAGGCCATGATCGATCCTAAGGCCCAGGGTAGCGACTTTGTTCTGGAAGAGGAGCACTCAAGTGAGTCTGATTTGCATGTGTTCAATTTGAATGGTGAAGCTTTGATCTTGGTTAGAAGTTAGGTTATTTAATCAATTCTGGAGTTTTTGTTCGTTGATTTTGGAAATTTAATTTGAAGTTTTGGTGATGGCTCAGGTCGAGATTTTAGAATGTGTTAGGTTTCTATGTTAATTTCAGAGAGTTCGCTGGTTTTTTGGGATACATGAATGGGTCTTGAATTGTTATTTGTCATGTATCAATTGGAATTTTTGATTGAGAGTAGAGACGACTCTGCTCATGAACACGGAGACGATGAGGCGAAGGTAGATGTAGATTGGGGAGGAGATGCCGGATTGAGTTTGAAGTTGCGGAACTTGACGGCGGGGATTTCGTGGAGCTGGAAGAAGGAAGAAGAAGAAGAGATAAAAAAGAAAACAGAAAAAAGAGGAAAAAAAATTATTAAAAAGGAACTGAGGGCATAATAGACATTTTGGTGTCAAAAAATTGCCACGTCAGCTCCTTAACTGTGCTTTTGGACGGAGAGTAACGGAAATGACCTATTGGTCCGAAATTTTGAAGTACAAAGACTAAACGTGTGAAATTAAAAGGCCAAGGACTGAAGTGTTTTTTGGTCAAAAGCTTAATGACTAAACAGTATTTAATTCTTTTAAAAATCATGACAAATAACACATGTGTGCATATGCAGAACTAATAACAATGAGCAAGGCACTGTCCTAACCCACCTACCCTTCAAATAAACTAAAAAGCAAATATCCAGGTTATGTAATCACTCCCTTAAGCCAACACTATTCCTGCAAATAGGACAGGTGTAAACACATAGCAAAAGGTTGGAACATAAATAACCATGCAAAGTAAAAAGAGCAAGAGATAACAATTATGACACACTATACCTCAAGAAAAAAACAACCACATCAAGCAAACACAGAACAACAGTCCAAAAATTAGAGGAAAAAGCAATACTGCCACCTCCCATTCCCATTCATTCAAATCTCTAGCAAATGCAGATAATATCATGTTACTACAATGAAAACAAAAAATTGAAAGATAAATCACAAAAGCTCAGAGTAAAATAAATAAATAAATAAATAAACCAACAGATCAGATCAAATACCTTACACCTCTGTTCTTTCAACCAAGCAACAACCCCTCTCCTTTCCCTTTCCTTCTTTCAAGCAAGCAAGAGCTGCTTTCCTTTGTGTTTGACAAACAGCAAAACCCCAAAACAAAAACAGATTTGATCAGGTCCCAAAACAATCCCAAACTCTATAAACCCTAAACCAAAATTACCAATCCTAATCAATAACAGACCCATATCAATTTTCCAACCAAAAAAAAATCTCACCCAAGATCGTATACTCTGTAAAGCATCCAACAAAACCTACACAATAAACGATTACCCCACAAATCAACCACATCACTCACAAACCAAATCATATAATACGATCATTCATAAGCAAGTTAGAGGAATCCAATATGTAGAATCGAAGCCAATATGCAGAATCAATAGCTTACCCACCTCCTAGTCCTTACCTCCAGATCATAGTTATTCATAACTATAGGTATAAAAAGATGAAAATCAGGTTTTACATGTAGTTTTAGGCACTCTTTTCTGCCCAGTGTTCACTCTCGCCCTCCTATATAAGCAAGCATTTCGAACTTCAAAACCATTTTCAAATCAAATCAAAATTTTCAAATGTTTAACAATCAGCAAAAAAAAAAAAAAAAAAAAATCAACTTTTCTGCAGAGTAGTTGTCAATGCATGGAAACTGATTTTGAGAATCTGCAAATGGAAACCTTGTAATACAATTGGATGGAACAAATGGTGGAAAAACAAAAAAACAAAAAAACAAAAAAACCCATGACCCAACAACTACATACCTCTACTGCTCTACATGCTAAGAACCCAGCCAAAAAAACAAAAACAAAAACAAAACAAACACCGATTACAACAGGTAGAAAACATTAATCCATTGAAGCAAATCATATGCACCTGAGTTTCCAACAAACCCGAAATCGCCAACAAAACAAAATCGCCAAAGAAAGTACTCTCCTGGTTTCCTCTATATAATTCCAATCTTCGTCTTCCATCTCGTTGCTAACATGAGCTCCTGCATCACCGAAACCCCAAATCAGTCACATGCAAGGAACAAACAAACTCTAAATGGAAAGAAAACAAACACGATCACAACATGCAGAACCTATTCTCCGCAACTCTCTCCCAAGAACGCAGAGCTGAGGCAAAAACGAAGAGAAAGAAAAAAGGTCGCGTCCACTGAAACAAACCATAAAAGGAAAACAAACATGATTAGAACACACAACACCTATTCTCTCCCTCTCTTTCACTCTATCAACAACAGAAACGTAGAGGTCAGCCAAGAATGAAGAAAGGGAAAAAGGATCGCTTCTGTCACCTCAGCGCCTTTTATACCTAGGCCAAACAGCAAACCGCAATTAAGCAAAGAATGGAGGGCAAAACCGTAATTTCACAGTGTCAGCTCGGCTCCAGCCGGTACCATTCATAAGCCGATGAACAGTTAACTGAGAATTAGAAGATTATAAATATCAAACATGCATGTTCAGCGGTCCTTGTCAATAGCTCAAGTTTATATGTTTACGTAGTAACTTCACCTTGATTTATCAAAGATGCATTTCAACTTTGAAATTCACGAGACTTTCACCTTTTTAAGGATATTGTTCCAGTTTCGTTACACACGATCTTGTGCATGACTTTGATTTAGGTGTCATTTCGAGTCAATTGTGGTGCACTCGAATTTCAAACTCTAAATAATTGATTTAGACAACTAGTTGTCAAATTTCTCTACAATGATCGATCATATATAAACGCTAATTAGATTTGTAATCTTATAACAGTTTGAAGTTTGTAATGATCGAACGAATTCGAGTTCCTATGTATTGCAAGTTTTTCGGATCATGCATGTGGCTATCTAATCGTCTCTTCAGACAAAACCTAGCTAATAATATTACTAAACTCGTAGGTATATACGACCAGATACCATATAGTAATGACATATAACAAACTATAGAGTGTGGAAGCTGCTAGAACTGCCTATAATTAATTATTCGGTGCGAGTACAAATCATCCAATCAGGCCTGTAGTTTTATATTTTACCTTTCTCTAGAGTTTATTGGTTTTAACATAGAAAAAAGTACAATTAGATCGATGCAACGTTTTGAATGGCAAAGTAATTAGCTATCTTTTTAGGCTTTTGGCAAATCAAGACTTAATTTCATACATTTCAAAGCAAACAGTAAGGGATACGATCCATCTCTCCGAACCAATAACCATTCATATCTCTGTCTTGTGTAAACATGCAGTAAACGCTTTTATTAGACTCTATGTCGAACAGTAGAAGCACAATTGATATATAATAGTGCTCATCTGACCAGTTGTTAAATTAACAAACCTTATTCTTTCTCTACTGATGCGTATCGGCGCGCGGGAGCACTACAAGTTTCACACTTTCACTTGTTACACAGTCCTCTTACACATTCAACTGGTACAGTGTTTCTGCGAAAAATGTTTTAACTATTATTGTGTTAGTTGGTTCAAACCTGACATAGTAATAGACGTTTTCTCATGTGAGATTATATATGCAACTCTATACAAGCCATATTGGAGGGATTCGAGTCATCGTATTTAAAAATCATCTCATATATTATGATCCGATCATCTTGTTATCTATGTTTAACTATTTTCCTCTATATTTATGAATTGATACAACAGACCCAAATCCAAAGTGTAGCTCAACCTGATGTACCTTGAAGCGTCAGTTGACAACTCCGAACATGCACCTCAACAGACTTACTCAATATCCAACATGTTAATGATTTCTCTGCTTTTAGCACCAACGTTGGACAACCAGCATAAGTTTTATTAAAAGATTTAAACATATTCGGGTGTATGATTTCATTCGTAATGCATAACTATCCATTGCTCTTCGTTTTTGGAATGTGAGATTACAACTTCAATCTGAGCCATTTGCTCCAACTTAATTATTGCGTTGTTAATGCTAATATGCATCAATGATGAAACACATAACTGACACTGATGAACTCTAGGGTTAAAGATTAGCAATAATATATGCCGATCAAATAACATATTGCATTGTACGTATAGCAGTCGTTCCATACCACTGTCTTCGTATCTAAAGACACCTGAGGTGTGATCCAGAAAACACTAAGTTGATGCTCCGAGAATCCCTACCAGCTGCACCAACAGTACACACGGCCGCTTCCACATCGCAACACGTGTTTCAAACCCTCAGATTATCAGGGGCAAGGACCAATGAAAGCCCTAGCAAGAATACACATACACCAGTGGACACCATGTGCAAAAGCCAGAGGTAGTTCTGTAGTTCTTTCATAAGGCAGAGAGGAAAAGCCAGCTTTAGAATCCATGAAAAAAGTGAAGGAAAAGGCTTAAGGAAGGGATGAAGGAATGCCACGTAGCCCTCTTCTCCATCAATTCATTTTCGTACAGTTTCTGGACGTTTCTTCATTGTTTAACTATGTGGTGTTTGATTAATTAAGGTGTTGATTAAGTTTAGAATCTTTTGGTCTCATTAATTAAACCCCCTCAAAGATACTGACTGAGCTGTTGGGAAGATTTCTTGCTTTTAAGTATGGGGACTAATCCTACTTGCTGTTTTGTATACGTGTGGCTGCTGTGGTCCTAAATTGAGCTTTAAAAACTAATTAAAGTGACAAAGCCAAAGGTTTTGCTTCCGATAGCAAAGATTAAAGGTAGCTTTCTCTTTAATGTCTTTAAGGATTTCCTTTTCATAAGTATTTAACTAATGGCTTTTTCACCAATGGGTAAGATGCAAGTTAGGTAACAATCTGCCATTGGCCAAATGCTCCAAACCATGGGTTTAGAGCCTCTTAAGATAATAAATTTCCACTTAAGTCATAATCCACCTAATAATGGCCTAAATTAAGGCGTAATTCAAGGGTTGTTGAAATCAATGTTATTGTTTATGTCATGTAAGTTAAAGTTTTAATTAGGAAATGCAATTGAGCACGCACTTTGAGGGAGAGAGAGGGCTAGGGTATTAGTATGGGAAGAGGGAAACATGGACGAATACTGTGTGTGGCATATACAACACAAACAATCTTGACTTTGGAGGAGCAAGCTAGAAGAGAGACCTTGATCTTGATGACACTATCAATATAATCGAACACATCCTATCCCATTTAAGCAAAGCTATAGCAATAGCTTAGTAGTTAATTGGCTAGCTAAGACATGGTGTACATAACCCTATGTTCTTTAGATATTTTAAGAAGATGAGATAATGGAAATTGATAGGCTTAGCTAGGTAAAGAGAGGCGCCTGGGGGTTAGCAAAGGGTCTATGATTTATAGTTTTATAGTGGACAAAATTCTAAAGTGTATCTTGAATCTGAAAATGATAGGTGTTAGTGATCACTAAATTTTTGGAAATAAAGCCTACATTGTCAAATCCTAGTGTAAGTAACTTTAGTATTTTTCTGGGCCACAGCATTAGCTGATATAATCAAGTCACAATCCATCGTCAAATTCTGTTAATGATCCCTAATGTTCATCAAATAATCCAGCAGAAAATGCTGGAAACCTCAATGTGCATGCCATTGATGCAAAATAATATAAAAAAAATAGGCATTAGATCGATCAGAGGCTTCATTACATGCATTAGTACAGTTACATCTGGTGATTTTATTTTAAAATGAATCATATACCTATAAGATCCGTCTCTACTAACTGAGGCTTCCTAAACCCAGGAGGGCAGGGACCAGTACTGCATATTCTTTTCTGAAGGGATTAATAAACTTAAAAGTTGTGTTCAGACAGGTGTAAATCAAAGATGGCTCTCTAAATGCGGGTTAGATCGATCACATTTATCATTATATGAACTTTCCCCTTAAACAAGGGGAATATATTTGATCTGACTGGCCTAATTCATAATTAAAAACCTGAAAAATCTTGGTCACTGCGGCATGCAATTGATTAGCTGTTTAGCATCCAACTCAGAGTTTGAAGATGGGAAACAACGGTGTGCTTTGTCGGAATAAACATGACACCCATTTGTTTAGTAGCCGTTGTTCATTTGTTTAGCTATAATATTAAAAACTCTGATGACTACTAGTACTAACCAATCAATTAATTTATCAAACCCATGTTTAAACAACTCAAAAGCTTAGCATATATATATACAAAGGAATCCGTTCCAGATCACGCGCATGCCAGCTCACAAGAATCTGCTGTATCTCTCTTTCTACTTCATTCTTGATCGATCGCTTGCTTTTCATCCTTATCCTTACTAACCTCTTCTTTACTTTAATCCGAATGTTAACCCTAGTAAACTTAAAGAAGTTCGCATGCTTATCGTTTCCCACCCTTTCTTGGCAAACCCAGTCTTTTTTTTTTTATGATTGCAAACCCAGTCTTCACTCTTTGCTAAGCAACGCACATGAGACTAAGTCATACATGTCACGTCTCTGTTGGCCAACACACAAAAAACTTTACCCTAAAAAACCAGATAGCAACAAAACCCTGCATGCATCAACAGAAGCATTCACAAAAAACAAACCCAATCGATGAACCTCTTGACTTTCTGATTCATCCATTACTTCTCCTCCAACTACCATACAAAGCCCTTTCCAGTGGGGTCTGAGCAGCTTCAGAACAACCCTACACGTGTCTCGCAACAGTATCACCCTCAAATCGAACTTTAGGGTAAGTGACTCGCACTTTCTGGGTTGTTTTGACCCGAAAGAAAAGAAACCCTAGGTGCACTGTATCCTAATTAAAACGAAGAACCTTTCACGTTTAGGGCAAAGACGACGACGTGACGATTCCATTGGATTAACTGATTAAGAAGTAAAAGAAGATAAGTCTATGAAGACTCGTGGGAAAGCAAGGCAAGGAATTAGGGTCAATGATTGTAATTAATTAGTGATTAACACGTTGCGGCTGGTGAAGAAGATTAGTGTGGTATAATATGGCGGCTAGCTAATTATAGGAAGAGGGTAACGTGGACAACTGATCCCTGATTGGAGGGCAGGTTTTAGTTAGGTTTCTCTATCCACGAGAAGGCTACACGTGGATGGATAGAATATGTGGTCCTCCCATGAAACCCTAATTAAGTAATAGGGTTTTGACACGCGTAAGTGGGGCTTATTGTTCCCCATGTGCGACTGGAACAATCCCTTTCACCCACTTTCTTTCAGTTCAAAGCTGCTGCAGCAATGGAAGTCATCGCCATTGGCCGTGGCCCTCAGCCGAGCTATACGGATGGGTATCACTGTCTTCTTGACTATATCGGACCATCACTTCCGGCTCCATCTTTCTCTCTTTTCTTTTATCGCGGTAAAGTTATAACATTCTGAACGTATTAAATTCACGTGAAATACTAAATATCATATAATTTAATTATGATAATTTATGTATATAGAACGAGATTGACTTTTCATAATACTCTGTAATATATTATATTTTTCAAATTTACATATAAAACTTATGTGGAATACTCAAAACCATATAGTATAGTTCTAATAATCTATATATCTAGAATGAGATTAACTTTTTGTGATACTCAATAATATATCATATTTTCAAAAAATTTGTGGTTAAAAGAGTTCGATTTATCATGAAATGTTCCGTCGTAAAAGTTATAGTAGCCTATAATATCAATGGATGCATAAGCTCAAGATTCTGTAAATGTATTCTAGACTTTTAGTGAATATTCTGACCCTCGAGAGTGAGCATTAGTTCAAGTATGTGCTCTACAATGTTAGTTTCGGGTTTAATCAATTAATCGAGACATTCCATGTAGTTTTTTTTTTACTAGGCAACATTCCATGTAGTTTGAATGTTTCCTCTATGAATTCGATGCTAAAATGAATAAGATTGTGAAAATAGTAAAATGATTGAGCTCTCTTTCGTGTCTAATTTCTCAAAATTACAATACATATATAGTATATATTCACATGTGTGTGTGTGTGTATATATAGAATTGTATACATGCGTTAGAGAACGATATCCTATGAAATACATATTCAAATAAACGAGTGCTTAAACAAAAATCATATAGAACCCTAATTATCTTTGTACCTAGACGGATGATCATCTCAATGATGTAAATCATTTTCCTATTACATTTAAATTAGTGATGAATATTTTCATTTGTACGTTCTCATCATGAAACAAAAATATCAAGTAGACAACGAGGAACAAACAAAATATCAATCAAGAAGGCTTCCTTTGGTGGTAGGACACTGGCTAGGACCTCTATGTTTTTTTATCCAGACAGTTTGCTTTAAGCTTTCCCATGGATTCCAACTAACAGAACCTTTCGAGAACAGACATAGTGGCCTGGAGTGATAGGGCAATTTTCTTGTACTACATACATGAATTTTCCCGGAGTTGAGCTGCCACGTATTCCCATTATGCATTTGATATGTGACCATACTAGCATCATTTCCTCATCCATTCGAGCTAGCTAGTACTACTTCCTAATAAAGGTGCAAAACCCTAAAGAAAGGTAAGAGAGGAGAAAGCGACTCTGTGTTGTTTGATTGCCCGGAAGACAAGGAAAAATGTTGGTGCTATCTGTTTGTAGTTCAGTATCAAACATAACTAAAATCAGTGAACCTGAAAAGAGGCACAAAATTGAATCACGTTTTTAATTTTCCTTTGTTAAATTGTCTCTTCCAGTGTTTTTCCCCTCCCTTTTTTTTTTCTTAGCATGTTTAATTTTACTTTTTATACACTATTAAATTGTTGTCATTATTCACTTTAGAGGAATATTATAAGGACATTATTTGAGTGAGATATTGGAAATGAATTTTTTACCGACATATATATGCATGTTCAACCTACATTTAATTACGGATCAATATAGATAATCAGTCAGTCATACAAAAGTTTTAATCGTCATTCTGCGTCACTTATTTCTAGTGGCGTAACCAAAATTTATAATAAGAGGGGTCAAAAATAAAATTTCAACTTTTAAGTGAAAAATTTATACTCAATAAAGAAAAAAAGAAAATAGAAAAAAAATCTTAATTTCCTCACAAGTGTGACTTAAATACATAGCACATGGAGGTTTTACTTAAAATCTAGATAAAAAAATTATGAAAAGCGAAAGAAATAGGAAAAATTAGAGGGATCTAAAATTGGTTTTATGATGTGAAGGCCCCTAGTTTAAGATCTTGCCACTATTCCATAAGCGTATATCTTAAGATGGATTATGTGTTTTATGCAACCACTGCAAGTGGTCTAATGGTTCTTGCCTAGTTGAGTGTGCTCTCAAACCTAAGTTCGAATCCCGAAGCTGTCAAAGTGGTCAGGTACTATGCTACAATGCACAATTGGAGCATTTCACATGCGCCGAAGGGTTTTATCTTAGGCCTAGAAAGCATTTGGATTCCCCTTGAGGCAAAGTGGCAAGGGAGAACGTCAACAATGACGACATCTCCAGTGACCCTCAATTTCCTCCAACCTCTTCAATTTTTATATCAACACCTACCACAATACTTTATGATTTAAAACTTGGTAAAAGAAAGGGGCTCTAAATTTTTTCTATGTTGTTACATACTTGCTAAGCAAACTCAAACACCACTGAGATGCTTGTATTTTCACCCATCTCGAGCCACGCATGGCCCTATAGTATAAAGCCAACAAAGTTGAGCTTGATTGAGTGTGGCTTGGCTAATTGGCTTAGAAAGAGGAGAGTACCACCTAATTGGACAACAAAAGTGAGCTTCATGTCCAAATCCAGAGGCCAACCACACCTCATTTTTTATTGACTTCGAGGTAGTCAGGTTTGGATCCCAAGCTTACAATGTTGTGACTTTGTGCGTGCTCGAGGGGTTTTTAGCTTTTAGTGCATACCATAATTACCCTATCTATGTTTTGTTAATAACCGAATTAGGAAAGTCTAACCCAACCTTACTTCTCCACAGAGTGATTTTAACCAAATGGGGAATCATCAAATTGAATTTGGTGTTCTATCCTACTTTATATATTGTTCCAAATTGGGTCATGGCTAAGAAAAAACCTTCACCATCATCACATTAGTAGGGTGATTATGGTACAAATTTAATCGCATGACATAATTTTATGCTCTTGTTGATCCATTCTAACTTGTTGGTTTTTGCAATATACAAAGTTATACACCATATACCTTAGACATACAAAATACACTGGAATTGGTGCACTTAAAATAATTAACTCTGTTTCACCCTCATGTTTATACTTTTCTGCAAAGCAGGGGCATTATTGTAACACCCGTTCTCTTTAAAAAAAAAAAACCAATAGAAAAATTTTCCCCTATAAATAAGGAACCATGCGTTGTCCCCCCCAAGCCATTGAGCCTCATCTGTTTTTGAGAGAAAGTGAGAGGTACAGAAAGAGAGAGTTGGAACTTGGAAGAGAAAGACAGAGTGAGAGAGAGTAACTGACCATGACAACAACAACCCCCATTAACCACCAAGTTGATCAAGATCATATGCTACTCATCTCTCAGTTGTACCCTGATGTTTACACCCAAATTGTACCCCCGCAAGGTTTGTACTCCAAAAGCGCATAATCTTTTTCCATCCGAAACTCCCATGCTTGTTTCATCTAACGTGGACTCGCTTTCTCTTATTCTCAGGAGCAGCGACTAAACCGCGACGCCGCCGTAAGAAGAGCAAGAGCGGAGAAGCTGGTGGAGCCGGAGCCAAGAAGAGGAAGCTCACTGAGGAACAAGTGACTCTTCTAGAGCTCAATTTCGGCAACGAGCATAAACTGGAGTCTGAGAAGAAGGACCGGCTCGCTTCCGAGCTTGGACTCGACCCTCGTCAAGTGGCTGTTTGGTTTCAGAACCGAAGGGCTCGATGGAAGAACAAGAAGCTGGAGGAAGAGTACTCTATCTTGAAGAAGGATCATGAAAACGTCGTCCTTGAGAAATGCAAGCTTGAATCCGAGGTTCATAGCTTAATCTCTCTCTCTCTCTCTGTATGGAACTTTGGATAACTCCTTTGCTTAACGTGGGTTTTACACCTTTGACTTTATTGGGTTTGGTTTAGTTTAGTTTTTAAGGGAAACAAGCAAAAGTGGAAATTTCCAGGTTTAATTCAAAACCAACTGAGGCTAACAAGGGTGTGGGTTAAAAGTCAATGATTTTTCTGTAAGGTTTGATGGGCATTTCTTTTTTACTCAGTTTTTCACTACTTTTAAATCCTTCAAACGTCATAATATATAGAGCTTGATATAGTTAAGTATCCGTAACTTATCGAAGAATATATCACAGAGACTTTTTTTTTTTTTTTTTTGTCAAGTATATCACAGAGACTTTAACCTAGCTATTATTAATGGCTCTAATATGCCTTATCCTCTGAGAAAGAAAAACAAAAGGACAATACAACCCACCACTTAAGCACATATGAACGTGCATGAGGCTCTGGGCTCGAAGAAAAGACACTTTTAATGTGGGGAAAATTTTAACAAACAATAGCTTCTTGCCACCTCATTTTAGACAGCAAAATGCATATGCGTTTCCGTACAATGTTGATGTAATTTAAGGTGGTTGGGGCTGGCCCTGTTGGGACTTGCCCAGACTCACTCAGCTAACACCACGTGATTTTAAATGGTCCACGTGACATATGAGCAGCATATCTTTGATCTTTTGGGAGTATATTCTCAACACACAGTAGTTCATTTTGATGATGCAGATGGAAAAGCTGAAGGAGCAACTCTCGGAGGCGGAGAAGGAGATCCACAGGCTGTCAGAGCGTGCTGAAGGCGGTGGTTCGAGCAACAGCCCGAGCTCCTCGCTGTCGATGGAAGCGAATATTGATCCTCCTTTTTTCGGAGAATTTGGGGTGGAGGAGTATGATGGTGTTTTCTACATGCCCCAAAACAACTACATTAATGGCATGGAATGGATGAACCAGTATATGTGAACTTAATTAGTTATTAATTTAGAATTTGTAGATAGTGACGGCCTAGCTAATGTAAATCGTTTTCTTCCTCTATGTACTAGTACGTGCTTAGTGTGCTTGACTAGGAATTTGGAGATTAATGTAATTATTATTATTATTATTATTAACATTAACAACTTTTGCGTTTTGACTAGAAATGTATGAGTTGATTTAGTCACTTCAGTTCCTTAATTAAGCTCTTAAACAAATGTTCATGTTGGACTTGTGCATGGCTTACCAATGCTTACAATATGTCTTTATTATGAAGAAGATAAGACATACACAAGTTAATTTACTATATTTTTGCTAATTGCGAACGTTAACATCTCTCAATAAGTAAACACCTGCCTAATTAACTGATTCATGCCAACAAAGTATGACTTGGGAGCATTACTTTGGCTCTTGTTAACCTCCTTGTACTTGTTTTTGCCCTTTTGCGGCTACCAAAAACATACAGGAAAAAGCATCCCAATCGATTTGGAACCTGATTTTTCATCTTCACAAATGAGCAAGGTGTACGTTCCTTTTTCTCTGTTCAATTAGGTCCCATGGACACGTAATACTTTCACTCAAATAACCTATTTATTGACATATGAAGCTATGCTATAGATGTACTGTCCATCATTACGTCACTTGAAGAATACTCACGCTTTGATGTCTGGTGTACTTGAATTTTTTCGGCTATTTTAATTTGGTTGGAAATATAGTTTGAGTTCTTTCAGACATGGTTGAGAATTTTGAGACCCACACAAGCGTAGCCTCTCATCCTCATCTGCAGAAGCTATACAATTGCAATGACTAAGTTTAGAGATATTTACGTAAATATTTGGAATTTTAATGTGATTGAAAGCTCAATCTTGAGCCTTTATCCAAAATATGAAAATAAAATCGATTTTGAGCTATCAAAATATCAGAGGATGAAATTTTCCAAAGGAATATTTAAAATTCAAGCAATATAATTAAGGACATCACTCGTACATGGTTGCAGAGTCTGAATAAAGAGGTATAGCATAGTACATCAAGCCAAAGCTTTCGGTACTAAAAAACGCAGATGCTTTGTATACAAAGTATTGATGCGTTGTTCTTTGTACACTACTACACTATGGGTACGTTTGTTAGGGGGGATTGTGTTACCCCGTCTTAATTTCTTTAAGAGTCCTGCACTCATCAAGCCTGGTTTATGCTATTGAATGCCTTGACCCACATTTGGTGCCAGCATGATTAATCATAGAACTAAAACCATCAACACCACCAACTTGCAAAACCAGCGAAGCTCCAAAAAGGTGACCTAATCAGAACTCCGCCGTCAGGTCACCTCCGGCACTGGTCGGGTTCGATCAGTCTTGTAGTCGCCAACGTGCCTTTAGCCTCAGTTGGTCCGATTGGTGGGTGTGGAGAGAATTGATTACACACATTTTTATGTGCGTAATTACGTTCTAAACATTAAAATTAAGCTAATCTCCAAAGTAATTATTATGTAATTAATATATTTTTATTTATATTGTAGTAAATAAGCGGAGTTGTGGATTTCGGAAGAAGTTGTGCGAAATTGGAGCAAAATGAGGTTTATGACAAAAGGACGAAAAGTCAACTGATTGACCATCGGGTCAACCAAGTCAACTTGGCCTAATAGCAAGAAGTCCGAGACCCAAAACCAAAGAAGCACACAAGTGAAGGCCCAAACCGATTTGTATTACATCTTTGTATTCAAATTTCAAATTCAAAATTGATGTAATGACAATAATAATTAGTGGACCACACACCTCAATCAAGCATATCAGATTATCAGCCATGGTGATAACTATAAGAAATTTGGTGATCGACCAAGGGTGAGTGCAAAAAGAAGGAATAAATTAACATCGGTGACAGAAGTTAAATAAAATACCAAAATTATCTCATGTCCAGATTTAGGCAATGAACAAGATCTGGAAATAATCATTGACAGGCCAGAAAAGAGGGGAAAAAAATGGTTTAGTCATGGTTGATAAGATTTACTATCAACCATGAGATAAGATTTACAACGCAGGCATGTTTGGACTTTGGTCTCTATCAGAGACTCTCTGGAAGGCACACTTCCAGTTGACATACTATCTGAAACCATGAGAGTGTGACAACCCCGTCCTGCTCAGATTCGCCGTCGCAGCCTCCTTCTTCTTCAACCCTGCATTACCGTCACCAGTGACAGGCCTTGATAAATTACTAGACCCCAACACAGTGCCTTTGTCTCCCCTAAACCGGGTCCCTTTTGCCAAATCCTCCACAGCTACTGTTGTCGGAGCTTGTAGTCTCGACTTTGGAATCATCTTTGGCGAGGATTTGGATTTCTTCTTATCAGATCTGCTTGGGGAGGAGAAGCCTAGCGATGGGGGGTTGTTGGTGGAGCCATCAATATTGTTGGAGGAGTCTGATTTCTTGGAGGAGAAGAACCTCCCCTCGAACACCATTGTTAGAGTTGGAGATGGAGTTTTAGGGCTTGTGAAATTGGTGATGCAGCCCTAGCTAGCATGGTTCATTGATAAGCAAATTGAGATTCTGAGATTCAAATGGGAGAGAGGGAAATCGATCATAACAACCATGGCTTTTTTTAGAAAAGCTCAAAGACCACGGATAATTTAGAATTTTTTTTTCCTTTCTTATAAATAAAAAATAGTGATTGGACAAATTTTGTCTCAAATTAAGGACTTGTAACAGTAAATCTAAAGGTAGTGACTAAAGTGATAGACGAAGTGTAAGTTGAGTGACTAAAGTGATATTTCCAAACGAAAAAAATAAAGAAGGAGGAATCTTAAACAATGAATTGCTATTAATGTTGAAATGAATTAATGACTCCATGAGAGGAAATACATAAAGATGATATGATGTGCATACATGTATGTTAAAGTTGAGTGACCAAATTGTCGAACATGTAATAGTTCAGTGACCAATTGTGATATTGGGGAAACTTTTCATACAACTACCACGTTTTTTGCTATTTTTTTTTCTTTTGTTTTTTATTTTACAATTTACTATATTATCCCTATAGATTAATTATATTTCATAGTTTTTTAATATATAAGGGTTAAATTGGTAAAAAAATTCAGTTTCGGCCGGAGAGCAAATTATCTTCTCTTAATAATAGTATATTATCGAGAAGACTTATAGTGCTAACCGTCTAAATGAATTCTTAAACAAGATTATATATGATCTTGTGATCACACTGGCCTCTGACAACCAACAAGATGAGATGTAAAATATTGTATCGTAATCTCGCATTCCAGCAAACTTTCCAAGCATTCGGTATTTGGAAATTTTCTATTTAATATCCACAATAGTAAAAAGATCGATTTTAGTTTTACTGCCTTGAGGATGAAAGAATCACCTAGGTATTTTTGTACGCACTCCCAATTTTCATCCTTGATCTTTACTTTGATAGAAAAACCATGGTATGCAAACATCGACCAATAATCACTTATAAGCACTCCAAAATTTCCTCAACTCTCGTTGACTTACGAGAAACCTCAGGATCGTTCACATTCTGCTTTTGTACTTGTATTTAACGACCACGAGCTTTCCTCAATCCATCTACACCAAACCAAAAAAGAAAGAAAACTAAAACCCTTTCTTAGGACTTCCATTACCAATGTCGTTTGTATTTCCAAAACCTCTCACCAAGTCCATGTTGACTTGTGAGTCATGTTGTGTAGAACAAGTTTGCTTGCATATAATCTTGTAGAAGAAGGAAACTTGGAGGACAAGTACACTTGGAGAACAAGTTTACTTGGAGATCGAGATGTGTAATGTAGTAGTGTAGGGCTTGTATATATAACTCCATTTACAGGATCGTTCACATTCTGCTTTTGTACTTGTATTTAACGACCACGAGCTTTCCTCAATCCATCTACACCAAACCAAAAAAGAAAGAAAACTAAAACCCTTTCTTAGGACTTCCATTACCAATGTCGTTTGTATTTCCAAAACCTCTCACTAAGTCCATGTTGACTTGTGAGTCATGTTGTGTAGAACAAGTTTGCTTGCATATAATCTTGTAGAAGAAGGAAACTTGGAGGACAAGTACACTTGGAGAACAAGTTTACTTGGAGATCGAGATGTGTAATGTAGTAGTGTAGGGCTTGTATATATAACTCCATTTACACCATTGAATCAATATGAGAAAATTCATCACTCACAAATATCTCTTCCTTTCCATTTCATATTTTGACTTGGTATCAGAGCTAAGATCCGAGGGGACTTTGTCTCTTTGTTTTTCCTTCATTCTTCTTTCCTCACATTCTGGGGTAAGATTGTTCCTTCCTCTAATTCGGAGGTTAGGATTGTTCTCTATCTTTTAGAAGGTGAATTTTATCCTTGTAACGTCGAACTTACTCCCCCAACACCACTAGGTCCATCCAATTAATGCGATGTCTAGGCCAAGGATCGAATAAGAGAAAGGTAACCGAAAGGTTGAAAAGTGAGTATTGCTCCACCAAAATCTTAACCCTCCGTATCTGGTCGCATTAAAAGGAGTTATCGAAAGGTTGCGCGATAGGCAACACCCAAGGAAAAGATTTATTTTCTCTTTACTTAGGAAGTACTGCTACTTCTTGACTAGTCGATTAATCCCTCTCAACTTGTCAAACATACCTTCTGTCTCAATTCTGCTGCATATTATTTTTTCGTCGGTATTCCAATGGCTGGCCCTGATGCTCCACTTCTAGAAGGAGGGAATACCAGCAATTCCGGTATTCAAAAAGTTGAAGTCTCAGTTCAAAACCCAGATTCTTCATCAGGTTCATTCGGAGGAGCAAAACTGAATGGACCTGGGAATTATAGGACATGGAAGAAGATGATTTCAGCTCACCTTCGTGGAATCCATAAGATGGGTCATGTCACTGGTACCATTAAGGCATCGGCGAATGAGGAAAGTTAAGAGTATGTCAAGTGGGAAGATGTTGATGGACTTGTACTGTCAATTCTGTACAGGGCCATGACTGATAAGGTGATCCAATTGATCATTGGATGTGATACTGCTGCAGAAGTTTCGAAGATGCTCAATGATCTCTATCTGAATGAATCTGATTTTTCCCAGATCTATGAATTGTTATGCAAGGCAACAAGGATGAAGCAGGATGGGAAAGCAGTTTCAGTGTTCTACACCCAGCTGAAAAATATTTGGGCCGAGATTGATCAACGGCGACCAAATAAATTGAAGAATGCTAAGGATATTACTTGGTATTAGAAGGAGAAGGAGTTGGAGCGTGTGCACTAGTTTATGAGTGGATTAGATGCTAGACATGACAGTGCCAAGGGAGAGTTGTTGTGTCGGCAAGAGCCTCCTTCCCTTACTGAGGCTTTTACCTACATCCGCAAGGATGAGTCTCAGCAAGGTAGCACAAAGGTAGCTCATTCTGAAATCTCCAGCCTAAAAATCCAAACTAAGCCCCCTCAGGCTCAAGGTCCACTTTATGGCTTCAGTACACCATAATCAGGATTACATCCCATGACTCAGGGTTCTTCTCCAAGCAGGTCTGTATGTCAACATTGCAAACTGACTGGACACACTAAGGAGACTTGTTATAAGTTGATTGGGTACCCTGCTGGATACTTCAGCAAACCCAAACCAACTGAACCTGGAGGTAGAGGAAAGGCAGCTGTTCATCTTGTTCAGAGTTCAGAGTACTTTGGAGTCGCTGGGCAAGATCATACCACAGGCAGTGATGGCCCTCCCTCAGTCTCAATGGTTGCTAGAGGTACTGGTATGATTGGTATGGCTTTAAAAATTTCTAACTTTGTAGGTTCAGATACTTGGATTATTGATTCTGGTGCTTCAGATCATATGACCTATGATAAGAAGTATTTCATTACCTTATCCACACCTAATATGTCATATGTTACAAATGCCAATAGTGAATCATTTCCTGTCTTAGGTATTGGGTCCATAAGAGTCACACCTACCTTAGTATTGCATGATGTATTGTATGTACCAGACTTGTCTCACCACTTAATCTCAGTTCCCCAATTGAATACTCAATCCTTGTGCTATGTGACATTTTTTCCCATGTATGTGGTGTTTCAGGATCTTCTGACCAGGGAAGTCATTGGCAAGGGGTATATGAGGGGGAGACTGTTTCATCTGGATCAATCTTATGCCGGGGAGAGACCAAGGAAGAATGTCCCAGTTGCTTTGAATTTGACTTCTAGAGAGCTTAATGAAGTTTGGTTATGGCATAGACGCTTAGGGCATCCTTCATTCAGTGTAATGCGTAAAGCTATGCCCTCTTTATTTGTTGGCATTGATGAGTCGTCTTTACATTGTGAAACTTGTGTTTTGGCGAAAAGCCATAGAGTCAACTACACATTGAGTCTTTCTAATAAAAGTTCTATGCCTTTTGAGATTATTCACTCTGATGTGCGGGGACCTTCTAGAGAACCCACTGTTTTTGGAGTGCGTTATTTTGTCTTGTTTATTGATGATTGCACTCGATTATCATGGGTAGCATTGCTTAAATCTAAGGATGATGTGTTTTCTGCTTTTCAAGCCTTTCAAAAATTGATTCAAACACAGTTCAATGGTCATATCAAAGTTCTTCGTTATGATAATTGGGGGGGGGGGGGGGGGGGGAGTTTGTTAATCGTGATTTTCAGGAATATTTCCAAGAAAAAGGTATAATCCATCAAACCACTTGTCCTTAAACACCTGAACAAAATGGTGCATGTGTCTGAGCGTAAAAATCGTCATCTTTTAGACATAGCACAAGCATTGCTATTTGGGGTGAGGCGGTTCAGACTGCCTCACATCTTATTAATGGTCTTCCTTCCAGTGTTCTTCAGGAGCACATTCCCTTTGAAGTCCTGTCAACCCATGTTTCTATTCCTTCCTTCCATAATCTTCCTGCTCGTGTCTTTGGTTGTGTTGCCTTTGTCCATATACCAAAAAATCAAAGGTCAAAGTTGGATGCCCGAGCTCTCAAATGCGTCTTTGTAGGTTATGGTTCTCATCAAAAAGGCTATAAATGTTATCACCCACCTACACGAAAGTTCTATGTCACCATAGACGTGTCATTTTATGAAGATATGTGTTATTTCTCCCCCAACAACACCACTCTTCAGGGGGAGAATGAGTTTTTTGAAGAGATATTTGTTGGTAGAAAGTTGAAGATGAATAAAGACGCAAAAGAAGAGAGTACTGACATCCCGAAGTTGATTAGTCAAATTTTCCAAATCGACCAGTCGAATGAGGAAACCGGCGAAATGGGCAGAAGTTTACTAGACCAATCGAAGGAAATTCTCGACCAGTCGATTTCTGAAGAGGACTCTATTCCAGCTTCCCCCTCATCTGATACTTCACCCCCTAATGCTGAACTTTCTAGTCAAGAAGCTCCATCTCAGGTATGTCCAGTATCTTCACCTGATAACCCTGTAGAGTTTGTATCTTCTACATATGTGTTACCTAGTAGGACTACCGGTGGTCAACCAACAAAAAAGTATGAACCTTCCATAACTGCTAAAGCCAAATATCCAGTAGCTAACTTTGTGTCACACCATAGGTTATCTAAACCTTATGCATCATTTGTGAATCAAATATCCTCTGTATCTGTTTCTAACAAAGTGCAGGAGGCTTTGGGAGACCCAAAGTGGGCCAAGGAAATGGAGGAAGAAATGGAGGCATTAGAAAAGAATCACACCTGGGAACTTGTACCACTTCCTCGTGGTAAAAAGATTGTTGGTTGTAGATGGATTTTCACTGTTAAACATAATGCAGATGGCACAGTAAGTAGGTATAAGGCGAGGTTGATGGCTAAGGGGTTCACTCAAACATATGGGATTGACTATGATGAGACTTTTGCTCCGGTATCCAAGATGAATATTGTTCGGGTATTGTTGTCACTTGCAGCTAATCTGAATTAGCTACTTCATCAATTTGATGTAAAAAATGCTTTCCTTCATGGGGAGTTAACTGAAGAAGTATACATGGGTTTTCCTCTTGGATATGCATCAGATACAAATGATGATGTTGTTTGCAGATTGAAGAAATCACTTTATGGACTTAAACAGTCACCCCGGGCATGGTTTGGCAGATTCACTCAGTCCATGAGATGCTTTGGATACAAGCAGAGCAATTCAGACCACACCTTATTCTTAAAGCACCAAAAGGGGAAGGTAACTGTGCTTATTATATATGTGGATGATATGATAATAACAGGGGATGACTCGGTAGAAATTGAAAGTCTTCAGAAGAAGTTGGCTTCTGAGTTTGAGATGAAGAATTTGGGAGATTTGAAGTACTTCTTGGGGATTGAGGTAGCCAGGGGGAGAGATGGCATCTTCTTATGTCAGCGAAAGTATGTGTTGGATCTCTTGGCAGAGACAGGTATGTTGGATTGTTCTCCAATTGACACTCCAATCGAGCAAAATCACAAACTAGCAGAATATCCTGATCAGGTTCAAACTGATAAACCAAGATACCAGAGGTTAGTGGGACGCCTGATATATTTGTCACACACTAGACTTGATGTTGCTTATGCAGTTAGTGTTGTGAGTCAGTTTATGCATAATCTAAGTGAACGGCATATGGTGGCAGTGGTAAGAATCTTGAGGTACTTAAAGTCAGCACCAGGAAAAAATTTAATGTTTTCTAAATGCCAGCACCTCGATGTTAGTGGATATACAGATGCAGATTGGGCTGGTTCTATCACAGACAGGAAGTCTACACTTGGGTACTTCACCTTTGTGGGTGGAAACCTTGTTACCTGGAGAAGTAAGAAGCAAAAGGTTGTTGCAAGGTCAAGTGCTGAAGCTGAATATAGAGGTATGGCACATGGAGTGTGAGAACTTCTGTGGCTACGAAATTTACTTCGAGATTTGGGTTTTAAGCCTAAGTCAGCAATGCAATTGTACTGTGAGAACAAAGCAGCTATTGACATATCACATAATCCTGTACAACATGACCCGACCGAACGAAACACATGGAAGTTGATCGACACTTCATTAAGGAAAAGATGGATGCAAAGTTAATCTCCTTTCCTTTTATTCCAACCGAGGAGCAATTAGCTGATATACTTACCAAACCTGTATCGAGCAAGTTGTTCCATGACTCACTAGGCAAGTTGGGTCTTCGTGACATCTATGCCCCAACTTGAGGGGGAGTGTTGACTTGTGAGTTATGTTGTGTAGAACAAGTTTGCTTGCATATAATCTTGTAGAAGAAGGAAATTTGGAGGACAAGTACACTTGGAGATCAAGATGTGTAATGTAGTAGTGTAGGACTTGTATATATAACCCCATTTACACCATTGAATCAACATGAAAAAATTCATCACTCACAAATATTTGTTCCTTTCCATTTCATATTTTGACTGTCCAGAAATAGCTCTTCATATCGTAGTTATTCTAATTTTGATTTGGACGAAAATCATTACAAATTGATCAGAAACCCTGAACGTGATTATGATGAATTACTCGTTCGTCTTTCACTCTATGCCTTCAACCGACTATACCCCAGTGATCAACGAGGAGCAAGTAGCAAAAATCAGTCACACTGTCAACGTTGAAGATGTGCAATTCCTCGAGGAAAGCGATGAGGCTATCAGACTGACATCAACATTTGCAGAGCAATTCAAGAAACTAAACTTCGCTGATCAGAAGAAGCTTTTCCTATCCAAAGTTAAACAGAAATTCAAGCGTGAAAGGCAGTTCGGGGAGTTGATATCTTCATTCAAGCAAGTAGATGCAGATCATCAACAACAACGGATTGACAAAATTGTTCCTATTACATCCGAGAATCTCCGAAATCCTGGGGAAACTGAAGAGGAGTTCAGACTCAGAAGATTCACACAGCTGTCTAGAGATTATACCCACCATGTTTACAAGCGTCTTGTTTCCCGGAAAGATACTAGAATAAGTAAAGAACAAAAAGAGACATCCGACGATGAAAATTGTTGGGATTGGAATTCCTGTTTTGGGGAATTTTTCTCAACTATCTGGTTGCAGGAACAAAGCGCCGGTGCTCAAGACATGCTCAATGAACAACTCTCCGTCGGAGACACAGCTGTTGTGGTTGAGAGAAGTGAAGAACAAGAGACTTCCTCCGACAATGAAGATGGTTCGAATTGGAAGTCCTGTTTTGCTGAATTTTTCTTGGGTTTCTCAGTAATTTGGTTCCAGGGACAAAGCGCTGGTGGTCAAGACATGCTCATTGAATAGCTCGTCAAGGGAACTAGAGGTGTTGTGACTGAGAAACGTCTGCCGGACGAAAGTGAGGGGGATTTCAAACTGAGAAGATTTACAGAGCTATGCAAGAATGTAGTTGACTTCGGGGTCCAAAAGAAATTTCTTAACAATGCTGAATGGAAACTACAAAGATGGAGAAACGAATCAACGATTATAGTTCCAGGTTGATCGGTGAGCCGCAGGATTCTGACAGTGCTGCTGAACTACTCTCTCATCTCTGGACTTTTGGGGTTAGCCTACTATCACCAAAGTATCAGCAGCAGAAGATTGATGAAATGTCTACTCAAGTCAAATCCGGTGTTGAAATCAAAATACCCCTTGCATCAGCAGCAGAGGATCAGACTAGTACTACTGATCATGAGGAAGCTATGACAATTAGAAGATTGACAGAGCTGTTTTATCAAGTTCCGGTCCCTCTACCCGAATTGATTTATTCAAGGAGTTGAGGAAAACGTTGTTGAAGGCAAAACGCTATTCTGAGGCTGTTCGTGTTTGCAGGGGACTAAGCTCCAAGTGTCAAACGGAGATAATCGAGAACATGTTCTATCGGATAACGGAGTCCTGGTGGGAAAGTGGCGACCCTGCTGAAGTCATATAGAGAAATTCTGGAGTGAAAGTGAGGAGAATTTCAGGCTTAGAAGATTTACTAAGATGTGTATTAAACATCTTTCCACTTGGAACTATATTATCTGGCCGAAAGCTTACAGACTGGAACTGCATAGTGCATCTGATCCTTATGACGAGTTCTTGTTTGGTCTAGCAGTTGCTTGGTTCAAAGCAACATGCGCCAATATTCGACAACTTATACATTTTGGCAAATATGAATTCCATGATATAATTGAGAAACTGCCGGAGGAGGCTGAGGAGGATTGAGCTCAGGAGATTCACAGAGTCGTTTAAGCGACTTGAGTTCACTTCCCAAGAGTGTATCCTTGATTACATTCAAGATGCAATATTACCGATCTAGGCTATCCTAAACCGAAGGAAGTACTTCAGTCCGCGCATATACCGTCTGAAGGAAGGGGTTTGTTTGATCCTGAATGGTTCCACTACAAAATTACAAATCCAAGAAATCAAGCAGCAGCAACTACTCAAGGGCAAGGAGCAGGTGGAGCAACTACTCAAGCAGCAGTAGGGCATGGGACGAGTCAACAATAGGTTGACCGAAAATCAGAGAATACTCTGTTGCTATGTGGGTTTTTGAGTAATGTCGAATAAGTGGGTGCTCTTGTAGTCCTGTGCAAGAGTAATTTCCCTGGGTGTGGTAATTCCTAGGTTGGTACGTATTTGAGTGCCCTCGACAGACTAGCCAATTTATTTTGTTGTGTTTCTTAATTTGTCTAATGTTGATCACTTGTAGCCCTACGCCCATTGAATAAATATGCACTACAGTAATTCTTTTATATCTCTGTCGTATGTAGGCTCCAATGATCAAACAAACTGAAGCAGCTATATAGTTCAGGACTGAGCTGGGAAATATTTACCCCAGTAGTAGTCTCTGCCACTCTGGTGTTTCGGCTTGATATCTATCTAGTTTCATTGAATAAATGGATTTCATATTTTCATCCAATGGAATCACTCAGATCCATTGCCACAAGCCCATAATAAAAGCTCAGTATATAGTTAGTGGTTGATCTAGTATAAATGTGACTCATGTTCGGTGTACGTACGTACTTGCAGATCGAAGTAAAAGAACTTCATCCACTCAAAGTAATTTTGTGATTGTGTGGGAGCTGCTGTACGTCTGTGGTGTTTGGCTAGCAGGTAGCTAAACACAGCTCCAAACAAGGTTTTAAATATTACTTTTTACTTATATCCACTGATCAGTTGATTGTTTTGATTATGTTAGAATCCCAGCATCAAACATAAATTAATGGCCAAGAGACCAACTATGCGTTCAACCCAAAATCAACACAGTAACTAGTCTTCTTCTTTTTCTTTTTTTCGTTTTTTATTTTATTTTAATTTAACCTAATAAGAAAAGTTTTTTAAATTACAAAGGGGTGCATATGACCAAAAACACCTCACCAAAAAGCAGAAAAGCAATGAACCAATTGCTTGCCAAAGCTACAAAGAAAGATCTCACACATACACATACATATACATATATACATACTTTTTTTTTTTAATCAAACCTCGCAAATGCGAAGAAAAAGATTTATTAAAATTAAAGGGGAATACAAGTAAGAGGAGAGGACATATCCTACACATTCCAGAAGTAAAGTACTACCGATGAGGAATGACAGACAACGTCCTGCCTTTCAAAACAAAAGAAATCATCTAGAACGAAAACTAGGGAGACCCAACTTATCTCTTAAACAAAATTAATTAACGAAGCTTGGAGATGAATCAAACTAAGTAAAGCCCGTACCTGAAGCGCCAAAATTGGCCAATGCATCAGCCACCTGGTTTCCTTCACGAAATTGCATCATTGAAATGCGATGCACACAATTCTTCCATGCCACCTGTAATTGCCAAGGTACCATTTGGGGAGAGTGGAGAAAATTTAGAATTAGGGACGAGTCAACTTCAAGCCAAATATGCTTCCAATCGCAAACCCATGCAAGCTCGATTGCCTTGATCACTGTCATAACATCCGCATCAATGGAACTAGGAATGTCAAGGGATGATGAAAAAGCATCGACAACCTCTCCATGGAGATCACGAAAAACTCCACCATAACCTGAACGACCCTCCCCTTGCTTCCAGGCACCATCCATGTTAACTTTGAACCAACCAATAATGGGTGGATGCCAATTCACCTCGTAAACTTTTGGGGCACAACGCGGCCTACAAGTAGCACCAAACCTCTACAAGACACAAAGCTCCTGTATGGTGTTAAACATATGTCTAGTAGCTATGCGACTAGAAGCATAAACATGTCCATTAATTAACCTACAAGCCATAGCAACATCTGGAGTAATGTCATCATATCTCACCTTATTCCTTGTTTGCCAAATAAACCAAAGAGAGGTACAGAAACAAGCAACTCATAATTCTCTCAATTGGGGGCTGCAACCAACCTTTAAACCCAATGCAAATAGCTCATGTAATGAATTAGGAATGAAACCTAACTCAAATTTTTCCAACATATAAGACCATATAGACCTTGTATATGAGCAGCGAAGAAAACATGCTCTTTGGACTCCGTCTGTTGTCGACATCATAGACACACTGAACACAAAGAGACACCACGTCGTTGTAAAAAGTCTTCAATTAGCACCCTTCCCCTCAATACCTTCCAAACTAAAATTGACATATGAGGTGCCACATATTTACGCCAAAACAATCGACCCCAATCCACCGTAGGTAGAGCAAGCCTTACAAAATGAAAAGCCTCTCTTGCCGTGAGTGTGCCAGAAGAAAAGGCTAACCAAAGTAATTCGTCTTCTTCCTGTGGATTAATTGCAATTGGAACACTGGTAACAATATCACAAAGATCCGGAAAATGCAATTGGAGAAGATGAGGGAGATCCCAGTGGTCATCATGAATATAATCATTAACAAATCCATCTATCTACTCCACCACCCCTTCATAAGCTCCAAAAAAAACTTTAGAGGAACACTGATAAAATTGTCATTCCAAAAAGAAATTTGGGAACCAGAACCAATGAGCCACCTACCATGTGATATAACTTTAGGCCAAAAATTTTTCAAGCCAGGCCAAATAGATGAGATGGCATAAGAACTCCGAGGCCTACCATGCCGAATAAATCGTCCACGAAGAAATTTATAGCCTTCCGACGAGGAAGAAAGAACTTCCCAACATTTTTTAAGAAGAAATGATTGATTTAACACTGTCAAACGCTTTAGCCCCAAGCCACCCTCCTCTAAGGAAGTGTAACAAGTCTTCCATGCAAGTAGAGGCACACCCCTCTTATCAATTGAACCTGACCACAAAAAATTGCGTGACCAAGTCTCCAATTTTTGTAGTAAACTTGCCAGCCACTCTGTCACACCCCTAATTTTATACACAATAAAAATCGATATATAACCCCATATATAATTATATATGCGTGAACGTTCAGCCATCAATACAAAATACTTATAAACTTTTTCCCTTTTAACCCAAGTACATATTGATGCCCTGAACCCACAATTCCAATATTGACTCGCTCCACAGAGTCACATAATACACGAGCTTACGAATTAAATTGTCAACAACAAAATAAAACGTAAATGCTCCTCAGAGTTCACTACAAGCGGAAGTCTTTATAATGGTAAAGTCACAAAATTGACTTCTTACCGTTAAGCTGCAAGCACGCTACCTCAGCATCAGCCATGATTAACCCGACCTGCAGAAATAACCCTTACACAGTTAAATGCTCCTCAGAGTTCACTACAAGCGGAAGTCTTTATAATGGTAAAGTCACAAAATTGACTTCTTACCGTTAAGCTGCAAGCATGCTACCTCAGCATCAGCCATGATTAACCCGACCTGCAGAAATAACCCCTACACAGTTGGAATGGTGTACCGGGTTGCCACACAACAAATCCGCTAAGCTTTTGCAAGCCCGTATGAGTAAACTCAAAACCACAAAGCAAAACACATTTATTAAGTCGCTTCAACCTAAACACGATATGCACATATCTCACACCTATGGCCATCAATTCCATAACCTTCCATATCGTGCCTACATAAGTCAACTGGTGACTAAACTACATGCTCAGATTCTCAACCTAGCATCCCATTACACAAATTCAATCAAACAAGACTTCCTCAAGCAATGTTTGACGTCATTCTAACGCACTACGGCTAATTCCAAATCACACTCATTCCCTCCCCCCTTAGGAGCTTTTTGTCATCAACATGACATCAAGGTGAAAACAATGAATCACCTTCCTATCCTCACACATAGCACAATAGTCACCACTATGGTCTTCAAGATAAATCAAACCATCAATCAATCAAATCAAGAAGAAAACAAGGCAATCACAATTCAAAACAAACAAAACAATTCATGGTAACCCCTGCATATAATTTAGTTCAGGAGGTCACACTAAGTCAAGCAATTCAAATCATAGTAATCATCGTAATCCCACACTCTGACGTCTGTAGGTTGCCCCGACCATCACAGCAGTCCTCTCGATCTTTGTTAACTTAATAACAATTCAACTCCGCTACCGAACTGTCATCACACTGATCATCACACAAATAGCCATCATCCTACTGATCATCACACAGATAGCGATCATCCAACTAATCATCACACAGATATCGCTGGTCATCACATAGATAGCGATCATCACACATATTCATCACACAGATATCGCCGGTCATCACATAGATAGCGATCATCCAATTAATCATCACACAGATATCGATGGTCGATAGCGATCATCACATAGATTCATTGCTAGTCATCACACCGATAGCAATCATCACACAAATATTCCTACACAAGCTACACATATATTTCTACACAAGCTTTACATGACAATCATCACAAAGATTCATCATACTGATGTCATCGATTCATCACATAGATATTCTTACACAAGCTACACAGATATTTCTACACAAGTTTTACATGACAATCATCACAAAGATTCATCATACTGATGTCATCGATTCATCACACAAATATTTCTACACAAGCTTTACATGACAATTATCACAAAGATTCATCATACTGATGTCATCGATTCATCACACAGATATTCCTACACAAGCTACACAGATATTTCTACACAAGCTTTACATGACAATCATCACAAAGATTCATCATACTGATGTCATCGATTCATCACATAGAAATTCCTACACAAGCTACCATATCTTAAATCTCACTTAAGACTGTCATATTAGACCCATGGTATCTCAACACATGATATCCTACAATCACAACTCAATACACAATTTCATCAGTCATCACACATATAGCAATCATCCAACTCATCACACAGATTCCACCAATACATATATATATATATATATATATATATATCACGCCAATATATATACACATGATCATCCACTCAGGAATGCCACTAATACCACTATTATCACAGTTAATCCCATAACTCCAAGATAATATGGTAAACTTGTTCGTGAATGAACATTGTGAGATTACTCACCTTGAAACTCCTGCTGCATCTTCAATACAGAACAAAGCAGCCAACTCACAAAATGACCGTCCAAGAATACTTCGTCAAGTACTTAATTACAATCGGTTTCCACTTAGTAACAATTCACAAACGATTTAAGTCTGAAACCCTTGTTTTGAACTAAAATCCCTAAAGTGATGCCAACCAAGGCGAAACCACATCCAAGACCACCCAATGTCTCTAGAATACATCTACGATCGATATGCAGAAACCATAAGTCGATCTCTCGAATCCTCAAGGATCGAAACATCGAACTGTCCGAAACCGTAAAAACCCTAACATGCTAATTGTATCTCCAAAAATTACAAACAATATATCGAAATGCTCGTATCGACGAGTAGATCGAACTCAGGAACAGAAACTATCCCTGAGGTGGCCGGAAAACACCACCACAGTGGCGGCGGCGGCGGCGGCCCAAAGTCGAAATTTGACAAAACTCCCAACACCAAAGTTCTTCATCTCAACTCCAATTTAAACTTTCATAACTACACCAAAATCCAATTATAAACCAATCGATCAAATTTTACCTTAGAACAAATCGGACAGATTGAAACCCTAGAATTTCAATTCCAAAATTCGACCTCCACGAGTTGAATCGATGCAAGCCACCTTGTGGGAAGCATCTACGTCCTCCGAGCTCCAAAAGCCCTCAAGAATCACAGGCAAAGGTGGCCGAAATCTCTAGTTCCAACGAAGGAGATTTCGTCCCCGACGTGGCTTCTTCTCGGCCTTGCAGTGCCCACCACAGCTCGTCCCACGCTCGATGGTTACCACAGACGTGTAGAGGAGGTTGAGGTGAAGAAAGCCCACTTGGAATCGCGTCCGATGGTGGCCGGAGTAGGAAGAACGAAGCCGGCGAAATTGGAGGCTACGCACGGGCTCGGGAGAGAAGAGGAAAGCTCAGGTTTCCTTTTTGGGAAATCTGGGCTCTTTTGCAATTTTCAGAAATTTTTGTCCTTTTATACCAAAATGGAAAGTTTTTCCGAAGCCCATAAGTTCTTCATACGAACTCCGATTCTCTTGTTCCGCATGTCCACGAACTCGTATCGACGCGCTCTACAACTTTCATGAAGGAAGTTTCGGAGAATCCCAATGAATAAAAAGTCAACCCTTGCGCCCCCCCTAAATGACGCTTCCTGAATAATTATTCGCCCGAAACACTTCCGCTCCATCCATGAGCCACGAAACCATCCGATACCCACAATTTAAATTCCGAAAAATCTTTGGAAAATAAATACGAATTTCCTTTAGGAAATAAGAAGTAAACATATACCTAAAGAGTATGCAGTTGATAGGAAATAAGAGATAAAAATGCTTTATAAGCCTAACTTGAAAAAAGGGAGAGTAGTATTAGGTAAGACCTATGACATTCAGATGTTTTGAAGGCTTTTCACCCCAAGAAAACTCAAACATAACATAGCACTGCAAAAGACTCATGATCCACTTAAAACTTGCTTATGCTAACCAAGATTAAAACTTTAAGATATCATAACCATTGGAGACTGGGAAGCACACACATCAAACTCCACTCTCATTCATTCATGCATCACTATAGACTGCAATTGTATGCAACCACTCACTAGATGTTTCAAATCATGCACATGAGAAAAATGGCAAAAAACGAGAGATTCTAAGCACATATGACTCAAAAAGGCCTGAATACCGAATGCAATTATCAAATGAAAATCAGTTAAATCGAGCACCTTGTTAAGTCGAGGCAAATCTCAGCAAGCTAAGTTCAGTTTCTTAAGGGCTTTAATTCCAGAGATTGCCAATAAAGTCGGCAGGTGTTCTACAATTTGTGTTAATACGAACCAACAATCAATGGACATGGTTATTATTAATCACCCAAATCAACGGACATCACATACCAATCAATGGACATCACATAATTTAGGTTTTCTTCAGTTCGAACCAAACTCATACTTAAGTGACCAGAGTTCTTAGAATTCTATTTGACAAGAAATTGATATGATCTCGAATGCAAGGCTCTACACCTCTATGACATCCATTAACACACAAGGTGTACGCATACTTAGAAATTTTGTCCAGTAACACAATCAATGATAAACCAAGTGTACTAGAAACTATACCAAATTAATTAACAATATATACACCAGGTCCCAACTCATAGTTTTCATATATACCACAAACAAACTTATAATTATCCCATTGGCTTAATGCCTTAACCGTTAACTATGCCAAATTACATGAACTTGTGATAATGACTCTGACAAATTCATTCCTTAGCTTCCAGAAAACATCGAACCATGATTACACCTAAAGCTTTGCAACTTAATTCAAACATCCCAAATTTCATATTTATAGTATCATGACTTCATACCCTTGAAAGAAATCCCAGCTTACCTTACTTAAAATTTTGACCAATTTTTTCTCTTTATTCAGCTGGGTTCTTGATACAAGGTACACATTGTCACTGTTCTTCACAACTTCAACTCTTCTCCAAATGACAGAGCTTCCACTACAACATTAGTCTGACCACTTGCTTCTCCTCAGTCTCCAATCTAGGTAAGCAAAAGTCATCAATACCTCAATCCAATTATGATTCAAACCAAACAGAAATCTACATCCCACCCAAAATCGATTTCAATACAAAACCCTAATCCCCAATTCGATACAAAGTCCCACCCAAAATCGATTGCAACAAAACCCTAATCCCCAATTCAAATTCAATAAAAACCAATACGAAATATCCGTACCTACTTCGAAAGAACGAACTTGCTTTCGTCAAGAACCTGGCAAGCAAGCTTTGATGGTTGAGAGCTCCAACGACATGGTTTTGAGATTGTGTGAAAAATGAGAGTGAGGGTGCGTCTAAGAGAAGCTAAGAAAGAAAGAACGAGAGAGAGAGAGAGAGAGAGAGAGAGAGAGAGAGAGAGAGAGAGAGAGAGAGAGAGAGAGAGGGCGGGAGCTCGACAATGATTTTGAGCTGGAGGCGGGAGGTGGGTGTTTTGCTCGAATGGAGACAAGGAATAAAAGTTTAATTGGGTTTTGATTTTGTCCAAGTGTTAAAGTGTCAAACCCTAACTATCTAAAAGTCAGCTATTGTATCAGAAAAAAAAATTACTCTAAAACTCAGACGACATCAAATAAGGTGCATTGTCTGAAACAAATGTGACAACAGACAAATTAAAAACTATTGTGTGAAATACTTAAATTAGACAACATCTTTCACCAGGCATTGACTTAAGAGATATCAGACAACAGACAACAAATAACAGTTGTGTGATTGAAAATAATCAGACAACAGCAAAAATGAACCATTGTATAAATGAACCTTGGACAACATCACATAATAACTGTTGTCTGAATTAATTCATTCAGACAACATCAAATAAATCAACCATTGTCTGAAATGCTATTGCACAAGAGCAAAGCAAAAACAATTGTTGGATTGAAAATCTTAGACGACAAAATATTTCTTGCTGTCGTCTGATTATTTCAGACGACAGTTAAAATGTTTGCGGTCGTCTGATATGTGTTGTCTGATTCCGAAATTGGTGTAGTGTGAAGAAATAAGCCTTGAAATACCTCGACTGAGGAAATATTCCTTGACTATTTCCTTGATTCACTTTTAAGGCAATGATTCAAAAGTATATGATTAACAAGTTCTCTTCCAGTCCCTTAATTTACAGGTATTGAAAAAACAAAACAAAAGGCTAGTTATCGATCTATAATATTCCATCTTATGGAAATACTAAGCAAAGAAAGTCTTGTTCTATGCAATCTCAGAGAAGGTTCAGTCCTTTAAGGGAACAGATTTTCTTGTTCACCTGTTGTAATGTTCTGAATTTCTGTGTGCTTGCACTCCTTCATTCAGTCTTGTGATTAAGAAACAAGCTATCTTAATCATAAGAGGATTTAGAATTCCCTTTTCAAAGTCATCGGTACTAACGTGGACCTTTTGCTAACTTACAAGGTTTGTCCTCGTCTTCTTTCTAAAAATTACCCCTCATATTTACCATTCAACTTTGCATCATGATTAAGAATTTCTCCTCTCCCTATAAAGCTCACCAATCGAAAATGGTGGAGGAGATCACTATTTGAATATTCCAACAGAAAAATAAAGCTACCGTCCCCAAACTATGCTGCCAAGGCCAATTTGATACCTGAACTCTCAAAAGTATCAATGTGATACCCAAACACATATTTTGACACCAACGTGATACTTCCGTCCAAAATTTCTGACGGCGCCGTTTCTTTACTGACGTGGCAAGCACGTGAAGACCAAAAACTAATAAAAAGACTAATTTGCCCTTTTCTTTTGTTAATTGTTTTTTTTTCCTTCTTCTTTTTCTTTTTCCTTATTCTTTATCTTCTTATTCTTCTTCTTCTCAGATGATCTGGGTCTCTGGGACTTAAAAAAACAGAAAGAAGATATCAGGGGGACTAGTGAGGGAGAAAAAGAACGTGCCCCACGCGCGAGAGGAAAAAAGAAAGGAAATTCGGAGGAGGGTTTTCTCTCCCGGCCGATCGCCGATGGATCCTCCGTCGCTGCACTCCGGTCCTGGAGGGGAGCCTGTTTGTTAAGCTATGGAGGGGTGCCAAGGATGCAGCGTGGCTCTGGGTAGGTGGCTGGGATGTTGTGCAGGTTTGGGTGACGGTCGCAGGGGTGCTGCGAATCGATCCGCCATCTCGGTTTATGGGTAACGGTTGCGGGGGTGCTGCGAATCGATCTACCATCTCGGTTCATGGGTGATGGTCGCGGGGGTGCTGCGGCAGATCTTGGGGCTCCGACGGTGGCTTCTGACATCATCGCCCCTGCGTGTTGGCTGTGGCTGTTCGGATCTGGTGTTGGTGGGGTCGATCCCGATGGGATCTGACTCGATCTCTATCTTGGATCTGTTGGGGCTCTTCAGATTGGTGTAGGGGTCTCTTGCGGCGTGTCAGGGCGGTGCTGCGACGGAGGTTTTCGGGTTGGCGCTGTTTTGAATCGTGGTGATGGCGTGGTGGCGGTTTTCTGGAGCTTGCCGGCTATTCATGTAAATTTATGCTTTTACTGCACCTACGGAAAATTTTGTTCAGACCGACGAGGATTTCTTTGACAAATTGATTGATGATGATGACATTGATTTTTCTGGGTATTCATATAGTTCTGTAGCAAAATTTGAGCTTGATGTGGTTTAAGATATTTTGAAATTGAGTATATCGGATGTAGGCACCAGTGGCAAGAACAAGGTTGAATCTTTGACTCATGGGCAAGATATTCCTACATGAAACCCAGGAAGCATGAATCTTTGACTCAAATTTCAAGGCTTTATTGAGCAAATAATCAGAAATAAGTCCCAAAAGAGCTGTTTAAAGTTCAAACAAAAACCCTGAAACAGAAATGAATGAAAATAAATAAATAAAAAGTTAAAAACACGACAGGTAATTAAAGCAGAGGAAAGAACAAAAACCCAGAAACTGAAACTTGAATAGGTGCTCAGAAATGGACAGACAACACATATATAGAGGTGATAGATAGGATTATGTCGGAGATAAGATTGAAGAGAGGAGAGAGCTAAAGTAAAGCGAAGAAAGGAAGAGGTGAATCTGAGTTATGATTGGAGGTAGTGTTGGGAAGAAGAAGAAGAATTGGAGTTGGGAGAGAGAGCTCTGTTCATGGTTTCGTTCCTTTTTTTTTTTTTTTTTTAATTAGCTAGTAGTGAAAGACTATTCTGCCCTTGATAAAAAAAATTTTTTTGTCTCCACGTCAGCAAAGAAACGGTGCCGTTAGAAATTTTGGACGGAAGTATCACGTTGGTGTCAAAATATGTGTTTGGGTATCACATTGATACTTTTGAGAGTTCGGGTATCAAATTAGCCTTGGCAGCATAGTTTGAGGACGGTAGTTGAATTTTTCTCATATTCCAATTGTAGATGCAAACAATATTCAGATGACATCATTAAGAAATTCTTATTAAGAATCACCAAGATGCCACCAGGAAGCTTCACACTCCGGTTTGCAGGTTTGCACCTTGTACATATACTAATTTGGGTCTCATATTGAATGGTAACTGGTAAGTGGGTTTTCTTCACTGTTCTTAACAAAAATTGGGCCTATATTGAATTGACCCACTAAAAGAAGATTTCTCAAATCATCAAACTTAGTGAATAATGAGTATAAGATCATTAAGATGCAATGGAGTAATCGATTTTATAAATTGAGTTGTACTTCCTTCCGTATAAGTCTATAAGCCTAAAAGCTTTTTCATGTATGTAGAATTCCGTTCCTTTAGAGCATTTCAAAAGCTTACATGCATATCTTCTCTTACATTTTACGAATATTTAGAATATATATTTGTCTCTACCGTCCTTCAAAGCTGGTATCTGGCACGCATGAAAATAATAGAGTAAATATCATAAACAGTACCAGAAATTTGAGTCATTAGACACCTTAGTTTTCAATATTCTAAAATAAGTTTTTATCACCTATAGGATCTAAACTTTTGAGCACCAGACAAAATGATACCCAATTTTTAAAAGTGATCAAAAAGATATCATAAAATAAGTTTGAGTCATTAGACACCTTAGTTTTCAATATTCTAAAATAAGTTTTTATCACCTATAGGATCTAAACTTTTGAGCACCAGACAAAATGATACCCAACTTTTAAAAGTGATCAAAAAGATATCTGGACTTTCAAAAACACATCAACAGAATACCTCCGTCAACTTTTAGTTAGTCGATCATCAATTAATATTGATCACGTGCCATGCATGTGTAGTGACTTTCAAGGATCATATTGTCTTTTCACCCCAACTTAATTTTTTTTTTTTTTTATAAAAAAAAATTGATTTTTATCACCCACAAGGTCTAAACTTTTAAGCACCGAACAAAATGGTATCCAACTTTTAAAAAGTGATAAAAAAAGATACTTGGACTTTCAAAAACACATCAAAAGAATACTTCTGTCAACTTTCCATAAGTCATTCGTTAATATTGATCATGTGCCATGCATGTGTAGTGACTTTCTAGAATAACATATGTTAGCTTATGTTAGCAAAAAAACATAAGTGTAATAATGAAGATTTCAGAAAATGGTGTTTTTTTTTTAGACGAATGGTGTCAAACTTTATTGTAAAAACATATATACTAGTGATTACAAAGTTCAGAATCTATTACATTACAAAGAAAGGAAGGTACAGAAGAGTAAAAGAGAGACCAGCCAGCAGAAGCAGCTTCTGCAGCTATCAGGTGAGCTGCCATATTGGCATCCCTTATTGTGTGCATAAGTTGAACATTGGGCAATGCATCAAGAAGCACTCCTAGAACATCATAAATCCGACCCAATCTGGAAAGGTTAACGTACGTCAGCCTTAGACAACTGTTGTTTGATGATTAAAGAATCAGTTTCCACAATTGCAGGTTGCAAAGACTGCTCAACAATAAATTCAAGGGCTTCCATACACGCTAGAAGCTCAGAATGTTCAGCAGATAACAAGCCCAAGACTGGTCTGCCATTCCCTATTAAATATTGTCTTGGACTATCTCTTAACACCAAACCAATACCACTAGTTCCAGAAGCTATATCAAAAGCTCCGTCAATGTTCAACTTAACACAACCTAAAGGGGGACCCTGCCAACGAACTTCCCCTGCATTCCTACGTCCTGGACTAAGATTACAAGAACTATGGAAAATGTAATCTTGAAGCCTGGAGGTGGAAAATAGCACTACATCACCTACAGACTTAGTCTTCCCCTCCCATACTCTACAATTTCTTTCCTTCCACGGTACCCCCCATAGTAGAAAGATCAAAAGGTCAAAGTGTTGAGCAGTTAACTCATGAGCAAAACATAATCCAGTCCAGCACACTCAAAGAATCTGTCTCAGTCGTGAAACATACCTGAGCAAGAGGCTGACTTGAGTTCACAACTGCCCTAGGAAATGGACAATCTCGACACAAATGTAAAGTAGTTTCCTGCCTCCCAATGCGAAGCACACACAACTGCGACTCAAGATTAACATGTATGTTTGCCAAAGGTTCCAATGTTGGGATAATATCATTACAAATCTTCCACATGTTCACCTTAGCAATACAAGGGATTTGAGCCTTCCAAATTTGCTTCCAAAAAGTAGTAGAAGTCTGATCCAAAATTGCAAGCCATTCCACCACTGATAAGAAAGCATGCCTATAAGCTGTTTTCACTAAAAACTCGCCTTTTTTGTCCCACTTTTATGTTAGTCTATCTTGTACTAGACGTCTAGTCAAAGGTATAGCCAAAATAGCATCTGCTTCCATCATATTAAAAATTGAACGTACCTTTAGCTCACCCCATAACCTTGATACACCGATCAGTTCCATGACCCTCATACTTTCATTATGCAATGCCAAACCCGAAGTGGGAACAAAGTTTGGTAAATCTGGCACCCAAGCATTATGCCAAATCTGAACAGAACACCGATTGCCAATCTGCCAATAAGAACCCGATCGCAGTAAGTCTCGTGTCCCAAAAATACTTCGTCAAGAGTAAGATGGAGCGCTATGGTTTGAAGCATCCCAAAAAGAACCCTCTGGAAAGTATTTTGCCTTGTAAAGCCTAGCAATAAGTGAATCCGGATTACAAGCTACCCTCCAAGCTTATTTTGCAAGCATAGCTCGGTTAAATTCACTGAGGCTCGTAAAACCCAAACCTCCTTCCTCCTTAAGGTGACAGAGAATTCCGAGCTTTCCAGTGTATCTTCCTTTTGTCATTTGTACTTCCCCACCAAAATCTAGCGCACATCTGTTCCAAAGCCTCACAAAAGTTTTGCGTTAGCTGAAAGACGCTCATAGCATAGGTCGGAAGAGCTTGAGCAACAACCCGAATTAGGATATCTTTTCCTACTCCACTAAGCATTTTCCCTTGCCACGTTTTTAACTTCTTGGCCAATCTATCTTTAATGTAATGAAAAGTGGCCGTTTTCTTGCAGCCTAAATATGTTGGGAGCCCCAAATATCTTTCATGAGAATCCATAATTTCCACACCCATCACCGAGGCAACATCATCCTGTAAGTCTGGATCTACATTTTTGCTAAACACCATTGAGCTCTTAGTAAAATTCACCAGCTGTCCTGATGCTCTTCCATACGTCTCAATAACATCCTGAATTTCATAATAAGCCTCAAGGGAAGCATGAACATATAACATACTATCATCTGCAAAAAACAGATGATTAACAGATGGAGCAGCAACACAAACCTCAACTCCTGGGAGAAGACCGAGACGCTGTTTTTGTTGTAGGAGAGTAGAGAAGCCTTCCGCCTCAATCAAGAAAAGATAAGGTGATAGGGGGTCCCCTTGTCTCAGACATTTTCTAGGTGTGACAAGTCCCCTAGGTTTTCCCCGAATCAAGAAGGAGAATTTAACTATACATACACATTGCATAACCAATTCAATCCAAACCCTTGTGAATCTAAATCTCTCCAACACCTTCTTTAGAAAAACCCCTTCCATTCTGTCATATGCTTGACTCAAATCCAACTTCAGAGCCATATAACCAACTTGCCCTTCCCTTTTATTATGAATAAAATGGGCAACCTCATTGGCAACAAGAATGTTGTCAATAATTTACCGCCCAGGTGTAAATGCACTTTGAAAAGGCGAAATGATATCTGGCAATATCGTTTTAAGTCTGTTTGCAGTAGCTTTTGAACATATTTTGTAAATAACATTACAAAGCGCTATAGGTCTCAAATCTGACATTTGCAGAGAGTTATCAACCTTTGGAATTAAACAGATATGTGTAAAGTTCACATCTTTGAGCAATTTTCCGTTATGTAGGAAGTCCTGAACTGCGGTTGTGACATCATTTCCAACAATCTTCCAGTAATGTTGAAAAAATAATTGGGGCATACCATCTGTCCCTGGGGATTTTATAGGATACGTCTGGAACAAAGAACTTCTAATTTCATCTTCAAAATAAGGAGCACAAAGATAAGCATTCATTGCTGGTGACACACACGACATGATTGCATTAAGAGTCTGATTCATTGTATTCATGTCAATAGGAATTGCAATGAACAAATAAGTGAAATACTCTGTGACCACTTGTTCCACACCAACATCATCCTCCTGCCTAACATCCTGATTATCAAATAACCCATGGATAACATTCTTATGTTTTCTATTTGCAGCTTTTTGGTGAAAAAAACCTGTATTCCTATCTCCCTCTTTTAACCCCGAAACCTTTGCTCTTTGCCTCCAAAACAATAACTCTTCTTGGGACAAAAGTAATTGAAGTTTATCCATAAGCATTTTCTTCTCCTCTTGAATAGCCACCTTAGAAGTTGAGTCCAATAACTCCTCCAGTCTTGTTCGAACTCCAAGCATTTGCTGTTGCCGATATCTAAAAGCCTCTCTTTGCCATTTATCCAAGACAATTCGAGTGTGAGCCAGCTTCTTGACCACTTGAAACATAGGAATCCCAGTAAACTCAGTGTGCCAAGCATCCTTTACCAATGGATCACATTTTGGATGTTGTAACCAAAACGATTCAAATTTGAATCTATGATGTTTTGGTCTCTTTGGTATAGGAACTGCACTTGCTTAAAGCAATATGGGGACATGATCAGAATCTAGGAGGCAGATGAGTCACCCTTGCAAATCCGAACACATCACACCAAGATGGAGTACAAATAGCACGATCTAACCTTAAGATGAGTTTTAGAGTTCCACCATGTAGCCCTAGAACCCTGAAAGCCCAAATCTAGTAAATCACAGTAGCCTAACGCCTCCCTAAAACCTGTCATTTGTCTTTCTGCCCTAGGCAACCCATCTATCTTCTCATCGCTATTGAGAATCTTGCTAAAGTTTCCGATGACAACCCAAGGTAACGAGTCCATATCACCCAAATCCTTCAGCAGTTGCCATGACTGATCACGATCTACAGTTCAAGCATGACCATAAAATCCCGTTAATCACCTGCGAGCTTATCCTGGTCCCCCATGGATCTCTGCTTCAATATAATGGGCAGATCGCGTTCGAAGCCTCAGGTCAACTTCCGCACTCCAGAATAGACCCAATCCCCCACCCTGTCCATTACTTAGAACCTCTTTAGAATTCTGAAACCCTAGGGCAAGATGCAGAGAGCGAAAATCTTCCATTCTACTTATCTTGGTTTCACATAAGAAAACGATTTGAGGCTTATTATGGGTGATTAGATCCTTCAAAGCCCTCTTGGTAGTGTCATTGCAGATACCCCCGCAATTCCAGCTAAGAATTTCCATCGAAATGGTATCGAGAACTCTCCTTCTAGAACCATAGAAAGCAAACCCTAGCAGAACAATACTAGGTCAGATATGGAATGCAACAACTTGAAAGTGATATGCTAAGTTGAGATTTCTTACTCCTCGGAAAATGGTGTTAACATAAGTGTTAGCAAAAAAAAAAAAAAACCGAAGTCTTCATTATTATTTCCAGCAACATTTATGTTAGCAAAAAACATAAGTGTTAATAGAGGTGGCAAACGGGCCGGCCCGGCCCGGCCTGACCCATTTTAAGCGGGCCTAGTCGTGCTTCGTACCGTGCTTGGGCCGGCCCATTTATTATCGTGTCGGGCTCGTGCCGGCCCATTTACTTAAACATTAAGCCCGGCCCGGCCCATGGCCCTAGCCCATATCGTTCCGAGCCGTGCTCGTGCCGGGTCAATAGCGGGCCGTGCCTACCCATTATAAAGCACGATTTTAAAATCTTAATTTGAACAAATAAAAATAAAATTTATTTAACTATTTAGAAAATTAAAATAAATTAAGTTCTACAACGTTTTTCTTAATCTTAGCTTTTTAAGATTAGATTTCTAATAATTTTTTATATTCCACTATAAGAAAGAAAGAAAGAAAAAACTCAAAATATATTGTTTTTGGTATATTATTGTGAGATTAATCTTTATTAATATAATGAAGATTTAGTATCTATTATTTTTTCCTTCATTCTATAGTTGTATTATTATGAGATTAGTCTTTATTAATAAACATATATTTAATATTTAGAAAAAAATACTTAAAAAATACTTATGTCAAAACAAGGATATAATGTTTTGTTTCATTATTTTGACAATATAAAAGAAAGTATTGGTGGAATTGTCATGAGATTTTAAATAAAAATGGCTCATATTCAAATCTCATCATTGTAGTTTTTTAATATTTTTAAAAACAAAATGAAATTTTGTGTTTGTAACGGGCCGGCCCACAATATGTCGTGCTCGGGCCGTGCCGGGCCCATTACGGGCTCGGGCCGGGCCGGGCCAATGGGCCAATATTCTTAGGCCCAGCCCGACCCGTTATTTTAACGTGCTCGGGTCGTGTCGGGCCACTAACGGGCTTGGGCCGTGCCGGACCGCTTTTAAACGTGCCGGGCCCGTGCCGTGCTCGTGCTTTGTGGCCCATTTGCCACCTCTAAGTGTTAACATGGAAAAGAATGATAATTTAGGTCGTAAATGCATAATTCTATAATGAACTAAGGAAGAGATAGATTAATAATGCAGAAGAAGAAATTAAAGTTTCAAACCTTTCGAGGGTAAACAAGTAATTTTAAATCAAAATTGGGTTAAATGACTGATATACCCTTATATTTAATAGCTTATTGACGGAAAGTTAATAGAGGTATTCTGTTGATGTGTTTTTGAAAGTTCAGGTTCATTTTTGATCACTTTTAAAAGTTTGGTACCATTATGTCCCGTGCTCAGAAATTTAGACCCTGTGGGTGATAAAAACTCTTCTAAAATTATCATATTAGCACCACAAAATTAATTTTGACATACTTTTAGTACCCTCCATTAATAATACCGTTAACTTCTCCATTTTTTTTCAAGGGTATGTTCGTCTTGTCCTATGCTCTCTCTCCCCACTACTAAATTCATCATCGTCTTGATCGTGATAATTAGTCACCGATCTCTAACTAAAAATAATAAAAAAATGCAAATGATAAATAGTACTTATATATGCAAAATGAGAAGCAATTAGGATAGCTACTAATTAACTAACATGAGAGATGAAAAGACGAAAATTGCCTTGAAAAAAGGAAGGAGTTAACGGATTACAGAGTACTAAAGTATGTGAGGGTTAATTTTGAGGTACCAATGTGATAGTTTTAGAATGTTGGAAATCAAAATGTTGAATGATCTAAACTTCAAGAACTGTTTGTGATAAAAACTTAAAATAATATATTGCCGAGTTGGTTTGGTCCAAATTTGGGAAGTTTAAAATGACAGAAGCTTTAGACTCCCTAACTTGATATCACCAGCTGTGTCGGGAGGCCAAACAGACAACCTAACCAAAACCCATGGTGTGGGTTGTTGGTGCAGTACTTCAGCTACCCATTTAAGCAAACCAACAATAAAGACACTCGTTCAATTCAAGTATCGCAACAGGGTAAGCATTGTCGTAGGCATGCATACAGATTTCTGGTACAAATATTCCTTAGTATTATAAAAGCAATGATATCACTAATCAGTTCAACTTTCAAAGGTGGAAATTAACATGCATGTAGTAGTTCAGCTATCACATTTATTACTCAATTTACTCTTAATTAAGCCATAGGTGCTTTTTATCTTCAATAAATTCATCTGCATAAATTTCATGCCAAGTCCTACAACATTAAAGAAGAAAAGAAAAGAAAAGAAAAGAAAGTAACAAGCAGTAATACCATCCCATGACATAAAAGAGTAGCATATAGTATAACAGCCATATTCCCTTAAACATTATGCAACAAATATGTTGGATTCCAATGAATCTTCACATTGTTGGTTTAAACCGAACATAATCTCTTTCGCCAAATGAGCCTACAAGGCTAACATGACTATGTAGCTGCATTAGCAAATTTGCTAAGTACTGTGTAGTGTTAGTTTTCGTAATTCATCAGGGGAGGTGAAATTCACACTCCCTATTTTACAATCTAAGATTTTTTTTTTTTTAATATCTTAAGTTTGTCATTTTATAGTGTGGATTATAGATACTAAGAAATGAAACATAGAGTGCAAATTGTAAAATGAGGAGTGTGAATTTCACTCCCTATTCATTATCCAGGTACATTTCTACCAACTTTTTCTTTGTTTCTCTTTGTCTATGTGTTCAAAATTAAAAAAGGGTGCAAGTATTGCAATACATACAAGAATTTTCTAGTACATCAACCGTAACTCAAGCCTCTCGGCTAAGCATAATAATAGATTGCCAAACTTTTGAGTAAATAAAAAGAAAAAGGAAGCAAAAAAAGCATAGGGAGATGAATCCACACCGGATAGTGTGAACACTAAAAATTGCTACATAGAAATTATCAAATTTAATGAAGATAGAGTCTTGCATGTCATATACGTGGAACTCAATTTCATATGACAAAAATCGTATTACTGTAAACAAATTGAGGACAAAAACACAATAATTATAAAGAGATTAATCTACAACGAGAATGTAATTACTGAAAAAGTGCTACATTATCGAATATAAAGAAGATAGGACCTGTATTGCATGTTATTTACGTGGAACTCAGCAATATATGACAATAAACGTAATTATTGAGTGAATAAAAAAGAAACGAAAACACAAAATCACAAGAAAATAAGTCCACGAAGAGAATGTGAACACTGAAAAAGCACTACATTATCGCATTTAAAAGAAGACAAAACTCTACTGCATGTCATTGACATGGAATTCAATTTCATATGAAAAAATCGTAACGTTTACATGCATGTCTCAAAAGAGAGAAAAACTGTATTCACCGTATAGATACAATGTATAACATACATTATAAGAACAACTTGTGCTGGCCTGAATTAAATGCGGGGCGTTTGTACAACCCAAAAACTTCCATTATTCTTCCCAAGATTTCCATAACAAGTTTTATCCCTCCAAAGTTTATCCACCAAAACTAATCTCTTAATTTAACCTCCTCAGCTCCACCCTGTAAACCTCAAACCTCAAGCCCAAATTCCATGTACCGCCACCGCAGCCTATTTCTCTCACCCCAATGCCTTAATGATTGATGAGCAAACATATTGGTTTTTCCCAAAAATGCACTCAAAGTTTCCTAAGTTTCCCTCGCGTTTCTCGCACAGGACCCCCAATCTTTCTTTTAAAACCTACACACCACAATTGGCACACAAAAAATCCCTTGTATAAAACTTTTCTATTCCGCTATAAATAATTTCTCGAGAGTCCAAACTCCTCACTCACTCTCTCACTCACTCACTCTAAAACCCATCTTTGCGGAGACCCTTCTGTGTGCAATGCAAGCTCCAGCAATGGCGGGACATGGCGTGTTCACTGTCACCGATAACGAACTCTTCGACTACTACCCGGTCTGCTATCTCAAGAACAACGCCAGCAACGATGATGAGAATTGTGTTGCAGCTAAAGGCAAAGGCAACAACTTTGTGTTCAATTTGGACCCAAGTTTGCTTATTGACCCAAGCTGCGTTATGGTTGGTGAAATGCTCGGAGAAGGGCCGCAGGCGATTGTCTATGAAGGATTGTGGGTCCCCTTTGCCTTCTCTCTGCTTCTTTGTTCTTTCTTGGTTGTGGTTTCTTGATTAGGTTGATCACATTGTCTGCATGTTCTTGAATTTTGCTGCTTTTTGGGTTTGTTTGATTGGTTGAGTTGTTGGCTTTGTTTGGTTTTGGTGTTTGAGTTGTGTCAGTGTTGGGAATTCTGAGTTTTGGGTTTGACAAAGATAAACCCTTTTTAAGGGTTTTGATGATACCTGGGTTTCTTTTTCTTTGTTAGGTGAAAAAGGTGAAAATTTTAGTGGTGTTCTGAGATTTACTTTTACTGTTGATAAACCTTTTTGAGCCGAGTTATTTCTGAGAACAAAGTTCTTTGCTTTCTGCTGTTTTCCATTGTCTTATGCCAAGAAAGTAAACAGAGCAGTCTATTACTTTTGATTTATATAACCATTGGAGTAGAGCAGTATATATTTAAAATCTGTTTTGGTATTGTGCCATACATACAAATTGGTTTCCTTTGAATCTAGATTACGTATGAATTAGAGGGGCCCTAGTATAACTTTGTACCTTTTTTGTGGATGTTTGTTCTTGGAGGTGGTGTTATATCAATTGTAATGATGTTTTGGATTATAGTTTATTCTAGGAGACACAGCATTTCTAAGATGATTTTTTCTCAGTACATCATAGAGTATTAGCTGCTTTAGGTGAAAGGTCAATAAGGAGAGAACATTCTGGATTTTGGTCTTCATCCATTTATTACAGAATCAGTTAAAATTGTGGTTCTCCAATAGTGGGCAAGGGTTTTCTGCAAATCATAATGTAGCTTAGGAGGGATCAAAAATTTCATTTTTAATTCATCAGTTTAATTGTCAGTGTCCAATAATGGGCAAGGATTTTCTACATAAAAATCTCTTAGCATAGGAGGGACAAAAATTTAATTAGAGTGGCCAAGGCCAAGGCTTTTCTGCAAATCATCATCCGTAGTTCAGACCTCTGCAGCAAAACTCATGTAGGTTCTGTTCTTTTAGTTCCCCCCACCTCCCTCATTATTTTCTTTTCTGTAAATCTGCATCTGAAGATCAGATGTCAACATGAGGCATTGTGGCTTTTACATCCTGTTGCCAGGCAATAGAATGTTTACAAGAATGCGATCATGCACGATTGCATGATTATTAGCAGTACGTAGTGCAAGTATCTGTTGTCATACGTTATATAGTGCATGTGACCGGATATGGTTTACTTATTCTGGCCATCGTACATTAATGGCCTAGCCAAAAACTTGAGGGAGGAACGTTATGTAAAAATATTAAGTAGATTCTAAATAGGAAACCATTGGTTATATATGGTAGATGAATCTTCTTTTATGATTGGGAAGCTCTGCCCACTATTTTGTGTGTTCTTTTGATATTCAGTGGCCTGGTGGGATAGGGAGAAGGGGTGATAGTTTTGAGGGGATAATTGGGGAGGACTCCCAACAGTGTAATAGGAAAACCATTAATGGTTGAGGGTCTTGCTTTGTATGCTAAATAATACCTACTAGTATGAGAGACATTTTGTTTGAGTGCAAAAACTAATAAATCGATCATATGTTTCATCTAATTTTTGTGTGTATTCATAAATCTGTTTTCCTGTGTTGCAACTAAGGCATTATATGTCATGAATTGTAGAGTATTGAAGCCTTCCACTTTTGTATCTAGGTACAATTCCAAACCTGTTGCTGTGAAAATCATACAGCCAGATGAAACAGGTGTTATCAGTCCTGAACGCAAGGAAAAATTTCAGAGGGAGGTGTCGTTGCTGTCAAAGGCGAGACATGAAAACATTGTGAAGGTAAGATACTTATTTCCTCCTATTTTTTCTATTTAGGCAGTTATCTATCAAAGATATGGATATATTGTGTGTTCATTATTTTTTCTGTTATGTTTTTGGGGAAATTTGTTTGTTCATCATTGTTTCTTGGAAATCCTTTTAGATTACGGTACGGTATTCCAGTCTCTCAGTTTCAGTTTAACCTTGTGCAAATGATGTGTTTCAAGAAATGTCTTTCTTCTGTTCAAATTTCGGCAAGATGAAAACATGAACTTACCTCCCAGTCACCTGTTTGTATTCCTGAATAGGTATTCACTGCCCTGTTGTTGTTAGCTTCTGTAAATTGGATGCCCAAGTAATTAAAATTGTGGGGTTTTGCAATAATCTTTGGAGTAATAGTTTTTTCACTCTTAATTTATTAATTTATCCCTTTATTAATTTACTGATAGTGATGTAGGCATTTATGGAACCTTTGGTATTATAATGACATTGAAAATGAAGTATTAACGGAGCAATTGGAAAAAGTCCAGTTATATGGTACAAGAATGCATTTCTTTGAGATCTAGTACTTTAACGACTGATAAAGCACTGGGGACAGAAGCTACATATTAAGAAATAAAATCTCATTCATTTTTGGGATTCCAAATCATTCAGTACTGCAGTCTTTATAGTGATTTCACTTATTAAACCTGAATATCTCGGGTTATAATACTGACTTTTTCTAGTTTGTTATAATTTAAGAGTTCATACTTCGTATGATTAGATAAGTCCTTGTCCTGAAACAGTTTATCGGTGCGTCTGTGAAACCAACTATGATGATAGTTACTGAGCTTATGAGAGGTGGCACAATTCAGAAGTACTTGTGGAACACCCGCCCCGTAATTCCTGACTTGAAGCTTTCAATAAGTTTTGCATTGGATATATGTCAAGCTATGGAGTACTTGCATGCAAATGGCATCATACACCGTGACTTGAAGCCAAGTAAGTTTCCTTTCTTACTTCTCTTTTCTTTTTTATTCTAGCACTTTGGCTTATTAACATGGGGGCACTGGTCATGATTTTGGATTGGTACCATATCCTCATTCCAATTGTAGCCAAGTTTAGTATTAGATCATAAAAAGATTAGTCTCATATCTAGTTTTCAAAATTTTCCAGATTGCAACCAGTAATCAATGTCCTTTCCCTTTAGTTTTGCATGCTCACCTGAGATTTATCATAGAAACACATTTCTAACAGGTAGTCTCTTATTTGTTTTCCCCAGGCAATCTACTTCTTACAGAAAACATGAAACAAGTGAAGCTGGCTGACTTTGGGCTTGCTAGAGAGCAGATAGAAGGTGCAATGACTAGTGAGGCTGGAACATATCGGTGGATGGCTCCTGAGGTAAACCTTTTTCATTTCTTTTCATTTATTATTCAAACAATTGTTCAGCAAGAAAGTTGCATAATGTCTCAAGATTTTTCTTTCTTCTGAAGTAGTTATTCAGCACAGAACCAGTTCCAAGAGGTGCAAAGATAGATTATGATCACAAGGCAGATGTCTACAGTTTCTCAATAGTTCTGTGGGAGTTGCTCACGAACAAAACTCCATACAAGGGAAGGAATAACGTAATGGTGGCATATGCTACAGCTAATGTAAGTTCTATGAGTGCCATTGAAAAACGAAACTTATTATTTGGATACCTGAAAAGTTTTATCTGATAGGTACAGACTCTTGCATACTCCTTTCTCTATAATCTAATAAAATTCGGCCCACTTCCATGGTGCTAATCATTTAGAAGTTCTCTACTTAGCTAAAAAAACTTGTGTGATCTTAGTTGATCTCCTTAAGTCACTACTGGTAAGAAAACAACAGATATTTATGATTTGCTAGACTCTGTTAAAACACTAGAATGATTGTAGTTCTTGCTTTGCAGAATGTACGGCCTAACCTGGAGGACATTCCTGAGGGTATTATTCCTCTACTGGAGTCCTGCTGGGCAGAAGACCCCAAGGACCGACCAGAATTTATGGAAGTCACTGATTATCTCTCCAACTTCTACCAGGAACATTGCATACAGGAGACCAAACCTCCTCCTAAGGTCATTGAGACTGAAGATAATGAGAGGAACATAAAGGTCATTGAGACTGAAGATAATGAGAGGAACATTAAAGAAGAAGATTCACCAAGCGCCACCCAGCAACGTGTGATTGAGACACCTGAAGAAGAGAAAAGGGTTAAAAGGCGCAAGAAGAGTTGGAAGAGTTGGTCATCGGGGTGGTTCTGTTTCTCTTGTTTGGCTCATTGAGCAAATGGCATGGTGACTGGTGAGTTCTGTTTTAGCGGAGGGGCTTTAAGCCCAGGCTAGGAATTCATGCATGTAGGATGTTGCATCGGCTGTTCTCTTAGTTTTTGTTGTATACACAGAGCATAGATTTAGGGAAATGTTTCTCTTGCTGCATGGTTTGACATGTTATGTTGTCGAGTTGTCAATCACAACCATTCGTTGAATGGTTTAATGGATTCTTGCCACAACGTGTGGTACCAGAGATTGACAACATGACAACATAGCATGTTAGATATGCGGTAAGAGAACATTCATACACAGTTTCTTAGTTCTTTTTTCTCTGGACAAAAGTTGAAGCCATGAGTTCGTAGCTGAACTGGCATTTCTTTTGTACAGAATGCTTTTCAGAATGAAATGTATTCAAAAAAACAAAGAAAGAAATGATAATCGTGTTTTTCTCAGTTGGGTTTCGTTGCAAATTAGTAAGCCTATGAGCTCACTTCTGATTATAAGCACTATTTTTCTCAATAAAAGACAGAAAAGCTATTGGGACTTTGGAAGTTTGCTGCATAAAAGACTCAGATTTTGGACTGTATTGTTTAAGTTTATCTCTCTCTTCTTGTCAAAAAAAAAGTTTATCTCCCTTATTTTATTCGACTCCCTTCCCCTAATGAAGACAACTATGACTCCTCATTGTCATTAGCAGCCACTGATGGTTCTAGATGATACTAATCACTAGTGTATTCTATCAATTCAGTCCAAGTCATAGTACTCCTTTTGGTCTAGGAGACTAGCAAGTTACAAGATTTTTTTTTTTTTTTGGTTACAAACGAGGCCCAAAGGGCCTAAAGCAAAAAGAAACACTAGCCATGGAGGTTAATTTACGATCTTCTCCTCCTCATTACGCCACAAATATCATCTATAAAAGCACTCGAAGCTTTGGGGGGTATTGAAAAATAACAATCTCAGGATCATGAGAGGCTGCTCTTAGCCATGGCATCTGCTGTCATATTGCTTTCTCTAAAAATTTGCTTAATCTTCACGTCTTCAAAACCATTAAGTAGAGACTTGCAGCTGATCAAAATGCTTCCAAGAGGGCGCAAGTCACAAGATTTCTTTGTTACCCTATAATTTCCTATTTCTGAAAATTCTTCACCTTCTCATTACTGTTCCGCTATTTTTCGTCTGACACATAATTGTCCTATACAGTATTATGTTTTATTTCTACATTCATATTTAATGCACCGAGAATCGTTAAATAACCATTTAAAAATATCAGTGTGATTCAACACGATAGAAAACACACGCTCATTAATTATTCTGTATTCAATGTTTAGTTATAAAGTCTAAGTTTTATTTTTTAACGTGGCGCAAAACCACTGGCGGTCGGCAGAAACAGCAAGAAAAAGGCGCCGGAGAGAAGTAAAGAAGACGAATAAGCAGAAAGAAAAAAAATAATATAAGAGGGGGCAGTTGCTGTCAGGGTGAGTCATCGTGGGTTTCAGCTTCGTCACGATCTGATCCACTGAAACGTGGACAGCTGGACGCCTCAACCTCGCACGTGTCGCCCCAAAATCCAAAACCCTAGCCTTAGCTCCGGTGCACCGCCGCCGCAGCAGATCACTCTGCCCCCCCACCCCCCGTCCCATATCCACTCTCAAAGAGTCATAGAGACCCAAAGTCCCATCTCAAACAACGACAACTAGTTCGAAATCGAGAGAAGAGCTCAGAAGAAACGGACACGGCCACCTAGGTCTGTTTAGGGGAGCAGCACCTTCCTGTTTCTCTCTCTTTCTCAAAAACCCTAAAATTCTTAGCCGTTGATTCTTGGTGTTAATTTAAAGTGGTTCCACCTGGACTTCCACCTCACTCTCCTAAACTCCATGATAGCAGGTCTCTCTCTCTCTCTCTCTCTCTTCCTTTCATAATTCACATCACGCTTCTCTTGCCTTTCTGGTTTTACTTTCCTTTTTAATTGAAATCTGGGTTTCTTGAAATGTTTGGAATTGGTAATAGGGATTTGTTGTAGGGGAAATTTGGATAAGATAGGGATTAATTGAATTAGACTGGTTGGTAAAGGTGCTGGCTTTTATGAGTTTGGAACTTTGGGGCTTCAAATCTGTTGGCTGAATAGTGCAATTTGAAAGGGATTTTTCAGTCTTTTCCCCCCCTCCCTCTTTCCTTTTTGGGGGTTCAATGTAATGTGGGGGAGGTCTTCAACACCAGCATCCAAATTTTATTTTGGGTACAATAATGATTTCTTTGGCTAATCAGTGAGATAATCTTGTTCTTTTGGATTTAGGCCTGAGAATTTAGTGTTTTTCAGGTGCTTATTAGAGATCTTTGGGAATAAACGTGATCTGGTTGATTTTGAAGTGGAGGAGTGTTTGGTGAGCCAATTGAAATGGGGACAGGGGAAGAGGGCACACCCTCTAAGCCTTCCAAACAAGCTTCTACAGCTCAGGTATGGCCTCCCTTCTCCTCATAAATAGTCCGAGATTTCGTTTTCGGAGGTTTTAATCATGTGCTTTCCATGAATTTTACAGGAAATACCTACACAGCCTTCGTATCCTGATTGGTCCAGCTCTATGCAGGTTCATGATGAAAACACATTCTGGATCGATATGTAATTTCTTGTGAAATAAGGAGGTAGATAAATTTAATGTCCTGGTGAATTAGTTTAATTTCTCATAGCTCATGTTTTTGTTCAGGCTTATTATGGTGCTGGAGCTGCTCCACCGCCCTTTTTCGCTTCCTCTGTTGCTTCACCAGCACCACACCCATATATGTGGGGAGCCCAGGTGAGGTCTTCTTCTATAGTAGAGACGTACGAGTTCTGTCGCAGGCATTTATTTACTGTTTCTTATGAGGAGCAAGGTAGTTTTTAATTTTTGTTCACTTTTGGGGTTTACTAATTTTCAGCATCCTATGATGCCGCCTTATGGAACTCCTGTTCCATACCCTGCTATATATCCTCCAGGTGGAGTTTATGCTCATCCGGGTATGGTCACGGTATGATGTTCTTCCTCCGATATGATTATGTACCCTTGCATCATCAATAAATCATATTAGTTGGTTTCAACTTGATTAACTAATTGGTTTCATCTACTTTTGTTAGACTCCTACTTCAGTACCACCAACAAATCCAGAGTCGGAAGGGAAGGGTGCAGATGGGAAAGAGCGAGCTTCAGCCAAAAAACCCAAGGGAGCTGCAGGAAATACAGTTAAGGCTGGGGAGAGTGGAAAAGCAACTTCTGGTTCTGGAAATGATGGAGCTTCACAAAGGTCAGTGGTCTTTGCATTGTGTTATGCCTTTTTACAAGCTTTTGATTGCTCTTGAGTCTTTACCATTTTACATTGGTTAAAGATCATTTATTGATGCTGTACCCAGTCTGACTGTAAAATTTCTCGTTAACAGTGCTGAAAGTGGCAGCGAGGGTTCATCAGATGGAAGCGAGGAGAATGGTAACCACCAGGTATGTGTATGCCCTGCAGCTAATACTCCAAGATGTTCTTGAGTTCTTCTACCTTTCTTCAATGGCTAGTAAATTTGCAGTAGCTTTTGCACCAGCTGGCTCAGTATATATTGTGCTTTGGATTTTAGACTTTAACCTGGCCTGAGAAATAACTGTTGGCATGATTTCTTCTAATGAAACATGGTTGTTATATCATTAGGAGTATGGTGCAAACAAGAAGGGAAGCTTTGACAAGATGCTTGCAGATGGTACGATAATTTTGTGCTTTTATTTATTTATTTTGGTCTGCTATAGTGATCGTGTTCAACACACACTTCTTTTTACACTATATTGTAAGCGTAGACATTGGTAAATGGTACTTGCATTAATTTTGGTAAAATGGTTTTCTCACATTTTTCAGGAGCAAATGCACAAAATAACACAGCTTTAGTGCCTGGGAAGCCTGTAGTTTCTATGCCTGCAACTAGTCTGAATATGGGAATGGACTTGTGGAATGCATCCCCCGCTAGTGCAGGAACTGCAAAAATGAGAGGAAATCAATCTGGAGCCCCATCAGCTGTCGGTGGTGACCATTGGATTCAGGTACAAATTTTTCTCATGTTTTAAATTTTTCTTTTTGAGAAAGTTTTATAAATAGTATCCCAATTAAAAGTCATTCATCACTTTGGTACATCAATTTCAAAAACTATCACATTGGTACCCCAACATTAAAATTCAAACTACTTTTAGTATAACGGCATTAAACCTCTATTTTACTAGGGCTATTTTGGTCTCTCCATATCTTAACCCAATGGGTTTATTTTTATTTATTGATTAGACCCAATATTTATATTCTTCTATGTACTCAACAACTGCCTACCACACCCAACTTCAAACATCCCCTGGAACAGCTCACATAAACTGATCAAGGATCCGATCTGACTTCAGATCACGGGAGATCCTTGATACAAAATGCAAAGCGCCCAGACTAGCCCGACCCGAACAACAGGACACCAGATTGGGGCAAACAACCACCAAACTACCACTAAGCCAGCACTGATCTGTGATTTGCTCCTTCTCGATGGCGGAGGATGAATCTGCCACTGCTGCTTTCTTTTTCTCCTTCCAAAACAAACACTAACCCTTGATAGCTAGTAGAAGCTGGAATGAAGCAAAAATGGCTACACTCCGATCACATCCTCTCCTGGACCGAGACTCAACGGCAAGAAACACCGACGACTTTTGGCTGGCAGAGAAACTCGCACACACTCTCTGGTTTCTTGCTTTTCTAGGCGTGATATGAGAGAGAATTCTGTGATCAAAAAATATTGCCAGAGATATGAGAGAGAATTCGGTGATCAAAAGGAAAAGGAAAAAAATTATTGCCAAAGAGGAAAAAGAAAAAACTATTGCCAAAGGAAAAAGAAAAAGAAAATTTGAGAAAGACGGAAGACAAAATTGTCCATGAAATACCCTTTGTGGCAATAGAGGTGATGCCGTTATAGACGGAGGGTACAAAACTTGTTTTGGATTTCAATGTTGAGGTACCAATGTGATAGTTTTTAAATGTGATGTACCAAAATGATGGACGGACTTTATTTCGGGTACCATTTGTAAAATTGTCTTGTTCTTTTTAGTACATATTTTTCAATTGTTATTCTGTTCTTCAATCCGTGTGTGTGCCTCAGTATATTCAAATATTGTAGTAATATCCATATGTATGTGTTCAGCTTGAAATTAAGAACAAATTATTGGTAGGTTAATGACTTGGGCATGTTGTTAGTGAATTGATTATTAGAAATTAAATAATGCATTTAATTTACTTCACGTACCCCTATTACGTTGGACTGTCTAATCTTGAAAGACTCGCATCATCCTTTTCCTTGAAAAACTTGCATCGTCCTTTTCCTTGAAACACTTGCATTGTCCTTTGTATTAGTTGTATCTCCAGATAATGCTTTTAATTTCTCCTTAATGATTTTGACAGGATGAACGGGAACTGAAAAGACAGAAAAGGAAGCAGTCAAATAGGGAGTCTGCTAGGAGGTCAAGATTGCGGAAGCAGGTACAGATGCACTTATACGCCCGTTGGCAGGAGTTTCCTTTGTCAATATTCCTTCATTTAGAAAAGTGGTTAACAAACCCTCCCATACCAAGTGGTGAGGGAGGGTGGGAAACTAGACTAGTATTAGGGGATAAGTAAAAGATGCAATCCTTGCAAATGTAGCCAAAAGAAGGATCTAATTTGGTTTCACCAGAGCAGGGATGTGGGAGGAAATAATAGAAAATTGTTATTCTTGAAACTGAAGGAGCTTTTTAGTTTGCAGAGTGCCACTGGAAGATGATAAATCTTATATCACAATAGATCTATGTGCTAAGACCTAAACTAATAGATCATAAGCCTGATTTTCCTTTCCTTTTCTCATGTTTTTCCAGGCGGAGTGTGAAGAGCTACAAAAAAGTGTACAGGGACTGACCAATGAGAATCATGGCCTTAAAGATGAGCTGCAAAGGCTCTCCCAGGAATGCGAGAAGCTTGTGTCTGAAAATACTTCTATAAAGGTTTTTTTAAATGATAATTGCAATTCATTATTTCTTTACTTGTATATGGAATGTTGATAATCCTTGCTTCTTGTCAAGTGGTGCTAGCTTGAAACCTCAAAAGCAATTTCATGTTTCCTGAATTGTTTGACTAATATGTTCTTGGCATGAAGTCTATTTTGTGACTATGCTTTTTGTCGCTATACAGGAAGAGTTGACACGATTGTGTGGACCAAATTTAGTAGCAAACATTGAACATCAATCTCGTGGCGGTGAGGGCAACAGTTGAGATGGTACTGGTCTCTCTTTGTAGTAACGGATTTTTATTGAGCTCCGGAGCCATGACCCTCACTTTAGTTGAGTGTAGAACATTTGTTTTTCTTATACTAATTTATACGCTTAACCCTACTCTGTAACTGTATCGTTTATTTATGAACTGTTAACTGAGTTGGGTCCTTGATGGAGCAACCATGGCGATTGTTGTATCATTGGAAAAGAGTATATAATAGATAACTTCCGTCTTCTCCTTATCTTGTTCTATTCAGTGTTGTATTATTATTACCAACTTCTGTATTATTTGCCCTGCTCTATGTCAAAGCTCACTTGCAATGAAGTGGTGAAACCATTTGAATTGGAATTTGGAAACGCTTGCTCTTTGCACCTTTGATTCTAATGAGGAAGATTTAGTTGATCACCCTATTAGCAACGCAAGTGTCTGAGATGAGCTCAATGAGGATGAAAATCTTGATCTACCTAGTTCGTATTACTCCTTTTCTTCATTCTTTGCTTTTCACTTCTTTGTTGTTGGTTGTCCAAACAGTTTTCCAACTCCAAGACACATAGGAACTACTTCAAAACTACCACCAAATTATCCCGATCAATTTTCCAAAACTAAATAGATGGGGTGGTAAAGCCACTACCCCAAAGATGCAACGTACTATTTGCCAAAAAAGAAGAAGAAGATGCAACGTACTAGAATGTAATATAGCTAAAAAAAAGATTCCCTCAAAAGAGCATAGAAGAGGGATAAAATTAACTAATATGGTAGGTAAGAAAGGCTTAAATGTTCCTGTCACCATGGCCTATATCACCATCATAACTCGATACATGATTTTCTCAAGGAAGAGAGAACATGCCTCAGCAATTACCTAGTAAAACACAAATTAGAGAATAAGTTGTACCACAGCAAAATACTAACAATAATAACTCAATCAATCTACCGCTACCTTATCACAAAAGAGGAGAGAATAGTTCTCGTCTCTACTCTTTTTCTCTTTCAAGGGGAAAAGAAAGAGTTCAAAACTATGCACATTTTCCCTTTTAAGTAGATCTAATCATCTAGACCGGAGTCAGACTCTCTGGTTGTTCTAGGCGGCCCTTCAATTGCATTGTTCTGTGGCAGATCTGTATTAGCCCTGCCCCTCGGCATCTGATCTGTTAAGGAGGACGCAAAAGTGATCTTCAGTTAGCAAAACCGTAGAGGACTAACAAACAAGCAGTAACTACTAGCCTCTGTAACCTAATAATGCCAGCTTTGAAGCAGTGACTACCAGCCCCTGCTGTACTTCACTAATAAAATGTGTGTGATGGGGTGTTTGACCAATGCCATTCTCACCTGAACCAAAAACTTTCAAGAACATAGCCCTAGCATAGTGGATCTCTCCTTGGTGTGCACTAATGAGTTTGAGCTGCAATTAACAAACCAATGAACATTTTAGTTCTGTACGCACAATGAGATAACAAGAACTTGTGAAGAAAGTAGATGTTGACCCAGACCAAAAAATTTCCAGGTTACATACTACTCAAGACTAATTGCAGACAGAGGGCATACCAATTCACCATATGTAAGGCCCAAAATTCTATCAACTTTAGTTTGATGCCTCAAAAAGAACGGGCGTAGGTGGTTCATGTACAACTGCTTTGCCCCCTGGATGGAAAGCAGGCATTTAGTTATTTTTGATAGAAGAAAGTTACAACTCAAGCTGTTCCCATGTATAAAGTTGCGCACATAACTAAAGTTGGCAATGAAATGCTAAAAAGAACCTTATAAACACAACTCAGAATGCAATCATAAGACCAGATGATGAGACACCAATAAACATTCGTACGATATAATGATATTTGTATTTCAGTAACAAAAACCTACATGACAACTAGACAAAAGAAAAGACTAATACTAAATTGAGATTACTCAGCTTTATCACACATTTCCCATATAATGCAGGTAAACAAAGGAGTCCGAAAATAAGGAAGGTGGTGGTTGTAATGACATAACCAAAATAAACACAAGATAAGGGAAAGAGAAGATAGACATGTAAAACCAAGGCAAGGTACCATTGTCATTCTTCTTCAACAGATACTGATGGAAACAAACCACAAAGAAGCAAATTTATCTTACATCAGCAGATGGAAGTTGGAGCCAAACAAGAAAGGCAAACTTCATGTGATAGTAATATGGGCACCTGCACATAATCAAAAGTTCCAAACAAAGATTAGGATATCTATCTAGTTCATAACTTTGGTCACAAAGCCTGCATAAGTTACTAGTGATATCTATTCTTATAAAGTTGTTATACATTTCACTCTATCCTTATGCCGATAGAATCTTCTAACCATATCTAATTCTGTTGTCTACACCAATAGAGATAACCACAATTGACAAGTGCATAGACCTAGGAAAAATGGATTACTCTTTCCCTATACCAATAGAATGCTACTTCATGAGATGATTACAACACATTAACAAGTACATGGACAAGGAATCTGTACGTACATAATGAGCGTAGGATAGCCTCTTTATTATTCTTGAAAATGTCAATTTCTTTTCACTTATGGAAAGTAATCATCTGTTTTTCAATTTATCAAAAAAATGATTGACACATCTAACCATGGTCATCATGGCTCTAACATTATCATCCATACTGTCAAAAACCAAAAGAGATTGACAGTGATCTGAAAACTAAAAAGCACGATCAAAGATAATGGATTCTGGGTAAAAATGAAGATGAATAGAAGAAGACATAGTACTGAGAGCAAAGAAATAACATAGATAGTACATGTTAAATGCAACATATCAAACATTATATGGATGTCGAAGCAGCATGGCTCGTCTTCTTATCCAGTATCAGACAGAAAATGTTTCCTACATGACAGATATGCTACTTTAGTAAATAGGTCCAAAGCCTTACCAAGATATAAGCCTATCTGAAAATATTTCCACAAGGCTGAAAGATCCATAAGCTGCAATCATTTGGTGGTGGGGTGGAAAAAATAAACAGAATTAATTTAGTTGCCTGATAGGGATCAGAAAGTCATAAGCCTCTCTATACAGATAATTGAGATGAAAGGTGATCTCATCCAAGTAGGAAAGGAAAACAAAAAAACAAAAATAAAAAAAATACAAATCCCAACCCGCCCAATAAAGAAGCCACTTCTGTTGTGCAGTTTCATCTTTCCTCTCAATTGCCTTGCATGTACAGTATACCGGTACAACAATCCCCACAGAACAACTGTACCAAAGAAAGCCTCAACATCAATCCATAATATAACCACTTGTGAAGTTCAACATTGACGGAAGGAACATTAATCAGGTCTCTTACCACGCTGTTCGAATCACAATGTTAGAACCAAGAGGACAAAGGAGCAGCCGAAGCCCGACCTGCACCCAATTCTCCCAATCATCAATTTGACCATAACTATCATATAGGAAATCCCATCCAACAACACAAGCAACAATGATGCCCATGGTGAATAGACAGAAGCAAAATGATCTGAATACATAGCTAAGCAAAAATTCAAGGATCAAGCAAATTGAAAGGAGATTGAAATGAAGTCCAGAAAGGTAAAAAAAATCGAAGGAGGAAGATGAAACCTGACCTCACTGGCTATGTTGGATCCGAGAAGCGCCATTTTTTTCCAGGCAGAGGAGAGAAAACCGTTAATTTAGTTTTTCCGTGTTATGGCGTTTTATATACTCAGGTGGGCTTTGTTTTCCGGGGCGGTGTAGTTTATTGGGCCGGGCAGGGCCCAAAAAAAAAGACTGAAATAAAATATAAAAGTGACCACCATTAATTCTTTTCTCGAATTTTGCCCCTATTGCAATGGCGGGAGCGCACCTACCGGTGGAGATGATAGTGGAGATTCTCTCTCGGCTGCCGGTGAAATCCTTGATCCGATTCAGCTCCGTTTCAAAGCGGTGGCGTTTCATCATCTTATTCGACCCGGACTTCGCCAAATCCCAATTTAAAGCATCTTCTCTTCTAAGCACAAAACCCTTGGTCACGTACAGACTCCTCGTCTCACAGCGCAAATTAAAACTACTGAACTAGTGGAGTCGCTAGACTTGGAAACGCTGCCGTTTGGAGACGTTTCATTGGTTCGAAAGATGAACGTCCCCTTCCAGCGACCGGGCTGTTCTGTCTCGCCATTGTGTTCGTACGTGCAATGGTATGGTATTTGTATATCTACGTGATCATCATCATTTTTATGCATCACGAAAGAATATGATGTGAGTGACTCGTGGACTAAGCTCTTTAACTTGAAGCTTTCCAATCCGCTTGAATACATATTACATTACTTCCCATTCTTGGTTATGGAAAGTAGTACAGTTGCGGCCATAAGGACTTGCAAATATACCACCGGGTTGATAAAGATCGAACATAAAGAAGAAGAGAAGCATTGCTTGTATATGTGTACGTGTAGACATTTGGTCTCATGACATAACTGAATATGAAGAGAGCCTATTTCGGATTAGTGGCTGCAATGGGGTTGAAAAGCCATCATAAGGCTGCAGAAAGCTGAAATGAAGCGGATAAAAGTGCTGGTTAGGTACTCCTCATTATCACTCTCGTTTCATGCATTTGCATTTGTTAATTTGTATTCTGCTAATCTGCTGAACCTGTTATTGATTACTCAATTTTCTGATCCCTTTGAAACCAGTTAAAGGGTACCCTTTTATGACGCCATGTACGTGTGCTTAATGCATGCTTGACTGGCTTTCTATATGCCTCAGAAATGTTGCTAAATACTTCAATTTATTGGTTTAGTTTGACACCTTGGGTTATGCATGGTTGCTACAACCCTACAGACTAGAGAGTTGGTTTTGTAAGTAATATTTCTGTAGCATGTACAATAGAGGGTTTCAACGTAGAAGACAAAAGAAGTACAGTATCTGTTTTGGTCAGCAAACGATCAATTGTTGCCGTTTCTCTTAGGGATCGAGCTCATATTAGTGTCTATTTTGATTCACTCCATGAAAATCTGTTCTAAATAAACCATTTGCTAGCTCTTGTAAGTTTTAGTTAATTTGTCACTTCAAGTGGCTGCAAGTCCACATAAATTCTGCTTTCTGCTACCAAAGCTGCTGAGTAAACGGAATTTAACTGGCAGTGTTTAAAAATGCTAAAACTGACTGATGCTCTAAGAGATAATATGTCAACTTGCTCTACATACCTTAAAGAGATCTGCTAATGCAATGTTGGTTAACTAGAGAGAACTAATGTCCAACAGAATGTATGTAAACTGTAATTTCTATACAAGGCACGTAATGTGAGGACCAAGAGGTTTTGTATATTGTAAAATTACTTTTTCTTTCCTAGTTCGTAACAGCTTGAGATTTACCAAGAATACATGGCATTAAATATTTACAGGCGAAAAGAAACTGAATTTCATCAATTTACAAGAATATATAGTTCGTCAGCTGTCAATCTTATGGGATAAATCTGAGGCCTTGATTTATGCCTGCTTTGCTTGAGTAGAGAGTTGGCTTCCTAAGTACATGTATGTAATTTACAATAGTTGGTAATAACCAACTAAGACACACAAGTATCCTTTTGGTTAGCATAGGATTAAGTATTACCGTTTGTCTGGGAGTGTTTCAAGAAATATATATACAATTGAAAATTCATGATTATTTTAACCTTAATTGTTTGTGATGCCGGAGAGGTTGCAAACAATCCTTACCGTTTATTTTCTCAAGTTTCGTTCTTCCAATTGTTTTGATAATGCAGAAGGGAAAGACATTCATTCTGTTTGATCATTGACTCATTGGCTTTCATAGATTGTTTGAGGGGTGATTGGTTGTGTTGTTTCTTGGATTTTTAGGGGTTTCTGGATATACAATTGCAAGACTAAGCTTAATGAGGGCTTCTTGATGTTATTGCAGTGTGGATGGATGAAGTGGATGCACTTTTGATGATAATGAGATCCCTCAAAATTCCAGTTTTCGAAGTTTGCTATATATCTATGTCTATGGCTGCAAGCCTACAACTATGTTGATACATATTCATGTTTCCAATTAATGTTATATATCTTGTTTGATTCTCCTGGTTGGAGTTTTAATGTTATGCTAGAAATTTGAATTGGATGGTTATATTCTGTGTTAATCAAACAAACAATAGTTCAATCAAGTTTTTTCAACAAGGAATGATGTTCAACAGTGTCAAGTTAGAGTGATTTGCAGACGATCTATATTGTCTACATCCCAAATTTTGCAAGATCGGAAACTACTATTGCTTTCCACTACTCTGGGATGGTTTGACTGACAATGCCATATTGCCATTGGCCAACTTCTCTGTTTGCAGCAGTGGCAGCCTTTCACCTGATTGCAGTGATTTATGAGTTTTGTTATCTGGTGATCAATTAAAGTCCTCATGAAGTTCTCACTTTGATCCGTACTAGAGCCTCACTCTTAAAATTCAAATCATTACCAAATATTAAAGGTATGGAAGATGGTAACACCACATACCTCACGTCGAGAAATAAACCTAACTCAAGAATCGATACTCCCTCATACAACTTATTTGTACGATCTAATCCCTTAAGTAATGACACCATAACTTTAGAAGAAAAACATACGAAGTAAGTTATATCAAAGAAATTCCATGCCTTGATTCATAAGTGATGGGAAGTGACCAATAATTGCTTAGCTTTCCCTGTTATCTTTGTTCATACACAAGCGCAAAAAGTTACAGAAAACCAACAAAACTTATACATCAACAGAAACCTGATCCCAGACCCACCATAACAAATTGGTCGGGATCTTGAAAGTAACAGCCCCTTACTTACATCTCAATCTCCCCCCACCCCAATAGTTGACACTAAACACAGAGACTATATATAACCCATAATTCCTTAATTAAGAGCTACTTATTTAACTAAGCTAAACCCCTAATCCCCTAACACCTCCATGCCGACGTGGCCACCAGGGCCCTATCATGCCAGCACAGCACCAGCTCCGCCTGCCGCTTCGCCACGTGGAACCCCCTGACCTGGACCTTGCCCAACAAGCACTGGGCCTGAAAGTCCGCAAACTGGCTCAGCTCCACGGCCCTCATTCCCGCGCCGTGAAACACTTCCCGCCACTGCGGGACCCTCCTCCCCGCTGCCTCCACCACCGCCTCGATCTTCGGCCTCAACAGAAACGTCTCGATCTTCCTCACCATCTCGCCACCCTGCACCGCCGCGTCCAGCGACTCCAAAACAATCGAGAAGAACTCCAGCCCGGACACGAAGTTCCTCCTGAACGACGTCGCTCCCGTCTCGGCCAGCCCCTCTCCGTCGACGAACACCACCACGGTAGGCGACACGCGCCGGATGTCGCCGAGAAACGCGCGGACGTTCTCGGCGGAGCTGAGGCGGCGCATGATGTACGGCGACAGCAGAATCGCCGTTTTCTCTCCTTCCATGAACTTGATCGCCTTGAAGGAGAGAATCTCGAAGGTTCGGACGAGAAGGAATTCGATTTGGAATCTGATCTTGAGTTCCTGAGCGAACTGGGACAAGTTCTCTCTCACCAGCCTGCTCTCGACGGCGTACTCCTCCGGCACGACCGCGGTGATGCGCAGCACCGGCGGGTTGGACCTCGACACGTCAGCTTTCTCGGCGAGCTCTTTCATCAGCGAAGCGTACTGGCCGCCGAGGCCGATGTCGAAGTCGATGACGTGGACGAAGCTGAAGCCGTTGAGCGCTTCGAGGAGCGCCTGGTTAGTTGTGAAGTGCGAGAACATCGGGATAGGCGAAATCCCCGAAAAGCCCTTGTAGGCTCTGATGGTCTGGACAATCTCAGACCAGGAGGAGAGGTTGCGAACCGGACTTGAACCTGTGGAGTTGTTGAGGAGGGACTGGAGAGCGTCTTTGAAATAAACTGCGGCTCGCTGGAGAGGTTTTCCAAGAGGTTTTGGGTTGGGCGAGGACAATCGCTGACGTTGGTTGAGCCGGTCGAGGATCACCTGAGCCAGGTTGAGCTCGTCAGAGTCGAAACAGTCCGCGGCTCGGATCAGCTCCTCGATGAAATCGAACCCCACGTTGGAGTTCACCGAGGAATGAATATCGGTCTGATCATATGAAGGCAGATTGTGGTGGCTGAAATTCTGGGAGGAGTAGACCCCGGAGAGGTTGAAGTCGGAGTGGACCAGCTGGGTGGGATCGAAGGGCTGTGGAAGAGGGTACTCCGGGAGATGAGGAATCTGAGGCTCGCTGTTGGGGTGGGGGTTCAGCTGTGTATTAGTAGTAGGTCTCAGGTTAAGGACAGAGTCGTCGTGCAAGCCCAAGTCTATCATGAGGGATTCCCAGTCCAAGTTGTGAAGATCCTGCTCATCGACCCACTCGACAGGCTCATGGTGATTCGGGTGAGTCAGGACGTCGGAGATAGCTGAAACTTTTGAAGGCTTATCGGCCGCCACTGGGCTGGGGCTGTGGCGGAGGTCGAGAACGGAGGTTGGCTCGTAGCAGAGGTTTGGATTGATGCGCGAAGGAGTGTGGAATCCGAGATTGGTTTCGGGTTTAGGGTTTGGAGATTGGTTGCTGTTGTTGTTGTTGTTGTTGGTTTGGGGTGTGGTAACGGGTACTCTCATGGCTCGGTTAGAGGAACAAAGAAAGAATGAGAACTAGAGCAGCAAGAAAACTCAAACTCAAAGGTGTGTGGGTTTTGGTTCTTGGGAAATGGTAAGGGGGCTTTTGGTGGTGATGATTGCTGGCTTTTTATCTTTGCGTGTAAGTGTGTGCATGGTGGTGGTGGTGAGTGTATGGCATTAGATTAATAATGTGCATACATGACAGACAAGTATGACGAGGGTCAGAGAGAGCGCTTTTGATCTCTTTGAAGCTTCTTGTTCAAGTCATATATGACCCCCATGCTTTTGAGTTCTGTCATTGTTGGATTCGCTGCCATATTAGCTTTTACTAGCTCAGTGCCCATGCAAAGCACTTAAACCATGTAGATCGATTTAGAAGGATCCAACAGTCAAACTTTAAAGATCCAATGGAGTTGTAATGTAGGTGGAGGAGATTAAAGCTTCTTTTTAGCTAGTTTAAATATTTTTAGGGTTCTCTTTAGACAAGGACAAAATAATGTATAACTTGTTAATTACAAAATGTTTGCGAAGCTGATGATCTTATATTATTAACTCATGACTTATATTATAAGGAATATTTAGTTATTTACTTGTAATGCCCAAGATTTTGCTTAGGTTACCTTTGTTATATCATCTGAATTCCAACATGGTCGATCTAACCCCATTTTTTATTCTAGCTTTAAGTTCCAAACAAAGAACTCGACAGTTGGTGCATTCAAAGTTATCAAAGCCATACCTAACCCTATTTCTAACCTCTCCATAACCATCACTACTTGGCTTAACTAACTCAAGCCTCAAGGCTAGGGCTTCGTTTTTCTTGGCTTAACTAATTAAGCCAAGGCTAGGGCTTCATTTCAAACACATCAGGAGGGAGTAGTCCGTTAATCTCAAATCTCAACTGAACAACGACAAATAAGTCAAGATGTTTGCGTTAAAGTTCCAAAGTTGTGTCTCCCCAACTCTTAAGAGAGGACCCACAAAAGCTAGCTCTTATGAAAACCACCACCCACCTTTACTCTTATCCCACTTTGAAAAAGCTTGGAAAAAGAGCCATGATTAACAACTTTGAGGCCTGGGATACTGACTTTGAAAATGGAACTCGGCAAACGTATCTATCTATCTTCGATAAAACTGAACTGCCTGCAAAGTATAAAGTAAAAGCTTCATTACTATAAGTCTTCCTTGACTAACCACTTCTACCATCCACAAATATAGTTGATTGAATTTAGTCATGAATTTCAGTCAAACGTTGTTCGAGTAAGAAACGCATCCTGTTTCATGGCGATCGTCCTTATTACCTTATATAAGGTTGAGTGTGACTTATGTGTTTGTATTTATGGAAAAATTTATGTAGCGAAAAAGACTAGCAATTGTTTGTGAATTCAAACAAAGGAAAAAAGATAAGTTTTAGGTGTTGAATGGTCTATGTATTATCAACCAAGCACGTGGATCCTGCACTGAGAGGCAGCAAGAAACAAACGTACAAGTCCCAGCAACAAAAATTGGGACCTGAACTTTGCACTTAGCAGATCGAAAGAAGAAGAAAATCAGTAGTCGCACTTACAGATACTTCAAAAAGTCTATATATATTAGTGCGGAGAGTGATATATTTTGGATTTCTTAACCATTAATAATCCATAGTAGAAGTAAATGTTAGTTGTGAAAAATTCACATATACACACTATCAAGGATTACTGCAGATGTTCTCAGAATTTCAAATATTCATCAAATAATAATTAATATTTTTTTTCTCTCAAGTCTTAAAAGATTGAGAACGTCTGTCAAGAAATTTAAGAAGTCATGAGAAGGTTATTGAATGAATATTGTATAATGTTAGCATATTCATAGTTGCCTTTGTTTTTAAGTCCATTTGCACTACTAGAAAAAGTACTCATCAGACAGGGATGAGAATATGTGTGTGATCTTAGTATTACATATGGAAACCCACATGAATACGTCAATTCACACAGTACAATAACGAATTAATAATCTATACGTATTACGAGCGTTCCTAATACTACTTACACATGGAATTATCTGTCCATGTGAATATATATAGTGGGTCTCACTAAGAGTGAAGATGCTGCTCTCCTATCCCACCCGCTAATTAATTTGAATATGTCAAAACAATTGTATTAGAATTATTCGATATGTATTTTCCCAAAAATACATTCAATACATGATATTTATTTTTAAATTCCTCATTTTAATTTAAATTATAGTCCTAGTTGTTCTTCATGGTGATTCTGCGGATCTTGAAATAACAATTTCGAGTTCCAACTTGATGGCATATGTCAAAATTGAGTCTTTGTTTGCGTGTTCTGATTTCCTACCAGAAAACAACAGCAAGATTAGCAAATCAATATAAAATAAATGCAAATTGATGTGTTCAGCATCCACAGAGATACCCTTTACCTGCAGATTTAAGATCCATGCAAATAACAGAAACTGAAATTGGATCACACCAACTTAGTTAAAAATTGTATATGAAGATTAAAATTGACTCTTGGGTTTGAGATTATTCCTTGGAACAAGAATTTGAATCTGCTTTTGATCGGGTACATTTGAATGAGAAAGAGAGAAATCAGAAGAGAGCAATAATAAGGTGGGTTAAATTTTTTTTTTTTAGTTTACTAATGCTTTAATTTTTATTTTTTTTAAGTGTTACAAAGTAACATGTTTTACTTTTTCCTTAAATTAAACCACTAAACCACTTTTTTTTTTTGGGGGGGAACGGATAAACTCCATTGATAAACATCATAACGACCATGCTAGGTCAAACTAGAACGATCCGGGGATCCTTTGATTACATCCATTGCTCAATTTATTCGTTACTACAATCTAGGAAAGAAAATGCAAAACTGAAATCTAAACAACGAAACTGCAAACCAAAGGAAACTAAACACCTACTGCTAAAGCATTACCTGAAATCAAAGCAACTAGAATGAAAAGTTTGAGGCTTAGTCACCTTCGTGGTGTATCCTGCACTTAACAGGAAAGAAAATGCAAAACTAAAATCTAAACAACGAAATTGCAAACCAAAGGAAACTAAACACCTACTGGTAAAGCATCACCTGAAATCAAAGCAACTAGAATGAAAAGTTTGAGGCCTAGTGACCCTCATGGTGTATCCTCCACTTAACATCTAGCTGAAGCCTTGACTTAGAATAATGCATAAAAAACTGATATAAAAAAAATCAACATTATAACGTTAGACAGAAATTTGATAACAAAAGTTTAAGACAAAAGAATATACCTACTCAATTTTTATTGAGTCTATATCATAATTCTCAGCCAACTCTTTTTCTGACCTAATTCGCCAAAAAAAAACAAGTTTTTTAAGCGAGTATGTATATTAAAGCAGAATAGAAAATAAAATACAATAAAATACTTTAAATAAATAAATAACATGTACATGACAAAAAAAAAAATTAACATATTGGGCTAGGTTTAAAAATTTGGGATGGGCTATTTTTTAATATTTAAAATTTTAAATTAAAATTAAGCTTCAAATTAGCCCGTGTATAGCTATGCCTTTGGAAGAGAGATCGGTGAGAGAGAGATTAAGAGATCAAACCTGAATTAATGAAGAGAAATGGGAATCCAAAGAAAGTTGTTGATCAGGATTCACAAGGATGCATGTTTTTGTGAAATTAAAAGTTTGCAAGAAATATTGTGCGAAATATAAATATGTTCATAATATAATTTGTTTTTTGTTTATTTTAAAATAATATTCATACAGATATTTGTGTGTAATTTTAAAATTATATTATTTTATATAAAATTATTTTTATATTTTAATACATTCACACGGAAATCTGTATCTAAATAAGGTATACATAGATAGATTTACATAGATATGATCATATTAGTGCAATTATTCTGACACAAACAAGAATCTCTATCTCCCAAATCTAATCAAACACATTCACACGGACATTAGTGTGAAATATCGCAAAAAAATTAATATATTACATTTTTACCCTTCATAAGATACAGAATGGTATGTGTCAAATGTTTTGACATGGATAAATGTGTGAGTACACAGTTGTTCACACGACTTTCTCTCTGTGTGAACAAAATCCGTGTGTGATGCCTCCTTTTTCTTTTTCTAGTAGTGTTATTATAAATTGATTTAATTACTCTCTCGCTTTTCCTCATTTTACTTTTCATTGCTAGAAACAAGAGGATAGGTTTTTCTTTAACAGCATTTAAGGGTTTTCTTTGATAGATAAACAAGATCCTTTAATTAGGGTTGGCACTAACTAACGCTTGTGCTATGACAAGATCGATTGTAGACGTAGTCCAGAAGAATACATTAACGTTCACACTATATCGAGAAAAGAGATGCTAAACCCTAGAGCTAGTAGAAATCTTGATGACGTAGGACAGGGCCCCTCAAAAGGCCAGAAACTGTCCCACAGGGACACTGTAGCATAACCTGATTGGCTGTAGGTGTCCTACAGTAGGAACCACTTGGCCTGCTTTTTGTCGGACATGCATGGCCTGCATGGCAATGCACCACGGCGCGTGGAACCACGCCCCACGAACGATAGCTCTGCATTGGCGGCGACCAGAAAGAAAGAGAAAGAAGAGAATATGTTCGATTTCATGAATGGTGATGGGCGCAATAGTTCCATCAGTCGACGAAATCACTTCCGTCCATTTTACGTACCCCAAAAAAAACAGAGAGGGCAAAATAAACACAATGTCTTCGGCTATTCCTTTTTATTTTGCTAATGGGACTTTATTTTGAGCAAAAGTTTTGTCCACCACAAAAAGATGGGTTTGGCTACTTTTTTGCTACCTATAAAAAACAAATGTGCTATTAATGATAATATTGTGGAGAATTGAAGCACTTAAGCCTAATCAAGCTAATCATAAGTTCATTCCAGCCAAAAAGAGAGGTTATGGCTTTTCTTGATAAAGTGGGGGGGGGGGGGGGTGATTAAGTATGTTTATTTCCCATTTCTTTGTTTTATGCTCCTCTTTGTCATTTTAATAAGGGTTTTTGATGTGTGAACACACTTTGCAAGGGATCCAATGCATTACATTCAGAAACTTCATTAGTTGTATCTTTATCTGCATGGATATGCAGACCCTAGACAAAAGTATTTGCATCTGTGGAATTTTAGTCAAGGATTTGATTCTGCATGTTCATTGTATTGTTTGTTCACATATGTAAAAATTTATTCATAATTTTACTTTTCACATAGAATGTTTTCTTTTCTTGTTTTTGATTTTGGATGTTCAATGTATTGTTTCTCCACATACGTAAAAATTTATATATCATTTTACAGGGTTTTCTTTTCTTTTTTTAATCTAGGATGATGTGAGGATCTAACTCCTTTCATGCACTTGAATGTAAAATGTTCCATCATTGCAGTTAGCAGAAACCCTTCACGAATTCAGAAAGGATTTTTTTTAAGTTAAAAGGGGTCGAACTTTGAATCCTGTCTCATACTCAATGCCACCATTTGAAGCTAGCCCTAGCCTCTTAGATGAAACGGATTTGTTTATTATTCGATCAAAGGAAACGGATTTTAATTCTAAAGGTATTATTTTTTAGGTTTCCCCTCTATTACGTTGATTCATAACAAAATGAAATAATCAAATTATATTTCTCTTTAGGCATTTAACATGCAACATGTTTTTCATCGGGAAAAAAAACATGCAACTAGTTAAACTAGAACGTTTCAAAACCTATAATCCCCTAGTTTATTTGAATCCATCTAAATGAACATATTTGCATTTTATATATAGCTGAAATGATTTTTAGAAAGATGGCAACACTAACAAAAATTAAAAGGGTAAAGGAAATACTTAAAGAAAGACAAAAACAGGTCCCTTTCTTTTGTTTGTATAAAGACAAATCCTAATCTGATTGCAAGCAGTTTGTAAATTTTCCTTCCTCATGAATATCGCTTTCTCTAAATTGACAAGACCAGAGTTGGCACAGTCTGATTTGAGCTTGGTGATTTTATGCCATATCTAGGCATCCTAGTTCCTTTTAGAATTATTAAAACAAACAAATCAATTTGACGGTATCAGTGGAGAGTTACAAAAACATAATTTATCTTCAAACTAGGAGATCTGATAAAGCATATTTCCTAATAATTCAATGAAAACATCAGCAAGTGAACATCAGCAAGTGATTCCATTGTAGGTAGCATTTGAAAGAGCTAGCCAATCTACCAATGCTTGAGTAACATCTTGAGTCAATTAATATTCGCTCGTTTGTTAAAAAATCATCGTAAACCCTAGTGCAAGTACATTAACACATATGGGTGGCCCAGTATTAAATGATCAATGAAGAAAATACCAGAAAAATGTAAATTTACAAGTCTTAAATGTAAGATCCAGCAACTAATTTTTTATCAATTCGGTGTTGATATTATACTTTTTCTTAAAGTTAAAGGCGGAATTAAGAACTAATTTATCAAAAAGATAATGAATTTCATTATTAAGCGTGAAGCGAATGTTATCTTTTTTATTTTCATTATTAAACGTAGCGAAGGTTCCGTTTTTATTCATTACTGGTCAGAATTACAAAATACATCAAATTTACCAGTTTTGACATTATGTAAATATTAATTTTACTTTTTCCCAGATAGTCTACAGCATAGTTAGCCTCCTCTAGCTCCACCAATATCAAAAATTACATCGTTCTTTAGTTAAATATAAGACGTTGAACTCAAAAAAAAAAAAATTAGTCCGTCAATATCCTAAATCACGAACAATTCTTGGATCCACCCCTGGTGAACCTGCTTGTTCACCCCTTTTCCAACCTACCAATCAGAAATAGCCACATATATGTTGAGTAAATAAATAAAACTCTACCTTAACTTTATAAAAGAAATAATAAAAAATAAAAACAGAATTCCAACTCAATTAAGGAACTGACGTTAGCTAACGCCGTTCCCAAATCCATACCGTTCCCAAATCCATACCGTGCTCTTACTTGAGTTGAAATTCTGTTTTTATTTTTTATTATTTCTTTTATAAATAGTTAAGGTAGAGTTTTATTTATTTACTCAACATATATGTGGCTACTTCTGATTGGTAGGTTGGAAGAGGGGTGAACAAGCAGGTTCACCCGGGGGTGGATCCAAGAATTGTTCCTAAAACACCATCTTTTTGGAGATAGGTTCTAAAATACCAAAAAAGGATCATGTACTCTCAATTAAAATAGTTACAGAATAAAACATTTTACCACTGATGACACCGATGTGCATGGGATGAAATTTCTCACCTTGTGATAGAGATAATTAGGTCGAGAACGATTGAGAGAGTGTTTTGAATAGTAGTATGCCACGTGAGGAATGCTCATCCGCTGTCTAGGTACCCTAGATTGTTTAATTTTAGACGTTAAATTAGGATGTAGTATTGGATGAGAATATTTTGTAGTCATAGGCATGCATGATAGACATATGTACTTAGGAACTAAGTAATTCACTAGTACACGGGACACACGCGGTGGGAGAGGAAGCTTGAAGCACACAAAAGAAGAAGGGAAGGGAGTGGGGTGATGGGAGAGGTGTTGAGATTCTGATTTATATCATTCATATAAAGATGGTGACCATTAATCCATTCACCCCACACACTCCAAAAGAAAAGGCAAAGTTTGATGGAGAGATTAGAGAGCACTCTCAATCTGCCTGTCACTAGTGGTAGCTGTGATTTAGGGGCATCATGGTGGCCTAAAAGGATCTTCCATCATAGAAAGAAAGAAAGAAAGAAAAGAAGCATACTACCTTACACCCTCCTTTTCTTCGATATGGGATTAATTGGGATCCCCATAGGATATGTTGATTTTGCTTTGAAAAATACCCCTTGATTCATTTTAGTTTTCTATGACCACAATTATTCAAGGTTTTTTTTTCTTTGATTCCTCCACATTTTATACATGTTCTCCCTCTCTGTCTCTCTCTAACTGTTGGTGGGGTGGCATTTTGTAAACCACTCAGGTCTCAGATAGATCGACTAGTTGAAAACAGATGGTATGTGGTCTAAGGTGAAACGTGTTTATTACTCTTTTTCCCACTTGAATTTTGTGACATGACCCAGATAGATAAACCATTTGATAAACGAATTTTTGGGGTAGGTTCCAATCAGAACTCATTTGTGCTGGGATTTAAAAGGGGATGTATTTCAAATATGTGGGAAGTTCTATTCATACCTCCTAAAATGGTATTTAGACCTCCAACAATTTTTGGAAGTTTTTAAATCCAATTTTGCTCTTCTAAAAAATGAACAAAATGGAAGATACAAAAAAATTAAATAAAATATGCACCTTCTCTTCTCCCTCCCTCATTCTCTTACAGCCATACATGAGGATTATTGGGCAACTTTGATTAAGGTAGAATGTTAAAGATTGCAAAATAGAATAAAGGACAAAAAATAGAGAGAAGAATAATCGAGAAAATAATGATCAAAAAACAATTTCTAGTTTGGCTTAATTGCTTCACTTCATGGAGTTGATCGTTAATTGTTATCTTGGTCTCTTTTTATGGTTTTTTTTTGTTGTTGTTGTTGCTAGAGTAGACTATGTTGCTAGCCTGATTTGGGTTTAGGGAAATTGATTTTGATAATAGTTCTCTTGTGGTATTGTAAATTGCACGATTTATTAAGAAATAAAAGGAGGAGTATTCAAGCGTACAAGGTGAATGGTGTTAAGTCATGGCTATGAACTGAGTTTTAAGTGATGAAAAAAGGATATTACTAGTAGATTAGTATTGGAAAAAATTATGTGGATACAAAAAAGGGCAAAATTGGAAGTTTTGTGTAAATTTTAAAATGGGAGGTCCAAATATCAATTTAGGAGGTATGAATAGAAGCTCCCTTCAAATATTTTATGAATAATAAGTAAAAAATGATGTGTTTGACTTTTCAATCATACAATTACATAATTCATGGGTTGCGACTTAAGATTCTCATAAGCTTTTCATTTTGTGTTTTGTAACATTATGGAGTCGGCTAGAAAAGTTATTTCGCAATTAATATAATAAAATAAGAAGCGAACAAATAATGTAAGAGAATAGTGAGGGCGTTATGAGGATTCACTTCTCCCAATTTCCCCTCTCTCTCTCTCTCTCTCTCTCTCTCTCTCTATATATATATATATATATATATATATATATATATATATATATATATATATAGTCCAATTCTGAAGAGGACGTCCGCACTTCGCTAAAGTGCGGACATCGACGCAGCTGAGGTGTTCTAGGCGGCATACGGCTTGTAGGAGGGAGGCCGGAGGCATCCCAGACGGTTCTGGGCAGCGTTCGAGGTCGGAGGAGGTCGGGGTTGCAGGTTCTGGGCAACAACCTGACCTGCAACTGCAGGTTTTCTGCAGCGAGCTGCAACCCCGCCGCCGGCGACTCCACCGACTGCGGACCTCTCCGTCTGTCCACCAAGCCCCGCCTCTCCGTCGAGCCCCGAGCTGAGCTGCAGCAGCGACGTCCACACTTTAGCAACAATGCGGACGTCCTCTTCAGAACATTTTCCTATATATATATATAAAACTTCAAAAAGCCACAATTGTAAATGTTGCTTCAATTACAGGAAGGTTCCTGGAGATGGTTGACAAACTGTTCAAAGCAACATGTGACATTAGGGTTCATGTGGCGCATCATATTGTCAAGCCTTTCTTCTTGATAAAAATCCTAAAGCTAGCGCTGGGGTTCATTGAAGAAATCTATTTTTTTCTTTGAGAATCTGCTTGGTCGTTGTCAGGATTGCAGTCTCATTTTTCATGAGAAGGGTGTGTGCCCGTATGCAGGTGGAAACAATCAACCGAACTCTGATCCCAAGCTGGTGGAAAACAAGGTGGAGCTGCCTAGTTCTTTTGCAGGTTTTTCGTTTTCAAGGCATCTAAACTCCCATCCTACCTCTTGCGGCAAGGAATTTGTTTGGCTCTGGTTCTTCCTCCAAGTTGCACAAACCTATGGTTCTGCGTCATACAAATTCTCAGGCATCAGGGGAAGCTGACAAGCAACTTGCATTGGTACCGAATGCAGAACAGTCTCCTTTGAAGCGAGGAAGACCTACCTCTCATTTTGCGTCTCCAAAGAAACTAAAACTCATGCTTGGGGAGCTTGCAGTTAGCAACAATGGTTCACCTGCACTGACAAAGAAGGTGAAAATGCATGCAGCCTCAATCAAGCTTTCTACCATATCGTTAGGACTTGTAGAAACACCGGGTGAAATGGTTGTTCCTGCATAAGTGATGCTGCCTAGGGAGTTGTTCCAAATGACTCCACTATCAAGAAGAAAAGGGGAAGGCCATTAGGGTCTAGGAACAAGAATCCTCCTAAGTCAAAGAAACAAGTCTATCTGAAGATGTTCTTTCCTATCTTCAATCAGGAAAGCCTGCTAGCCCTAGCTTGGAGGGCAAAGAAAAGATGTAGCCTTTGCGTTATGTTGCCTATTACTATGCTTAGGTTCATAGTAAATAGGCTCACTACAAATAAGTGAGCATGACATGTCGAATGAATGATCTAGCTTATATATCACCGTGGTGTGTATTTGCATCACAACTTCTTGACTTTCTGTACATGGTAGCGGAATGATATGTAATGGTCATTCTGGCCTTACCGTATTAATCAAATCTATAAATTATTTTGTCAATTAACCCCTCTTAAGATGCACTTAAGGGTTCTAAGATGCACTTATATGTAATTAACCCCTCTTAAGGGTTAATAACATATAAGTACATATTTGAAATTTTTTTTAGCCATAAGGCTACCAACTATTTTTTTTCCCTCATAAGGCCACTGGATTAAAAAATGTGTTAAATTTTGGATATAAAATCTAATATATTTACATAAATGCCATTAGAGTAAAAAGTCAACAATCATCTTCTCTCTCTTCTCCGGCGAGGTCTCCGACCAACTCCGACGAGTCTCCGTCGACCTCCGGTGAGTCTCCGGCCAACCTCCGGCGACCACAAAAGCTACTGTCACTAGCAACAAAAGCTACTCTGGTGAGATTTCCGGCAACTTCCAGCAAAAGATACTGTCATCAGTAATAAAAGCTAGTGACAACTTCCAACGAGGTAACAAAAGTTACCATCACCAGCAACTAAAGCTATTGTTACAAAAAAAGTTACTGTTACAAAAAAAAAAAAAAATCCCCAAAACCAAAATCTACTATCCCCACCAACAAAAGCTACTATCACAAACACCAAAAGCTACTCTAACCAATAACAAATGTTACTCTCACAAACATTAAAAAGCTACTCTCACTAACACCAAATGATACTCTCATAAACACTAAAAGTTACTGTCACCAATAACAAAAGCTACTATCACCAACACTAGCGAGCAACTCTTACACTAAAGAACTACTCCAGTAACAGAAGCTACTCCAACCATCAACAAAAGCTACTGTCACAAACATAGAAAACTACTATCACCAGCAAGAAAAACTGCTATCACTAATACGAACTGATACAATCACCAGCAAGAAAAACTACCTATACAAAAGCCGCTCTAAAACATCAAAACATTCTGATTTCAACCAAATATAATTGCAATTAGGCACAAACTCATCCAAATCATCCAAAACCAAGAACAAACCAGTCTATTAGGGAAAAGAAAATCTTCACAATCAAAACAGATCAAATCAAGGACCTGTTGGTCCCAATTATTCCAAAAAAAAAACTCATGCCTCTGGCCTCTGGTGCTCAGCAGCCTTTGACCACTAGAGTTCTAGATTTTAGCTGGATCTGCGAAGCAGTTTAAGAAGAAAAGCTCCAACTCCGGCATGCTTCAATTTTCTCATCATATAATCGCATACCAGTTCAGTTCTATTCGAAGAGAGTCGAATCAAAAGCACCTAGTTAATTCCAATTCCATCAGATCTAGATCCAAATTAGAATCTCTGAATTCATTTAAAACCTTATGCAAGAAGCCAAGAAGACGAACCTCATTTTCTTCTCTAAGACTGAGAGTGCCGGCGAAGGTGAGTGATTGTTATGGTGTCTCCTCGTCGGAGGATAGAAAATTTTGAATTCTGACCTGCAGTGGTGAATTTTGGCTGGTGACATATATTGATCGAACGACGAGGTCAAATATGCTTTGAATCGACATCGAGATCAGAGAAAACGCTCGAGAAAGAAGGGGAGGTGGTGAAACAATGTCGGATCATTTCGCTCCGATCCGTAACAAAGGCTTCTCTCCGTTGAGATCGTTTGGCCAACCATGAGCAATCGTCGGTTGCCGCCGAGGGAGAGCTTCTCACGTCGGAGATGTTCTTCATTGACGACGCCATGGATGATAGCCATGGAGAGAAGCGAACGAGCTCATCAGAGAGAGAGAAGGTTGAATCGCCGGCAAGAGAGAGAAAAGAGAGAACGATGGATCTGTTTTTTTTTTTTTTTTTTTTTTAAGAGAATGGATTGAATAGGATATCAGGTTGGTTTTGACGTCTTGTAAATGGAAGGGTAAATTTATCAGAGATAAAATAATTTGAAGGTGAAAGTGGCCATAAGAAGACAAAAAGAGTTGTGTGGCCTTATGACTAATTAGAGTTTCAAAATGACACTTGTGTGTAATTTTCTAAACTCTTAAATATGTAAACTAAATGAGGCCTTAAATTGCTAACCTTCAATAAAGAAATACAAAATCATGATATTAAAGTTGGTCGAATTTAAGACAAAAACTTCTTCTTCTAGGGCATATACATTTTCCATATATATCATGCCTAATCCTAATACTATAAATTAGAAAAAAAATATTAAAACCTTCCCAAAATTAGAACCTTTTACTATTTTCTAAATTAGAAAATCAAATCATTTTGATCTACATTTTTTTTTTTTGTGTCGGTCAAACCTAATTGTGCCTATGAGGGCACAAATCTGATTACAAACTCAAAAGATCAATGTAAGCAAATTAACATTGCTTATGGAACAAGACATTGTTTGGAGTTTGTATTCTGCATATATGCTTCATATATGTGATTAATCTAAGTTTAGACTATAGTATAAGCTTATGATATACATCATATTAAGACAAGCTTATTTGTTATTTGAATTCAAAATTTGGTTGCAGTTAGACAAGCAGTTAAAGCTGATAAGTAGTTAAGGTATTGTAGTAGTTTCTTTATGGATGGAACTGCTTTGCAAGGTTGCTGTATATATATGTCAGATTGGTCCCTTCTAATGCACGAGTTGTTCTTGTTTTAGTCTCATATACTAAGAGAACATAAGGGTGAAATTAGGAGAAGGCTATCATGGACAGTAGGAGTGCATCGAGTAAGTTTTCTGGGTTCATGTTTTTATGTTTAGTTTCCTGCAGATTCAGGATTAATATGCAGTCTTCAATCCCTAGTTCATTCTTACATTCAGTTAATTTGCAGTAATTCTACTAACATGATTTGATCTAGTATAGGTTCTAGCTAGATTATGTGTTTGTGATTGTTTAAGCATATTGTTGATAACAATTGGTATCAGAGCCACCATACATAGATCATTTACATGTTGCAGTAATTAACTGCATTGAAATTTTGAATTCTGGGAATTTCAATTACCTTAATCCGCATCAAGTAATTCATATAACTTTATTTGTATATTCATGATCATGATATACTGATTTAGAAACTTACATTAATTTCATTTTATATGTTCTTATACATTGATTCGACAAAATATGCATGTGGATCATAAGTTCATGACCGAAAAATGTCAAATATCTGTAGATCCATATTCAAGTTCATATCAGATTCTTATCATGGGTATATGTATATTTATTGATGTATCATTAAGATTATCTGATAATTGGTGTATGAATATGTTGATCTGATGACTGATATGAAGATAAATGCATCAAGTGCTGCCAAAGTGGCCTAAGAATGTATCAAATAGACTTATTTACATCGTTATGTTGATCTTTAAGAACATATATGCTGTCAAAGTGGCTTTATGTCAAAAGAGAAAAGGGATGTCAATGTTCTATTGTTAAAGTTGCAGGTTTTGAAACTTAAAATTATTTGTACTTGCTTCCAAAGAAACACAGTTACATACATTTGGTTTGAAATTTGTTAAATATATATTAAGTGAATGAATATTCATATATCAACAGAGATTAGTACACCACAAAGGTTGTCAAAGTCTTGAAATTGATAAAGCTTCATATTGCTGCATATATATACTACATTATATATTTTGGGACATTCAGTTTATTCTGGTATTAAGTTACACTAGATTAATCTGTTTGATCATTTCACATTCAGCTATGCACTTTCCAATGAGCATCAATCATATTGAGCTTCTGAATGGCTCAAACTTTAAGAAATGGAAAGGTGACATAGAACTGAATCTGGGGATTTTGGATTATGACCATGTATTGAAGGAAAATCCACTAGTAGATTAACTGAGAGTTCTAGCAAAGAGGCAAGGGAGAAACATGACAGATGGTACAAGCATAACAAGATGGCATTGATCATGATCAAGAAAAGCATGCATGAGAATGTAAAGGGCAGTATACCTGATTCAGAATTGGCCAAGGAGTTCTTTAATTCTATTGCAGAAAAGTTTAAAATTTCTGATAAGGCTGAAGTGCAGAATTTGGTGAGGTCTCTTGCAAGGATGAAATACAATGGCAAGACTAGTGTGAAGGAGTACATTATGAGAGGTTCTGATATTGCTGCAAGGCTAAGAGCACTGGATATGGCAATTGATGATTCATTCCTTATGTATATGATTCTGGACTCACTCCCTAATGAATATTCTCAACTCAAGACTCTGTACAAGACTCAGAAGGAAAAATGTAGAATCAATGAGTTGATCTCACTGTGTGTGGAGGTTGAAGATGAAATGCAGAATCAAGAAGGACAAGAAGTGGTTGTAAATCTCATGTCCAAAATCAAGTACAAGAAGAAATTTGGCAAAAGCAAGAACTTCAAACCTGGAACCACTGTAAGCACCTCTAAATCCATTGTGAAATTTGATCATGATAAAATGAAAAACAAACCTGCAGGTGGCATTAAGTGTTTCTTTTGCAAGAAACTTGGTCACTTTAAGAAAGATTGTGAAGGTTTCAAAGCTTGGCTGAAGAAGAAAGGTAGTTTTCTTTCAAAATCTGTTTTTAATTTTGAGTCAAATGCTTTTGTAAATGACAACTCTTGGTGGTTTGACACTGGTTCCCCTATTCATATTGTCAATTCATTACAGGGATTGTCAGAGATTTCAATCCCAAGAAGGAATGAGACAAGGGTGTGTACTGGAAGTGGCCAAAGATTGGCTGTGAAGGCTGTAGGAATTGTCAAACTCAAGTTTAGGAATAATTATGTATTAGTGTTGAACAATGTGTACTGTATTCCAAGTATTAGTAGGAACTTAATTTCTGGATCTCAATTTGTAGCAAACAATGGTTTCAGCTTTTCCAGTTTGATAAGGTTATGAATTTCTATCATGGTTTAAATTGTTTTGGAGATGCTGATTTGGTAAATGGTTATTGGTGTGCAAATTGTGAAAATATTTTGGCTGAAACTAATGATAGCAAGAAAAATGTTCTTTTAAGTAAATCAGGTTCAAAAAGAAAGTTTTGTGATGCATCATCTTTTCTGTGGCATAAGAGATTAGGTCATATCTCAAAACAAAGATTACAAGAACTTGTGAAACAAGGTAAATACCTGTTTTGGACTTTACAGATTTTGAAACTTGTGTTGATTGCTTGAAAGGCAAGATGACAAATGCTAGGAAAACAGGTTCAAAGAGAAGTGAACAAATGCTTGATTTAATTCACACAGATATATGTGGTCCTTTTCCAGTTAGTACAATCTGTGGGAATTGTTATTTCACCACTTTCATTGATGATTTTTCAAGATTTTGTTACATTTACTTAATTTCAGAAAAGTCACAAGCTTTGGAATTTTTCAAAATCTATGAGGCTGAGGTTGAAAAACAAACTGGAAGTTTGATTAAGTGTATCAGATCAGATAGGGGAGGTGAATACTTTGGCAGGTACATAGAACAAGGACAACACAAAGGTCCGATCCTTTTGCATTTTACTTGCAGGAATGTGGAATAATGGCTCAATATACTACTCCATATAACCCACAGCAGAATGGAGTATCAGAAAGGAGGAATAGAACATTGATTAGCATGGTGAGAAGCATGATTGTAAGGTCTGCACTACCAAAATTTCTGTGGGGGAGAAGCTTTGAAAACAGCAAATTATATTTGTAATAAAACTCCAAGCAAGGCTGTACTCAAAACTCCTTTTGAATTATGGTGTGGTTACAAACCTAGTTTAAATCATTTCCATGTGTGGGGTTGTAATGCAGACGTGAGAGTTCATAATGTGGCAGGTGGAAAGCTTGATTCTCAATCTGTAAGTGGTTATGTCATTGGCTATTGTGAAAAATCAAAAGGTTTCAAATTTTATTGTTCGAACAGAAGCACAAGGATTGTGGAGTCACATAGAGCCACATTTTATGATGAATTGTTTGATAACAATGCAAGAAAAGATGCAGAAAAAGAAATAGTAGCAATGCAGAATAGCAACAAAGCCTTTGAAGAATGGTTTGTGTACCAGGATTGCAGTGCCTCACCAATCCCAAACCAAGACTGCAACAACAATTCAGTTCCAGAAAATGAAGCACTTTTGAATCCTATTCCAGAAAATCAAGAGTTTGATATTGCAGCACACCAAATTGAAGATATAGTGCAGAATGATATTGAGAATGCTAATGCAGCCACAATTTCTCAAAATGAACAAAGTATGAATAATGAAGTGCAAGTGCAGCAAGTTGATCAACAAGATGAGATAAATGTAGCACCAAATGTAGAAGTGTCCCAACCTGTGGCCTTGAGAAAGTCTACGAGAACCAGAAAATGTGCCATATCAGATGATTACAAGCTATACCTGACTATTGAAGAGACTGAACTAGGAGATGAAGATGATCCCATATCAGTTGCAGAAGCTATGCAATCTGCAAATAATGCAAAATGGAGGTTGGCCATGGAGGATGAGCTTCACAGCATGGTACAAAATGGTGTATGGACTTTGGTTGATAAACCATGCAATGCTAAGCATATAGGATGTAAATGGGTGTTTAAGACAAAAAGGGATGCAGGTGGCAGAGTAGAGAGATATAAAGCCAGGTTGGTGGCTAAGGGCTACAATCAAAAGGAAGGAATTGATTATAATGAGACTTTCTCTCCAGTCTCAACCAAAGATGCATTCAGAGTTATCATGGCTCTAGTAGCACACTTTGATCTTGAGTTGCACCAGATGGATGTCAAGACTGCATTTTTGAATGGAGATTTGCATGAGGAAATTTATATGTTGTAGCCAGATGGTTTTGTAGAAGATGAAAGCAAGGTCTACAAACTCAAGAAATCAATATATGGTCTTAAGCAAGCTTCCAGGCAATGGTACCTCAAGTTTGATAAGGCAATCACTCAATTTGGATTTTTGGAAAATAAATTAGACTAGTGTATTTATCTTAAGACCAGTGGGAGCAATTTTATTTTGCTCATTCTATATGTTGATGACATTTTACTTGCAAGCAGTAATATTTGCTTGTTGAAAGAAACAAAGGCTTTTCTGTTAAGTCAGTTTGACATGAAAGACATGGGAGAAGCACATTATGTGCTAGGTATTGAGATAACCAGAACTAGAAAGCAATGTGCTTTAGGTTTATCTCAGAAAAATTATGTGGACAAGATATTGCAGAGATTTGGAATGCAAGGCTGCAAATCAGGTGATGCACCAATATCTAAAGGAGATAGACTGCATAAAGGACAATGTCCTAAAAATACATTAGAAGTAGAAAGCATGAAAAATGTGCCTTATGCAAGATTGGTGGGGAGCTTGATGTACGCTCAAATTTGTACAAGGCCTGATATATCATTTGCAGTAAATATGCTTTCATGGTTTCAATCAAATGTAGGCCATGATCATTGGATAGCAGGAAAGAAGGTATTGAGGTATTTGAAGAAAACAAGGAATCATATGCTGGTTTACAGAAGATTAGATGAGCAAGAACTAGAAGTGGAGGCCTATACAGATGCATCTTACAAATCAGATATGGATGACTTGAAATCAACATCTGGATACATATTTCTTCTAGCAGGTGGGGCCATTTCATGGAAAACTGCAAAGCAAACCTTGACAGCAACATCAACTTTTCAGGCTGAGTATATTGCCATTTATGAGGCAACAGGTCATGCATTGTGGTTGAGAAATTTTATTTATCATTTGAAACTAATAAATTCTGTGGAAAGGCCTATGGTAATTTACTGTGATAATGCATCAGCAGCCTTCTTCTCCAAGAATAACAAGAGATCATCAGGTTCAAGGAACATAGATGTCAAGTACTTTGCAGTAAGAGAAAGTGTTAGGGATGAAGAGATTGAAGTTGTAAAAATTGGGACAAAAGATCAGTTAGCAGATCCATTGACAAAAGCTTTGCCAGTAGCTGATTTTGTCAAGCATGCTGCACATATGGGAATTAAAGACATCATCTAGAGCTGAATTACATCTCAGAATCATTACCAGTTAGTATGTATTATGACTTTATTGTTGTTTAGTTGTGATATGATCAATAATGTGCAATTATATTATTAGGTTTTATCCTATTAGGCATCTGCTAAAATCAAGAAGTACATGTACATATTGCAATTCATGTGATGGCAATACATATATGCAGATTGTGATAAAAGTTTCAGAATGAGATATAATTTGCTTTATTTCTATTTATTTAGAAATTTTGGTAGGACTTTAAACATACGAGTGTGTGGTTAAATGCATAAATAGCACATGTGTGTTTATATTGTTGTTGTAACTGAGGTTCATGTGATTTTAGTCTACCGCAATGTGATCTTGGAACATCAGTGTTTATTTTCATTCACTGTAATGTTCTTAGGTTTCTTGTAGTTAGACATTATTGATAGAATCAAGATTATAAAATTTAAATAGCCTAAGTGTCTAAACTTGCAGTGCACACTTAAATAGATCAGTTCATATGTGACTGTGTGTGTGTATATATATATGCATTCATCTACAATTTCAAATCAATGTCAGGTTCAGTGGGAAATTGTAAGCAAATTAACATTGCTTATGGAACAAGACATTGTTTGGAGTTTGTATTATGCATATATGCTTCATATATGTAATTAATCTAAGTTTAGACAATAGTATAAGCTTATGATATACATCATATTAAGACAAGCTTATCTGTTATTTGAATTCAAAATTTGGTTGCAGTTAGACAAGCAGTTAAAGCTGATAAGCAATTAAGGTATTGCAGCAGTTTCTTTATGGATGGAACTGCTTTGCAAGGTTGCTGTATATATATGTCAGATTGGTCCCTTCTAATGCACGAGTTGTTCTTGTTTTAGTCCCATATACTAAGAGAACATAAGGGTGAAATTAGGAGAAGGCTATCATGGACAGTAGGAGTGCATCGAGTAAGTTTTCTGGGTTCATGTTCTTATGTTTAGTTTCCTGCAGATTCAGGATTAATATGCAGTCTTCAATCCCTAGTTCATTCTTACATTCAGTTAATTTGCAGTAATTCTATTAACATGATTTGATCTAGTATAGGTTCTAGATTATGTGTTTGTGATTGCTTAAGCATATTGTTGATAACTGTTTATACCTACACTAGCAAGCTAGTTCTCTACATCACCAAGCACAAGTAACACCCACTTTGGGACATCCGCGACATCCATCGTGTAGCCCTATGTTCAGGCTACGCCACGGTATCCGGAAGAGGCAAATCCGTCGCCGGGAAGCCACGTTCCCGCCCTTGCCAAGATGCCTCCACAACATGGCTTTCTACATGCTTCTTGGACTAGCTAGAATTGTGTGGTTGCTTGTCCCACATCGAAAACCATGTAAAGGAAGAGCATTCCTTCACCTATAAAAGGAACTCTCCTCCCACTTAAACACCATTCATTCCATCTCGATCTCATTACATCTCTTGTAATCTTGTTAGGCCGCAAGGCTCGACACACTAGTACACATTCAAGTGGACGTAGTTTCCCGCTAAGGCGGGAAACGAACCACTATACATCTCGTGTCACCCTCTCTCTCTCTTTACTTATCGTTAATTAGATCCCCACGGATCCAAGCATTAACATTGGCGCCGTCTGTGGGAAACCAACACAAAGGCTTTGTCACCTACCACGAACTTTGACCCGAAAATGTCGAGTCGACGCTCATTCAACATCAAATTGGGGCCGGTCAACGCCCGTAGGCAAAGTCAACGCCCATCAAGGCTTGATCAACTTTTGGTCAACGCCCAACTCAAAAAAGGTCAACAGTGAACTATTCACTTGGTCAACGCCAACAAAAAAAAAAAAAAATTTGCCGCTCACTACTCTGGACACCCAGAAAAATTCTCTGGGCACCCATCTCCATTTTTCAAATCTGCATTTGCGCCCAAACTGCAGCGTTCCGCAAAGCTACCTGCAGCCAACCTGCAACCTGCAAACCTCTGCAGCCTTCACCCTTCTGCAGCTCCGCCGGATAGCTCCATCCGCTGACCCAAGCCTCCGCTAGCTGTTGTCGTCAAACGAACTCCGCTAACGGGCCACTGCTAGCTAAAGCTCAGCCGAGCTTCTTCCGCTAGCAACCTCCGCCACACTGTACACCGCTAGGAGACGCTAGCGGCAAAACCTCCGCCGAGCACCACCACCGCTAGGAGCAACCGCTAGCCAAAGCTCCGCTCCGCCGAGCTTCACCGCTGGCCAAGGCTTCGCCTAGCTTCTCCGCTAGAGAACCACCAGCGGCGCTTCTCCCGCTAACCTCTGCCAGCCACAACTCCTCCCCTCAGCGCCACAACTCCGCTAGGTGACCCCTCTGGTCATCACCTCCGCCAGCCAAGTTCTACAGCCGCTAGGCACCGCTGCCACCTCAACTCTCCTTCAGCGGTACTTCCTCCGCTGATCTCCGTCAGCGGAAACCCTTATCCGCTCAGCTACATCAGCAGCAACCCAGCAGCCAAGGCATGCCTCGGAAACACACATCCGCTCAGCTACAGTCCGAGCCAACCTCCGCTCCGCCAGACTTCAGCTCCGCTGAACTTCAGCTTCCGCCGGACACCAGCGCTCTCCTCCACCGAACTGGTCCTCCGCCCAACTTGCATCCCTGCCGAACTGGTGATCCGTCGAACCGGTGCTCCGCCAAACTGGTGCTCCGCTTAACTCGCCGTCTCCGCCACACTTTCAGCATCCGCCAAACTTTCGGACCACCACCAGCGACATAAGCTCCATCTTCGCCGGCTATCCTCCGCCCAACTCCTCCGCTCCGCCACTGCTACACTGCTGATTGGGCTGCACCACTGGGCACCCTCCAACTGCAGCTCCGCCCTCCTAGCTTCGGTCCTCCCATGGAAAATGCCGCTGGGCACCGAGTCAACAATCTACTCCAAGTCAAAACTTGGGTGCATGGTCAACGCTGAACTCAACAGCTCCAAGTCAACGTTGCACTCCCACTTTTTGGTACATCCTCCGCTGCATTCCCTGGGCGGTATACCTACTGTATGCAAGGAAAATCAATTTTTACCTTCAATCATTCCACCTCCACTACGAGTTGATGCACGTCCTCGACACCCCGCATCCGCCAGATAAGTGTTTTCCTCTTATCTTTGTGCTCTTACACTTTGAGCTATTGCCAATGCCATGACTATACATGTCTCTATAACCTTTAAGCATGCCTACAACATGTTATTAGCAACTTTCCTACAAGTACACGCTACACACATACATGCTTAAATTCACTTTCATGTGACATTCATCTAGAACCTTGTGACACTTATAGCTCAATTAAACATGCTCGGATAAACGCTTGCGAAACGGTTACGACTCGCTTGGGTATCTAAGCATGGCCGCGACTCACTTGGACTACGCCCCGCACCCTCATACAACGCCTACACCCAACTTGCTCGAACACCTAACTCGCTCCACTTATCCAACATGCTTTAGTTACGCTCTCGGTTCACAATGTTTCTTACATATGGTCTAGCCTCCGGGCTCCACGAGTCTATGGTCTACGACCTACCGCCATGCGGCAGGGCGACACCCCGTTATCTCATGCACTTCATACATTAGTGCACCTTCGATGTAACTACATATACGAATTTTTTTGTGATACAGGATAGCGAGTCCCTTCTTGCTTGCGGAGCTCGGGGACTTGTAGGGGCTGTGCGCCTCTCGGATATTACTTATGCTTGATGACTTCATGATTTGAACTCCCCAACCAAGAAGCTACTCTTACTCGGGGACTTGTTTATACCTACACTAGCAAGCTAGTTCTCTACATCACCAAGCATAAGTAACACCCACTTTGGGACATCCACGAGACATGGCAAGGCCCAACCGAGACATCCATCATGTAGCCCTATGTTCAGGCTACGCCAAGGTATCCGGAAGAGGCAAATCCGTCGCCGGGAAGCCACGTTCCCGCCCTTGCCAAGATGCCTCCACAACATGGCTTTCTACATGCTTCTTGGACTAGCTAGAATTGTGTGGTTGCTTGTCCCACATCGAAAACCATGTAAAGGAAGAGCATTCCTTCACCTATAAAAGGAACTCTCCTCCCACTTAAACACCATTCATTCCATCTCGATCTCATTACATCTCTTGTAATCTTGTTAGGCCGCAAGGCTCGACACACTAGTACACATTCAAGTGGACGTAGTTTCCCGCTAAGGCGGGAAACGAACCACTATACATCTCGTGTCACCCTCTCTCTCTCTTTACTTATCGTTAATTAGATCCCCACGGATCCAAGCATTAACAATAACAATCAACTCAAATATTGATTTTCTAAACCTAATATAAGGGGAACCTAATTTGGTGTGTTGTGCACACCAAACAACCACCACCGTCGAACATTCCTGCTAAATCGATTTCTATTAATATTTTAAAACTGAATCTTTGTAGGTTAACATTAAACGATTGGTAAATACTTCTAAAATTTTAAATTTTAGTTTGTTCCACTATCTCAAGTTGTTTTTAAACATTTGAAGTGATTTAAGTGTCCGCATATACTTCCAAGTTTTATTCGCACTAAAACTAATGATCGTACTATTTTTTTTTTTTTTTTTTTGAGGGGAAAGGAAGATATATTCCTGTGATCGAAAAGATCATACGACCGTACAAGGTCAAGCTAGGAGATCCGAAGATCACCCATTACATTCGTTGCTCAAGTAGTGCACTGGCTAGACATTAAGAATGACTACTAGCCTAAACTACTCCGCCTTGATCAATAAGAAGCTACAACACCAAAAAAACCAGTACATCCGCCTAAGACCTTCTTGGTGTACATCAGTACTGACTCTTGGACACATTGTAACAACCCACAGAAACAAGGTATACAGGGCCAAGGCCCACTGCACCCAACAGTAAAAGATGGAGCATTATTACACAAAATAAAATAACAAACAAATAATTTGTAAATGATTCTCATATACATGTGACTCTTGTCATACCGTATGTAAGATTGGAACTTATAATCTCCACAGTATAAGTTTTACAAATAAGTAGCATGCTAAAACTCGTTGATACTTACTTTATAAATATATTATTTTTCGATATTAATTTATTAAATGACATTTGTATAATTTTGGATGTTTATTAGAACTCACATGGATGTAAACGAGTTGAGCCAAGCTGAGAATTAAGTGTTCAAATTTAGCTTTTTTTTTTACCAGTTCAAGTTTAAGCTTGGTGCAATATCTTATATTAGAGTTTCCAATTTTGAGTTCTTTGTAATCTTTAGGTTTTTAACTTCAATTGGTATCACTACTATTTTTTTAGGGTCATTGACCCAAAGCATCAAAATGGGCTAAAATTAACCCACTTACCCAATTTAAAGTAAAATGACAACTTTGCCCTCGATCTAATTAATGAATTACATCCATGCCATCTCTCTTTCTGTGTTGATACCCAAAAAAGCACAAAGCATGCGGTATGCACATTTCAACCCCGATAAGGAAATACACATGCAAAACGTATTCAGAAATACAAAAAATTACATATCTTCTTGAACTGTCATGCCACGTATGTAGACCCAAGCCACAAATACGATCTTGGGGCTTGCAGAAGTGGGTTTGGTGTGGAAGGTTACGGAAACACATAATGCTCGTCTATTGATTTAGCGCCGTCAGTGGTCTCAGTCTTGGGCCTGAGACCCAAGCCCGATAACTTGAATCAATAGCGAATTGGTGAATATGAGATTTTGGCCAACCTCTTTTCCTTAAAACTTAAAGCCCAAAGAGTAGAAAAGAATACTTCAATTCAGGGTTAATTCGATAATTCTATTCATCCCACAATGAGGGTATATATACAAGTACAAAGGAGTAGTCTAACTCTAATAGGAAACAATCTTTCCATAATTACAGGATATCCTAATTAAATAAAATCCTAATTACATACAGATTTATAGCGATTCTACACTCCCCCTCAAGTTGGTGCATAGATATCTATCATGCCCAACTTGTCAACTGAGCTGTCAAATACCTTCCTGGACACTCCTTTAGTAAGAACATCAGCTAATTGCTCCTCTGAGTTTACAAATGGAAAGCGAATAACCTTTCTGTCAAGATTTTCTTTAATAAAATGACGGTCAACCTCCACATGCTTTGTTCTATCATGCTGAACTGGATTATGTGCAATCTCAATGGCAGCTGTATTATCACAATGCAAATCCATAGGCTTTTTAAGCTTGTATACCAGGTCTTTCAAGACATTACGAATCCACAACATTTCACAGACTCCGTGTGCCATACCTCGAAACTCAGCTTCTGCACTTGATCTGGCAACAACTTTCTGCTTTTTGCTACGCCAAGTGACAAGGTTCCCTCCAACAAAAGCGAAGTACCCAAATGTAGAACGTCTGTCAGTTTTATCACCAGCCCAATCTGCATCTGTGTACCCAACAACTTCCAATTCATCTTTTTTCTGAAACAGTATCCCTTTACCTGGCGCCATCTTCTAGTACTTCAAAATACGAAAGACTGCATCCATATGCTCTTCACTAGGACAATGCATAAATTGACTAACAACACTTACAGCATAAGCAATATCAGGTCTAGTATGTGAAAGATAAATCAACCTTCCTACAAGACGTTGATACCTCCCTTTATCAGTTGGAACTTGATCAGGATAGATAGCAAGTCCGTGATTCATCTCAATGGGTGTCTCGATGGGTTTGCAGTCCAGCATCCCCGTTTCAGCAAGTAAATCAAGAACATATTTCCTCTGTGAAAGTGAAATCCCCTTCTTAGACCTTGCAACTTCAATACCCAAAAAATACTTCAGTTGTCCCAGATCCTTCATTTCAAACTCCTTTGACAAATACTTTTGTAATTCATTTATCTCTTTCGGATCATCCCCAGTAACAATCATGTCATCAACATACACAATAAGAGCTGTAATCTTACCACTCTTGCGCTTGATGAACAAGGTATGGTCAGAATTGCTCTGTCTGTATCCAAAGGCTTTCATGGACTTTGAAAATCTTCCAAACCAAGCTCTTGGAGACTGCTTCAGGCCATACAAAGACTTCTTCAATTTACACACCTTGCCAACGTCACTTGGGTAATTCTTAACACCTGGGGGCACATCCATGTACACTTCTTCTTCCAAATTCCCATTAAGAAATGCATTCTTCACATCAAATTGGTGCAAGGGCCAATCTTTGTTTGCTGCAAGTGAGATTAGAATCTGGACAGTATTAATCTTTGCCACAGGTGCAAAAGTCTCCTCATAATCAATCCCATAGTGTTGTGTATATCCTTTGGCAACCAACCTCGCCTTGTATCTATTAATAGTTCCATTTGCATTAAGCTTCACAGTAAATACCCAACGACATCCTACAGTCTTCTTTCCAACCGGCATAGGTACTAGCTCCCATGTTGCATTCTTTTGAAGAGCTTCCAATTCTTCATTCATCGCCTTTGTCCATCTTGGATCCGTCAATGCATCCTGCACGTTACTAGGAATAGATACAGTAGATAATTGATCAACAACAAGTGCATGTGACCCAGAAATCCTATGGTTAGACATAAAATTAGCTATAGGGTATTTAGCTTTGACTTTGATATCTGGTTCATATTGTTTCTTAGGAATTCCCTTGGTAACCCTTTGTGATTTCCTAGGTTCGACACTTTCTAACCCAGAAGACTCATTACAGTTTAGAGGTACCTGAGGTGGATCATTCTGACCGGGATCTTCAGTTGGTGATGCAGAAGGGGAAATGTCTTGTGTGTGAGCTTCAGATATGTCTTGATTTTGATTCAAACTATCCAAAAAAGTTGTCTCTTCTGTCTCGGAATTTACAATACTCTGTTTGGCAGTTACATTTTCTATTTCGGAATTCGCGACACTTCGTTCGGCAGTCGCATTCTGTTCGGCAGTCATATTTTCTGTTTCGGAATTCGCAACACTTCGTTTGGCAGTCGCATTGTCTATTTCGGAATTTACAATGCTCTGTTCGGCAATCGCATTTTCCGTTTCCGAATTTCTACCTTCAAATCTATCCTCCAAATTTTCCAAGTCTTCAAAGACATCAAAATCAATAATAGAACGAGAACGATGATTCCCTTCACAACCTCTCTCCCCCTGAAGGGAAGACTGAGAAGCTCCCCCTGAGTAGTAAGGCTCGGATTCACGAAAAGCAACATCAAGAGAGACATGTATAGTGCCAGTAAGAGGATCATAACATCGATAACCCTTCTGGAAGTCAGCATAACCAACAAAGATACACTTACGGGCACGAGGATCAAGCTTGCTGCGTTGAGGCTTGGGAATATGAACATAGGCTGTGCACCCAAACACCCGGGGCTCCAAATTAGTCATAGAAGGGATGGTCAAAAGTGTATGAAGCTTCTGATGAGGATTCTGAAACTCAATCACCCGTGAAGGAGTACGGTTGATAAGATATGCTGCTGATTTTACTGCTTCTCCCCAATAGGACCGAGGTACATTCATACCAAACAAGGAAGCACGAACAACTTCCATCAACTGTCTGTTCTTCCGTTCTGCTAAACCATTCTGTTGAGGAGTATAAGAATTGGAGGTTTGATGACGAATTCCATGTGACCGGCAAAACTCAATCATAGGGCCATTCACAAACTCTCCACCATTGTCAGACTGAAACACTCTAATGGATTGTTGATACTGAGTTGCCACCATTTTGTGAAATTCTGTAAACATTCCAAATACATCACTCTTATTCTTCAGTATTGACACCCATGTCATGCGAGTGCAATCATCAATAAACGTTACAAAATACCGAGCTCCAGAAAGAGAAGGAATTTTCGCAGGACCCCAGACATCAGAGTGAATCTTCATAAAAGGAACATGACTTTTATTAAGACTTGGTGAATATGAAATACGGTGACTCTTGGCCAGTTCGCAGATGTCACAGTGGAAATCCAAATCACTAACAACTGAAAACAATTGAGGTTGCAGCTTCTTAAGATAACGAAAGGATAGATGACCTAAACGGCGATGCCATAACCATACAGCTTCCTTTGCATTCTCTACCCCGTTGATCTGATTAACCTGTCCCAAAAGATGCTTCTGTTTCTTTCCAGTCTCTGTCAGATCCAGATAGTATAATTTCCCCCTTCTAACACCATAACCAAGAATCCGTCGAGTCAGAATGTCCTGAAACACACAGAAAGACGGATAGAAGGTCACAATACATGCAAGAGCTAAAATAACTTGACCAACAGACAAGATATTATAAGCTAGTGATGGAACAACTAAGACAAATTCAAGGGTTAAGGTATCAGATAAAGCAATAGAACCTTCTCCGGTGACCGGAGTTGGAGTACCATCAGCATTAGAGACAACGTCTTGAGGGGAACGTCTAAGGTTTTTCACAAGACTTGGGTCATTGGTCATATGGTCAGATGTACCTGTATCAATTATCCATGTACTATTAAAAGTAACCTTACCCTTCATACCTGACTGTGCTACATTAGCGGAGGCATTGTCTAGGTAAACTTCCTCTTTAGTAGCAACAGCGGCCTTGCCCAGATTCTTTCGCGGTTTCTTGGTGAAGTCCCACCAATCAGGGTAACCAATCACTTCATAGCATCGCTCCTTGCTATGACCTAATTCCCCACAGATAATGCACCTTTTGTTTGCATATGGATTTGGTTTACCTAGAGGACAGTGTGGAGAAGGTCCTGAGAAGCCTGGAGGAGGACCTTGTTTGCATTGAGCCATAACAGAAAATTCAGTACTTACCGAATGCCCCATAGCCTGTTTCTCTGATTACATTATTGAGGAATTCATGATTTTCGCAGGATTGGATTTTCAAGGGTTTCAAGATGGATATGAATGTTTTGGAAAAGATTTTTTTTTTTTTTTTTGTTTCTTTTGTCTGAAAAAAGGTAGGGTGATGGTGGTTTGAAATTTAGGATGGTTTGATTTCAACGGTGGTGATACACAGCGGTTTGTGGTGTTCTTCGGGATTCAGGATTCAGGATTCAAAGGATGCAATGCAAGTTTAAAGGATTGAACCTGCTCTGATACCAAGTAGAAAAGAATACTTCAATTCAGGGTTAATTCGATAATTCTATTCATCCCACAATGAGGGTATATATACAAGTACAAAGGAGTAGTCTAACTCTAATAAGAAACAATCTTTCCATAGTTACAGGATATCCTAATTAAATAAAATCCTAATTACATACAGATTTACAGCGATTCTACACAAAGAAGGCCCAAAACCCAAAGAAAATAAGATAGCCCAGGCCTTCCTCATCTTTCTTCTAGCTTTGCTTCCTTTCCCTGCAGCAGTAAAATACCCAGTTCAGACCCAAAAATCTTTAAGAAATATTGATTCCTCCTGTTAGCTAGCAAAGGAGAAACTTTCTAACCTATAGAGAGATATCATTTCTTCCTTAAACGATGAGGGCACAATTCTCAAACTTCCTTGTCAACCTCGTTCCAGGTTTTGTGCCACTGCAGCTGTTTTTGCAGCAATCTTTGTCGACGACGACAACGACCTTCTCCCTCTCCCAAATCTTCATCTCTCAAGTAAGCTTTCTTTTCCTGATTTTAAGGCACAAATTGTGTCTAGGTGAAGAAGAAGTGTTCTATCCAGAAATCATGTGTTCCAATGAAGCCTATATAAAGGGTGATTTAGGATTGAGATAGGCATCCAGCACAATCAAGCAAAACCCATAAAACTTAGAAACACCTATAGCAAATCAAGATGTCAAGCCTTCAAGCATAAGTCTAGCTTTCAGCTATTTTCCCAAAAACCTCCTTCAAACCCATCTTCTAGAAACACAAATCAAGAAAACCCCCAAATTCTCTCACCGCAGTGTGTTTCTAGCTCCCACACCATGCTTCATGCTGTCAAGCCCTGTTCATTATCTGAATCACGCACAAAGTCCTCCCAATATTCGAATTGTTGAGTTGATTTTGGCCTAGTCAATGTTTAATTCAAAAAGGACCCTCACACACACACACACTCTCTCTCTCTCTCTCTCTCTCTCTCTCTGTCTCTCTCTCTGTCTCTCTCTCTCTCTCTTTTATATGACGCCGATTTTGAAGGCTCTGCCGACTTGATAAATGGCACCGATCCCGAAGGCTCCGCCAACTTGATAAAGGCATGAACGATGTCGTCTCCACCTTTGTATATCCACCACCGTTGCTTTCCTCATCCTCTCCATCGCCGTGTTCTTCATCTTCCCCTCAGATCCTGCACTAGAGCTCGCCCGGATCCAACTTAATGACGTTGGAGTCCACTCATCACCAAAGCTCACCCTGGACCTCTTGTTCTCACTGACAATCAAGTTTCAGAACCGCGACTTCTTCTCGCTTTACCATGACTTGCTAGTGGTCAAATCCAGGTACCAGGGGAGAGAGCTCGAGTTTGTGAGCTCCAACGGCGGGCGTGTGAGGTCCTGAAGGTGGTCATATATGAACGCCACGCTCATGCTAGATGGATTGGAGGTAATTCACAATGTGTTTTGCTTACTTGAAGATTAAGAGGAAAATTACAGATCGATCGAACTTGCCTCATCTCCTCACTCACTCACTCTCTCTGTTTTTTTTTAGTAAGAGTGCTTCTATTCATACCTTCAAAATTGGCATTTGGACCTCCCAATTTTTTCATGTAATAGTTGACTTTACTCATTTGAAATGACTAATAAGGATACAAATAAACAAAATGATAATAATAAGAAAAACTCCCTCTACTTGTTTGATAATAAATCCAATATAACTCACAACACCAATCTGATGTCTTCACTGGTCTTACAGGATAATGTATTTTTGTTTTTATCGAAAGATTCATAAACACCTACCGCCAACCCACCATTAGATCGTAGCCTTCAATTATATATGTGTGTGCACACACACACAGATATGGGCTTGCTCTGCTAAATAGATCCCTTTCTTAGCTAAGGAACGGATTTCTATATTTTGACTACTTTTTTTTATCACATATTCACATCTTAACCTTTCAGTTTTTAGGTCCTAATGTATAGATCATTTCTGCAAATTTTCAGCCAAATTGATTATCGTTAAGGTATCCAAAACTGCAATTTACAATTATGAATATGAACGGTATAGGTTGGACAGATTCGATTCGTTCATTTATTTAATCAAGTTTGATACCTTAATGATCATCATTTTGCCTGAAAATTTACAGAAGTGATCCATACATTAGGACCTAAAAACTGAACGGTTAAGATGTGAATATATGATCAAAAAGTGGTCAAAATATGGAAATATGTTTCTTAGCTAAGGAATGGAGCTCCTTATCATAGAAAGACTGTGTGTGTGTGTAATGAATTATGATACAAATTCAGCAAAGGCTTCTTAATCTACAACAAAGGTTGCTTGCAACTCACCAATCATATTTCTTTATTTCCATTATAGTATGTTTCTTTAGGAACATCAAAGAGACATGTCACTACAAAAAAAAATTGCAATAGCCACGGCGCATCCTCGTCGCAAAAGACTATTGGCGATAGCTCTGCGACGACAATGTTTCTGATGCCATTGGTGGTGTCGCCAATGCTATTAGCGACGGCAAACTTGCAAAAGTTTGCCATCGCAAGAATATTGTGACGGCACAATTGTCGTCGCCAATGCTATTACTCTTTAATAAAGTAGTCGATGGAGGGTGAGTCAGGGTCTAAGATCAGGCCGAAAGGCATAGTCGATGGACAACTGGTGAATATTCCTGTACTACCCCTTGTTGGTCCCGAGGGACGGAGGAGGCTAGGTTAGCCGAACACTAACATTGGTACGGATTATTCGTCAACTCTAGTCTAAATATCTATTATTTCTAAAATGGATTACTAGAATTTTTATACATGTAGACTATACATGTAGACATAGAATTAAACTGAATTTATTGATCATTACATATAATTCAATTAAGATATTGTACGAAAGTATGATTTATTCTATTCTCTTTTGATTTGAGATATAGAAGGATTTTTGATTGGTATTCGTGAGTCTAATTTAGTATGGAAAGTCAAACATGGGATATTTAGTCTAATAGAGTAAATGTCTCGTAGTTCTAAAAAAAGGAACCTTTCCTCTCCCTGCTAGCAGTTTCCGGTTAAGAAGATGTGAAAGCGCTTCTCTCTATATAAGAACGGTGCGTTCCGAGGTGTGATGTGGGAGAGAAGGGATTTCATAATTGGATTGGGGTTTTGAATAAGACAACCCTTTCATTTTTCATTTTTTTCTTTTTCATATTGAAAAAGTAATAAGAACGAGGGGTGTTAAGCTTTTTATCATCCTGGCGTCGAGCTATTTTTCCGCAGGACCTCCCC